>NC_140582.1:722190096-723390096 GCF_964204655.1 Triturus cristatus
AATCCCCACAAAGATACTTTGACTATGAAAGGCTGTAGCTGTCTTATGGAAAAACTAAAGTGCAAAATAAAATCATACATCTGGTAATTGTGCATTGGTATAAGCTACGGAGGCCATTATACCACAGTTTTGAATGTTTATTAAAAAGCCAGTACATTGGCAAAAATGGATTTTAAGTAAATATTTAAGAAGAGTGACTTTTAAAAAGTTACACTTTACCTGCCTGATCAATTAGCAGGTTAATTAGCATTAGCCTGCTGGCATACGGCCTTGTCAGTGCTTCCCCTCAATGAGGTGTGAACACTGCTCTGAAAAAAAAAAACAATGACTCAAGCCTTTTAACAGGAAAACTTAGATTTAGATATGTGACAGACAGCAGCTTTTGAAGGATCACTGGGGAATACTCAGGAACCTCATTACCTTTAAAAGGACGATAATAAGAACTGCCCATCCATAGTTAAGTTTAGAGGGAGACCTGTGTAAGAGAAGTCTTTAATTCTGTAGGCCCTTTGTAGCCAGTTTGACACCAGCCTAATGGCAGGATGCAGTCCAGCCCCCTCTGGTTCTTCGCTCAGGAGGAGGGGACTGCTCATTTCCCTAAACACACCCCACGCTGTCACATAAGCTTCTTTTCAGAGGTAGAAATGTTTTGCCATGTTGTACGTACACCTGAATAGTGCACTCTGGCACAGTTTGCAGTAAGGGATTCAGGATGCACTGTAAATATGTGTATGGTTGTCCCTGGAATTTGTTTTCTCATTGGTTAGGGAGTGTTCAGTTACCCACTCGCTGTACAACCTAAAAAGCTGGCACCTCAACCACAATTCATCAAAACACTCTCTGTACTTGCGTAAGAACAAAAGTAGGACTGAACCTGCTCCCACTGGTATCAAGGACTAAGAAGTGGACACCAAGAGTCAATTGACCTCCTGTGTGGCTACAGGAATACAACAAGCTGCAGGGGGTCTTTTCCTGAAGTGCCCAGCTGACGAGTAGCAAAAGAAACTATAATGGACCCTGCTGGTGGCTACTGTTCGAGTCAGTCTTGGCCCTTAAGTGCTGTCCCTGAGATCCTGGGAGCCTTATAAGTGATCAGGTGGAGGTGAGCCAGAAATCTTGAAAGGTTGGCGTATTTGTTTTGGACATCCAAGACCTCTAGAGCATCATTGGAACTTCACGATAAACATGTCTAATTTCAAAGCAACTTCACTGGATGCAGCTGCAGGCTTTTGAGCACCATAGAAAAGACTACGGGCCTCATTTAGATCTTGGTGGACGGGTTACTCTGTCAGAACAGTGACAGATATCCCATCCGCCAAAATATAAATCCCATTATATCCTATGGAATTTATATTGGGATGAATATCAGCACCATTGTGATGGAGTAACCCATCTGCCTACATTTAAATTAGGCCCATGTCTTAAGATAGTAATCTTGACTGGACGAAGGCACAAAAAGTGTTGGCCTGAATTTCTTGTGCTCTAACCTTTTCCATATAAAACCAGTGGCTTAACTGGGGCCTCACCCAGTGGCTAATTAGCTACGAGAAGACTTCAGAGGATACAACCTGCAAACTTGCCCAGCTAGAGGATTTCAACCTCTATTTAAGAGACTAGGTCAGAAGCTAAAATCTATGGCTAGGACTAAACCGCTTGATGTATCTGACACACACTCCATCGCGGTTCGCCTAAAATCATGCCTAGGACATGGCCAAAGTGAACAGTAATTATTGATTGACGCTTTACTTTTTCTTGGCCTTTTTCCTTTCAATCTTTTATTGCTTGATGTAATTTTACTTCTTGTTTTAGAATCTTTTCAGAAGTATTTAAGAGATTTTTTATTGTGTTGTGTTTTGAGTTTTTAACTGTTTTGCAACTGAAAAATACTTTACACATTTTCCTAAATTAAATATGTCTGCTTTGTGCCAAAGATACCAGACGTTTGAGCCAAAGTTCAAATTATTGAAACTATGTTTTACCCTGTAGAATTTGTGACCCTATTCCCTTTGATAGACGCCCATCCTCCCCAATTAGTAACCACATTTCTTATCTTTATATTTTACAAATTCGACAATTATTTCGAGAGTTGCCTTCACAATTTTTATTTCAATTCGTTGACATCCTTTTTTGTAGTCTTTAGAAGCTTTGCTATCAAAGTATCCTGATGAATCTTATATCCGAAATGTATTTAAACAGACAATAATCATGGGTACTATAACTTTCAAACTCAGTGCATTAATAGTGAACTCGCAGTCTTGTCGGCTCCATGGTTAATTAAGTCCCAAGGCTAAACAGACCGCGCGAAGATAGTATATTGGAATTAAAGGCTAGGATGTCTGCCTGTTTTTTTTTATTATTTCGATTTACAATGCTCCTGAGTCTTATATTTCCTGAAGATAAATAAGGTAACAATCCTTGTGAATTTAATGTCTTTGAACTGCAGTTGTAATTGGCACAGTATAATTGAAAATCAATCAAGCACATTTCCATCTAGTGTCTATGAGAAAAAAGCAGTCCCAAACTTGTTTAAATCTAGAACATCATTTTAAAAGGCACATTTAACCTGCCACCTTCTCCAGAGCTGGCATAAGAAAACATGGTTTCTTCGAGAGATTGTGCTTCTGTTTTTTGAATAAGCGCTTTTTATTGCCAATCATTTCGGCTCTCTTGTTAATTGTAAATAATATTCAAGTTAAAAGCCATAGTCAGGTTTGTTTTCCAATAGAATGATGGGCAATAATGCAGTATACTGGTAGCATTCATGCCGAAATGCCTAGTGTTTTTCATATGAAAAATGTAATTTAGATTATAAAATTGGCAGGTGCGTGACTGCACAGAATAGTCTAGAGTGAATTTGATTGCTGAGGTGCATGTTCTGTTCCACCAATTAATAAAAAGTGACCCCTAAATTAACCTTGAAATCAACCAACACCAATCACATCATGTTTTTGCAAATACAGCAACACAAAACAGCCAAGACACAAATGGCGTCTTTTTATCATCGAGTCATGCACTTCGAGAGAGCTATGGCATTGAACAATTGCACTTCCTAACAATGATCTCTACAGCACTAACCAAATGTGATTGCAAAAACAGGTGAGCCGTCCAGACGCGGCTCCTCCACTGGGGGGAGGAGCGTCACCCCACTGCTTTGTCGCAGTGCAAGAAGCAGAAACATATAAGGGTAATAACTACCATTTTAATTTTCTGCTTCTTGCACTGCGAGAAGCAGAAGGGTTTGGTTGTAGGCGGGCAGGCGGGCGGGGCTGCTGTGTGAGCAGGGCTGGGCAGGGGAGGAGTGGTGTGCCCACTCCTGAGTGCGCATGACTGGTTTGGTTGACCCTCTGCGCACTCTGCCCTTCTCCAATTCAGGCTGAAATGCAGCCTACATGGAGAACATGGCCGGGCCATAAGCCCCTGGCTGGGCGCAGTCCCGACCTATCACAATGCTGCTTTCAGTTTTGTGATTGGCTATGGGGTGGGAGCCTGGCTGCCTGCTTCTTGTTCCCGGCCGGTTGCGACTAGAGACGTCATCAGTTTTACAGAAGTATGTTGAAGCTGAGAATCCTAACTTCTTACTCATAAACATCCAAGATATTGCTTATGCCACGTGCCTTGAAGAATTTGAGGCTAAACATTAAACATAGCGCCTTCTGTCAATAAAGAGCTGCAGGAAGCCTAATGAACTAAACCTCACCAGGTGAAATATTTGATTCAGACAAAATATTGATATGTTCAAATATCCACTCACTCACTCACTCACTCACTCACTCACTCACTCACTCACTCACTCACTCACTCACTCACTCACTCACTCACTCACTCACTCACTCACTCACTCACCCTTTACCAAATCTGTTCATCCATTCATCCTTTTATCCACCCATCCATCTACCCTCCTTTCTTTCATTCACCCATTCTTACCACTAGCTATCCTTTTGCTTATCATCCTTCTACCCTTTCTGTCTGTCCATCCATCCATCCTTTATCCTTCAATCCATCCATCCATCTTCTTTCCTTTTCACTCATCCATCCTTTCACTCATTCATCCATCCATTCACCTACCTCCCTACCTATCGATTCCTGCATCCATCCATCCATCCATCCATCCATCCATCCATCCATCCATACATCCATACATCCTTTCACCCACTCACCCTTCCACCTTTTCACCCTAATTATGAGCCTTCGTCTGCTAATCTGCAGACAAAAGAGGCCCATCAAGAACCCCATCCCGCTGTAACTGTTAAAGCGCGGGTTAGGGGGTTGCCGCCGCCCCACCATTAGCACGCACATTTTATGTAATGTGAGACTTGTTGCAAATAGTTATTTTTGAAGTTAATTGTAAAATTAGGGTATCCTAACTAACTACATTAAAATGTGAGACATTTGATATGTTTTAAGCCTTTTAAAATATGTTGATATTTTGCTCTTTATTTTCCTATTTTTCCCTATATTGTGTTATTGGCTGAAGTGATTTGTATCAGAGTATGTGGTGCTTGACTTGCTCAAAGAGGTGCTTAACTTACTCCAAGGCTTGGCTGAAGTACACTTTAACCTATTTTGTCAATAGTAAAGCTTTAGTAGAAATAGAAGTATATTTTGTAGGTAACAAGTGCACCCACAATGACACAAGTGAAAGCAACAAACAGGACTCATGTGCAGCCATACTTCATCCCGGGCAGCACATACTTCCCTAGCTCTGAGTCTCCAATGAGTGTGTGCTGCACGGAGAGCCCTGAGGTGGCAGAGGAAGAGTCACTCATCCTTAAGCACTAGGTGGCGGGGACCAATGTGAGATGGCTAAACACTGGTGGCCTCATCCAGTTCCAAAATCCCACCACCTGGATATTTCCAGGGTACATGTTTCACTTGCTGAACTCACCACACAGGCTAGGTTTGCTTTAACCGAGAGGAGCCCACCTGTTAAACTTATAGGGGCAGATTCTCAAGGACACATTGCTGATTTAGCAGCACTTTTCAACCACGAAAGTGGCGATAGATTTATCGCCCTATTCACAAGCCTGCGCTAACAACTGACATTGTCAGTTTACCTGCGATAGCTGTCACTAAAAACATAGCCAAGGCTGACAGCGACAACTAACACTAATCATATGCAGAGTAGGTGTTCCCGTCCAAAAACTCACGATAACACCACTTCGCGATATTCTCAACAACCAGTCCGATGCGGGCTAAAAACAGGTGATAAGGTACATTAGCAGCATGGACTTAAGACCTGCTTTTTTCTGGTCTTAAGTAGGACGAAAACCTGCAGTAGAAAGGAATCCCAGCCCAGAGCCACATCTGAAGACCAACAGATGCCATGGAGATACTAATCATGCAGACCCAAGGTGTCCTAACACCCCCAGGACCACCCCCAACCCCAGGACCACCCCCCCTGGACTACCACAGAGACAGCGCAGAACAAGACAGCAGACCTACTGAAAACACACCAGCCTCAGAGACTTAACGCCAGAGGATGTCATTGCCCACTACAGGCTCCAAAGGACAACCATCCTCCGCATCCTGACCCACAGGCTGACAGTACCAACACAGCAGACAACCAGCATCCATCTGCAGTCAAAGCTGCTGGCTGTGCTGCACTTGTTGGCCTCTGGTACCTTCCAACCAACAACTGCCAGAGTCGGAGGAGTCTCACAGGCAGCCCTATCAAAGTTCCTCACACCTGTCTTGGATGCCATCATCAGGTGGATACCCCAGCACCTTCACTTCCCCCACACTGTGTAGGAACAGCTGGAAACCAAGCAAGGCTTCTACACCAGAGCTACCTTCCCACACGTGTTGGGGGCAATTGACTGCACACATGTCCTACTTGTGCCCCCTGCCTACACTGCACACAATTACTGAAAGAGAAAGCACACGCATTCCATCAATGTGCAGGCAATAGTGGACCACCGGTGACTGTTCACCAATGTTGTCGCCAACTTCCTGTGCAGTGTGCATGATTCCTACATCTTCCGATAGTCCATCAGCAACCAGCGCTTTCAGGATGGCACCTATGGAAATGCACTGCTTGTTGGTAAGTACAAACAGAACACACCACACACCTCAACTCCACAATCATACAACTCACAACTGTGGAAATGCACATGAAACAAAATCACATACAATATGCCAACCAACATGCCCACCTACTGGACACGACAACACAAGTAACTGTGGTAACAGGGGCCAGACATGTAGACAAACCATCCACAAAGGCATAGCCCCTCTGCCACACAATTGCAGAATGTGGGGAGAGGTGGTAACCAAGAATGTGCGAAGGAGGCAAGTGATCCATGAATAAGATGTGTGGTGGTGATGTGCAGGACAGTCTTGAGTATGCAGAGCACAGACATGTCCATGTGGACATATACTGCTGGTGTTTGTAGTGTTGTGGACGCAACCATGTCACCTCCGGCAGTGGGGAAGACATTGGACATGTAACTATGTCGCCCCCCTGTAAGCGTAAGTGTAGTGGGCTGGGCTGGCGTATGCCAGTCCAGCGGCGGAGTGTGAATAAATAGCCCGGGGCTCAGGATGTGGTTCAGTACTGGGCTCTGGGCGTGGTTTAGTTCTGGGCTCAGGGCGTGGTTCAGTTCCGGGCTGGCCACAAAAGTGGCCATGGCATGTGTCTCTGTTGTAGTGTCGGCGCAACCCGGCCCTTAATCGACAATGTTGAAATGTAGCATGCACCCAGAGGGCGGGCTCGCCCGAATTGATAAATAAACAGCGCAAGACCCTTCGGAGTCTTGGCTCATACATGCCAACTGTTGTGTGTGTATCTTTATTGCTGCAGCATAAGCCAAAGGCCTAGCTTCAAACGCCATTACAAAAATGGGGTTTTCCCAAGGAAATCAAGGACCTGGGAATCGAATTAGTACAACAGACAATGGTCCTGACTCAATACTTTTTGAATCAGCAGTATGTCATCCAGTTCATTATTTGTTAAGCTAAGAGCTAAATACCATTTCGTAGAGCTCAAAAAACTCAATTTTGATACTTCACCATGAAGCGATACAACATCCACTAATTGATTAAACGATATTTATTTATGTACAACAATTTTGGTTATATAAAAATTCGGCGCATGGTTGCTCCAGAGGGAACGTGCATAAGATAAGGGTGCTAAGAAGTGAATGTGTAAGGTGAGAGATTTCAGAGAATAGTGGAGAATAAGGTAATTAACAAAAATACACGGTTTACAATTCACCGTACAAGGTGTCCTGGTCACGTAACAATGAATACAGTCATAATTTCATGTACAGAATCAAATTCATATTTAGCACGTTGGGTGAGGGACGTGTACCAGGCTCATTTATGAGGGGGTGTCGACGTTTCGACCCGTCTTAGGGTACAGAGGTAATTTAATGCCTTGACCATGCGGGTCTTCTTCAGGACAACAAGGGAGGTGGGCAACCTGACGAGTTCCTCAGCATAGCTTGAGAATCTAAAAACAAGGGGCAAAACAATTGATCAGGATGTTGTATCGCAGATGCGATTAACAACAGGCAAGGCGGGTGTGTGCTTACCTAGTGTAATTCCAGGGGTGGTTCAACCATGGATCGCTAGTGGCAGTAGTACACTGACCATGCGTGTGCTCTGGTCGGATTATATTTCATAAACACCGGAACTGAAAATTAAATAAATGAACAGTGTAAGGGCGAAGTCGATTCGCTCAGATGCGGAGATGGAGAATGGAAAGGGGGAGTGATGTTAAAATAATAATAATACCTGCGGCGCGGACTCAATCCGTTCTGCAGCGTATTCACAGGGAAAGGACTTCAACTTAAGCTTCTCATTTCCGAGTGCTGGCCATTCTAAGGGACAAAGTGAGTGATATAAGTATCAAATGGACAGCGTGGTGAGCTAAAAGGTCAAGAGGGCCTACCAGCGTCCTTACCTGTCTCAAGTACAGGATGTGTTGCTCGTGGCGTCTCAAACGGCGTCTCAACCGGAGGAAATACGGGCGCATGCGCCCTAGACATATAGCAACCGGGTAACCGTACACGTAGTGACGGTGCGTCGGTAAGAGTCAGAGTGAAAAGACTCACCGAGGCGTTAGGTCTGTAGTTCCAAAGGGCTGCTGATGTAAGTCTGAACTCCAGAAGACTTGAATCATGGTCTATAGTACCAGGAGAGCATAATGATTTAAAATTGGGGGCATGACTCGTGGTTCGATAAAATCATTGGTTATGTCACGCATCGAGGAAATATGACAATCATGATAATTTTCGGCAATCAGGGATCCATTTAAATGAATATACAGTTCATGAGGAACCATCATTTCTTCAAATACATAATTAACACCAAGGACTAACGGCGACGGACAATAGAACAGTAGTTCCAACACGTATACAATACATACAATTACATTCAATTAGGCATAGGCTGTAAATGTAGAGGCCTAAATGTTACAGTATTGACCAAATGAGATCCGGGGCACTTAATTGGGGGGGTGGGACAGAAAAAGGAACATATTTCACACTATTAATCAGTTGTAACCATGAGTAGTAGGTCAATAGCGAGAGATGGTATCCTAACCGGTACTCATAATGGAAATCTGTCTATTGATCTCCTCCAGCTCGTTCAACCCTCTGTGGATAGTGTCCAAGGAATCTATCCATCTACATTCCCTTCTGTTAAGTGTAATGCTGAGGTCACCTCCCCTGGGATTTGGCTTGATCTTTTCAAGGACCCACCATTTAAAACTGTCAGCCGCATGATCAAACTTTGTAAAATGGTCAACCAAGGGTGCTCCCACTGTTTTGCAGCGTATACGGCTGCAGTGTTGGAGAATGCGACACTTAACTTTTTGAGTCGTCTGACCCACATACATAAAGTCGCATGGGCAGACAATTGCGTATATGACATCAGATGAGTTACAGTTACTGAAACCCTTCAGTGTGTGTACCTTTCCGTGGTATGTGAATGTGTTAGTTTCTTTGGTCAGAGGGCAAGCTTTGCAAGATCCACACTTATGGTGTCCCGTAACGGACGGGACACCCCATAAAGTGGTCTGACCGATATTAGGTGGCATGGGTAATAGAGATTTAACCAAATGATCTCGTATGTTTTTCCCCTTCTTGAATGCATGTAAGGGGATAGGCATGTTATCCAATTCATCGGACACTAAGTGCCAATGTTTGTTAACTATCTTTTTGATCTCATTGCTCTTTGTGCAGAATGTTGTGACACACACCAAGCGATCTTCTTTGGTGGTCTCTTTAGATTTAGGGGTCAACAGAAATTCCCTATGGTTATGCCACGCCCTTTTCCGGGCTTTTTTGAGAAGCCTGATGGGATAGCCGCGCTCTACCAACCTAGATAGGAGCCCGGCAGACTCATCAAAATAGTCTTCTTTTTTAGAGCAATTCCTACGTAACCTCAGGAACTGCCCAAAGGGTAGGTTGTCTCTGAGGTTACGAGGATGGTGACTCGTGTAGCGAAGTAGAGTGTTCCTTTCACTGCTTTTCCTGTAAAGGTTCGTGTAGAGTTTGCCCTGCTCAGATATTATACAAATGTCAAGGAAATTGATCTTTTCTGTGCTATGTTCCACGGTGAATTGTATGTCGGTCGAACAAGTATTGAGCCAATGATGGAATTTTTGAAGGTCTTCCACATTACCACGCCAAATGATGAGCACGTCATCGATATAACGACGCCAGAGTTCTATCTGTGCCCTATATGGGTTAAGTTCGCTCAGGACATATAGCTGTTCATAAAAACTCATAAAGATAATGGCCAGATTCGGTGCAAAGCTTGCCCCCATTGCTACGCCCTTAGTTTGATTGAAAAACTGTCCCTGAAAATTAAAGTAGTTCCTGGTCATTGCAATCTCAAGGAGTTTGATAATGAATTCCGTGGGGACTAGGTGTGGGGCCGGTCTCGTGTTAAGGGCCTGCTCCATACAACTCAAAGCTTGTTGTTGGGGGATGTTGGTGTATAGGGCACATATGTCCATGGTCGCAAGTATTTGGGCATTGGGGTCAAAAGTGTAATCATCCACTAATTTAATAGTTTGCATTGAATCCCTTAGGTATGTGGCAGTGTTCTCAGCTAGAGGTTTTAAGAAAACATCAATATATTTACATAGAGGCTCTAGAATGGAACCACAACCGGAGACGATTGGTCTACCCGGAGGGTCTTGCATGCGCTTGTGTATTTTGGGGAGGGTGTAGATAGTGGGTATTCTGGGGTGTTTATTGTTTAAATAATCATATTCCAGTTTACTCAGAAAACCCCCCTCCAATCCTTCTTTTGTGACCTTACTAATCAATTTACCTATGTCCTGCGTGGGGTCTTTTTTGAGTCTAGAGTAGGGTCACAAAAGAAGGATTGGAGGGGGGTTTTCTGAGTAACCTCAGAGACAACCTACCCTTTGGGCAGTTCCTGAGGTTACGTAGGAATTGCTCTAAAAAAGAAGACTATTTTGATGAGTCTGCCGGGCTCCTATCTAGGTTGGTAGAGCGCGGCTATCCCATCAGGCTTCTCAAAAAAGCCCGGAAAAGGGCGTGGCATAACCATAGGGAATTTCTGTTGACCCCTAAATCTAAAGAGACCACCAAAGAAGATCGCTTGGTGTGTGTCACAACATTCTGCACAAAGAGCAATGAGATCAAAAAGATAGTTAACAAACATTGGCACTTAGTGTCCGATGAATTGGATAACATGCCTATCCCCTTACATGCATTCAAGAAGGGGAAAAACATACGAGATCATTTGGTTAAATCTCTATTACCCATGCCACCTAATATCGGTCAGACCACTTTATGGGGTGTCCCGTCCGTTACGGGACACCATAAGTGTGGATCTTGCAAAGCTTGCCCTCTGACCAAAGAAACTAACACATTCACATACCACGGAAAGGTACACACACTGAAGGGTTTCAGTAACTGTAACTCATCTGATGTCATATACGCAATTGTCTGCCCATGCGACTTTATGTATGTGGGTCAGACGACTCAAAAAGTTAAGTGTCGCATTCTCCAACACTGCAGCCGTATACGCTGCAAAACAGTGGGAGCACCCTTGGTTGACCATTTTACAAAGTTTGATCATGCGGCTGACAGTTTTAAATGGTGGGTCCTTGAAAAGATCAAGCCAAATCCCAGGGGAGGTGACCTCAGCATTACACTTAACAGAAGGGAATGTAGATGGATAGATTCCTTGGACACTATCCACAGAGGGTTGAACGAGCTGGAGGAGATCAATAGACAGATTTCCATTATGAGTACCGGTTAGGATACCATCTCTCGCTATTGACCTACTACTCATGGTTACAACTGATTAATAGTGTGAAATATGTTCCTTTTTCTGTCCCACCCCCCCAATTAAGTGCCCCGGATCTCATTTGGTCAATACTGTAACATTTAGGCCTCTACATTTACAGCCTATGCCTAATTGAATGTAATTGTATGTATTGTATACGTGTTGGAACTACTGTTCTATTGTCCGTCGCCGTTAGTCCTTGGTGTTAATTATGTATTTGAAGAAATGATGGTTCCTCATGAACTGTATATTCATTTAAATGGATCCCTGATTGCCGAAAATTATCATGATTGTCATATTTCCTCGATGCGTGACATAACCAATGATTTTATCGAACCACGAGTCATGCCCCCAATTTTAAATCATTATGCTCTCCTGGTACTATAGACCATGATTCAAGTCTTCTGGAGTTCAGACTTACATCAGTAGCCCTTTGGAACTACAGACCTAACGCCTCGGTGAGTCTTTTCACTCTGACTCTTACCGACGCACCGTCACTACGTGTACGGTTACCCGGTTGCTATATGTCTAGGGCGCATGCGCCCGTATTTCCTCCGGTTGAGACGCCGTTTGAGACGCCACGAGCAACACATCCTGTACTTGAGACAGGTAAGGACGCTGGTAGGCCCTCTTGACCTTTTAGCTCACCACGCTGTCCATTTGATACTTATATCACTCACTTTGTCCCTTAGAATGGCCAGCACTCGGAAATGAGAAGCTTAAGTTGAAGTCCTTTCCCTGTGAATACGCTGCAGAACGGATTGAGTCCGCGCCGCAGGTATTATTATTATTTTAACATCACTCCCCCTTTCCATTCTCCATCTCCGCATCTGAGCGAATCGACTTCGCCCTTACACTGTTCATTTATTTAATTTTCAGTTCCGGTGTTTATGAAATATAATCCGACCAGAGCACACGCATGGTCAGTGTACTACTGCCACTAGCGATCCATGGTTGAACCACCCCTGGAATTACACTAGGTAAGCACACACCCGCCTTGCCTGTTGTTAATCGCATCTGCGATACAACATCCTGATCAATTGTTTTGCCCCTTGTTTTTAGATTCTCAAGCTATGCTGAGGAACTCGTCAGGTTGCCCACCTCCCTTGTTGTCCTGAAGAAGACCCGCATGGTCAAGGCATTAAATTACCTCTGTACCCTAAGACGGGTCGAAACGTCGACACCCCCTCATAAATGAGCCTGGTACACGTCCCTCACCCAACGTGCTAAATATGAATTTGATTCTGTACATGAAATTATGACTGTATTCATTGTTACGTGACCAAGACACCTTGTACGGTGAATTGTAAACCGTGTATTTTTGTTAATTACCTTATTCTCCACTATTCTCTGAAATCTCTCACCTTACACATTCACTTCTTAGCACCCTTATCTTATGCACGTTCCCTCTGGAGCAACCATGCGCCGAATTTTTATATAACCAAAATTGTTGTACATAAATAAATATCGTTTAATCAATTAGTGGATGTTGTATCGCTTCATGGTGAAGTATCAAAATTGAGTTTTTTGAGCTCTACGAAATGGTATTTAGCTCTTAGCTTAACAAATAATGAACTGGATGACATACTGCTGATTCAAAAAATAGCTTCAAACGCAGCGCGAGTTCAGCCAGGCCTGAACTCTACATCTGTGTCCGCCTATCCTTACCATAGGCCTACACACACGTGGCCGCCAACCTTCAACGGCCCACATTAAAGTGTTGTTGTCAGGCTTGCGGACATGCGCAGAAAGGCATGACAATGGTGTGCCGTAGGAGTGCAAGTGATGCAACCGTGCAGCGCACACAAGTAAATAGACTCGGGGGAGGGAGGAGCAGCTGTGAAGCTACGTAATACATATTGATCCCGCACATTTGCCAGAAGCAATACATGGCAAACATGAATCCCAAAGTCGCACAATTCACACGCCACACAACTTGTGAGTCTGTCAACACAGCATACAGAACCAGCAATTTACACTAATCTCACTTACCTCTCACAGGTGATCAAGGATATGCACTCTGCCCGTGGATGATGACACCCCTCCGAGCCCCGAACACCCCGGCCCAGAGGCAGTACATTGTGGCCCACAAATGCACCAGGGACATTGTTGAGCGCACATTTGGCGTGTTAAAGTCGCGTTTCAGGTGCCTGGATATCACATGTGGAAGACTCCTGTACAGCCCAGAAACAGTGTGCAAGATGATCATTGCATGTTGTGCATTGCACAACATATGTGTACGCACCAATGCCCCATGGATCCAAGTGCCAGATGCACCGGACGATGATGAGGAAGATGAGGCAGGTGGAACACACACCACTGCAGCTGCAGCAGGAAGAGCCCAAAGGAACCCAATCATTAACAATTTCTTCGCATGAGCATGTCACATTGTGACTGTCCTTAGCAATCATGGAACAGTACAAAATGACCACATGAACAGCATATGCAAATAGATTCATTGCAACACACATTCCCTGTGTGCATGTCAGTCCTCTGCATTAACACATCACTCTGACAAGTGTAAGTGCATCATTAAGTGCTAACAGTTTCAGGAATAGCAAAAAGATGGTGCGTATGTCACCTCTGTACAGAGAGGCTATTTAGGATGTCACGTATTCAAAATGCCATTTCAGGGTGTCAAATGTAGTAAGTAATCCCACTCATCAGCGTATCACATGTGTACAAAAACATGACATGAAGGCTGTCATTGGTGTCCATAAAAAAGACAACAGGGTGTCATTTGGGGTCAAATATGAACCATGAACTACCCTGATGCAGAGATGCACCCTGTGACTCAAGACCCACAACATGAGCAACATAGACGTAAGGGGGATGACATCAGAGGGTGCTTGTGCACGTGGATGTGTCAAAGTTTGACCTGATCCTCTACGGATGTGGTCAACACTCAGCCACCTCAGTGTCGTGGCGTGCACCATGCCATGATAATTGGACTGCAGCCATGCTAATCGTAATGCAGTGTCACTTGCATTGTCAGTGTGGACCATGGACCCGCAGCTTTTCACACATCCCTAATCTCACAACAAACCCATGTGTATGGGTTTGTTGTGAGATTAGTGATGTGTGGGAAGGGCCACCTCTGGGCACATTGTCGACGGGGGCCTACTTGCTGTTTCTCTGTGTGCTGCAGTATGCCAAGGAGATCCGGGACATGATCCAGAGTCATTGTGAGTGTGCACTGTGCTATACTTAATTGTGCATGTGTGCCATTGTGCCCATACGCCCCCGTCCCCCCAGTCCCTGGTCATTACTCACCCTGTTGCTGTTGGGTCAGGTCATTTTGAGCAGTGTCCGGTCCCCCAACTCCTGTCATCGTCTCCTCACTGATGACTGTGGACACCGTTTCCTCCATCTCATCCAGCTCCTGCTGTGGTGCTGGACTCCCACCTCCAGTTGTTAGCGAGTTTCAGCTTGGTTTTGAGCTTCTCATCGTTCCAGCGCTTCTTGCAGTCGTCCCCTTCTCTTCACTCCGACTGCATTCACCTTGGCCAAGATGGACTGCCATATTGTATTTTTAGTTGCCAGTGACACAGAGGAGGTAATGAACAGTTGTTGGTGGTGTTCTATCACCTCCGTAATCAGGATCTTGTTTTCCTACTGAATGAATCGCGGGTTCCTCTTCTTTTTTTCCTTCCCCGAGGTCCCTGGCTGGTCTTCCGGGGAGTTTGTGGGTTCTGGTTGGACTCTGTAGTTGCTCCAGCTTCCTCCATGGTGCTTCACAGTTCTTTTTTTTGGCAGCTTTTATGGTGAATTTTCCCACCTGACGTGGGAATAGCAAGCCTGGCTCTGATTATCGCTGATATTTTTATCGCTGTTGGGCACATCGCAACTTTTTTCACTTTTGGATTTCCTTTTTTAACAGCATCCCGGTAATTTTAATGCAGATATGTGACACGTTATTGAGGAACTATCGCCTGTTGCCGGCGTGTTGAGAATACACCGCTAACACGGCGTTAGTTTCACACGATAGACGGTGTTATGAACAATTGCATTAGCCTGTTGGCGATGATTATCGCACGTTCTTGAGAATATCCCCATACTTTCCTTTGTGTGAAATAGAGTGCAGATTCAATCAAACACCAGTCCCTCCCCACTTCGTGCAAAGTCTCGGACATCATAACAGGTGACTTCTGTACACCTCCTCCCTCTTCTTCATTTACCAGTGCATGCGAGCACAAGGAGTCCACCACACCTGCGGGGCTGTTACAGCCCCCTATCTGCAAGTTAGGGCTGTTACAAATGGAACAACACATGGTACTTACCTCAACTCAAAGCATAACTAGTGGGGTTGGTTTCAACTGACAAAGGTGGCAACTCTAGAAATAAAAATGAAAATATTTTAGAAACAGCGCTTCTAGTATTGAAAATGATTCCATTGGAATCCACGTACTTTCTCGGTGCTTCATGCCTCTCATATGGAGGGGCTCTTCCTTGTGGCGGTTGTAGAGAAGTGTGTACATAGGGAAAATACTGCCCTTAAACATGCGTACACAAGGTGTGAAACGCAAATGTGTACACAAGCATTTCATTAGAGGAGTGTGCAGGTGACTTCCATTGTATATAAAGGTTGCTGGTGACCAAGTCTGCACCAATGAGTGGTGCTGCCCTACACCTACCCACTGCCCTACATCTTGCATGTTGCCCTATGCCTTCAATTCTTTATTACCCCTATTTTAATCTTTACCCATCTTGGTCTTCCTTCCCCCTCCCTTGAACTCTTACTATTTCCCAATTGCAATCAGCTTCTCCCCCTTGGCTGTCTATGTTATCCCCACCATCACATGCTTCCTTCTTTCCTTAACCCTTGCACTATTCCTTTTTTCCCACATGCTTGCACTCTTCCTTTTATCACCCTTGCACTCTTCCTTTGCTAGCACACCCTTGCACTCTTCCTTCTCTCGCCCACTCTTGCACTCTTCCTTCTCTTTCCCGCCCTTGTACTTTTTCTTCTCTCACCCACCTTTGCATTTTTCCTTCTCTCACCCGCCCTTGCACTCTTCCTTCTCTTGCCCACCCTTGATCTCTTCTACTCTCTCCAGCCCTTGCACTCATTCTTCTTTCCCCGGCCCTTGCACTCTTTCTTCTTCTTCTTCTTTCCACTAACCTTCGCTCTCTTTCCTTCTCCCACCCCTGTGCTTTTCTCCCTTCTCTACTCCCTCCCACCCTTGCTCTGCCCCCCCATTTTCCCTCTCACCCCTGGTCTGTTCCCCTTTTCTCTTCTACCTCCCACCATTGCTCAATTCTCCCCTTCTCTTTTCTTATCTAAACATTTCCTGTGCTTTTTTCCCTCTTTGCTGTAGCTCTTTTGCCGTCCCCTGTTGCCCTCTTTGGACGTAGCACAGAGTCTGTTAAGATGCTACAGGGTTTTTGCATACATTGTACCTCATGCAGTAATTTGGAGTTCCTGTGGGAGGCACTGTATTTTCCTCGCGGTAGTGTTCACATCCTATGGACCTGGTTCCATTGGATGTGCAGTGCCATCATTCATTGACTGCAACAGTGAAACGGGCACTTCTTAGAGTGAATAATCTTCTGTGATTCTGTTGTTGACGCATGAGTTGAAGGTTGCTTGAGCAATGGGTACTGGCATCCTCTGTCTGCAAAACACTCAGGTATCTTCTTTCTCTGTGCCAGCTCTCGTATAACTCTCTATGCATGCAGTACAGTTTGGGACCTAAAAGTGGCTGTGCCTGCTCTGAAAAAAATTGTCCAGTCACTATCCGTGCTGAATAGCGGGAACATTGCAGGGTTTTATGTTTCTTCAAAATTAGAATTAATTGATTGCCATCGCTGCCTGTTTCCCATACTTTCCGTGTTGTTTCAATTCGGTTTCTCAATTCCTTTTGCTTCCCCCAACCCTCATCATTTATGCTGCTTCCACCACCCCTGCTTTCCATGTTGCTTTTCCCCACATGGCCATCCGTGTTGCTTTTTCCTATTGGTTTACTCTAAAGGTTTTACAACGTTAGGGGCATATTATCAAGCCAGGCGATAAAATTATCGCCGCTTTAGCGGCAGAAAACTGCCGCTAAAACGGCGCTAATGGGTTTGATAATATGCTCTATGGATTTCCAATTGAAGCTCAGGTTATATGAGAAGGACATCTAACACGGGCTTCAATTGGAAATCCATAGAGCATATTATCAAGCCCATTATCGCCGTTTTAGCGGCAGTTTTCTGCCGCTAAAGCAGCGATAATTTTTATCGCCTGGCTTGATAATATGCCCGTAAATTTCTTTTTGTCACCTTATCGGCCAAGCTCCATATGCTCTCACTTTTATAAGTGATGGGCGCACTGATACGCGATATCAAGGGCCAAGCATGCTCCCCAGCACTGGATCTATCCATACAATGATTTGGTTTATGTGCATAAAACATCCAATGCGCTGCAGAGAGACCACAATTTGCACAACCAGAATCTATTACATTTTAATTTAATAGAGATTTTTGCAAGGCGCAGCACATTGGTAAAATCTACCTTAGAGCAATTGTGACAGCAAGAAAAGGTTGTTTGAATTACTCTTGCTCGAAAGGAATTTTCCAATCAAATGAGAGTTGCATAAACGTGTGTATTTGAACTTCATTTTAGAATGCATTTAAAACTCTGCTAAGAAACCACATAAATAACTCACACGTTGGGTAAATTTTCTAGCTTAAAATCTGTACGAATATTAAAGTGAAGGGGAAACTGCAGTAGGCTATCACTCTCAATGTACCTCTGTAACTAGGCTCAAACCCTGTTTCTTTTCAGCTGTTGCTTACAGCTAATTAGACGCACTTTAGAGTATTTTGGAGAGCATCAGCATCCTGCCGAAGAATGTGCAGACTTTAAGATTATCTTATTTTGCTTCATCATGCCACATTAGCTCACCCTGCTTTGACAATGAATTTGCGGTTGCTTTATAAAGAACAAACTGGTAGATTAAAGAACAAATTAGATATATAATGAGCATGCTTAACCGGGACTATGCCGTTAGAATTGCTGCATTACACTTGATTAGCAATTTGTCTTCCCAACAGGATATTAGAAGCAGGTAACAGCATAGGTATGAAGGTTCTCACAAGAACTTTCTCCCATGTATCTAAAACTGTAACATTAGTTTGACTATGCACAGGCATGAATGTTTATCATGGGAATCAGGAGGAGAAGCAACCGATGGTGACAACAGCATCTGCTGAGCAGTTTCCAATGGCTGAAGATGACCTAAACATACTAATTTCCATTTCATTATTTGTGTATTTCATAATATATTCAAGTGTTTCTAGCTAGAGAAGAGAGAAGACCCTTTACCTAGCACAATGCCTGATGCTTAAAGCGTTCTGTCCTTATTACTGAAAGCTACTGCTGACAGTGAATTTACCTTCCCCTTCCTTACTTGGTGCAGGGAGACTTTCTTCTTTTATTTGATCAATGCTACTGCTGCAATCATTCTTCCATCTCTGAATTTATTTTAACAGTTGCTATTGAAGCTGTGGGGAACTTGGCTGAGTTTTCCAGAACGACCCTGTATGGGAAGTTCAAGACTTTATCTATGCTCCGAGAATCTTGTTCTCTTCATGGGTTTCTATAGGGTAGGTTAGGCTGTTTAGATAGATAGGGACTGATTCGTTTATGGAACACTCTGTTGGTTTATGCTGTCACCAATCAATACTTTTCTCGATATTTCTGTAATTTGACTAATCGAATAAAAGTGACATAACCATACTAATCCTATAAAGATAAATAAAGGTTTTATAAACTTCCTCAATCTCTCATCATTGACTGATAATTAGGAACCTGATTGTTGATGATAAATGACTTGTACTTTTATTTTAGCTCCATTTCAACATGGTGGCAAAGGTCTGTCGACCTGAGGACGAAGCGCCACAGGACTTCAAGGATCCCAATTGTAAATTTAAGGTGATTGACTTTAAACTTAATTTTGACCAATCCTTGGGCGGTAACACTCTGAAATTTAAGAAGTCTGATTAAAGTATTGGGTAGACTCCCACACCTCATACAGGCAGAGGATCGTCCAGGAGCTGACAGACAGCCCCTTCATAACATTTTAACATACATTAATAACCTTTCATTTTACATCACAGACCCTATATACAGTAAATCTCAGGAAACACTTTGGTTTCAAAGCTTTCAAAGCTTCCAAATATTCTTCAGCTCCATAGACACTCTAATCTGTCCCAATCCAATCTGCCCCACGCGAATCAAAAATATTCTGCCCCACTCCAAACCAAAACAATCTGCCCACTCTAATCTGCCCCACTGAAATCAAAAACAATATGCCCACTCCAACCTGCCCATTCCAGTCTGCCCGCTCCAATATGCCTCTCTCCAATCTGCCCCACTCCAATCTGGCCCACTCCAATCTGCCCTCTCTTATCCACCCACTCCAATCTGTGCCATTCAATTCAAAACACTCTGCCTCACTCCAATTTGCCCCACTCCAATCTAAAATATTCTGCCCACTCCAATCCAAAAAATGTGCCCCACTCCAATCGCCACCACTCCCATCTCCCATACTCCAATCCAAAAGAATCTGCTCTAATCCAATCCAAAACAAACTGCCCCAGTAATAATCCACCCCACGGATAATTAGCCCACTGATTAATTGGACCACTAATAATTCGCCCCACTCCAATCTGTCCTCTTCCAATCCAAAACAGTCAGCCCAACTCCAATCCACCCCACTCAAATCCAATCCACCTCATCCCAATCCAATCCACCTCTCCCCAATTCAATCCACCTCACCCAGTCTAGTTCACCTATCCCAGTCCACCCACCCTACTCTAGTCCACCCCAGTTCAATCTAATCCACTACTTGCAGTCCACCCACTCCAATCCACCCCACTCCACTGCAGTCCAATCACACCCCTCTAATCAAAATCACCCAATTCTACCCCCCAAATAAATCCAAATCCACCCCAGTTCAGTCCATCCCACTCAATCCAATCCATCTAGCCCACCACAATCCAATCAATCCCACTCCACTCTAATCTGATCCAGTTCTCTCCAATTCAGTCCAAGGCCCTTCAATCCAGTCCAGCCCATCCCTCCACTCTATTTCACCCCGCACCACTCCAAAAAACCCTACTCTCATGCAAACCAACCCACCCCATACCAATCTACCCTACCCCAATCCAATACACCACACCCTAAGCCAATTGATTCCACCCCACTCCATACAAATCCACCCACTCCAATACACCCACCCCATTTTAATACACTTCAGTCCAACCCACCACACCCATTTCACCACTCAATCTATCCCACTTTACCCCAATACAATCCACCCCAATGCACCTCACTACCCTTATCCATTCCAACCCACTCCAACCTATTCTACCCCACTCCACCCACCCTATAACACTGCACTCTATGACACTGCACTCTATGACACTCTATGCCTCTGAACTCTGCTACCCTGTACTCAGCTTTATGATGCCCTACTTCCCATACTCCACTCTACGACGCTCTACTCCAACAAATCCAGTCTATGACACTCTACTCCTCCCGCTCCACTCTAGGACACTGGCAACTGCCACACAGCAACAATCCACATAAATACACTCCACATCATGCCACATAAATCCAATCACAAAAAGAATAAATGATGTACAGAATGCTGCACAATGTCAAACATTCACCGCAGTAAAGAGATCTGGGCCTAAATCCATAACTTTTTTGCTTCCCTTTCCATTTCAAGTCAGACCCAGCCATATGCAAATCCATCTTGAACCTGTTCCCCATGGGAACAGTTCAGCCCGAATTGCCAGGTCAGGTCCTCCCTGGACTGGAAATAAGCCTCCTGAGACTAGTTTCAGGACATCACCTCTCATCAGCCAGGCTAGCTTGACTCCAGTGGTATGGAGAGCACTGGACCCAGGTCAGGGCATACCCCTCCCACTTTTGGTGACAAATGCAAAAAGAACAGATGATGGACAGAATGCTGCACAATGTCAGACATTCACCCAGTACAGAGATCTGGGCCTATATCCAAATTTGTTTTGCTCCCCATGCCATTACTGTTCAGACTCAGCCACATGCAAATCAGTCTTGACTGTGTTCTCCAAGTGAGCAGTTCAGCCCGAACTGTCAGGCCAGGTCCCCACTGGACTGTAAACACGCATCGTGGGACCAGTTCCGGTACATCAACCCTCATCAGCAAGGCTAGCTTGACTCCAGTGGCATGGAGAGAACGGGACTCGCATCTGGGCATACCCGTCCCACTCGGGGTGACAAATGCAAAAAGAACAATCGATGGACAGAATGATGCGCAATGTCAAAAATTCATCCCAGTGCAAAAATCTGTTCCTAAGTCCATCGTTTTTTTGCTCCCCATGCCATTACAGTTCAGACCCAGCCATATGCCAATCGGTCTTGACCCTGTCCCCCATGAGAACAGTTCAGCCCGAAATGCCAGGCCAGGTCCTTCCAGGACTGGAAACAAGCATCCTGGGGCCGGTTTCTGGGCATCACACCTCATCAGCCTGGCTAGCTTGACTTCATTGGCATGGAAAGCACAGGACCCATGTCTGTGCATTCCCACCCCACTCTGGGTGACAAATGCAAAAAGAAAAAATGATGGACAGAATGCTGCACAATGTCAAACATTCACCCTGGTACAGAGATATGGGCATACATCCATTGTTTTGTTGCTCCCCATGCCATTCCAGTTCAGACCCAGCCAAATGCAAATCAGTCTTGACCCTGCTCCCCATGGGAACAGTTCTGCCCGAACTGCCAGGGCAGGTCCTCCCTGAACTGAAAACAAGCATCCTGGGACCGGTTTCGGGACATCACCTTATCAGCCAGGCTAGCTTGACTCCAGTGACATTGAGAGAAAGGGACCCACGTCTGTGAATGCCCGCCCCACTCGGGGTTACAAATGCAAAAAGAACAATTGATGGACAGAATACTGCACCATGTCAAATATTCACCAAGTACAGAGATCTGGGTCTAAATCTATTATTTTTAGCCCCGCATGCCATTTCAGTTAGGACCAAGCCATATGCGAATCAGTCTTGACCCAGTTCCCCATGGGAACGGTGCTGCCCGAACTGCCAGGCCAGGTTCTCCCTGCACTGGAAACATGCATCGTACTGATTTCGGGGCATCACCCCATATCAGCCAGGCTAGCTTGACTCCAGTGGCATGAAAAGCACCGGACCCACGTGTGGGTATACCCGGCCCACTCGTGTGACAAATGCAAAAAGAACAATTGCTAGACACAATGCAGCACAATGTCAAACACTCACCCCAGTACAGAGATCTGGGCCTAAAACCATCAGTTTTTGCTCCGCATGCCATTCCAGTTCAGACCCAGCCATGTGCAAATCCTTCTTGACCTTGTTTCCCACAGGAATGGTTCAGCCCGAACTGCTAGGCCAGATCCTCCCTGTACTGGAAACAAGCATCCAGGGACCGGTTTCGGGGCATCACACCTAATCAGCCAGGCTAGCTGTACTCCAGTGGCAAGGAGAGCACGGGACTCACTGATAGCAGTTTTCCCTGCTAGACTTCCCGCGGCCGAAGCTACCAGCCAATCACAGAGCCAGGAGACACTTGAAACTCAGGACGGGGGCTCCCGCAGCACAGGTCCTGCTGATAGCCACTTGCCCTGCTGGACTTCCCGCAGCCGGAGCCGCCAGCAAATCACAGCGCCAGGAGGCACTTGAAACTCAGGAGAGGGCTCCCGCAGCGCGGGACGCACGCGGGCGTGTCCGGGCCACGCCCGGGCGAAACCCAGGCCACGTGCGTGCCCGTCTGTGCCCGGAAGAGGCTGGGCCCCCCCCTCTGATATTTGGGTACTGGTACTCGACTACACTCTCCAGTTTTCAGGTACTGTTGCACACATTTCCACACATTTCCATCCCTGACATTAGTACTTGTGCTGCATCGTATTACTGTGTGTGAGTCACTGGTTCCTTAAGACTTGCAGTCTCAACATGAGCAAGCGCAAAGGAGTAGCGGGCACCTTAGATGCTTTTATTGTCAGGGCAGAATCGTTGTTGACCCATGAGATAGAAATGACAGAGCGGCGACTCGCTTTTGATTCCTCAACACTACAGAGACGCTCGTCATTAGGTATCTCCAACTCGTGGGGCTTCCCACAAACGTGCCTGTCCATCATGCCCCAAAATGTGCCCTCAACCCCCCCTTGCCAACTTTGGATGTACCTCCTATAGTTGCCCCTAACGGATCAAGTATAGCTACTAGAACACGGGCCTCCAAACCATTAGATGAGATTAACCCCTTCGATGCTCATGACGGAACGGTTCCGTCATGAGCATCGGTTGGGCTGTGCTCATGACGGAACCGTTCCGTCATGAGGACAGCCCCCGGGGGAAGCGCTGGCGCTCCCCCCCTTGTGCCTCGATCTTGCCCCCCTTTACGGGGGTGGCAGCGGAAGAGCTTCCGCTGCCACCCCCGACCCCCCCCGAGCCCCCCCACGCTTTCTGATGACGTCAGCGCGCACAGCGCGCGCCGGCGTCATCAGGAAGCGTTGGACGCGCTGGAATCCATTTCTTCCAGCGCGTCCAAGGGGAGCAGAGGTAGGTGTTTGTCGTCTGGTGGGGGCCGCGGCGGTGAAATCTGTAGTATTGAGGCATCGGGGGAGAGGAAAGAGTATTTCCTCTCCCCCGATGTCTCAATACAGGGCATTCCTGCTCCACGATCGCGCACAGCGTCGCGATCGTGGAGTAGGGATGCCCCACTAGACACCAGGGATTTTGTATTTTGAGTTTGGGAAGCGACCCCTTGGGCAAGGGTCGCTTCCTTGGGGGTGAAAATTTGGCAAAGTCTTTTCTGCCCCCCCTGGGGGCAGATCGGCCCGCTTTCTGCGCGTTTCTGCCCCCAGGTGGGGCAGAAAAGCCCACTAGACACCAGGGATGTCGTTTTTACTATGTAGGAAGCGACCCCTTGGGCAAGGGTCGCTTCCTTGGGGGCAAAATTTGTGGAAGTCTTTTCTGCCCCCCCTGGGGGCAGATCGGTCCGCTTTCTGCGCGTTTCTGCCCCCAGGGGGGGCAGAAAATCCCACTAGACACCAGGGATGTCGTTTTTACTATGTAGGAAGCGACCCCTTGGGCAAGGGTCGCTTCCTTGGGGGCAAAATTTGTGGAAGTCTTTTCTGCCCCCCCTGGGGGCAGATCGGTCCGCTTTCTGCGCGTTTCTGCCCCCAGGGGGGGCAGAAAAGCCCACTAGACACCAGGGATGTCGTTTATGCTATGTAGGAAGCGACCCCTTAGGCAAGGGTCGCTTCCTTGGGGGGTCAAATAATTTGAAGACTTTTCTGCCCCCCCTGGGGGCAGATCGGTCGTCTTTCTGCCCGTTTCTGCCCCCAGGGGGGGCAGAAAAGCCCACTAGACACCAGGGATGTCTTTTTCTTTATGTAGGAAGCGACCCCTTGGGCAAGGGTCGCTTCCTTTGCGGCCTAATTATGTAGAATACTTTTCTGCCCCCCCTGGGGGCAGATTGGTCGTCTTTCTGTCCGTTTCTGCTCCTTGGGGGGGGTAGAAAAGCCCACTAGACACCAGGGATAGAAATATTATTGTAGGAAGCGACCCCTTGGGCAAGGGTCGCTTCCTTGGGCCCCTAAATGTTTTGAAGACTTTTCTTGCCCCTCTGTGGGCAGATCGGTTTTATTTTTTTGCCGTTTCTGCTCCCATTGGAGGCAGAAAAGCCCACTAGACACCAGGGAATTAGTTCAATTAGAAATAGAAGTGACCCCTCGCTTCCAGGGTGCAATTTGTTATATGTATTTGGCTCACCTGCCCCGGGACTGAATAGCCTTTTTTTTCCTGCTGTTTTCTGCCTGACCTGGCACACAAACCGATTGACCATTTGGGTAGTGACATGGCATGTTATAATGTTTATTGTTATATTTTTTGTGATTTCCAATTGTAATGTTTTTTTTGTTTACTTTTTTGTTCTAGGTGAAGGCTTTTCTTCTGTTCACGGTGACGTTTTGGTTCTGGTGGTTTTGCTGTTTGTGTAGTTTGGTAAGAGACTGTTTTTTTGTACAATGCAAATGTGTTTGATTTCTCTGCCTGTTTTTTTTTGCAAATGGTGTAATAATAGCAGTATGTTTGGTTTTTGAGTTTCAAAAACTTTTTGCATTGGTGCACGATGTGTATTTTGTTGTCTTGTGAGTAATTTGTTTTTTTTTCTTCTTTCTAGTTTGATATCGTTGGTCTTTGCTGTGTCACTGCAGAGTTTGTTTCTGGTGAGTGTAGCTGTCTCTTTTGATTTTGGATTGTATAGTTTTTGAGTACATTGATCTTATTGATATAAGGTACATATTTCTTTACTTACTTGGTTTGCACATTGTTGGTTGTTGTTGACTTGTTTGTGCAGTCTTCCATCTTAGTAGGTATAATGGCTAGCCGCAGGATGACTGCTCAGCAGGTTGTTGGTTTGCTGTTTGAGTCTTCCTCTGATATTGGGTCAGAGACTGACTCTGCTTCTGAGGGAGAGGGGGCAGGGGACGATTCTGGCAGTGAGTTTTCTCTCCGTATGGGGTCATCGGATGATGAAGATACTCTTAGTGCGGATGAAGTGCCTGTGTTAGAGGAGGAGACTGATGTGCCGATAGTGCGGCAAGAGGCATCTGGGCTGCAGCCTGCGGCTGCAAGGCTTCCCGTTGGTGTAGTGCGGCAAGAGACATCTGGGCTGCAGGCTGGGACTGCAAGGCTTCCCGTTGGTGTAGTGCGGCAAGAGGCATCTGGGCTGCAGGCTGGGGCTGCAAGCCTTTCCGTTGGTGTAGTGCGGCAAGAGACATCTGGGCTGCAGGCTGGGGCTGCAAGTCTTCCCGTTGAAAGTGATGACCTCTGGGTTGCCCCTGGCATGGTGCAGCCGGAATTTCCTGAGTTTACTGGTGTACCAGGGTCTAGAGTGAATACCGAGAACTTTTTGCCTGTAAATTTTTTTCAGTTGTTTATGGACGATGTGTTTTTGGCAGAGATTGTTGAGCAGACTAATTTGTATGCCGAACAGTTTTTGAGGGACAACAGTGCCAGTCTTAAGCCACACTCTAGAGCTACCCGGTGGACTCCCACAAATGTTGAAGAGATGAAGAAGTTCTTGGGTTTAACTTTTTTGATGGGCTTGCTAAGGAAGCCATCATTGGCTTCATATTGGTCTAGCAGTCCCTTGATGGCAACGTCTATTTTTCCGGCAGTCATGAGTCGTGACAGGTATTTGCTTCTGCTTCGGATGATGCACTTTGTAGATAATGGTTTAGCGTTGCCACGAGATCACCCTGATTGTGACCGTCTTTTTAAGATTAGGCCTGTCCTTGATCACTTTGTTGATCGATTTTCTGAGATTTATGCCCCTGGTAGAGAAATTGCAGTGGATGAGTCTTTGGTGTTGTTCAAGGGCCGCTTGGTTTTTAGGCAATACATTCCTAGTAAGAGGGCACGCTATGGAATAAAGCTGTATATGCTGTGTGACAGTAGGACTGGATATGTCTCTAATTTCAGGGTGTACACCGGTAAGGAATCTAGGTTTAACCTCCCTGGTTGTCCGTCCACTTTTGGAGTGACTGAGAAAATTGTTTGGGAACTTGGAAGAGGATTTTTTAACAAAGGCCACCATTTATATGTAGATAACTTCTACACTGGTGTGCGGTTGTTCAGGGAATTGGCCAAAGTGGACACTTTTGCTTGTGGCACAGTCCGCTGTAACCGTAAAGGTTTTCCGAAAGAACTTGTTTGTCAAAAGCTTGTGCGGGGACAGTGCAGTGCGTTGCGTTGCCAGGAGCTTCTTGCTGTGAAGTTTACAGACAGGAGAGATGTCTACATGCTGACTTCCATCCATGATGAAAGCACTGCACCTGTGACTGTTTGGGGTCAGGTCGCTGAAGCGCGCAAACCTGTATGTGTTTTAGACTATAATAGGTACATGGGTGGTGTTGACAGAGTAGATCAGAGGTTGGAACCTTACACTGCTCTTCGTAAGGCTTACATTTGGTACAAGAAGTTGGCTATCCATCTTTTCCACTTGGCAATGTTTAATGCTTTTGTTGTGTTCCAGGATTCTTGCCCTGAGTCAAAGATGACTTTTGCTAAGTTTCAGGAGTCTGTAATAGGCAGCCTTGTTGTAGTGGAACAGGCAAGTGTTCCTAGAGTTGGACTGGTGGAGGATGTTGCTAGATTGAAAGAACGCCACTTTCCAGATCACATTCCTCCCACACCCGCAAAAGATTTTCCCAGTAGGAGATGTAGAGTCTGTTGGCGAAGAGGTTCGCGGAAGGAGAGTCGTATGTACTGCCCCGACTGTCCTTCTCATCCTGCACTGTGTCTCTCTGCTTGTTTTAGAGCGTACCACACGCGAAAGAATTTTTGGGAGGATTCTTGAGTGGTAAAGTGAACTGCCTGGTCTGTATTCTTTGGATAATTTGATTCTGTTTCAATGTTGGTGTTAGTGCAATGTATTTAGTTGCTGATTTTCTGTTAGAAGATTTGTATCTATTTGCAATTTGTTTGTGTTTTTATTTTTTTCTAAAAAAATCCAAAATGTGATGGCGGTGTGTGTAGGCTTGCGCTTGGCTGTTGGTGTGTGTGGACTGGCACTTGGTTGGTGGTGTGCGTGGAATGGTGCTTGGCTGACGGTGTGCGTGGACTGGCGGTGTGCATGGACTGGCGGTGTGCGTGGACTGGTGCGTGGCTGGTGGTGTGCGTGGAATGGTGCTTGGCTGGCGGTGTGCGTGGACTGGTGCGTGGCTGGTGGTGTGCGTGGAATGGTGCTTGGCTGGCGGTGTGCGTGGAATGGTGCTTGGCTGGTGGTGTGCGTGGAATGGTGCTTGGCTGGCGCTGTGCGTGGACTGGTACTTGGCTGGCAGTGTGTGTGGACTGGTGGTGTGTGCGGACTGGTGTTTGGCTGGTGGTGTCCGTGGACTGGAGCTTGGCTGGTGGTGTCCGTGGACTGGAGCTTGTCTGGTGGTGTGTGTGGACTGGAGCTTGGCTGGCGGTGTGCGTGGAATGGTGCTTGTCTGGTGGTGTCCGTGGACTGGAGCTTGGCTGGCGGTGTAGGTGGATTGGCGATTGGCTGCCGGTGTGCCTGGACTGGCGATTGGATGGCGGTGTGCCTGGACTGGCGCTTGGCTAGCGGTGTGCGTGGACTGGCGTTTGGCTAGCGGTGTGTGTCGACTGGTGCTTGGCTGGCTGTGTGTGAGTAGTGACTTTCTGCTGGTCACTACACACACTGCTAGCTGAGTGCCACTCCACGCAATCCTTCAGCCTGTGTAGTTGCTGTGTCTGGATTGTGGGCGTGTGAAAGTGATGGGCCCTTGAATGGCGCTGTGTGCTGGTGTGAGTTTTGTTATGTGATGGGCCCGCGGCTGGCGGTGTGAATGGTTTTGTATGTCTCACACGTATGAAAGGTGTATGAATGGCCTGTAAAGAGGTTGGTGCCTTGTCGTGGCTTTACAGCTCACGAGCTGTGAGTCAATGGTTCAGTTTCTTGCCCTTTCAATTATTACCAGTGCATTTCATGTTTTGTGAAATCACTTGGTAATACAATTTTATCTACTGAACCATCACTCACCCTCGTGCCAAATCCAACCAGTATGTGTGTGTGCTTGCGGGTTAGATGACTGTGCAGTAATATTTGTCTTTCTGAAGCAGGGTGTACCTTGTCCCTTTTTGGTGATTTTTGTACTGTGTTGCTTTTGTACCTGGTGGTGCGAATGGTCTTGTTTGTATCACGTATGAAAGGTGTGTGAATGGCCTGTAAAGCGGTTGGTGCCTTGACGTGGCTTTACAGCTCACGAGCTGCAAGTCATTGGTTTGGTTTTTTGTGAATTTAATTATTGACAGTGCATTTCATTTTTGTGAAATCTCTTGTTAATAAAATTTAATACACTGAACCATGACTTGCCCTCGTGCCAAATCCAACCAGTATGTGTGTGTGTTTGAGGAATAGATGGTTGTGCAGGAATCTTTGTTTTTTGTTTCTCTGCCAAGGTACACTTTCCATGTAAGAATAACCCACCAACTGTAGATATTGTCGAAAACCTTTGGGAGTTCATGGTGATGTCTCTCTAGTGATTTGAAAAATATTTTTTATCCCCATTGTCCTGTAAACCTCAAATTGTCTGCCACATTTTCTTTGCAGTATTATTCCTAAATTCTCACGCTGTAGTAACAATAGGTAATCTGGTTTTGCAAGGGGGGTTACTTTGGTTTTTTGCCCAGGGCTCGGCGGCCATCTAGGGAAACCTTTCCAACCCACGCATTTCTGAAAACTAGACACCCGGCGGCTTCCAGGGAGGTATGGCTTGCGTGGATCCCCCAACGTTTCCTTACCTAGAATACCCTGCAAACCTCAATTTTTGCCCAAAAAATCACTTTTTTCACACATTTTGGGGTGGGAAAGTAGTGGCATCACCGGGCTCACACAAATTTACCACCACCCAGCGTTCCCCCAGGTCTCCCGGTAAAAATGGTGCCTCACTTGTGTGGGAGGCCCAAGTACCCGCGGCAGGCAAGGGCCCCA
This sequence comes from Triturus cristatus, assembly GCF_964204655.1. NCBI lineage: Eukaryota > Metazoa > Chordata > Amphibia > Caudata > Salamandridae > Triturus > Triturus cristatus. Next base: position 722,219,879 of record NC_140582.1, read on the forward strand.
AACGTAGTGAGGCGACCTCAAGATGGCCTATCGCCAAACCACCTGGTTTTGCAAGGGGGGTCACTTTGGTTTTTGGCCCGGTGCGCGGCGGCCATCTAGGGAAACCTACCAAACCCAGGCATTTTTGAAAACTAGACACCCAGCGGCTTCCAGGGAGGTATGGCTTGCGTGGATCCCCCAACGTTTCCTTACCCAGAATCCCCTGCAAACCTCAAATTTTGCCCAAAAAATCACTTTTTTCACACATTTTGGGGTGGGAAAGTAGTGGCATCACCGGGCTCACACAAATTTACCACCACCCAGCGTTCCCCCAGGTCTCCCGGTAAAAATGGTGCCTCACTTGTGTGGGAGGCCCAAGTACCCGCGGCAGGCAAGGGCCCCAAACGTAGTGAGGCGACATCAAGATGGCCTATCGCCAAACCACCTGGTTTTGCAAGGGGGGTCACTTTGGTTTTTGGCCCGGTGCACGGCGGCCATCTAGGGAAACCTACCAAACCCAGGCATTTTTGAAAACTAGACACCCGGCGGCTTCCAGGGAGGTATGGCTTGCGTGGATCCCCCAACGTTTCCTTACCCAGAATCCCCTGCAAACCTCAATTTTTGCTCAAAAAATCACTTTTTTCACACATTTTGGGGTGGGAAAGTAGTGGCATCACCGGGCTCACACAAATTTACCACCACCCAGCGTTCCCCCAGGTCTCCCGGTAAAAATGGTGCCTCACTTGTGTGGGAGGCCCAAGTACCCGCGGCAGGCAAGGGCCCCAAACGTAGTGAGGCGACCTCAAGATGGCCTATCGCCAAACCACCTGGTTTTGCAAGGGGGGTCACTTTGGTTTTTGGCCCGGTGCACGGCGGCCATCTAGGGAAACCTACCAAACCCAGGCATTTTTGAAAACTAGACACCCGGCGGCTTCCAGGGAGGTATGGCTTGCGTGGATCCCCCAACGTTTCCTTACCCAGAATCCCCTGCAAACCTCAATTTTTGCTCAAAAAATCACTTTTTTCACACATTTTGGGGTGGGAAAGTAGTGGCATCACCGGGCTCACACAAATTTACCACCACCCAGCGTTCCCCTAGGTCTCCCGGTAAAAATGGTGCCTCACTTGTGTGGGAGGCCCAAGTACCCGCGACAGGCAAGGGCCCCAAACGTAGTGAGGCGACCTCAAGATGGCCTATCGCCAAACCACCTGGTTTTGCAAGGGGGGTCACTTTGGTTTTTGGCCCGGTGCACGGCGGCCATCTAGGGAAACCTACCAAACCCAGGCATTTTTGAAAACTAGACACCCGGCGGCTTCCAGGGAGGTATGGCTTGCGTGGATCCCCCAACGTTTCCTTACCCAGAATCCCCTGCAAACCTCAATTTTTGCTCAAAAAAGCACTTTTTTCACACATTTTGGGGTGGGAAAGTAGTGGCATCACCGGGCTCACACAAATTTACCACCACCCAGCGTTCCCCCAGGTCTCCCGGTAAAAATGGTGCCTCACTTGTGTGGGAGGCCCAAGTACCCGCGGCAGGCAAGGGCCCCAAACGTAGTGAGGCGACCTCAAGATGGCCTATCGCCAAACCACCTGGTTTTGCAAGGGGGGTCACTTTGGTTTTTGGCCCGGTGCGCGGCGGCCATCTAGGGAAACCTACCAAACCCAGGCATTTTTGAAAACTAGACACCAGGCGGCTTCCAGGGAGGTATGGCTTGCGTGGATCCCCCAACGTTTCCTTACCCAGAATCCCCTGCAAACCTCAAATTTTGCCCAAAAAATCACTTTTTTCACACATTTTGGGGTGGGAAAGTAGTGGCATCACCGGGCTCACACAAATTTACCACCACCCAGCGTTCCCCCAGGTCTCCCGGTAAAAATGGTGCCTCACTTGTGTGGGAGGCCCAAGTACCCGCGGCAGGCAAGGGCCCCAAACGTAGTGAGGCGACCTCAAGATGGCCTATCGCCAAACCACCTGGTTTTGCAAGGGGGGTCACTTTGGTTTTTGGCCCGGTGCACGGCGGCCATCTAGGGAAACCTACCAAACCCAGGCATTTTTGAAAACTAGACACCCGGCGGCTTCCAGGGAGGTATGGCTTGCGTGGATCCCCCAACGTTTCCTTACCCAGAATCCCCTGCAAACCTCAATTTTTGCTCAAAAAAGCACTTTTTTCACACATTTTGGGGTGGGAAAGTAGTGGCATCACCGGGCTCACACAAATTTACCACCACCCAGCGTTCCCCCAGGTCTCCCGGTAAAAATGGTGCCTCACTTGTGTGGGAGGCCCAAGTACCCGCGGCAGGCAAGGGCCCCAAACGTAGTGAGGCGACCTCAAGATGGCCTATCGCCAAACCACCTGGTTTTGCAAGGGGGGTCACTTTGGTTTTTGGCCCGGTGCGCGGCGGCCATCTAGGGAAACCTACCAAACCCAGGCATTTTTGAAAACTAGACACCCGGCGGCTTCCAGGGAGGTATGGCTTGCGTGGATCCCCCAACGTTTCCTTACCCAGAATCCCCTGCAAACCTCAAATTTTGCCCAAAAAATCACTTTTTTCACACATTTTGGGGTGGGAAAGTAGTGGCATCACCGGGCTCACACAAATTTACCACCACCCAGCGTTCCCCCAGGTCTCCCGGTAAAAATGGTGCCTCACTTGTGTGGGAGGCCCAAGTACCCGCGGCAGGCAAGGGCCCCAAACGTAGTGAGGCGACCTCAAGATGGCCTATCGCCAAACCACCTGGTTTTGCAAGGGGGGTCACTTTGGTTTTTGGCCCGGTGCACGGCGGCCATCTAGGGAAACCTACCAAACCCAGGCATTTTTGAAAACTAGACACCCGGCGGCTTCCAGGGAGGTATGGCTTGCGTGGATCCCCCAACGTTTCCTTACCCAGAATCCCCTGCAAACCTCAATTTTTGCCCCAAAAATCACTTTTTTCACACATTTTGGGGTGGGAAAGTAGTGGCATCACCGGGCTCACACAAATTTACCACCACCCAGCGTTCCCCCAGGTCTCCCGGTAAAAATGGTGCCTCACTTGTGTGGGAGGCCCAAGTACCCGCGGCAGGCAAGGGCCCCAAACGTAGTGAGGCGACCTCAAGATGGCCTATCGCCAAACCACCTGGTTTTGCAAGGGGGGTCACTTTGGTTTTTGGCCCGGTGCACGGCGGCCATCTAGGGAAACCTACCAAACCCAGGCATTTTTGAAAACTAGACACCCGGCGGCTTCCAGGGAGGTATGGCTTGCGTGGATCCCCCAACGTTTCCTTACCCAGAATCCCCTGCAAACCTCAATTTTTGCCCAAAAAATCACTTTTTTCACAAATTTTGGGGTGGGAAAGTAGTGGCATCACCGGGCTCACACAAATTTACCACCACCCAGCGTTCCCCCAGGTCTCCCGGTAAAAATGGTGCCTCACTTGTGTGGGAGGCCCAAGTACCCGCGGCAGGCAAGGACAACAAACGTAGTGAGGCGACCTCAAGATGGCCTATCGCCAAACCACCTGGTTTTGCAAGGGGGGTCACTTTGGTTTTTGGCCCGGTGCACGGCGGCCATCTAGGGAAACCTACCAAACCCAGGCATTTTTGAAAACTAGACACCCGGCGGCTTCCAGGGAGGTATGGCTTGCGTGGATCCCCCAACGTTTCCTTACCCAGAATCCCCTGCAAACCTCAAATTTTGCCCAAAAAATCACTTTTTTCACACATTTTGGGGTGGGAAAGTAGTGGCATCACCGGGCTCACACAAATTTACCACCACCCAGCGTTCCCCCAGGTCTCCCGGTAAAAATGGTGCCTCACTTGTGTGGGAGGCCCAAGTACCCGCGGCAGGCAAGGACAACAAACGAAGTGAGGCGACATTTGGGATAGGCAATGTTGATGTTGCCTCACTACGTTTGTTGTCCTTGCCTGCCGCGGGTACTTGGGCCTCCCACACAAGTGAGGCACCATTTTTACTGGGAGACCTGGGGGAACGCTGGGTGGTGGTAAATTTGTGTGAGCCCGGTGATGCCACTAATTTTCCACCCCAAAATGTGTGAAAAAAGTGATTTTTTGAGCAAAAATTGAGGTTTGCAGGGGATTCTGGGTAAGGAAACGTTGGGGGATCCACGCAAGCCATACCTCCCTGGAAGCCGCCGGGTGTCTAGTTTTCAAAAATGCCTGGGTTTGGTAGGTTTCCCTAGATGGCCGCTGCGCACCGGGCCAAAAACCAAAGTGACCCCCCTTGCAAAACCAGGTGGTTTGGCGATAGGCCATCTTGAGGTCGCCTCACTACGTTTGGGGCCCTTGCCTGCCGCGGGTACTTGGGCCTCCCACACAAGTGAGGCACCATTTTTACCGGGAGACCTGGGGGAACGCTGGGTGGTGGTAAATTTGTGTGAGCCCGGTGATGCCACTACTTTCCCACCCCAAAATGTGTGAAAAAAGTGATTTTTTGAGCAAAAATTGAGGTTTGCAGGGGATTCTGGGTAAGGAAACGTTGGGGGATCCACGCAAGCCATACCTCCCTGGAAGCCGCCGGGTGTCTAGTTTTCAAAAATGCCTGGGTTTGGTAGGTTTCCCTAGATGGCCGCCGTGCACCGGGCCAAAAACCAAAGTGACCCCCCTTGCAAAACCAGGTGGTTTGGCGATAGGCCATCTTGATGTCGCCTCACTACGTTTAGGGCCCTTGCCTGCCGCGGGTACTTGGGCCTCCCACACAAGTGAGGCACCATTTTTACCGGGAGACCTGGGGGAACGCTGGGTGGTGGTAAATTTGTGTGAGCCCGGTGATGCCACTACTTTCCCACCCCAAAATGTGTGAAAAAAGTGATTTTTGGGGCAAAATTTGAGGTTTGCAGGGGATTCTGGGTAAGGAAACGTTGGGGGATCCACGCAAGCCATACCTCCCTGGAAGCCGCCGGGTGTCTAGTTTTCAAAAATGCCTGGGTTTGGTAGGTTTCCCTAGATGGCCGCCGCGCACCGGGCCAAAAACCAAAGTGACCCCCCTTGCAAAACTAGGTGGTTTGGCGATAGGCCATCTTGAGGTCGCCTCACTACGTTTGGGGCCCTTGCCTGCCGCGGGTACTTGGGCCTCCCACACAAGTGAGGCACCATTTTTACCGGGAGACCTGGGGGAACGCTGGGTGGTGGTAAATTTGTGTGAGCCCGGTGATGCCACTACTTTCCCACCCCAAAATGTGTGAAAAAAGTGATTTTTTAAGCAAAAATTGAGGTTTGCAGGGGATTCTGGGTAAGGAAACGTTGGGGGATCCACGCAAGCCATACCTCCCTGGAAGCCGCCGGGTGTCTAGTTTTCAAAAATGCCTGGGTTTGGTAGGTTTCCCTTGATGGCCGCCGCGCACCGGGCCAAAAACCAAAGTGACCCCCCTTGCAAAACCAGGTGGTTTGGCGATAGGCCATCTTGAGGTCGCCTCACTACGTTTGGGGCCCTTGCCTGCCGTGGGTACTTGGGCCTCCCACACAAGTGAGGCACCATTTTTACCGGGAGACCTGGGGGAACGCTGGGTGGTGGTAAATTTGTGTGAGCCCGGTGATGCCACTACTTTCCCACCCCAAAATGTGTGAAAAAAGTGATTTTTTAAGCAAAAATTGAGGTTTGCAGGGGATTCTGGGTAAGGAAACGTTGGGGGATCCACGCAAGCCATACCTCCCTGGAAGCCGCCGGGTGTCTAGTTTTCAAAAATGCCTGGGTTTGGTAGGTTTCCCTAGATGGCCGCCGTGCACCGGGCCAAAAACCAAAGTGACCCCCCTTGCAAAACCAGGTGGTTTGGCGATAGGCCATCTTGAGGTCGCCTCACTACGTTTGGGGCCCTTGCCTGCCGCGGGTACTTGGGCCTCCCACACAAGTGAGGCACCATTTTTACCGGGAGACCTGGGGGAACGCTGGGTGGTGGTAAATTTGTGTGAGCCCGGTGATGCCACTACTTTCCCACCCCAAAATGTGTGAAAAAAGTGATTTTTTGGGCAAAAATTGAGGTTTGCAGGGGATTCTGGGTAAGGAAACGTTGGGGGATCCACGCAAGCCATACCTCCCTGGAAGCCGCCGGGTGTCTAGTTTTCAAAAATGCCTGGGTTTGGTAGGTTTCCCTAGATGGCCGCCGTGCACCGGGCCAAAAACCAAAGTGACCCCCCTTGCAAAACCAGGTGGTTTGGCGATAGGCCATCTTGAGGTCGCCTCACTACGTTTGGGGCCCTTGCCTGCCGCGGGTACTTGGGCCTCCCACACAAGTGAGGCACCATTTTTACCGGGAGACCTGGGGGAACGCTGGGTGGTGGTAAATTTGTGTGAGCCCGGTGATGCCACTACTTTCCCACCCCAAAATGTGTGAAAAAAGAGATTTTTTGAGCAAAAATTGAGGTTTGCAGGAGATTCTGGGTAAGGAAACGTTGGGGGATCCACGCAAGCCATACCTCCCTGGAAGCCGCCGGGTGTCTAGTTTTCAAAAATGCCTGGGTTTGGTAGGTTTCCCTAGATGGCCGCCGTGCACCGGGCCAAAAACCAAAGGGACCCCCCTTGCAAAACCAGGTGGTTTGGCGATAGGCCATCTTGATGTCGCCTCACTACGTTTGGGGCCCTTGCCTGCCGCGGGTACTTGGGCCTCCCACACAAGTGAGGCACCATTTTTACCGGGAGACCTGGGGGAACGCTGGGTGGTGGTAAATTTGTGTGAGCCCGGTGATGCCACTACTTTCCCACCCCAAAATGTGTGAAAAAAGTGATTTTTTGAGCAAAAATTGAGGTTTGCAGGGGATTCTGGGTAAGGAAACGTTGGGGGATCCACGCAAGCCATACCTCCCTGGAAGCCGCCGGGTGTCTAGTTTTCAAAAATGCCTGGGTTTGGTAGGTTTCCCTAGATGGCCGCCGCGCACCGGGCCAAAAACCAAAGTGACCCCCCTTGCAAAACCAGGTGGTTTGGCGATAGGCCATCTTGAGGTGGCCTCACTACCTTTGGGGCCCTTGCCTGCCGCGGGTACTTGGGCCTCCCACACAAGTGAGGCACCATTTTTACCGGGAGACCTGGGGGAACGCTGGGTGGTGGTAAATTTGTGTGAGCCCGGTGATGCCACTACTTTCCCACCCCAAAATGTGTGAAAAAAGTGATTTTTTGAGCAAAAATTGAGGTTTGCAGGGGATTCTGGGTAGGGAAACGTTGGGGGATCCACGCAAGCCATACCTCCCTGGAAGCCGCCGGGTGTCTAGTTTTCAAAAATGCCTGGGTTTGGTAGGTTTCCCTAGATGGCCGCCGCGCACCGGGCCAAAAACCAAAGTGACCCCCCTTGCAAAACCAGGTGGTTTGGCGATAGGCCATCTTGAGGTGGCCTCACTACCTTTGGGGCCCTTGCCTGCCGCGGGTACTTGGGCCTCCCACACAAGTGAGGCACCATTTTTACCGGGAGACCTGGGGGAACGCTGGGTGGTGGTAAATTTGTGTGAGCCCGGTGATGCCACTACTTTCCCACCCCAAAATGTGTGAAAAAAGTGATTTTTTGAGCAAAAATTGAGGTTTGCAGGGGATTCTGGGTAAGGAAACGTTGGGGGATCCACGCAAGCCATACCTCCCTGGAAGCCGCCGGGTGTCTAGTTTTCAAAAATGCCTGGGTTTGGTAGGTTTCCCTAGATGGCCGCCGCGCACCGGGCCAAAAACCAAAGTGACCCCCCTTGCAAAACCAGGTGGTTTGGCGATAGGCCATCTTGAGGTGGCCTCACTACCTTTGGGGCCCTTGCCTGCCGCGGGTACTTGGGCCTCCCACACAAGTGAGGCACCATTTTTACCGGGAGACCTGGGGGAACGCTGGGTGGTGGTAAATTTGTGTGAGCCCGGTGATGCCACTACTTTCCCACCCCAAAATGTGTGAAAAAAGTGAATTTTTGAGCAAAAATTGAGGTTTGCAGGGGATTCTGGGTAAGGAAACGTTGGGGGATCCACGCAAGCCATACCTCCCTGGAAGCCGCCGGGTGTCTAGTTTTCAAAAATGCCTGGGTTTGGTAGGTTTCCCTAGATGGCCGCCGCGCACCGGGCCAAAAACCAAAGTGACCCCCCTTGCAAAACCAGGTGGTTTGGCGATAGGCCATCTTGAGGTGGCCTCACTACCTTTGGGGCCCTTGCCTTCCGCGGGTACTTGGGCCTCCCACACAAGTGAGGCACCATGTTTACCGGGAGACCTGGGGGAACGCTGGGTGGTGGTAAATTTGTGTGAGCCCGGTGATGCCACTACTTTCCCACCCCAAAATGTGTGAAAAAAGTGATTTTTTGGGCAAAAATTGAGGTTTGCAGGGGATTCTGGGTAAGGAAACGTTGGGGGATCCACGCAAGCCATACCTCCCTGGAAACTGCCGGGTGTCTAGTTTTCAGAAATGTATAGGTTTGCTAGGTTTCCCTAGGTGCCGGCAGGGCTAGGGTACAAAATCTACAGCTAGTCACTTTGCCAAAAAAAGGGTCATTTTTCACTCCAAAACCACGTTGCGTTTTGCGCCGTTTCCTGTCGCGGGCACTAGGCCGACCCGCACAAGTGAGGTACCATTTTTCTCGTAGGACTTTGGGGAACGCGGGGTGGGTGGAAATTTGTGGATCCACGCAGATTCCAGAACTTTCCATCACAGAAATGTGGGGAAAATGTGTTTTTTTTGTCAATTTTTTACGTTTGCAAGGGATTCTGGGTAACAGACCATGGTGGGAGGCAGTCAAGTCACCCCATCCTGGATTCCCCTGGGTGTCTAGTTTTCAGAAATGTATAGGTTTGCTAGGTTTCCCTAGGTGCCGGCAGGGCTAGGGTACAAAATCTACAGCTAGTCACTTTGCCAAAAAAAGGGTCATTTTTCACTCCAAAACCACGTTGCGTTTTGCGCCGTTTCCTGTCGCGGGCACTAGGCCGACCCGCACAAGTGAGGTACCATTTTTCTCGTAGGACTTTGGGGAACGCGGGGTGGGTGGAAATTTGTGGATCCACGCAGATTCCAGAACTTTCCATCACAGAAATGTGGGGAAAATGTGGTTTTTTTTTCAATTTTTTACGTTTGCAAGGGATTCTGGGTAACAGACCATGGTGGGAGGCAGTCAAGTCACCCCATCCTGGATTCCCCTGGGTGTCTAGTTTTCAGAAATGTATAGGTTTGCTAGGTTTCCCTAGGTGCCGGCAGGGCTAGGGTACAAAATCTACAGCTAGTCACTTTGCCAAAAAAAGGGTCATTTTTCACTCCAAAACCACGTTGCGTTTTGCACCGTTTCCTGTCGCGGGCACTAGGCCAACCCGCACAAGTGAGGTACCATTTTTCTCGTAGGACTTTGGGGAACGCGGGGTGGGTGGAAATTTGTGGATCCACGCAGATTCCAGAACTTTCCATCACAGAAATGTGGGGAAAATGTGTTTTTTTTTGTCAATTTTTTACGTTTGCAAGGGATTCTGGGTAACAGACCATGGTGGGAGGCAGTCAAGTCACCCCATCCTGGATTCCCCTGGGTGTCTAGTTTTCAGAAATGTATAGGTTTGCTAGGTTTCCCTAGGTGCCGGCAGGGCTAGGGTACAAAATCTACAGCTAGTCACTTTGCCAAAAAAAGGGTCATTTTTCACTCCAAAACCACGTTGCGTTTTGCGCCGTTTCCTGTCGCGGGCACTAGGCCAACCCGCACAAGTGAGGTACCATTTTTCTCGTAGGACTTTGGGGAACGCGGGGTGGGTGGAAATTTGTGGATCCACGCAGATTCCAGAACTTTCCATCACAGAAATGTGGGGAAAATGTGTTTTTTTTTGTCAATTTTTTACGTTTGCAAGGGATTCTGGGTAACAGACCATGGTGGGAGGCAGTCAAGTCACCCCATCCTGGATTCCCCTGGGTGTCTAGTTTTCAGAAATGTATAGGTTTGCTAGGTTTCCCTAGGTGCCGGCAGGGCTAGGGTACAAAATCTACAGCTAGTCACTTTGCCAAAAAAAGGGTCATTTTTCACTCCAAAACCACGTTGCGTTTTGCGCCGTTTCCTGTCGCGGGCACTAGGCCGACCCGCACAAGTGAGGTACCATTTTTCTCGTAGGACTTTGGGGAACGCGGGGTGGGTGGAAATTTGTGGATCCACGCAGATTCCAGAACTTTCCATCACAGAAATGTGGGGAAAATGTGTTTTTTTTGTCAATTTTTTACGTTTGCAAGGGATTCTGGGTAACAGACCATGGTGGGAGGCAGTCAAGTCACCCCATCCTGGATTCCCCTGGGTGTCTAGTTTTCAGAAATGTATAGGTTTGCTAGGTTTCCCTAGGTGCCGGCAGGGCTAGGGTACAAAATCTACAGCTAGTCACTTTGCCAAAAAAAGGGTCATTTTTCACTCCAAAACCACGTTGCGTTTTGCGCCGTTTCCTGTCGCGGGCACTAGGCCGACCCGCACAAGTGAGGTACCATTTTTCTCGTAGGACTTTGGGGAACGCGGGGTGGGTGGAAATTTGTGGATCCACGCAGATTCCAGAACTTTCCATCACAGAAATGTGGGGAAAATGTGTTTTTTTTGTCAATTTTTTACGTTTGCAAGGGATTCTGGGTAACAGACCATGGTGGGAGGCAGTCAAGTCACCCCATCCTGGATTCCCCTGGGTGTCTAGTTTTCAGAAATGTATAGGTTTGCTAGGTTTCCCTAGGTGCCGGCAGGGCTAGGGTACAAAATCTACAGCTAGTCACTTTGCCAAAAAAAGGGTCATTTTTCACTCCAAAACCACGTTGCGTTTTGCGCCGTTTCCTGTCGCGGGCACTAGGCCGACCCGCACAAGTGAGGTACCATTTTTCTCGTAGGACTTTGGGGAACGCGGGGTGGGTGGAAATTTGTGGATCCACGCAGATTCCAGAACTTTCCATCACAGAAATGTGGGGAAAATGTGGTTTTTTTTCAATTTTTTACGTTTGCAAGGGATTCTGGGTAACAGACCATGGTGGGAGGCAGTCAAGTCACCCCATCCTGGATTCCCCTGGGTGTCTAGTTTTCAGAAATGTATAGGTTTGCTAGGTTTCCCTAGGTGCCGGCAGGGCTAGGGTACAAAATCTACAGCTAGTCACTTTGCCAAAAAAAGGGTCATTTTTCACTCCAAAACCACGTTGCGTTTTGCGCCGTTTCCTGTCGCGGGCACTAGGCCAACCCGCACAAGTGAGGTACCATTTTTCTCGTAGGACTTTGGGGAACGCGGGGTGGGTGGAAATTTGTGGATCCACGCAGATTCCAGAACTTTCCATCACAGAAATGTGGGGAAAATGTGGGTTTTTTTTCAATTTTTTACTTTTGCAAGGGATTCTGGGTAACAGACCATGGTGGGAGGCAGTCAAGTCACCCCATCCTGGATTCCCCTGGGTGTCTAGTTTTCAGAAATGTATAGGTTTGCTAGGTTTCCCTAGGTGCCGGCAGGGCTAGGGTACAAAATCTACAGCTAGTCACTTTGCCAAAAAAAGGGTCATTTTTCACTCCAAAACCACGTTGCGTTTTGCGCCGTTTCCTGTCGCGGGCACTAGGCCGACCCGCACAAGTGAGGTACCATTTTTCTCGTAGGACTTTGGGGAACGCGGGGTGGGTGGAAATTTGTGGATCCACGCAGATTCCAGAACTTTCCATCACAGAAATGTGGGGAAAATGTGGGTTTTTTTTCAATTTTTTACGTTTGCAAGGGATTCTGGGTAACAGACCATGGTGGGAGGCAGTCAAGTCACCCCATCCTGGATTCCCCTGGGTGTCTAGTTTTCAGAAATGTATAGGTTTGCTAGGTTTCCCTAGGTGCCGGCAGGGCTAGGGTACAAAATCTACAGCTAGTCACTTTGCCAAAAAAGGGTCATTTTTCACTCCAAAACCACGTTGCGTTTTGCGCCGTTTCCTGTCGCGGGCACTAGGCCGACCCGCACAAGTGAGGTACCATTTTTCTCGTAGGACTTTGGGGAACGCGGGGTGGGTGGAAATTTGTGGATCCACGCAGATTCCAGAACTTTCCATCACAGAAATGTGGGGAAAATGTGGGTTTTTTTTCAATTTTTTACGTTTGCAAGGGATTCTGGGTAACAGACCATGGTGGGAGGCAGTCAAGTCACCCCATCCTGGATTCCCCTGGGTGTCTAGTTTTCAGAAATGTATAGGTTTGCTAGGTTTCCCTAGGTGCCGGCAGGGCTAGGGTACAAAATCTACAGCTAGTCACTTTGCCAAAAAAAGGGTCATTTTTCACTCCAAAACCACGTTGCGTTTTGCGCCGTTTCCTGTCGCGGGCACTAGGTCGACCCGCACAAGTGAGGTACCATTTTTCTCGTAGGACTTTGGGGAACGCGGGGTGGGTGGAAATTTGTGGATCCACGCAGATTCCAGAACTTTCCATCACAGAAATGTGGGGAAAATGTGTTTTTTTTGTCAATTTTTTACGTTTGCTAGGGATTCTGGGTAACAGACCATGGTGGGAGGCAGTCAAGTCACCCCATCCTGGATTCCCCTGGGTGTCTAGTTTTCAGAAATGTATAGGTTTGCTAGGTTTCCCTAGGTGCCGGCAGGGCTAGGGTACAAAATCTACAGCTAGTCACTTTGCCAAAAAAAGGGTCATTTTTCACTCCAAAACCACGTTGCGTTTTGCGCCGTTTCCTGTCGCGGGCACTAGGCCGACCCGCACAAGTGAGGTACCATTTTTCTCGTAGGACTTTGGGGAACGCGGGGTGGGTGGAAATTTGTGGATCCACGCAGATTCCAGAACTTTCCATCACAGAAATGTGGGGAAAATGTGTTTTTTTTGTCAATTTTTTACGTTTGCAAGGGATTCTGGGTAACAGACCATGGTGGGAGGCAGTCAAGTCACCCCATCCTGGATTCCCCTGGGTGTCTAGTTTTCAAAAATGTATAGGTTTGCTAGGTTTCCCTAGGTGCCGGCAGGGCTAGGGTTCAAAAACTACAGCTAGACTCTTTGCAAAAAAAGTGTAAATTTTCAGTGTGAAAATGTGGTGTGTTCACCTTAGGTTTTGAGCCACTTCCTGTCGTGGGCACTATGCCTACCCACACAAGTGAGGTACCATTTTTCTCGGGAGACTTAGGGTAGTTCAAATTTGTAAAGCAACTGTTATTACCTGTTGATTTTTGATGCATTTCTCCCTTCCAAATGAAAGACATTGTGTAAAAAAAAAGTCATTTTGAAAAATGACCAATAATTGTCATGCAAATATGAGTATTCCCAATTTCGAAAATGTGCAAATATGCACTGTTTCTGAACTCTGTAATTTGTTCCCATTTCAGAAATACATAGGTGACTTTCATACCGATTTTTCCAAGTATACATTTTCCCACAATAATTGCTATATACCCGGACCAAAAAAAAAAAACATTACAAAATGCTGCTCATTTTTCTACTCTGGGTTCGTTGGGCTCTTGATGAACCTACAAGTCCTATATGTCCCCACAACCAGGAAGGTCTACCGGATGTAACGGTACATTGCTTTCAAAGAGATGTCATAATTCGAAGAAGTTACAGGTAAAAACGTTGACTCAAGAGGCTGCTTTTTTCAACAAATTTTTAATTTCTCCTATATTTGCCTGTAAATTTCTATAAAGAAACCTTGATGGATCTACGCAAATGACCCCTTGCTGAATTCAGAATTATGTCTACTTTTCAAAAATGTATAGCTTTCCAGGATCCATTATTGTTTTGTTACCCTTTTCTACCGTTAACTGGAAGGAGGTTGAAAGCACAAAAAATAGCAAAAATAGGGTATGTCCCAGAAAAATGCCAAAACTGTGTAAAAAATGTTGGTTTTCTAACAAAAGTCTGTCATTCCCTAAAAGCTGGAGAAATTGTGATTTCAGCCCCACAAACCCTTTTTTGATACCATTTGCAGAGAAAAACCCAGAAGCTTTCATTTGCAGCCCGTTTTTCACATTTTTCACAAAAAAAAAAAAAAATTGCTGTATTTTGACTAATTTCTGTGACCCCTCTAGGAGAATCCACAAACCCTGGGTACCTTTAGAATCCCCAAGATGTTGGAAGAAAAGGACGCAAATTTGGCGTGGATACCTAATGTGGTCAAAAAGTTACAGGGGCCTAAGCGCGCACTACCTCAAATAGCCCAAAAAGGGCTTAGCACAGGAGGGGAAAAGGCCTAGCAGCGAAGGGGTTAAGGTGAGAGAGCCACCAGTAAAACTAAAGCGGAGTGTTGGCGCTCAAGAAACCAAAAGCACAAAGGGATCTCGATCCGCTATTCATGTAACTGATCACGTAGTACCATTAACCAACTTTGTTGGCACACAGACCGACGCCAACTTTCCTTCTCCTTCATTTAGACACAATATCATTGGGGACGCTGCTCTTTCCACTGCTGTGGAGACCGCTCTGGGAACTGTATTAGCCCAGATTAAAGAAATAATCAATAGGAACTTTACTCTGCTGTGGGAAAAGCTAGAACATGTGGATATTGTTATGGATAATCCAAGTAGCAGTAATGTAATTTCACATTCTGATGTCATTGTGGGGGAGGGTATACCATCCGGGGGACCTTGTACTCAGAATACAACGGATGGTGATGTGGGTAAGCAACTTGATTAAATCCCGACTGTGAATAAACATCCCAAGGACCTAGGTGAGTGTAATGGGACCAGAGGGGACTGTAAAAGATATAATAGTTGTAGACTCAATCTCCCATCTGAGGCCACCCCCCTAGTCGCAGTTGTTACAGGAGTACCCCCACTTAAAATGAATGGAGTGGAATCCACTGAGGATCTCTTAGGCAAAACCAAGTTTTGGTGTAAACAGCACTCAACAAATGGGGCACAGGCCTCAGCTCATATTATAAGGGTCAGACAAGTTGACTGGGTAGAACAGAGGGCCAAAGGAGAAAGTGACTGTATTGTCATTAACTTTGATCAAATAGGGATAGCGGGAATGCTCTTCCAGGGAGGTTTTAACACGGGTCCAGAGGGCATAAGCTCCCTACCATTGTTTTTTTTTACCCACCTCCAGAGAGTAGACAGTCTCCACGTAGAATCTTGTGGGGGAATTCCTCATTGATACAAAGGAAGGCAGATCAATCACTGGGGTTAGGCCCTAGGAAGGCCCAGTTTGATAATGTGACTCAAAATGCAGGCCCATTACCCCCCAAATCATTGCTTAAACCCCCTGGGGAGTGGTTTAGTGTGTTTTAACAGGGTTTTCCCATTAAGCCGATTGGATGAAAATGATTGATTGAAGCCCCTTGTGCTATCGGGAGGGGAGGGGGGAGAAGGAGTCTCCAAGGAAATGGAGGAGGAGAACCTGAACTGTAAGATCTTAAGTTGGAATGTAGCAGGACTTAGAACAAAAAGTACGGAACCCAGATGGATTAATTTTCTTAAAACTTATGATATAGTTGGACTACAAGAGATATGGGATAGAGAAGATAATTTCTGGTTGGATGGTTATAAATCATATTTTGAGCCAGCATGGCCCTCGGCTTCAGGGAGAGCAAAGGGGGGACTTTTAATTTTAATATCACTAAAGTTGACGGGAAAACATTACACTGTGAACACAGGCTCCACTAATTGTTTAGCTATAGAAATTAACAATGTCAGTTCTATGAAACAGTTAATTGTAAATTTCTATAATTCACCTGCATTTATGTATTTGAAAATGTTTTTTAAATAATTATTGACTCAAGCAAACCACCTCTTTTTCAATTATTATTTTTGGAGATTTTAATGTTCATTTGTGTATGAAGGATTGCCATGTTGTAGATTATCTTGGCCCAGAGGATTCCCTTAACTGTCATTTTGAGCACAGCCCGCAAGGAGAATGCCTGGAGGATCTCCTGGCTGTAAATGATTTATGCCAGCCTAACACATACATTGTGGGGAGGAGGATTCCTACTTTCAAGGCAAGAGGGCAGGATTCTATAATTGATTATATTTCCCCGGTATTACTTCCTCAAGTGTTCTATTATGGTGCCCTATGGTCTGATTACAGCGACCATAATCCTGTTACACTCGAGTTAAGTAGGGCAACTGGCCTTAAAGAGAGTCAGGGACAACCTCCCACTTGTATACGTGTAAAGACCACAGACCAGGGACGTAGGCTAAAGTGGACCAATGTAATTCCTGAGCTTTTACTTCAAGATTTAATGCATACATCTAAAAGAGTTTTAATATATGTCTTAGTCCTGCAAATGAGGGAGCAGAGGTCTTATTGGCATTTGAAGAGATTTGTGCGCAGGTGGCATCTGGTTTAACATTGCCTAGTAGATATCGTACTAATTTGGGTGAGAAATGGTTTGACATGGATTGCTCGAAAGCTCACCAAAAGATTATTTCTGCCTTGAAGCAGGTCGCAAGAGATCGTGCTCTTATAGCCCAATTGAGGCATTCCTATAAATGTACGATTAATTACCGAAAACAAGAAATCATAGATGAGGCTTGGAATGACCTGCTTTCGGTCGAGGTTCATAGGGATAGTGCTAGATTTTGGGCTATAGTTAATAAACCCTTTTTTCCAGGACTAACTAATACGTCCTTACATTGTAATATTACGGAGGATCAGTGGTACTACCATTTTAATACTATTTATGGAGTATCCCAGTTCGGGAGGTGCTCTCCAGTTCTTCCTGACTGAGATTGGGGCAACACATCATTGAATTTGACAGAAATTGAAGTGGAGACGGCTATCACTCAAATGACTAGTAATAAGGCCCCTGGCCCTGATTGTGTTCCGGCTGATCTATACAAACAAACACCGCAGCATTGGGCAAAAATTGTAACCAAACTTTTAAATACGGCTAGTATGTATGGATTTCCGCCATCCTGGTCTCTCTCCACCATCCCTCCGGTTTCTAAAAAGGGCAGAGAGGTGATCCAGGTTGTTATAGACCTATCTCCCTGATTGATTCCATGGTTAAGGTTTTAGGTAGAGTTATTTTAAATAAACTTTCTGATTGGTTGGACGACACTGGAATTTTAACAGACTGTCATTACGGTTTTAGAAAAGGTAGAAGCACTATAGATTTGTGTCTAAATTTGCACCTTTTGGCTGAGAAATATACAGTGGCAAAACAAGGTACGTTGCAGCTGGCCTTCATGGACTTATCCTCGGCCTTTGATCTAGTAAATAGATCAAAGTTATGGACAATATTGATAGGTATGGGGATGGACCACTGCTTAGTCTATTTCCTAGCAGATTTTCATAAGGATCTTAATGCCAGGGTTAGAGTCTGCCAAGATTGCAAATGCACTAAGCACTTTAAAATTTACAAAGGGATATGACAGGTCTGTATCTTAGCCCCTTTGCTTTTTATACTTAATATAAATAATTTAAACACCTCCCTTAGCACTGCCACTTTAGATATCCCACGTATAGGAGACAGGGTTATTCCTGTTCACTTATACGCTGACGATGCGGTTCTTTTGGCCCGCACTGCAGTTGATCTGCAGAGACAAATAGATTAATTTGGGTCCTTCATGCAATCCTGGGACCTTATTGTTAATAAAACCAAATTGCACACAATGACAATGGGGCAGAAGCCAAAAACATCTAAATATTTTTATTGTGAAGGGGTTGAGTTGTCAAGGGTTTCCTCTTTCTCCTATTTGGGAGTTTTATTCGATGAGAGAGGCTCCTGGACTCCCCAGTTAAGGACGAAAAAACGTGCAATGTCTAGGTCCATTGCTGCTATACAAGGTTTCGTATCCCGACTAGAAGCGAAGCCCCTTGAAGCTTTGCTCAAAATTATTAGATCTAAAAGTATTGCTATAGCAAGGAATGGGTCTGCGATTTGGGGATACACACCTGTAGTAGAACTTTAGCAAGTTGAAAATAAATGTATGAGATATCTCCTGGTGGTCCCCCAATCTACCCCTATTCACCAAGAGTTGGGTAGTGGTTTTGTTGAGGACCAAATTGGACAGGGTCCTGTGGTATGTTGGCTAAAGACATGGAATAATACAGAACTGGCACTGAATAGAGAAATTGTCAGGGACTGTGTAGTGCAGGACAATGTAAGTAAAATCCAATGGATACAATATGTCAAGTCAATACTGGGTAAAATGGGACGACCTGAACTTTTTGCCACCCCAGAAAAGATAGTGAAAGAGGACCTGGCATGGGTTAAAGTACAATCTTTAAACGTGCTGTCTGCAGAGAGAGAGGCGTTAGAGATTGTGAAACCCACGGTGAAAGCCCATTTCCTGGTAAAGACAGTCCCATCGATAGAACCGGACCTGACAACTGTCACAAAACCTTTTCATCGATTTTCTTCTGACCAGGTTCCATTTCAATCTCATTCATTGTCTTTTAGCAGATGTACAGGGATGGAGTATGCTAAATGATTTAGGCCCCTGTACATGTGACAATTTTTCAACACAGCATAAAAATACATTTTATAATGTTTTGTGAGCATTTTAGTCCCATGAGGAGAAAGTTTTTATGTCCTAATTTAAAGGGGAGGGGTTTTGTGCAAGTTAAACCTGCGTTATTATATTTGCAGCTGTTAAATAACCCTTGGGAGATTTTCAATGTTTCAAATTTTGTGGTGGCGGCAGTTAGGCATAGGAAGAAACGGTGCTAGAAATTTTAAATTGTTGATTGATTTTATATATTGATATAACTGTTTATATTGCCTGATCAACGAATTACAAGTCACCTCTTTTTACCGGTATTTTTTTACTGTTTGTAGTATGTGGTATATTTTATTGAATCCAAAATGTATTAATCTGATTTTTATGTACTCTTCGTATGAAAATGGTTGTTTGTGGTGTACTTTTATGGCTTTTGCTGGCCGAATAAAGTGGTTTGAAAAAATGTCACTGTCTGGGCATACCTGTCCCACTCAGGGTGAAAAATGCAAAAAGAACAATCTATGGACAGAATGCTGCACAATGTCAAACATTCACCCCAGTACAGAGATCTGGGCCTAAATCTATTGTTTTCTGCTGCCCATGCCATTCCAGTTCGGACCCAGCCATGTACAAATCATTCTTGACCCTGTTTCCCATGGAACAGTTCAGCCCGAACTGCCAGGCCAGATCCTCCCTAGACTGGAAACAAGCGTCCAGGGACCGGTTTCAGAGCATCACCCCTCATCAGCCAGGCTACCTTGACTCCAGTGGCATGGAGAGCACGAGACTCACTGTCTGGGCATACCTGTCCCACTCGGGGTGAAAAATGCAAAAAGAACAATTAATAAACAGAGTGCTGCACAATGGCAAACATTCACCCTAGTACAGAGATCTGGGCCTGAACCCATCGTTTTTTTGTGCTCCCCATGCCATTCCTGTTCAGACCCAGCCATATACAAATCAGTCTTGACCCTGTTCCCCATGGGAACAGTTCAGCCCGAACTGCCAGGACAGCTCCTCCCTGGACTGGACACAAGCATTTACACAACATATCATATACATGAAATTCACACCACAGAATACCACATAATGCCACAACATTCAACAGCAAACCATGTAATTAAACTCTACTACACAGAACTACAAAATACCATTCCACATAATTCCACTCCATGTTACACAATCCCATTCCATATAATTCCAGTACACTCAAAACCACGTAATTACGATCCACATATTTCGACTGCACACCGACACATAATTCTACTACACACATCCACTCCACACCACACAAGTCCAGGCCACACAATTCCACAACTATCAATTCCAATCCAACCCACATAATTTCAATCTATACCACTCACATCCACTCTACTCCATTACGCATGGGTAAAATACATTGTCTTTTACAGCACCAATAGAGCTAGCTCTCGCACATATGAGACTTGTTTGCATTGCCAATGATTGTTGTCTGAGTGTTTTGGTTTTAACATGTCCCAGCCTAAACCACGTTTTAAATTTCTCTAAACCACACCCATTTTGTAGCAGTTATTCTCCATTTTGCAACCATTCCTCATAATCCCTCCTTCGTGTATTATGTTCTACACTAACATGAGCGAAGATCTCCCTGAATGGGGCGGAGATTACCATAGAGGAAGACAGAGGAGGCAGAGGTGGAGGTCTCTGGGAAGAAGTTTGTGAATTACATTTGTGGTATGTATGTTTACCAAAATAACATTTAGGATTGGGGCACACATTGCTGTAAATTAATCCTTTCTTTTGAGGGAACCTCTGATGCAGTTCAGGGTGTCTTCCATGGGCCAGTAATAAGTATTCCTGCTATATTTATCAATTGTTCTAATCTATAGAACTGTAGCTCTGATAGAGGGTTAGAGACCGGTCTGCAAAATATTCACATATTCCAATCACAAATGAATTGTAGTGTTACATTTTTGGTACAAAATATCAGTATAATTTGAACATTAATTGATGCTTTTCTTGCTACCACCATCTAAAACTCCTAAAGGCACTTTCTTCACAAGAGAATTCATTTTCTGAAAGTTTATTTTTCGAAATATGATGAAAGAGAAGAAAAGTAAATTTAAATTGAGCCGAACCAAGTCAGGGTGCTTGCGAAATTACTTATTAAAGAGTCAATTAATTGATAATACTTTATGCTTGTTAAGCCCAGCAAGTGATCACATAGTGTTGCTAATAGGTTGTTCTCTCTGCCTTTACATCTAGGACTCGGCCACTTGAAACTATTGCCACAGAAGTGTAATTAATTTAAAGCAAACACCATTTTAATTGAAGTTCTCCGATGTGCACATAAAATAGCCTCTGTGTAATACTTAGGCGCTGGTGCAAACACGGAGATCTCTCATGAAGCACACGTTTGAAGGACAAGAAATGTAAATGATAAAAAAAAATGTATCTAAAAGGAGACACCAGAGATTTCATGAGAAGGACGCGAAAGTCATCTTCTAAAAAGTTATTCAACATCGAATATTCTCTCATAAGGGCTTAAAGAAGTGTATTCTCATGTGTTTACATCAAAGCGAGAACGGAATCATTTCAGAAGTAGTGTTGTGGCAGCTACTGATAAAAGAAAGAAATGAACTGGTATAACCATCTGGAATAATTCCTCAACATAGGGCTGTAAAAGGGGAAATATAATTAAAAACTCAAAAGTCCATGTTGTGTGTATTTGTGTGTGTGTGTGTTCTAACAGCACATACTAATGTACACTGAAAATGTATTTACCTGGATGTCCATTATTAAACCGTAAACGTGCTTACCATTAATGATTCAGGTTGTGTCTGTCGAGTTATTTCTCATTGTATCATTTTCACTTCCTATTTCTACTCTCCCTAACTTGTATAACTATGTGCATTTAAGACCTTATTTGCAAGTTGTAATGAAAACTGCAGATTACATACAGTGGATATGGCATGGCTCCCCATACGTATCTTTCATGTTTGAAAAAGTGCCACATCAATCCAGCAATGGGTGAGCCTCAGAATAAGGTGTGCATATTTTATACCATTCTAAGTCATGGCGTGAATTATTCAAGCCTATCTGCACTAATCTAATCCTGAAATATATTATTAGTTGATTGCTACATGAGCCCCTGGTCTGTGTTCCATGGACTGCAGATGAAGCGACAGAACTCGTGACCCCTCAAATGATATCACAACAAACAGGTAGTCATGTGTGGCCCTAAGTCCAGCACGATAGCCATCTTTCATTCTGGACCAAATATTATCCGCCTCTGCTCTGGATGAAGCTCCTCTTCAAGACCACCAAATACCCACTGAACACATTTCTTTTGAGTATGCACCCACAGTCTAACTACACCATTTTAGGTGAGTTCACACCAAATTGCAAACATGCTATTTTGGTGCTTAGCCTCAAAATTGGAAAGATATGATGATTAGTGTGGTATTTGAAAAAAACTCATAGTTTCGGCAGAGTCCCACTGTTTGGTTTCACATAGGTCATCTTGGGTACATTTTCTAGGAAGCCACCTCATAAGAGCACTCAGGCCATCACCACAGCCACGTCCCTTGGGTTTGCTTTTTGGATAGGAGCACTGTCATATTTTTCAGTGCAGCTTGATCAAATTAGCAGGTAAAGTTTGTCATGCAGGGCTCCCTAGCTTCTCCCATGATGTCACATACTATTTGTTCCATTCAGGATATTTTATCAGTTACTACCCAGCAAATTAGCCAATAAAAACTTTGGAACCAAGATTCATTGTGCCTGGGGATGGATAGGCCTTTTATTCCACCTGGCAGTTCCCTGGTAGGCTGGAGCCTTTAGAGGCGGGTTTTGAAAAACCAGATTCCACTCCTGGTGCATTAGACACTTTCCCCATCTCTTGAGGTTACCTGCAGCAGGCATGGGAAGGCTTCAAGAGAGAGAGAAAGAGAGGGAAGGACGAGGAAGTTTGAATGAAAGTGATCACAGAGGAAGATGAGGGAGAAGAGAGAGAGGAGAGAAGGAGACAAAGAGAATGTATGAACAGAAAGAGAGAGATGGCAGGAAGAGATGAATGGAACTGTCCTGATGTGAGCATTTTTGCCAGGGCTGCTTTTGGTTTCCCAGTCTGATCGTACTTGTGCCAGGCAGGTTTAGGCATACAGTGGACCGGCCTCTCCTACATCACATAGCTTCCACATGGCTTTTCCAGACCCAAGAATGCAGCTCTCTAAATTATTGTGATGAGTCCTTTGTTTCGCCTCCACTACTGATGTATGTAACTAATATGCTTTACTATGCAACCTGAACAATACCTATAATTAAACATTGAACGTATACTAGTTGTCGTTTGATCATGTACTGCAAACCTATGCACAGATTTATCAAGGGCTTCCATTGGCCTTGCGTCACATAAGGTGATGCAAGGCAACACAACCCCTTAAGTTAGATTTATTATTCTACGCAGGTCCAACTAGCATGGCATAGTAATTCTGGAATAATGCAAGGCAGCACAAGTCACTGCCTTGCCTTGATGTACGTGGGAAGGTATTTCATGGCTGTGGCATGGGTGTTCCCGTTCATTCATTAGTGGTTTTTGGTGCATTCCAAGATTTACTAAGATGAGTAAACCTGGTAAGGCATCAAAATGCAATGCCTTACCAGTTAAGACGTAACAAGGAGAAATATCTTTATTTCTTCTCGTTATTTACTCTTTCTAGGTATGCTTCATTCTGCTGCATTTAAACAGGATGATAGCACAACATTTTATGCAATAATAAAAAATAAAAAAACTCTTATTTGTAAAATTACTAACAGACAGTCAACTAGCATACATTGAATCAGTTCAATCTTTAGAATCCGCAAGCTGCACCTTTTTTTTCTTCAAACTTTAGGAGCAGCTAGCCCTTTGGATATTAAAGAGTGATCTTGTCCTCTAATACAGATCCCGTTCATCATTAAATTGACTATCACTGATGTTACAGCTCAGTTAAAAATCGCTTAACTGAAGTGTTTTTGATTGCAAAACGATGTATTTGAATGATGCATACACAGTTCCCACTTGGAACCCCAGGTCGCCCTGTCACGTACACAATTTATATAGGCATCCTTTAAGGTTATGTTTGACAGTGCACTGATATTTTAAAACAACTTCTCCAACTCTGATATTGCATTAGTAAAAA
Organism: Triturus cristatus; assembly: GCF_964204655.1. Classification (NCBI taxonomy): domain Eukaryota; kingdom Metazoa; phylum Chordata; class Amphibia; order Caudata; family Salamandridae; genus Triturus; species Triturus cristatus. The sequence goes on from NC_140582.1 coordinate 722,243,302, forward strand.
CTCAAAGGTCACTTCTGATATACACACCTATCATGATATAGCAACAATCAGCAAACAATTTCTCACTTCCATTTTATTTTAACAACTGTACGGTATTGCGAAAGCTTCATACCTTATTGTCAAGCATGAGAGTGCTGTGGCCTTCATGGCCAAACACATGTAAACAATATACAAAAGTAGCTCATGTGAAGTACTCATTACCATCCGCCGAATTCCAGTAAATATGTTCCACAAATATACACAACATAGAAAGAAGTATCTGCATCTTGCACATGTAATTAGGCTGAACCTTGCGGGGACTGAATATTTTAGACCTGCTTGTGCTTCATTGAGATTCACATTATTTTGTTATTTACAAGAACTGTCTACCTAAATTGTAAGATGTTCAGAGATCCCCACTTATTTGCCAAGTGAAACCCTTCAGAATAACATTGCCCTACAAGATGAGTTGCATAGGTCCATGTAGACGTTGTTTTTTCCATCTTCTGCTTAAAGTCCTTTTACTAATGATCTCCAAGAGACTGGTCTTCAATCTTGAAAAACCAATGCTATTTTTAAAGAGCAACGACCCAACAGGCCCTAACAGTGTAGCCATTCTCCAGTGACACTAAAGGTATATATTGCCACAACTTGCACATATGCATATTATTTGGGACGATGTAGACACCTGTATGTGAGACAACATTGGGGCGTAGGTTACCAATTTTAAATCACCTTCCCAAAATAATTTCTTCAAATTTCTGACACGACATTAGGGGACATGGTGTGTCTATCATCTTACAAATGCTAGCACAGAATTTCAGCCACATCTCTCTTTAAAACCGTGGCATGCCTTTGCACATGACTTTCAGCAGTCTATGGCATTGCCAAAGTTTTAAGACAAATTGATCCCTATTCAAACCTGCTTTTTATAAAAATCCTCTGAAGGCAGTGAAATAATCCTGATACAGTAACCCTGACACTGCTCAGGGATTCGAACTGTAACTGTTCTTGATGATTTGCATGCTTTGACATTTTCTTAATGTCTTAAATGGTAGCAATACAAACATTTCCCCAAAGCGCACCTATTCCTAGGATTCCGAAACCTACAGGTGCTCAGAAGCAAGGAAGGACTTTGAGGTACATGATTACTTGATGTTGTGTGTAGCACCCTGTCTGAAATATGTACTCTAAGGGGGCCATTAATATAGCGGGTGGATCGATCCGCCCACTAAAAATCACCGCCTGCTTTCAAACCGTCCGCCGGTTTTCCGCCGGTAGGCAATCCGCCCGATTGCCTACCGGGCGGAAAAGCATTTCATATGGTGGCGGTGTCTGGTAGACACCGCCATCCATATTACAATGCAGGCGGGGACCTGCCTTTCCATGGTGGCACGCCACCACGGAAAGGCAGGCGGTTTTTGACATTGGGTGCCCATAGGGCTGAGAGCACCGCCCGCCGCAATGTCAGGAATGCAGGATTCACCCCCCAGTGTGGCGGGCGCATCCTAATTTCACCTACGGGACCCCCGCACCAATGGCGGCGGTCTCATTCCATGACGGTGGGCGGACAAAGCCCGCCCGCCATCCTAATGAGCCTCTAAGTTATCTTAAGGACTTTGATTTAACAGCCCATCAAAGGGCTGAGTATGTTTGCAATTCTACTATGTAGTAACCCAGCCCTTCTGATCTCTGCACCAGACCAAAACATGCAGAGTTAAGCTAGTGAACTATACAGTGAAGTCACCAAAATCAAATGAATCAAGTCACTAAAGAGAAACTTTCTCCCACTGCAGAATAAACTACAAGAGGAGGGGACATATCCAGGTTTGCTGCATTTTGTAAGGTAGCAAGAATAATACTTTAGCCTTCTATTAGCATCTCACATAAAAGGTAATGCCACAAAATGTTTTCAATTCAAACAGCATCCAGTAAGAATCAAAAATAGAATAGTAAACAAATCAAAAATGCCAACCAAATAATAAAGTGTATTTATACTCTAAAATGTTAAATTAACTGAACTAAAAGAAACAAATCATATACATTTAACATATATTTACAATTAATTTAACATATTACATTTCTATTACAGATTTCAGCAAAATAGAACTAAAAGACAGCTACAATCACGAGAAAACTACTAAATCAAAGTAAACAAAAAGGTTTAAGCTCTGAAGCTCAGTAATTCTGTGGCTAGAATCGAGGCGGTTGGACTTGGTTTTATATCTGGACAGTCGGTTTTGAAGTTACCTCAGGCTCCCGCCCCTCAGTTAGAATTAGACTGAGACTGAGTCGGAGTTATGACCGCAAAGAACAACTGTGTTCAAGAAAATTGGTTTTAAGAAGAGCGTGTAAAAAAATCAAAGCTAATCCTTTAAGGAACAAATCGATACAGATAACCACACTAAAAGGATTCAATGCCATTACCACCTTCTTCAAAAAACAAAGACATAAGTCAAAATAAGGCGGCAACTATGGAGTTTATGCCTGAAATTCATCCTCGAAAGACAGAAGTAGAAGGAGAAAAGTCACCTCTGGCAAAACCTACCATCTCTTCACCCGGAATCAGAGTGACTCGGTCTGGGGATGAAGCATGCCCTGAAATCAGAGTGGAAGGTACACCGCAGGCAAATCTTACCATTTACTCGATCGAATACAGAGTGACTCAGTCTATTGTTGATCTATGCTCTGAGCCTAGAGTGGAAAGCCCTCTAATGGAAGATTGTACTCTCCCAGATATTAACATCAATCTAAATTATACCCCGAGGGTGCTTCAGTCTCCTAAGCCTCATACTTCTAATATTTCGTATTTCTCAAACTCAAAGGACTTTCCCCTTGGCCCTTCCATTAAGATGCAGCTCTTAAGTAGTATGAATGAGGAAAACCTTTATTGAATTCCAGGGCGTCCGTCACACCTGACTTGTCCCTGGGTCCTAACCTTCTAAACAAGGCTTCTGAGAAAAAAATACTGATGTCCGAATCCTTGTTTTGTCTGGAAAGAGTCTTGTTGTCCATTTTAGCCCTCATGGAGAGACCCGTGAGTAATTCAGAGCATATTTTGGATTCACTTCTGTCTTTGACTAAATCTATAATTTCCGATCAAAGACTTCCAAACAGTAAAGTTTTCCTCCCTCCCTCTCATATGTTCAATCCCTGTATCGAGATTTCTCCTTTACATCCTCTGGCTCCTAACGCGAATCAAACTAAATCTACTCAAACATGCCCCGTTTTATATTCTAATTGTGGGGACTTTGGTACTCAGATCCTTTTTAAAAATCACAAGTTGCACCAGAGAGATGTCAAATTTTGTAGAACAAAGGATAGACTTAAGACAATAGCCATGTCAAGTTCCTCAACAATACCTTCCCTGGAATCTAGATCATGGTATTCGATGCTGGCTTACTCTATGTTGTATGAATCTTTTGCCAATGAATGATTTAACAGCAAACTGGTCCTCCACACAGGTGGAAAAAACTGAAACATATGTGACCTAGACATCCAGAATTTTGACCATATTCTATTTGTCTGCCCAGTTTTTTCCCCATTTCACTATCGATGGCTTCAACCAATGCTCATACAAAACGGTATAAAAAATGTAACATCTGCTCGCAAATTCCTCCTCTTTCCAAAGAATGAAATAGTGTGTACAAATCTTTTTAACTTTTAAAGGAGTTTATGAATATATTTTAGTCTTTTATTCTTCTTGGGGAGGTCATCCCCTCGCTGTGCATGCCTTATTTAATTTTATGTATGAAGAGGAGGATCATTTGACCTGATACTCATTATTTTATGGGCTCCTTGGTACCTTTAGGGTCTGGCTTGCTGTTCATGAGTTACTCGGCTCCCTTACAATTTTGCCCTTAAGTTACGGGCCTCTGTATTTATTAAGGCTAATTGAGTCTATTTCTCATTGGTTGAAGTTTTCCACTTGTTATTGCTACTGTTTAACTGCTGTTTACACCAAAATTGGAACATATACTTTTTTTTTTAACTATCGCTACTAAGGGAAAATGAATTGATAGTTATTTAAGTGTTAATTTCCCTTAGAATTTCTTTTGGTCTATAACATTTTTCCTACTACATGATGCACTTAATTTAAAATAGACTCCAATATGATGCTGCTATAGTATGTATTTTCCTAAATAGCATATGTATTTAACTCGAATTACTTGTTGTGGTAAAGATTTTAACTACGTTATTGCTATTTAACTGCTTGTGCACAAAAATTGGGACATATATTGGCTTTCTAACCTTTGTTGTCAGGGAAAATGAATTCCTAGTCATATATGTGTTAATTTTCCTTAGCATTTTCCTTGGTCTATAATCCTAATGGTGCCACCTGATGCACTTTATTTAAAATAGGCTCCAATATGATGCTGCTATAATATGGTATTTACTAAATTGCATATGTATTTGATTTGAGTTACTTGTTGCGGCAAAGGTTTTAACTACGTTACTGTAATTCTGTTCTTCGTTATAATGATGAATATTCTTATCTACACTTTGCTCATTCTGTGCCATTACTTGCATTTTTCTACCGGTGGACTTTCTTCTTTGCTACCTAAGGGAGCATCTAGAACTGATTTTGAAGGATTTTGATAATTTAGGGTGGACTAATTCATATCATAAACTGCTGCTATGGTGTAGTTACAACTGCTTTTTATAATGAAGTGATTTTAATGTAAACTTATCATATTTTTCGCCAGTGTATTTTATCTTATCCACTGTGGAAATTACCTGTGTTGGTATTTTAATATGCTTATCATGCAATAATTGTGTGTATTCTTTATGTGGACCTCATTAGAGCTCCAAAATCATAATACATATATTGAATTGAATTGATTGTGTGCATGGGACAATGGGCCATCCTGCTTTACCTGTTATCTCCCTTAATTTTGAGTAACTGCACAAAGCAATGTTCACATCCAACTAAAAATAGGTATGCTATCTTCAAAGGCAAACTTGTTTCAAAGTGTGCTTTTTAATTTATGTTTTTATAATAAATCGAAACAGTTGCCATTTGTTTTACCTGCATTCCTTTTTAAAGTTTATGGGGGATATTCACAAAAATAAACTTTCACATGAGTAAATCTACACATGCATGCTTACTCTTACAGTTTGCAGTAAATCTACTTCTTTAGGACATTCTCTATTTACACAAGTGTACATTTACTACAAAGTACAGGCTTACATTACATCAGAAAACCAGGTTGCGAAGATTAATTTAGTCCAAAGTTATTACTTATAACTTTTCAGACATAGGCGGAGAGCTCAGTCACTGAGGTTGAGATCTGCTTGTTTTAAAGCACAGGTGAAAGTTTAAGAAAGTTTCAAATAGTAAAAATATTTTTAAGGTAAATAATAATGTAAATAGATTTTTTAGATTTACATTAAATGTGCAACACAAAAAAAGCTACAAAGCTTCAAAACTTAATTTTGAATTGCATTTTAAATAATTTACTTAGAAAAGCACCTGAATAACATATTTCTATTTATTCATTGTGTATTAAAGTTATTAACTATTAGATATGAAATTCATTTGAATTAATGTAATTAATGTTAAAAACATGTTAAAGCTGTATTTAATTTTAAATTATAAAAGATTATTACAATAATTTAAATCAAACTAATGACTATTTCTATTTATGTGTTTTATATTTTTTGTATTTTAACTGATATATATTTTTAAGAAGTCTAACTAATTTAACATTACTTGTGGTCCCTAATTCCACTAGTGTCTATGGGAGGGTGTTACTGTACCAGTAGTTGCTCAAATGTGGTGCCAGACATACTCTGGATATGAGCTGAAATATATTTGCTTACAACTGTTATGGGTCTATTTTGGGCTTTAGTAGCTTTAGAAGATCAGTTTGTGAATATGATTGGGCGTTCTCTATTGTGGGTGAGTGCATGTCGGTCCCTAAGACTCTCCCTAGCACTCATTCAACTCTCCTTGCTCCTCCCAAACCCCCCCCTTTCGTAGTAAGCTCCTATTTCCAGTCATTTCCCCATGTCCCTCCTACATTTACTGCTAACACTTAGGTGTGTGAGTGTAGAGATCTCTGGTGTCAGACCAAGATATCAGCACATAAAATGTAGGAGGGGCAGAGACAGACACCTCCACATGTAGCTTTGTGAATCAAATTTTGTAATATCCGAGTAGTACTATTCTAGTACTACTAAACATATTACAAAATGTTGTTTGTGAATAGATCTGTACTCGTAAAGTGCTGAAGTGACATAGTAACATTGTAACCCCATGCATTTGTTCAATTGTTTAGGTGGTCATTTATTCTTGTGCACTTCACAAATAAGAATAAGGAAATGTGTGCCACATTTTTAAACATTGCTGTTTAGGAAACATCACTACTAAAATAGCTGCATCGGTGAATGTTAAGAACATTTGTGTTGCAAGCAATAAGGGAGCATTGTTTAAGTGAAAGCATGTTTTCCTATTTTTCTTTTGCTAAAAACTTGTAACAAAAACAATTTAAAGAAAAATTGCACCAGCTTGCAAAGGCCAGCCTTTTTGCCCTTGTATATGCTTGTGGCCAAGCAAAGACCTTAATAAATATTTGGTTTACAATATCAGAATGTCTGCCTCAGCGCAACGTCCTGGCTCTTACTGGACCCAGGCCTCTGGGCCTTGGCCGCAGGTAACAAATTAATCAGAAGCTACGAATCACTCTCAAATTGCATTTCATACTACAACAAACAATTTAGGAGTCAATGATGAGATTCTATTTGAGTTTTATTAAAATCTTTTAGTAAATATTTCTTTATTAATTCAGCAATTCAGCAATAGTATAATACAGAACGGAATGAATAAAGCATGTTCCATATAAAAATCCATACTCTAAATCTCAAGAGGAGATACGTATCTTTGAGAGTTCAAAATCGAGAGGTGAAAGCATAAAGTTTCAATCAGTCTGTCATTTAATAAGCACTTCCCTTGAAGAGAAGGTCTGATATTCAGTGGGGTCTCAAAACAGCAAAGATTCAGGCAAGCAGAAAATTAATGGGTCTCAGCATACAGGTTAGCAGAGAGTCTGGAAAGGTCTGAAAAATCTCCACACCCTTCTCTAGCAACATACACTAATATAACATTGTCCTATCTCTTGTTGAATCAGTTGTTGCAGTTCTTCAGTTGTCTCATCCGTTTCATCATGGGAACGAACACTTCCATTGTCTACGCTGCTTTGAACAAAAGACTTACAGATATTGAGTGTTGAAAGCAAGATTATCATTGACATTGTACAAGTCGAGGTTTAGTTCCCACTGCTTATTCTTCTACAAAACAAAACAGTTCATGGTTAAGTCTATCAATGAACAAATGAAATCGTGCCTTTCTCATACATTCAAACTTGCAAATGTATTCATGAAGAAACATTTATATAAAATGTAAACTACATAATTTAACACCCTATTATATTCCATGAAAATATCTCTATGAAAAGGTTGAAAACACACTTTTTCTATAAGTCACAATTAGGTCGGAACATTTCTATCATTTAACTCTTCATGTCTTCAAGTTACTAGGATTATTGATCTAAGGTCAATGAAAGAAAGAAAAATTGCACTCAGAAGCATTTCTAGCTTAACACACACAATTATGGAAGCGTAGTGTTCCCATTTTGCTTTAAAAAATGTGGCTTTTTGTTTTAGACCCACATGTCATTTCTACAAACTAATTACATTAATTAGCATTTATAAAAAATGCCATAACACTTGTTTTTAGTGTTCTGCCAATGATAACATTTTATTCAATATTAATTATAATTGATCATGGAAATATTTTATGGCATTGTTTTAGCTCTGTCCGCACAATTATAATAATAATGTGTTTAATGAAGTAATGCCTCATCTTCTAAAATTACCAAATGCAAAAGTGGACCATCAGGACTGGCATAGCAAAAGTCATCAAGTGAGCATGCTTATCACACAGAGCTGCAAAAATGCTTGGGTCATCAAACTTGGGTAGTGCAAGAAGAATTGCCTCATTATGAATGGGTCAGTTGATTTGGACCCATGCTTAAAGCCCTGTTTACACCCATGTCAGAATTACGAGCTTTGCTGTATTTGATGCTTCTGATATTTATCAAATGAGTTACGTGCCTAAACTGTCATTACATTTTGGCAGGTAAAACCTGCTGAAATTTAACAAGGGAAATAGTACAATATTTACCATACCACATGGATTTTGGTGTGTTACATACCTAAGTCTGCATATAATTCTCCACAAACTCATAAAAGGTGTTATTTATCTCACACAATAAATAACGTACCTCATGGTTTCTTCATCATGTGGGATAAATAACACCTACGCTCATAATCAGGCCCCTCACAGTGCAATTGTGGGTACATTTGTGCTTGAAATGGGAATGCAAGTCAGGTGCATTACAGGCTCCTAGGTGGACTGCTATGATTCCAAGAAAGACAGTGTTTTCAGATGAACAAGTAATAACCAGAACAACAAACAAACCAGGAATTAATGGATGAACCAAGACAAAGGAGCTGTGCTTTTAACCACATTGTCAGTTATCCATCTGATCTATACATTAAATTAATATTGAAGAGTAGTGAGGAGTCAAAATTAGCAAAAAAAAACCACTAGTTACACAAAATTCAAATTTGTATTAGATATTTGCATTGTTTTCATTGCTGAGCATTGTTAGCAGATACAATACACTCTTATTAGAAAGATTTAAACAATAAAAATAAAAACAATGGTGATGAACTTTACTGATACGCTCCATAGAAAATGTTTCTCAGAAAACAAGTCGTGGGTATATGAACTCTGAAGTTGGCAACACTTGTTCCATGGACTGAATTCGCTTCTTTGGGGCTGTAACATATAAATTAATAAGACTCGCTTACAAAAAAACATCATTATGAACAGTTTGTCTACAAGTTTAATTAAACAAGAATGAATAGCAAATGTTATATTAATAATTTGATTAAACTAAACATTGACGGTGTCCCTTCTTGCACAAAATCAATCATCCTTACAATGCAGACACCTTTGCCCCATGATGCTAGGGTGCCCGCGTTGGCGCAAGTCAGCCCTTTCAGTGCTAGCACAGTAAAAGAGGACATGAATGCACTGTAATATAGATATAGCGCATCCCCATCCTTTTCTTTTGATATAGGGCAACACAACAGGAAGGCTTGCGGTACTGCCCTATGCCAAAATGTTGTAAATGAGTCCCTCAGTGTGAATGAAGTAAACACAAAAGATAAAGAAAAAAGAAAAAACAAGACATATAAGGGAATGAAAAAATGAAAAAGAAAATGAAGAAGAAAAGAAGTGTAATAAAGCGGGACAATATATATCTAAAGATATGTATTTCAAGGGGTAAGCAGCAAACCTGGTGCCCTAAGTAATTCCCAGGGATTAAACATTCTCAGATATAAGGAGTAAGGTGCTGCCTTTTCTTCCCAGAATCATTCATTCAAACCTTGTTTCTACATGTGTCCTCTCAAAGCTTGATTACTGCAACGTCATCAATCATGGGTTGTCTGATAATGCGCTCACAAATCTTTAGTGTATTCAGAACTTGCTCATTCAGAAAGTGTGGTGGACTTAACATGTTTAGCCTTGTGGCCCCTGCCAGTAAAGCTAGCCCAATTTGGCTTCCATGAATCAGAGGTTCAGTTCAGTAAGACTATCTGCATCATACATAGGACTTGCTATGGTATTTAAAAAACCTGTCTTCTATAATATGTCACCCAATGTTCACTTCGAGACAGATCTTCCCAGAGACTTCGGATTCCACACTTTTCAGGGGTAGGAGGTCTCATCTTTGCCCCAAACATTCAAACAACTTTCCTCTTGATTTGAGAAAACTGTCCAATAACCTAGTATTTAGCAAAGCTCTTAAAACTTTCCCACTTTGCTCATTTCTTCATTGCCTACTGTCTCATTCTGTATCTAGTACTCTTTTTTGTTTGGTTCCAATAAGCGCCATGATGCTTTCAAGTGAATTAATGTTTTTTAAATAATTAAAAATATATAAATAACGATTGCCCTTGTAAATCAAGCATTCTGTTGAAAATTGAAACAGCGATGTGATTAAGTATTCACTGAAGACATGAATTCCCCTTAGGTGGACCAAGTTTCTCTCCTTATGTTGACTAATGTTTGGACTCCATTTTGTATTGTCGTGTCTCCACGTGCTCAGCACGAGAAGAGTCCTATCTTCGTGTCAGTTGCTCTTTATTCTGCCTAGTAACAGTCTATAAATAGCTTCCTTGTCCGTCTGGCGCATGCCCAGACTTGACCACATCTGTTATCAGTTAGTCCTTGCTTGACCATGTTTTCGCGGGCTTAAGGAGTGTGTTAACTCCGCCCACATATTGGTTCTGTATCGAAAATGACCATAAAAGGTAATGAATTTTGCTTCATGTTGTATCCACCCACTTATGAGCCCCTCTGTTGTGTATAAAAGGGGACTGTGTATGCAAGTTCTGTGTGCTACTCTATGCAATACTGAAGAGTGTTGTATAGGTTGTAGGACCACCCTTAAGGGTTAATAAACTCTGTCTTTGTACTTTGCAGTTTCCGTGCCAACTTCCTTCTAGCTTTTGTTACAGGAGAGCGAACCCTTGTACTCTGCGGGCCTAGCTGGGGCCTGTATTCATCAATTGGCGCCCGTCACGTGGGGCTCATCGGCGACTCGGATGCTCGAAGGACTGGTCGTGACGACGGTGAGGAATTTTGCCGGGGATGTGATCACTGCCAGTGGCGTTTTTAGTCCTGGCATCCCGAGGTTTTCTTCCTTCCCTTCCGAGCTGACCTTCTGGGTGGCGCCGGTCCTCGACTGAGACCTCTTCTGTCGGTTTGCCGTGACAGCCGTTTGGGCGAATTTTGGAACTTGGCAGTTGGAACCTGGACACTCTTGATTGGTAAGAACCGTTGTACGGTACTTGCTCCGAGTTTTGATGCCTGGGTTGGCTATTTGAGTTTGATTTGTGATGACCGGTCATATTTTGTATTGATTACTGTGAGAATATATGCGTTGCAACACATATAGGCAGGTAATGTGGAGATATTTCTCCAGAGTTGTTTAAATCTGAACGGCGCAAAGTTTAAGTGCCATTTTTTTGATAATACTGCATATTTTGCATTATTTTTTAGCATGCCTGATTTTAGCGCACTCCGTAAGTGGTGCTGCTGCTTTGGAAACCGGTTGAACCTCGAGGAATCTGCTCCAGCCCCCCCAGAGGGGACTCCTAATAGGGATATGTATGTGAAGCATGGTCTTTCTTCTATAATGTACAGCACAGTATGGAGGAAATACACCACAAAGGATCCTGAGTTGCGCTGGCCTTTGTATGGATCATTTGATATGCGTAAGATTGAGTATGTGGAACAGTGTATGTGTAAACGGCGTGCTCGGCAAGACATGTTTGAATGTGTACGGTTATGGGTGAAGGAAGTGCGTGAGCGAGAGAAACGTGAGAAAGCGCTGTTTGATAAAGAGCAACGGAAAAATGATCATGTGCGAGCACAGGAAGCGAAGCGTCGGGAGGAAAGAGAACTGGCGGAGAGACAAGAGAAAGAGCGTAGGTTGCAAGTCTCGGGTCAATATGCTGTCCGCCAGCCACTTTATCCTGTCCTTACTAATCTTGAAGATGATTTTTATTTATTAGATCGTTCTCCGCCCCCTTATGTTGGCGCGTCCGCCCCGAGATCACAGGAGTCTGGATTGGTTTCGGATAAGGTAGACACGCGGTCTATGTTATCAGTTGAGCGTATGAGTGAGCTTCGGAAAATTTCTCTTCGTGCACTTAAGGGCAAGTTATCCCTTGCTGAATTGTTGGACTCTTTGGAAAAGTGGCGGGATAGAGAGAAGTTGTATTTTCTTGAAACCTTTTCTGATGAAGTGATTACTGCCTTTCGGAAATATTCAGGAGTTTTTGAGCCTGATGATGTAGTATTAGATGCTAAAGCATTACGTAACGGTGTTTTTCTCCCTCTAAGGCATCTGATGCGGTCCGGCGACTGTTTGCATTGCGGGACGCGGCGAGTGACCTTAAAGAGAAAGTGCGCCTAAAGGCAGGGGAGGAGGAGCAGTCGGATCCACGTATCAGCGATGACCAACCATCTACCTCCCACTCAGATAAGAGCGAACTAGTGCATGCTAGACCGATGCGAGAGGCGGCACCTTTGTATGTTCCTCCGAAAGGAGCGGGAACTAGTTCAGATATTACTTCCGCCGATGCTAAGGGATATTTTGTGTATAACTGGGTCTATACTCCCTGGCATAGGGCTGATGTTATGGCATTAAAGAATGCATTGCCTGACCCCCGCAAGAATCCAGCGGCCTTTTATGAAGAGGTCGAGGGGGCCTTGAATTCTTGTACTATGACTTTAGCAGATATAGATTTGTTCTTTGGGCTCATATTACCACCGGATATGTGGAGATCTGTGCGGAAGGTGGATGATGTTCCCGCTTTTAAGGCTAGGTGGTCTGAGATTGAGGAGGAGGATAAGGAGAGAAAACCCACGCAAAAACCACCGCGGATTATTTTAGATCTTCCTGCTGCTATTTTGACTAAGTTGAAAACGATTATTCCCCCTAAAAAGATTGACTGGAATATGTTAGCATCGTGTAAACAGAAGGTTGATGAATCAGTCTCAGATTTCTTTACGCGCTTTGAGGAGACATTTCATGATTTCAGTGGTCAGTTACTTACGGATGATACGGGTCGCCATCTTTTTGTGGATAAATATGTGGCGAACTTATTACCGGGAATAGCAGCTCATTTAAAAGCGAGTGAAAGTTCTTGGTCCACTTCGTCTCCGGCATCCCTCCTGACTATGGCTCAGTATTATGAGCGTCAGGAGCAAGAAGCGAAGGGGCAGGAGGAGAAGAAATCGAAAGATTTGAAAACAAAGGTGATGTTAGCGCAAGTGTATGGTCCGCCTCGTCGGGGTGTCGATAGAGGTAGGGGAGGATTCTATGGTCCCCCTTCGGGTCGGTCAGATGTAAATAGAAATCAATGTGCGTATTGTAAACAGTCGGGTCATTGGGCCAGAGATTGTCCGGTGTTGTATGCATCTCGTCTGGGACGTGGTCAGGGACCGCCGAGAGGAAGAGGGGGCTTTTCGAATTATAGAGGGAACTCTAATGATCGTACTCGATTTGAGCCTAGCATACAGCAACGGGATAGGCCTAATGTGTTTGATAGGCAACACCAGTATCAAATGTCTGGGAACGACCGTTCTGGGTATCATGACTCACAGCATGCATAGGATTGCGTTGGATGGGGGTTAGAATCAGTTGAAGTGCCGGTTGATCAAAAGGGTCCTTATGTTTCAGCAAATGTTTTGGGTTCTACTGATCGGTTCCTAGTTGATACAGGAGCTACCCGTAGTGCGCTGTCCAAGCAATTGGTTCCGAGGGCTCCCCCATCTGGCTTAATGGTTACATCGGTAGGGTTTGATGGTACACTCTCTCGAAGCCCTCTTTCCCGACCCCTTGCATTCCATGTTGATCCCTTTTCTGCACCCTGTCCGTTTCTGCTTGCCCCGAACACGCCTGACAACATTATGGGTCTTGATATGCTCAAGCATTTCAGAGCTACGATCCGCTGTTCCCCCGCTGGAGTACGTGTGATATTAAACAATAATCACCCGATGACAGACCGGATGTGTGTGGTTGCGGAGGATACTGCATTAGCTTCCCTCCCTCGTTCTTTGTGGGCCACTTCGGATACTGATGTGGGACAGATGGTGATTCCGCCTGTCCACATTAGTGTCCAGGAGGGTGCGGTGTTACCACGCCTCCCTCAGTATCGTATTTCCCAGGAGGGGGAGGAGGCACTCATACAGATTGTGCAGGATTTGATTAAGGTGGGGGTAGTGGAAGAAGTTCCCTATAATGTTTGCAACAGTCCTATCTTACCCATTTTGAAAAATGATACGGATACCAGGGTTTATCGGTTTATCATTGATTTAAGGGAGGTGAACAAGATTGTGATACCTCAGTATCCAGTGGTTTCTGACATCCCGACGTTACTCACTTTGGTCCTGCCAACGGCGACCACGTTTTCAGTTATTGATTTGAAAAATGCCTTCTTTTCGATCCCTATTCACCCTGATAGCCGATACCTTTTCGGTTTTACTCTGAATAATAGGTCTTATAGATTTTGTAGAGTCCCTCAGGGCTACACAGAAAGCCCTAGTATTTACAGTCAAGCATTGAAAAGGCAATTGGATTCCTTTGTTCTGCCCGAGGGTGTCGCCCTTATACAATATGTCGATGACATCTTGTTGGCGGCTGACACTCCTGAGCTGTGTGAGAAGAGTACGTTATCCTTGCTTTCTTTTTTGGCATCTCACAATCACAAAGTGTCGAAGAAGAAATTGCAATTCTGTAGACCAAAGGTGACTTATTTGGGTCACCTTTTGTCTAAGGAGGGGCGTGCACTCACACCAGATCGTATTCAAGCAATTTTGGACACGCCAGTGCCTTCCACACAGAAGGACGTGCGTGCATTTTTGGGTCTTGCTTCTTTTTGTAGGCAATGGATATTGGGGTTTTCACACATAGCTAAGCCATTGTTAGCACTTTTGACAAAAGACACACCAATTCCTCTTCCCTGGTCAAATGAGTGTGAAATTGCCTCTCAGCAATTACGACAAGCCCTTTGTTCAGCACCAGTGTTAGGCACCCCTGATTATACGAAGCCCTTTTCACTGTACGTGCATGAGAAAGATGGATGTGCATTATCAGTTTTAGTGCAGATGCACGGCGACAAGCAGCGCCCTTGTGCATATTTTTCGGCTGTACTTGATCCTGTTGCCCGAGCGTTGCCTGGTTGTTTTCGCTCGGTTGCGGCGACAGCTGTGTCAATACGCCAAAGCGAGGGAATTGTGCTATCTCATAAGCTGTTGGTATTAGTCCCCCATGCTGTTGATGCCCTGCTTAATCAGACAAAGACGCAACATTTGACCAGTGCCCGTTTAACGGGATATGAGTTGACGCTTTTGGCTCCTCATATTACGTTAAAGAGGTGTGCAACGTTAAATCCAGCCACATTGTTGCCGTTCCCGGAAACTCAGTCTGAAGCACGAAAAGCACATGATTGTATTCTTGTGACTGAGGAACAGACAAAGGGTCGTATTGATCTCCAGGATACGCCCTTTACAGATGTAGATGGAGAACTGTGGGTGGACGGATCATGCCTGAAGCTACCAGATGGTACCACTTCAGCAGCATATGCAATTACCACACTGCAAACAATAGTGGAGACAGCACGCATACCGCAGAAATCAGCTCAAGCAGCGGAACTGATAGCATTAACACGAGCATGTGAGCTCAGTGCAGGATTGTGTGTGAATGTTTATACAGATAGCCGCTATGCCTTCGGAGTAGCGCACGATTTCGGCCTACTTTGGAAGGAGAGAGGGTTTCTAACGTCACATGGAGCGCAGATAATGTATGGGGAGTTAGTTCACAACCTTTTGACTGCATTAACATATCCAAAGAAGATTGCTATAATTAAATGTAGTGCCCATAAGAAAGTGGTTGATAAAGTTGGAGAAGGGAATGCTCTGGCAGACCGGGTGGCACGAGAGACTGCGATGCAGCCTGGTGCTACTGCAATGTATGTTGTGAAGTCACAGGCAGAAAGATGGCACGATGCTAGGAGAGAAGTGTTGGAAATACAGAGGACCGCTTCCGATAAGGAACGGGAGCAATGGTCCAACGATGGAGAATTAGATGACGAAGGGTGTTGGAGAAATAAGCAGATGGATAAATGGAAGTTACCCACAGCCTTCGTACAACCTATGGTTCAGATGGCACATGGACTAGCGCATGTAGGAGCTTCCGCAATTGTTAAGTTACTCACACAAGTTTGGGAGCATCCGGAGATCGCTAGTACGGCAAAGAGGGTAGTGCAGACTTGCATGATTTGCCTGAGGTATAACCCAGGAAATGGTACATGAACTCCAGCAGGAGGATTTGCAAAACCTACTGCACCCTTTGAGGTTTTGCAGATGGATTACATTCAGCTTGAGCGCTGTAACAATCTGAAGTATGTTCTAGTAGTGGTTTGTGCCTTCAGCAAATGGGTTGAGGCATACCCTACCAAAGACAATACTGCAATGACTACAGCCAAGATGCTATTGAAGGCGTTCTTCCCTCGATACGGTGTTTGCAGATTGTTATGGAGTGATAACGGACCTCATTTTATAGCAGACGTTATAAAGTATGTCCTGAAGGGTCTAGGCATTACCCAGAAGTTCCATGCAGTATTTCACCCTCAGTCTGCGGGATTGGTTGAGAAGTATAACGGTACTCTGAAGCTTAAGATCGCTAAGATCCAAGCTTCGACTTCTTTGACTTGGCCAGACGCTTTACCGCTGGCATTATTGTCAATTAGATCGATACCGCATTCTCGGACCGGTCTCACACCTTATGAGATCGTGTTTGGACGCCCAATGAATATTTGGGGTCCACCAAAACCGAGGTCAGTGTATGATGTACCTTGTGTAATGATGAATGATTATCTGGCACAGTTAACGGATAATTTGGTTTCTATTCATCAACAGGTTCTAGAAGCGCTCCCTGATCGGTCCACAGGTGAAGGTCATAATCTCCGACCTGGAGACCAGGTGATGCTGAAAGTTTTCGAAAGGACGAACAGTCTGGAGCCGAGATGGGTTGGTCCTGAGCAAGTCTTGCTCGCAACGAGGACAGCTGTGCGGGTTTCTAATCGGAAGAACTGGATCCACTCCTTGCACTGTCGTAAAGTGCCGCCTGGATTGGTGGAGCCTGCTGTGTTGACCGACCATCGAGAAATCCTGACTGCGGAGAAAGGCCGTGCTGTGGAACCGAACGACACTGAGGAGCTCTTCCCGAACCAAACGATTCCTGGAGGAGGAAGATATCACCTCAGACCAAGAAAGTGATTGCTGTATCCAAAGTTGTCAGAACGGCCCTTAGGTTAGTGAAACGGAGAGCCAATGTGGCAAGGGGGGGGGATCAGCCCTCCATTAGTGTAGCGACACCCGTCTTGGCCCGCTGGTGAAGAAATCAACGGCTGCCTAAGGGGAAGAGTTCTGACAACCTTTTTAGTTTCAGGAAGATATTGACTTCTTACTACAAGATGGAGAAGAAGAAGATTCTTTGTGCGACAAGCTTTATTATCATTGTGGCTATTGTTGGTATAACCACATGGTTTGTTGAGGATGTGACTCCTGCCCGTGAGTTGCTTGTTTTGACCACCCCAGTGCCTGAGGAGCACTACTTTTATACCCTTCCGTATCAAGAATTGAAGCATCGTCAGTCTTATTTGAATAACACTTTCATCCAGATGTTGCATCACACCCATGTTGCTACTAATGCTACGCACTGTTGGATATGTGGTATGATGCCAGCTCATCAGAAGAAAGGAGGAACGCCATTCATACCTCTTCCCTTTTCTCATAATGGCTCTTGTAGAGCATGGTACACTTTGCTTTTTGCCACACGGAAACCTACAGTGGGACGATTACTCTTCAGACTTAATAGGGAATGTCATCAAGATAAAGATGGTTATCCACAAGCGAATGGGACAATATGGGAATGGGAAGAATATCGACCAGACAATGAATCGATCCCCTACATTTTCACGAACACTAGAGACACTGTAGGGAGAGAACGATTTGTGATTCAAGTGGCACAAGCTCAAGCGGACCTGTGTGTCCAGAGTGTGGGTTATATTCCTGTTGGTGTTAGTGACTGTATCATTATCCTGAACATTGACGGGTTGAATAATAGTACTTTCTTAGCTTCCCATAACACATACTTTGTATGTGGGAATTAGGGTTATTATCGTTTGCCAGCCGGTTGGTCCGGAGTATGCTATGTAGCATTCCTATTACCTCCTGTATTTTTGGCACCTGCATCTTATCATAAAGATTTGAAGTTGTTGAACAATGTGACTGTAAATAGGTATAAACGTACTCTATCTATTGATGATGTCGACCAAACTGATACTAGTTTGCAGCAGTATATTGATTTTAATTTAGGATTGTTTTTCTTTGTTGGAGCTGCCCTAAGTAGTAGGAAAGTTCGAAGATTAACAAGAGTTGTAGAGGCTGTGACAAATCAAACCGCTGCTGCTCTTGGGAATCTTACGGAAGAATTACAAATTACCAGAATTGTTGCATTACAGAATCGTATGGTATTAGATGTTATGTTAGCTGACCCAGGTGGAGCATGTAAAATTATCGGAAGTAGTTGTTGTGTGTTTATTCCTGACCATACGCCATCAGTTTATAATGCTATCAATAAATTACATAAAATTGCAGCTGAAATCCATACAGAAAATGGCACTTGGACCTTGTCTGGATGGTTTTGGGCATTGATCACCACATGGGGGTGGAAGGTTTTGACTGGTCTTTGTATTATTGTAGCAATTCTGTTTTCTTGTTGCATTTGTGTCCAATGTGGTCCTTTACTTTGTTCCCTATGTGTGACATTCTGTATTCCTGATAAGAAAGCTATTGCCAATGTCACCTATCAGAAACATTTAACTAAAGAAGTAGAAGAAATGATGAAAATTGACATATATGATGATTATCCTAATAAACCGAATGTCTTCAGCAAATGCTGAAAGGGTCGTCTGTTGAAAATTGAAACAGCGATGTGATTAAGCATTCACTGAAGACATGAATTCCCCTTAGGTGGACCAAGTGTCAGGGTTGTCCAACCCCAATTCAGAAAAACATTGTTGAAAAACACCGTAAGATTCAAATCAACAGGAAGAATAGGGAAGACTAAGGACCAATGTAAAAGATGGCCCAAGACTAATGCTAAGATGGCCGCCAAGGATTTCCTTTTAGGACAGCGTGTTGGCGCTCTAGTGTTTACCCGCAATCAGGCAGATCCAGGTGAAGCGCCCGCTCTGTGGCGCACTTCACCTGAGCATTGAGGGAGAGTAGGCTGCTGAAGGTCGTCGCGGAGTTTCTCAGGAAAAGACTTCGTCACACCTAGCACGCCTTTTCCCCGTTCCAGAGTTTCCTGAGGAGAACGTTTGAGGAGAGCTTCGAGCCAGTCCAAGAAGATTCATGTTCATAGAAGAGTGCGGTAAGACTGTTCCGTGAGGAACAGTGGAATGCGCACTAGTCTTTAGATAAGGTGTTGTTTAGACCTCGACGCAGTAGTAGAGAAAACGCTAAGAGGTTTAGCCAACGACATTTTCTGAGTAGATATCAGCGGAGAATTTAGCCTAGCTGGTAATACGAGAGAGAAGCAAGTAATTACAACCACAATCTTACAAGGCACGCTTATGGAGAAATGGTAAGAAGTAAATTCGCATAGACTTTTCCAGAACGAAATATTAGAAGGAGTAGCAAGCAAAAGACACTTACTTAACAGAATCCCAATTACCGCCCAGCTGTAAACTCCATAGGTGAGGAACCAGAAGAGTAGAAATAGAATTAGAAAAGAGAAAATTCAAATAGGGAAAATTAACTCACACTATCACTTCAGTTACAGCACATTGAAGCAAGAAAAGAAAAAGTGAAAAGAGAACAAAGATACACAACAGAAGAGAGGCAAGGGTCACACACAGACAGGGTAGGTAATCCAGTGAAGGTCCAAAAATAGCGAGAGAGAGAAGTAAACAGACTTAGGACTAATTGTGTTACTTATATTTACAGTCTATAAGCTGTCGCGCTAGCCAGAAGAAGACAAGAAAAAAAACTCAGAAGAAAGAAAAAGACGCAGCAGTGTGGCCGTCTCTTCTCTGTCCAATTCCCCTTTCCCCCCCTGGGTTTGTTTGGCACTCGCGCAAATACAGTGCAGTGCTGAAGAATCTGGGAGGGGCATTGGGAGCTTACGACGTTCTGCTCCTGTGCATTGACTCGAGTCAGCGGTTTGACAGAGTGAAGTGCCCACGTTGTAATAGCACCTGAGCAGAATGGCGGAAGGTTTGGATTTGAAGAAACTAGGGGAAATTTTGGAAGGTATACAAAGGGAGTTAATCACAGTTCGGGAAGAGAACAGAGAGCTTAAAAAAGAAACTACAGATTTGGCCCACAAAGTGAGTGGTATCATGTCCGGACCTAGTGTAAGTTTTCCAGTTCCACAAGAAGGGAATCTTAGTGACACTGCAGCTCCCCACCCCAAGATAACAACTCAAGTTATTCATTCTTTGTCTCCGGTAATTCCGTTGGCACCTCCTGAGCGTTTTGGAGGAGATCCCCAGAAGGCTCAAGTGTTCATAACACAGTGCACTCTACACTTCATGTGTCGTCCAGCAGTTTTCCCTGATGCGCAGTCTCGAGTGGCTTTTATGTTGTTGTATTTAAGCGGGGATGCGGCGTCCTGGTCAATGCCCTTGGTGACCCGAAATGACCCAATTTTATACGATCTGGAGGAGTTCAAGAAAGAATTTCTTCGAATATTCGACCGACGAAGGGTTTCCCAAGCTACCGACAACTAACTTTTGGAAATAAGACAAGGCAATCGAGACTTGGTGGCTTACTTGGCCCAGTTCAATAAGCTAGTAGTAGAGACTGAATGGCCAGAGAATAAAAGAGCTGCAGTATTCTATCGAGGCTTAAAAGATGAACTGAAGGATGCCTTAGCTCAAGTGCCCAACAGACCCACAGAGATTTCGGCACTAATAGATTTGGTTCTAGAAAATTGACACCAGCTGAGATAAATTATACAATCACCGAAAAGGAGTTGTTAGCCATCAAGGATGCTTTTAAGGATTGAAGACATTATTTGATGGGAGCCAGGCATGTGGTCACTGTGTATACAGATCACCGGAATTTGAAATTTTTAAAGTCAGCCAGAACGTTAACCCCCAGGCAATTGCGATGGTCATTGTATTTTGCAGATTTTGACTTCGTAATAACCTTTCGACCAGGATTACAGAATGGTAAGGCCGATGCCCTATCCAGATTGGGTACCGAAGGAATCTTGGAAGAGGTCAAGGATCAAGCTATTATCCCAGCAGAGAGGCTGGTAGGAGCGATCTTACAGGAAACCCAGGAGAAGGAGAATCTGAATGCAATGACTTTGGTGGAAATGAAAGACTGGTTGGAAGGAGATTCAAGGCAAGAAATTCGTGAAGGTTTACCATATCACGATGGGGCCCTATACTTGCCCACACCAGAAATGCAGCAGAAGGCCTTGAGGGAATGCCATGATAGCATTTTGGCAGGTCATAAGGGCATGACGAAGACTGAAGAATTGGTGAGAAGACGATTTTGGTGGCCGGACGTGAGAAAAGATATACGACAGTATGTAGCCACATGTGAGATCTGCGCTAGGGGAAAATCGGACCGGCAAGCACCTCAAGGGTTATTGCGACCCTTACCCACACCACCTTACCCCTGGCATACTGTAACTCTAGATTTAATTGTAGATTTGCCATCGAGTCAGGGGTTTGACACAATTTTAGTCTGTGTGGATGCCTTTACCAAGATGGCACATTTTGTGCCTCTAAAGGGTGTACCAACAGCTAAAACCTTAGCACATACTTTTAGTCAGAATATTGTTCGAGCACATGGGATTCCTAAGGTTTTAATATCAGACCGGGGTTCTCAGTTTTTGTCCCATTTCTGGAAGGCCTTCACCCAAAAATTGAACATAGAAACTCGATATTCCACTAGTTATCATCCTGAATCTGATGGGCAGACTGAGCGTGCTAATCAAGAATTAGAGCAGTATCTAAGACTATGTTTGTTAGATCAAGAGGGAGACTGGCCAGATTACCTGTGGGCCGCAGAGTTTGCACATAATAACGCTAAGAACATGTCCACTGGTTATTCCCCTTTTTATTTGAACTCGGGTAGGCACCCCCATCATGCATTAAGTTTTCAGGAAGTGGACGTTCCAGCAGTTACAGATTTAGTTGAACACCTGACACGAGTGCATAGCCTAGCCACAAAAAATCTAACCAAAGCAAAAGAAAACTACAAACACTATGCTGATAAAAAGAGAAGGAGGGAGCCTGAGTTACAGGAAGGTGATAGGGTTTGGCTGAATACAAGAAATTTGAAACTAAAAGGGGTCAGGAAGTTTCAACCAAGATTCATAGGTCCCTATCAAATAGACAAAAAATTGAGTACCCTGAACTATCAATTAAGGTTGCCCAAAGGATTGCGCATACATCCTGTATTTCATGTTTCTCTATTAAAAAAGACCTTGAGTGGGTCCCGGATCAACAAACCTTCCAAACCAATTCAAACTGAGATAGGTGAGGAGTTTGAAGTACAGCAGATAGTGGATTCTAAGTTGCGGAAGGGTAAACTGTACTACCTGCTAGATTGGAAAGGTTATGGCCCCGAGGAAAGGTCTTGGGTGTTGTCCTCAGACATTCATGCCTCTCGATTGATTAAGGAGTTCCACCGTAGATTCCCCAAAAAACCCAAGCAGAAGGGAAGCTCTTGGAGGGAGAGTACTGTCAGGGTTGTCCAACCCCAATTCAGAAAAACATTGTTGAAAAACACCGTAAGATTCAAATCAACAGGAAGAATAGGGAAGACTAAGGACCAATGTAAAAGATGGCCCAAGACTAATGCTAAGATGGCCGCCAAGGATTTCCTTTTAGGACAGCGTGTTGGCGCTCTAGTGTTTACCCGCAATCAGGCAGATCCAGGTGAAGCGCCCGCTCTGTGGCGCACTTCACCTGAGCATTGAGGGAAAGTAGGCTGCTGAAGGTCGTCGCGGAGTTTCTCAGGAAAAGACTTCGTCACACCTAGCACGCCTTTTCCCCGTTCCAGAGTTTCCTGAGGAGAACGTTTGAGGAGAGCTTCGAGCCAGTCCAAGAAGATTCATGTTCATAGAAGAGTGCGGTAAGACTGTTCCGTGAGGAACAGTGGAATGCGCACTAGTCTTTAGATAAGGTGTTGTTTAGACCTCGACGCAGTAGTAGAGAAAACGCTAAGAGGTTTAGCCAACGACATTTTCTGAGTAGATATCAGCGGAGAATTTAGCCTAGCTGGTAATACGAGAGAGAAGCAAGTAATTACAACCACAATCTTACAAGGCACGCTTATGGAGAAATGGTAAGAAGTAAATTCGCATAGACTTTTCCAGAACGAAATTCATTCTGCAACCCAAGGAGTAAACAGTAAAATATTCATCTGCAGAGTGCAACAAAATATTAGAAGGAGTAGCAAGCAAAGGACACTTACTTAACAGAATCCCAATTACCGCCCAGCTGTAAACTCCATAGGTGAGGAACCAGAAGAGTAGAAATAGAATTAGAAAAGAGAAAATTCAAATAGGGAAAATTAACTCACACTATCACTTCAGTTACAGCACATTGAAGCAAGAAAAGAAAAAGTGAAAAGAGAACAAAGATACACAACAGAAGAGAGGCAAGGGTCACACACAGACAGGGTAGGTAATCCAGTGAAGGTCCAAAAATAGCGAGAGAGAGAAGTAAACAGACTTAGGACTAATTGCGTTACTTATATTTACAGTCTATAAGCTGTCGCGCTAGCCAGAAGAAGACAAGAAAAAAAACTCAGAAGAAAGAAAAAGACGCAGCAGTGTGGCCGTCTCTTCTCTGTCCAATTCCCCTTTCCCCCCCTGGGTTTGTTTGGCACTCGCGCAAATACAGTGCAGTGCTGAAGAATCTGGGAGGGGCATTGGGAGCTTGCGACGTTCTGCTCCTGTGCATTGACTCGAGTCAGCGGTTTGACACCAAGTTTCTCTCCTTATGTTGACTAATGTTTGGACTCCATTTTGTATTGTCGTGTCTCCACGTGCTCAGCACGAGAAGAGTCCTATCTTCGTGTCAGTTGCTCTTTATTCTGCCTAGTAACAGTCTATAAATAGCTTCTTTGTCCGTCTGGCGCATGCCCAGACTTGACCACATCTGTTATCAGTTAGTCCTTGCTTGACCATGTTTTCGCGGGCTTAAGGAGTGTGTTAACTCCGCCCACATATTGGTTGTGTATCGAAAATGACCATAAAAGGTAATGAATTTTGCTTCATGTTGTATCCACCCACTTATGAGCCCCTCTGTTGTGTATAAAAGGGGACTGTGTATGCAAGTTCTGTGTGCTACTCTATGCAATACTGAAGAGTGTTGTATAGGTTGTAGGACCACCCTTAAGGGTTAATAAACTCTGTCTTTGTACTTTGCAGTTTCCGTGCCAACTTCCTTCTAGCTTTTGTTACAGGAGAGCGAACCCTTGTACTCTGCGGGCCTAGCTGGGGCCTGTATTCATCAATTCAGGGAGCAGCAAACTCTAAAGTATAGGTTCTATGGCTACGCAACCAGAATCATGAACTCTCTGAGTGCTGCTCTGAAATGTGTTCCACATCTGCCACATTTTAATATAAAAACTCAAAACCTGCTGTAATCACTTTTGGAGTACCCTGCAGAATTGTAGGTATACTTGTACAATATGATCTACTATGCCTTGTGATGAAGTATATAATACCAATGCTCATATAATGACACTAAAACTGTTTAAGATATTTTGGGCTTGAGGCAAATCTTTGTCACATTTTTTTTATCATTTCCTGTGAATATTTTGCTTTTTGCAGTTTAATTCACAGGCTTGTGCTATATTTTCCTATACCAAAACTGTGTATAAATATGTCAGTCATTGTTTGAACGCTTAAACTTTAACTAACTTTATTTTGATACCTGTGTACCATTGCCCATAATTCGAATTCAGAGGTTCTTTCTAGTGGCTTTAAATTCTTCAGAAAGACTGTGTGGCAGCATTTCAAGAAAGCATGAACTGTAAGCCTTCCAGCAGAAAAACTTATGCCTGGCTCAAGAAGGTAATTCTCAAGCTTGCATGTAGAGCTAAGATATGGTTTCAAGTCCTGATGTTCCTGCTCCCGCTCCCACTCCATCGATAGGTAGCACACACACATCCATTAGAGAACATGAGGGTAATGGAAAGAAAGAAACACAGTTGCCACTAGAATGCTTCTTTAGATCAGCAAAGAGGTCAGCAAGCTCAGCAGGATTTTGGTTCTTGGTCACAGAAAACAGCAAGCATGTGGAACTTGGTCCAGAAAACATATGATTATCAGGTGATTAAATACAAAGAAGTAACCAAGCCAACAATTTATCATTGAGCATTTCATAATGAGTTTCCAGGTGGACTGTACTGATTCCAAGAGAGCCAGTATTTTCAGATGAATGATGAATAAACAGAACAATAAACAAACAAGACCTAACCTGAACCCTGTTATCACAAGGCAAATACAAATGGGAGAAAACAAGAAAAGTTAGGAAATCGAATACAGTGTCAAAATAGCGATGCAGACAAAGCATACAGCCAATGGAAAGCTACAAGACAGCTTCTGCATGATTGCATCTGGTTTGAATACTCCCGCTGCCAAACTTTCCCCAGAGCTGGTTTGGTTAACCTGGAAGTGAGAGCACATAAGCGTTAGTGGTCTAGGTTTTGAGTATAACGTCCATTTTCAGGTCTATCACTGCTTCCAGTCAATCTTATAGACAAATATCCTACTACATGCAAGTGAATCTGAAATACGCTGCCTGCCATGTGTCTTCCTTTCAGTTGCCTGTGTCCTTCCACCAAGGCTTATTTGATTCCTCCCTGTGTTGTCAGCCAGAAACAGTCTGCAATTCCTAACAGACACTAAAATTTAAATAGCAAATTTCGGTATTATGAAAAAGTAAATACATCACTACTTTTACAACTAACTTTAGGTCGACACAAAGTCAATACTGAGATTCTCTTAGAGAACTCCACCTACATCTCTTGTATTCCAGTACAATAATTGTCACATTTAAGGTCACTATATCAAGCCCTCTACCATCCTCCAGGTTCTTTCTATGGTACTATCCTTGAATCTGCCCTCACAATTGCACTTGCCAGTCTGGGAGACTTTGACCTAGACCGTAACAGTTAATTTCTGTACACATTAAAACATCAACACTAGGGCTGGGTGAAACGTTTTATTCTGTGATATGTGAAATCAGATTGCAGCACAAATCCTTCCAGGGATGAAAACAAGGCAGAATGCACCTGATAATCTTGTTACAAACTGCAATGGGCAGATCATGTGGTAATCGCTGGGCTACAATAGCCAGGAAAAACCACACAAACTGCAAAATTTTGCTCATTTATTTAGCCCATTTTCTCTCTGCATATGGATCAAAAAAAGGTTGAATTCTCAATTCAGAGAATTGGTTCATCCAGCCATAATTCACATATAACGAGAATAAAGTACTGAATCTCACAATCATTTATAGCACACGGATGCACTCTCTAGCTACAATGCCCTCTGCCCATACCATCATTGATATGTAATTGACTATTCACCCTCTCCATGCCCTCCATTGCTTCATGCCCAGTACAAAAGAGAACACTATGCTGATTCCATCCCATTATTCTTACACCAAATTCACAATGAACTCCTTCACTTACAACACACTATATACTTTAATAAATTGAACCAGACTCAGATGTACTCTTTCACTCACAACATACTCTATGATTGTTCTTTTCAAAAAGCCTCAAATCTTTAGCCCTAGGTTTTAGCACATGTTTTCTCCTCCTGTTAATATGGAAAAAGTCAATGCTGATATAATCAACGATACATTCATTTATGTGAACGAAATTGTATCCTTATTAACGAATTCGCCCGTTGTGAACTTCACTTCAACCTGCTTCACAAATACATAGTCAGGCAAGCACTGAGGCCCAGACCAAAAGTTATTAATTGACAGGTCACAGGTAAAGTGGCAAGTAGCTGGCAGACAAAGGCATGGATAGGAAACTTTAGATAAATCCCACAGATGGGTGCAGCGACACTACAATGGTTAAGGGATACTGGCCCCAATAAAAGCACACATGACTGGAGGGAGCACGCATGCTCCTAAAACACCATTAAGTCAGATGCCACATGTTAGCAACATAGAGCTAATTAGAACACAGCACATACAGCACCAGCAGTGATCACACGCTTCCCATTCCGGAAATCTGGACACGTTACTCATTGGCCAAATTATATCCACGGAAGGTCGAGGCCCACTTGGATAATCCATCGAGCAATTAATGTATTACTCCAAAGGCAGCAATTTACATTCCTTACAATACATGGATTGCCGGAATCATTTTATGGCATATAATGAACCGTATAAAAGAACGTCTCAGATCAATTGTAAATTGAGACAATCCTCATACCCTGTGCCTGTAACTAATCTCTCAGCTGCAATGTTTAATTAAGCAAACTGTTCCTGTTTTGCCAAGCGCTTCTTGTCGCTTGTGTTTCAAAGGTATTTCATGTTCCAGAAAACACTCCAAAACAGTGGTATATGTAATACTTTGCAAATAGCATTAGAATACGACCAACAACAATGTACAAGCACTCCGAACAAGACCTAGAAGCATTATCAAATGTGTTGGATTATACTAAATATGTGTACCTCCAAGACCTCATTGCCTCAGCTCAACCACAACCACAATGACTGACACATAAATTAAAATATTTCTCCACTTGACACATCTCTCTAACTCTCTATCTACATCCCACTTCTAATCAAAACCGACAATTACCAACCACCACACACTCTCACCTTGTTTTGACTTCCAAACTACACTCTGCTCATTTCCCTGACTTTTCTTCTATAATACTGATGAAGTGTTTCTTAATTCTAAAATTTGCTAACCCTTCATTTATCTATGTGAGTCTTTCAATGCCCAAACGATCAACAGCCTCATGCATCAACCCAAAATCCAGTCGGTAAAATACCGATTAGCTAATAGCTCCCGGTATTAAGTTAAAAATACCCAATCCCAATGCATCAACCCAAAAGCAGAAATCGCTATTTAAGGAATCCTTAAATAGCGATTCTTTAAACAGGGATTCCTTAAATACCGATTCCTTAAATAGGGATTCCTTAAATACCGATTCCTTAAATAGCGATTGCATTTAAGGAATCCCAAAGTGAGATTCCTTAAATGCAATGCATCAAAGTTAAAAAATTAGCGATTTCGCTAATAGGGGGAGCAAATTACCATGAAGATGAACTGCATGGTAATTTGCAAAAACTTTGAAAAATGCACTTTTGTGCATTTTTCAAAGTTTCATGTTGCGCACACACATGCCCTTAGAGCATGTGTGTGTGCAACATATGTGCACATATCATTTTCAGGGGTGCTATAGGGTGTCATTTTGACACCCTTGCACCCTTGAAATTGCATGAGCAATTAGCGAGAACCTACTGGTACTCGCTATTTGCTCATGCAATCTCCGAATCATTCCGATGGGCCTGGAGGCCCATAGGAATGATTGGGACGGCATTCCTTAATTGCTACTCGCTATTTGCTAGTAGCAATTAAGGAAAGTTAAGGAATCGCTATTTGAATAGCGATTCCTACATGCATAGCCTTTTGCTATTCCTTATTAGCGAATCCTTATTTTTCGCTAATAAGGAATCGCAAATGCTAATGTTGATGCATATGCCCCTAAACCTCTTGTGATGACTTCCAATGTACCACTCTGTCTCACTGCCTTATTCAATCACTGTTTCTTAATCTGGTAACAATTCTTCATGCTTTAGGTTTAAATCTTTTTTTATTGAAAGCACATCTACAATGGCATCAGCACTTAGCGCCTAAAACCCAGCGGGCCGGCTGATTACTGCACAGGGATATCAGCATGGCAACGCACCGTCGAAGTCAAAGCAGACAGATTATATTTTAACACAGCATGCCGCCTACAACCCATCCGGGCCGGCCGCGTCTCAAACAGGGAGGAATGGGATAACCTATCCATTGCTGCTGAGGCTAAAAGACCACCCCTGAGGAGCGAAACATTGTATGGAGAAAGGGGTCAGACCCCGGTAACCAAGGCTCCGTACTGGTCAGGAAGCTCTTCAAAGCACCATTCCATGAAGACAGCAGTCCGCTATTACACTCAGATAAAAAAGCCAAATACCCCCCCCCCCCCAAAATCACCCATCCGCAACCCCAACTGCCGAACCCCCCCCTCCCCGACCCTCCCCTCGTCCAGTGCGTATTTCAAATCGTTCCCGCTCCGCCCCGTTGCCCCCCCGGGCCTTCCCGCCCCGAGCCTATTCAGGAGGCCGAGTCCTCCGGCGTGGTGAGCCGCAGGAGTCGAAGATATCTCGGGCAGGTCAGTTCCCTGAATTCTGTGACCAATAAGGACTGGAACGGCTGCCATAGGTCAGTGAACAGCTCCGCATCTCCCGCCACCGTAAGTGACATTTTCTCCATTCCTAGCACATGTCACAGTCTATGGAGCCAGCCCGTAATCGTAGGGAGCGTAGCTGAGCGCCAGTGTACCAGGATGTTCTGCATCGCTGATCCCAGCGCGATGGCTATCTGCCGACCCCTGCGGGATTTCAAGGGATACATCAGACTATTCGGGAGACCTAAT
Organism: Triturus cristatus; assembly: GCF_964204655.1. Taxonomy (NCBI): domain Eukaryota; kingdom Metazoa; phylum Chordata; class Amphibia; order Caudata; family Salamandridae; genus Triturus; species Triturus cristatus. The sequence continues at coordinate 722,272,644 of NC_140582.1, forward strand.
AATATATATGCTGGGAGGCGTGGCAGTTCCGTATCAAAATGGGAGTCAATTTCGTCTATCACCTCTTTCCAGTAGGAGTCGAGGAGGGGACAGTCCCAGTGAACATGCGTCAGCGTGCCCACCCGCCCACATCCCCGCCAACAGGTGGCCTCTTTACTGTGGTCCATGATGTGTACACGTTCCGGGGTATAATACCAGTATGTGGAGACTTTGGTGAGGGTTACAGTGAGGCCCATGTGATATGCCGAGTGTCTGGCTCTATATGCTACTTGTTCCCACTCTTTATGACTCAGGGACCTGCCCAATTCCCTCTCCCAACGTTCCCTCCCTGGATTATAGAAGTGTGAGGATGGTGGTTGGAGAAACTGATAAAGGTCAGTTATGAGCTTTGCATCGGACGTGCGAGATAGGAACCAGCGTTCGTAAGGGAGGAATCTCCTATCCGCCATCTCTCGCACCTGAGGGTGCATCGCCCAGTGGCGAACTTTCAGGCAACGCAAACTCTCGGTTTCCGGGAGCGTGTATTCTTGTCGGAAGTGTGTGAAGGGAATGACCCCTTCCGAGTCGTACATATGGCACAAGGCCCTACACCCCGCCGCACACCAATGATCAAAGGCTCCTCTCTCCAGTCCCGGGGCAAAGTCAGGGTTATCCACCAGGGGCGTTAGAGGCAAAGGAAAGGTCGTCAGACCACGTGTGGCATTGGTGGTGTCCCATACCCGTAGAGGTACCCTCGTGATAAAGGAGGCATATAGATTTGCGGGGCGGTGGGCCCTGCGCAGGAACCGCACCTCCTGCAGAGGCCTTCCCACCACCGCCTGATCCTGAAAGAGCCAATGCTTGTCAGACTCCCACTTGCTCCATTCCACCAGATAGCGCAACTGCACCGCTTGAAAATACTTACTGAGATCCGGAATTCCCAGTCCCCCGGCTTCCGGTGCCAACATTGAGAGCGCCCTTTTCATCCTGGGCTTCTTGCCCTGCCATATAAAACGTGCTAGGTCCGACTGCATCGTCTGAATCCATCCAACCGGCGGCTGCAGCGGAAGTGCCCTAAACAGATACAGTATCTGAGGCAAGACCGTCATTTTGACGGGCGCTATTCTGCCCAACAATGACAGGGTGCTGCGGTCCCACCGGCCTAGTTCTTCTCAGATCTTTCTGCCCAAGGCGGTATAATTAGCCGTCACCATCATGGGCAGAGTGGGGGCCAGCTGGATTCCCAGATAAGGCACCAGATCCGTCGACCAGACTATCGGAAAGAGGCTTTGTAAATGGGTTCTGGTTGCGGGTGTAAGAGACAGATCCAAAGCTACTGACTTTCCCGTGTTCATCCTGAAGCCCGCGACCGCCGCGAAGGTGGTCAACTCCTCCATACAGGCCGGAAGGGCATGGAGCGGATCCTCCAATGATAGTATAACGTCATCGGCGTACAGGCTTATAGCATGAGTAAAGCCGCCGAACTTCACCCCTTTCACCGCCGGATTGTGACGTATCCACTGAGCAAAGGGCTCCATATAGAGGGCGAAAAGCAAAGGTGACAACGGGCATCCCTGCCGTGTTCCTCTCTCGATATCAAAGCTCCCGGAGTTATAACCGTTCACCCGCACCACCGCCGTCGGGAATTTATAGCAGTTGAGAATCCTACAGCGGGATTTCTCTCCCATCCCTACCTTCAATAGAACCCGCTCCAGATAAGGCCAGTGAACGCGGTCAAACGCCTTTTCAGCGTCCACCGAGAGCAACATTCTCTCTGCCTTTTCTATGAGATGAGCAATCCGCTTAGTGTTGTCCACCGTCTGCCGTCCGGGGACAAAGCCCGCCTGATCTGGGTCTAGAAGTCCCGGCAGATGGAGGGCTAAGCGAGCCGCCAGGATTCCGGTGTATAGCTTGAGGTCGATATTTAAAAGAGAGATCGGCCTGTAAGAACCGCACTGCGTCCGGTCTTTCCCTGGCTTGGGGATAACCGCAAGGGAAGCTCGCAACAGATCCGGCGAAATGGCCCCCGGCTCAGAAAACGAGTTGAAAAGGCGCGTAAGGAGAGGGGCCAGCGACACACAAAACGTCTTATAGAAGAGGGGCGTATAGCCGTCTGGCCCTGGGGATTTGCCATATTTAAGGTTGGCAATGGCGGAAATCACCTCCTCGACCCGTATATCCCTGTCAAGATCCTCCACCTGTGAAGGGGTCAAGGAGGGGAGAGAGACCGAGTCTAGGTACGTCGCTACGGCGGGTTCATCCGGTGGATCTCCGGCGTATAAGTCGGTGTAAAACCTGCGAAAGGTCTCTGCTATTTGGGCGTCCTCCGTGGCCGTCACTCCCGTGGGGTCGGAAATTTCCTTCACCAGCTGCTGTTGTCGTGCCACCCGGAGCCTATTCGCCAGTAGCTGGCCACACCTGTCCCCCCGTGTAGTAGGCGTGCCTCAGGCGCAAGGCCGCATATTCCGCGCGATCCAAATCCAGGGCAGTCAAGGATTTTCTCGCTTCCCTGAGCTGCCGCCAGATCCGGGGAGCTCCAGTCCTACAATGCATTTGGTCAAGTTCACGGACCCGCTGGGTAAGTTCCTCCCGCTTCTGCCGCCGTTCTTTATTGTCCGTTGAGGAGATAGCAATAAATTCCCCCCAAAGTACCGCTTTCAGAGCAGCCCATTGGGTCGCTCGGGATGTTTCCGAGTCATCATTGTGGGACAGATAGTCCAAATCGTGTTCGTGACGCGTGTAACCACCGCCCGTCTGTGCAGTAACGTGTCCCGCAGACGCCAGATCCGAGGGGGGCAGGACAGCGACGGCAAGCAAAGCATAGCAGCCACCGGGGCGTGATCCGACAGTGAGACCACCCCCATCTCCGCCGCAGTGGCCAGTGTGCACACCGGCCCGGTGACTAGAAGGTGGTCCAGCCTTGCATAAGTTTTGTGTGCATGGGAATAATAAGAATATTCCCGGGCCGTAGGGTGCAAGCGACGCCAAAGGTCATGGAGATCCATGTCTATCAACTGTGCCTTGCACCCGGCCGAGAACTCTCCGGCCTGCGGGAAGCGTTGTGCGGATCTGTCGAGAGTGGAGTCAAAGACCATATTGAAGTCACCTCCGAGTATAATGTGCCTGTCCTGCGTGACAATAACATCCCCCAGCGCTGAGCGGAGAAAGCGCTCCTGCTGGTCGTTCGGGCTGTAAAGGGATCCCACCGTAAAGGGAAGACCCCCCACTTTAAACCGGTAGACTAATAGCCTTCCCTTCTGTTCCGCTTTTTTGTGCAGGACCTCTCCTCTAAAATGCCTGGCCACCAGGATCGCCACCCCTGCTGTCTTAGTGCTGCAGGACGAGAAGAATTGTGTCGGGAATTTGTGGGAGCGTAGTCTAAGGCAATCCCGGGGTAAGAGGTGAGTCTCCTGGAGGAGACTGATGTCTGCGTGGGTGCTTTCTAACAGGGACAGCACGGCGCGCCATTTAACCGGGTTATTGAGGCCCCTGACATTAAGCGTCACTATCTTAAGAGTTGTGGGTGGAATGCGGAAGGGTCGTAGGTGTAGCGCAGGCCATCTGTAGACCAAGAATCTGTGTCATGAGAGCCGCTGCCGCGGCAGGAACCCCGATTACGCACTGGACGACTCCCCCTCCCTCCCCAATTCCCCCCCCACTCCCCCCCAAGGCACCCTCCATCCCCCCCTTCCAACAACCCCCAAAGAACCCCCAAACCACCAACCAACCCGCCTTCCGGCAACATGTCAACAACCCTGGATCCCCCCTCTCCCTCCCTCCCCTCCCCAGCCCCGAACCCCGGCACCCCAGAGTCCTAGTCAAGTCCCCAAAGGAACCAGTCTATGGTAGATTACTCATGTGGACGTCCAGCCACCATCCCTTCCCCGCGACCCCCCACCCCCCCAGCCCCCAAACCTGCATTATGAAGATGGCTATGGTGATCTCCCCCCGGAGTGTTCTTACGCCGTCAGTGCTACGTCGCCGAGGGCGGTATCCCTGGCCACTCCGAGCACCGCGCTTGCCATGCTGGCCCTGATGGTGGGCAAATCCGGCCTCAGGGAGCGGTCGTGGGATCGTCGCCTGGACACCTGCTGCCAGCCGTCCCTCGTAGATCGCCTCCTCCACAGCGTAGTTGCGTCGTCCTCCATCGCGGTGATACCCAGGACCCCGCCTGTCTCTTGCAGGGAGCGTAGTTGGTGCATAGTTCCATTCCACCGGAATATAAGTCGGAAAGGGTGCCCCCAGGCATAGGGTGTCTCATGCTCCCTCAGAAAGTCAGTAGCGATTTTGAACGCCTTGCGTTTCTGAAGCGTGACGGCAGAGAGGTCCTGATAGAGCGCGACCGGGCGTCCTCGAAAGGTCAAGGGCTGCTTCTTCCGGGCTTCAGCTAGGATGCGTTCCTTGAGCGGGAAGTCGGGGAGAAAGGCCAGAATATCCAGTGGAGGCACCGCTGCCCGTCGCTGCGGCCCCACCCTATGTGCTCTGTCGATCCGGATGGGAAAGTCTTCCGATTCCCAAAAGACTTCCCGAAACAGGCCCCGTAGGTAACCCGCAGTGTCTGTCCCCTCTTCTGTGGGCGGAATTCCCCGGACCCGAATGTTATTCCGCCGGGACCTGTTTTCGATGTCTTCGTTATGCGCCTGGAGATCTATCTGTTGGTCCCTGAGGCGGATCACCTCCTGCTGTAATTGTTCGAATTCTTCGTCTCTCCGCTGGCCTGCACCTTCTACGGTGGCCACCCGCTCCCCCAGGCCATCGACCTCTCGTCTTATCTCCCGCACTTCACTGGCCACTTCCTTTTTCAATGTTTAGAAGTCGTCCCTGAGGGAACCAAAGAGGGACTCCATGAAGGACCTTGTGACCGGGGGCTCCTCCCCGCCGGCCTCCCGTGAGCCCCCGGAGGAGCATAGTGAGGGCTGTCCCCTGTCCACTCTCGGTTGGTGCCTGCCAAGTAGTTCGGGGAGAGTGCGTTCCCCCTTTTTGCCCCCTTTATGGCCTGCCATTGGTATGGGGGAGTGAGGCAGTCCGCTCCGCCGGTGTCGCCCGCACGCCTTGAGACCTTCCTTTCACGTCTGCCGCCCTCCAGCCCCGTGGGCAGCGTCCACCTCTCGTGTCCTTCGGCGGCTCCCACCGCAGGTTCCCGGCCGCTCCGCGCGCCAGCGACAGGTCCCTCTCGAGGGCTCAAGGCTCCCAGACCCACTGCCACTCTTCCACCGTAGCTGCGAGACCCCTCAGGCCGCCCCCAGCCTCGCCCGGCCAGCCCCAGGGCCCTTTCGTCAGAGCCCGGGCCCAGCAGCCAGGATACGCCCCGGTCTCAGTCCCGGCCACGTGCACTAGGCCCCTCGTCTGCTCGAGCCCAGGGTCTGCATCCAAGCCGCCGCTCTCCCTCCAGTGTCAGTCGGTCAGGGAATCAACCGCCGGGGGGGGGGGGTTTTCCCCACTCTGCTACTAACAAGTGTCTATGGGGTCGCTTCTCCCAAATGCGCTCTCTCCGGTATCAAGCAGCGGGTCACCAAGACCCGGCCGTCCGTGCGCGGGGCCCCGGCGGGTTCCACCCCCACTGCTCCCTCACCTCACCGTTGCTCCGCACCATCACTCCGGGCCAAGCCCCCGCTGCCGCAGCTGCTGTCTCCTCACTTCTCGGTTGTCACCGCTCCCAAAGGGCTCGAGGAGTGCCCGGTACCGCGGTTCCCCTGATCCGCCATCACCCCCGCAGCCTTCAGTAAGGTTTCCGTGCTCGTGGGGATGTCTGTCCGTCGCCTCGTTCTCCTACCGGGATCCGCTGAGTCCCCCGCCGTGCGCCGCTCTCCCGCCAGTGCTCCGTCTCTCACCAGCGTCGCCGGGCCTCCTCCGGTTCCCAGCCCACCTCTCGGGTCGGCCGCGCCTCCAGCCACGCGCAGGGGAGTGGTATGGGCACCCGGGCTTGATGTCGCCCCCGGCTGCCACAGGACGGTCCCGCACCTCGCGGTGTTCTCGGCAGCCCTCCTCCGATCTTCGCCGCCGCGCAGCGACAGCCTGTATTGCCGGGCCCGGGGCCTCAATTAGGCGACGATCCCAGCCGCGCCGAGCAGCCGCGGCCCCGCCTCCGTTCCGCTCTGTCCTTTGTCCGTTCTGCTGGGCTCCGTAGGCGCCTCTCGAGGGCTTCAGGCTCCCGAAGACATCCACCGGCACTCCGCTGCTTCCTCTGCAAATTCCCCGCAGAACAGGGGGAGATTCTGCTGAAAAATGCGGTCTAGGGGCCTAGGGTCCCGGGAGCCCGCTGAGAAGGCGACCGCTCACTGCTCCATCTTGGCCATGCCCCCCTTCATGCTTTAAATCTGCAGCGGTTCTACACATGTTTAAACAACCTACAGAGTTTCCCTCATTTACCGCTACCTACTCCCTATGTCTCAACCTCCTTTCTTCTCCAAAGTACTAGAAATGCTTTGTCTTCAACCATCTGACTATTTATTTCAATTCAAACAATCTGCTCAGTCCGTTCCAATCAGGGTTCCTTGCTCTTCCTGGAACAGAAACAGCCCTTACACATGTATCTAACTTTAGCTCCTTGCCTCACCACAACCACCTTGCATCCATTCTCCTACTGCTTGATCTATCAACAGCTTTTCACATCATTGATCACTGTACTTTACTTTCCTAATTTAAGATCCTTGCATTACAAGCTATATCCAAAACTATTTTCCTCTTAACTTAATAATCAGCATGTTAAAATTAATGTCAATATACGCAATGAGACAAGTATGTATAAAAACAAAATCAAATCACTGTTGTCGAATTCCCCTGAGACGACCTCTCCATCCATCAACTCTTAGTCAGAAATACGTGGTCAGGCAGGCCCTCTGACCTAGGCTACTTATTGACAGATCACAGGTGGGGTGGCACACAACCAGGAGGGCAAATGCACAAACAGGAAAAACCCAGATTAGTCTTGCAGATAGGAATCAACACCACAATAGCATGGGCAGATTGGCCCCAATACAATGCACATGACCGGAGAGGCACACATTCCAAAAACAACATAAAGTTAGATGCCACATGAAGTTAGGAACACTCAGCCAATCAGGACACAGCACACATAGCACATGCCGTGATCATGTACTCTCCATGCCAGACATCAGGACATGTTAACCAGTGGCCCTCATTGTGTTCACGCAAGGTTGAAATCCACCTACATTTGTCATCAGATGAAACTAATTTATGGCTCAATGAATAGGCCTACATTCCTCTGCCTAAACAGGATCTATGAAATGTTTTATGATTCTTCAAGAAATGTATAAAGAGGCTCAAAACGATTGCACTTTGAGACAGTTCTCAGACTCCGACTCTGTAGCTGTGCTCACAGCCGCATTGTGTAATTTACCGAAACTGTTCCAGTTTTGCCAAACGCCTCATGTCTTTGTTTTTTCAAGGAAAATTCATATTGCCAAGCCAGCCAGGAGAGATTGGTGCTTTGAACCTAACTGCAGAAGAAGGAAAGGACCCCGTTCTGATGGATTAACATCAGCGCAGCAAGTAAAGTGAGCAGACTCTGCAATTGATGGAAAATTCTGCTAAATCCTTGGGGCAGAGGTCTTTCGCAAAGCTGCTGTCAATTGGGTACGAGACTACATCTCATCCTTAGTCCCAGCATTTGGCATATGTCAAACTAGGAAGAAATGCAAAAAATTTATCCTGAGCTTCTTGCCACTGACAGAAGTCTGACATACTGTCAATTTTATGTATCCAAACTGACTAGTCGCTAGGCGGCCTCAGAGGCGATCCCGTGGAGGTCACCTTTTTTCGATAGACGATACGCTATGAAAGATGACGTTTGTTAGTTGCTTGGACTTAATTTTGGTTATTATTTGATGCATTCTTGATGTTGTGGTGCTGGTAAATTGTTGCAATTGCACGTTTGTCTTGAATGTTGTGTTTTGTCAATGAATCAATGTGCTTATGAAGACACTGCTAATTCTTACAATTGTTTTTCCCTATCTGCTGTTTTTCTGCTGAATTCACACTAACAATTGCACTTTCTTTCTGGTTGTGACCCTTCATATGCATTTTTTGTTGGGTTTGGAAATGTCTATTCTGATGCATCTATGTAAATAGTATTAAGCTTGTGGACGTAGTAGTAACCAGTCATGCCCGTGTATTTATTTCCCCAACGATCATAGTAGAATCTAATATTAATTGATGCCGAAAAGCTAAAGCGTGTCAGTCCCCTTCCAAATTTCTCAGCTATCATGGATTCATTGCTAAAGCACATACAAACCAAGTTCAACACACAGATTAAAAAACGTAGCAAGTATTGCCACGAATGGCATGCACACACTACGGTAAATGCGTTCCCCTGGCCAGAGAGGGGAACTTTTGACACTAATATATTCGAACACATGAGAACACACATTTGGACAAAATACGTAGGGCCAAAGAAGACCAGCAGAGAGGCACTGTTTGCACTATGGACCATTCTTTGAGGAGGCCCGGACCGACAATCCTATCCTACAATACACAATTAAGGCATACGTGCCTCCCCACCATACAGAGGAATGGAGGTGCTCTCTCCAATGCTTGCCTTCCCCATATTAGGTTAAACCAATCCACCAGTCAAAGGAGCAGGAGGGCCCCCACACTGAACAACAAACTACTAGAATCCAGACAAGGGCGGCCAACAGGCCACCAGGCCCAGGCAAACCCAGCATCACCCCAGTCTAGTGCTAGAGCTCCCCAAAGCTCAACCCTCTGTCTGTCGCATTCAACTCATTGAACCCCAGTGATGCAGGAACAATTCGCTCCCACTGATTCAGATGAGCACAGTCTGGTGACAGAGAGATCCATTGCAGGTCTGGACCGTGATACGACTAGCAAGAGTGAGGAGGAGGAGGGACCCAGTTCCCTGGGATCCGACCACAAGAGTGAAGCTACAGGGGTGGCCAATCAGACCAAGGGGGAAAATAAGCAGCCTATGCCAGAAACCAGCAAAACACCCAAAAGAGACTGTCCACCCCAGGCCGATCAGAGGAAGGCCCCCTGGTCATGGTGCTTGTTAACAAGACACCATACAATTTCCTGGTGGACGAGGTCATGCCTACAGGAAGGGACAGTCCCCATATCAAAACACACTGCAACTATACAAGGAGTCTCAGGTAGAGTGGCCGGAATCCCCATCACAGAACTCCTCGAGCTGGAGATAGGGGGAAGAGGATGAGGGAACGGTTACTATACTTTCCCTCATCCCGACTAATATATTAGGAAGAATCTTAATGACCAAGCTAGAAATGTCCATTCAGTTGCCTGCAATGGAACTATCACCTGCTCCTCCCTTGGAGCTTCTTCCCTAGAACCCAGACCAATGAAGCATTCCTGCACTGCAAGCACACAGGCAAGGACAGTCCCAGCCAATCATACCCCCTTCACAGTCCTGGAATATACAGATAATTTCTTTGAACTATGAACCCTGACAGTGAGCATGTTGCACACACCACCACCTAGTTGAAGCAGTCAAAATAATGAGAAACTTGATAACCAACAGGGTAGGCAGGGACTAGGGACCGTGACACGCGCAAGCCTGTTGGGTTCCCCGAGGCTGGGTGGAAAGCCGGGCCAAGGTGCATAGGGGCAATGTTGGTAACAGCCAGAGCACACACACCTCTGAGATCACTTAGCTTAGCCCCTAACACCACCATGGCACCTCCACGCATAAAGAAGTGCTACAGACATGGTTGCCTGACATTATGTGGTGTGTTCAACCTACCTGAAGCCCCCTTCCTGCTACTGAATGCAGTATGTGGGTGGGTAACCCTCATCGGAATTTCAGCACAAAGAGTAAATTGAAAAACGCCCCAAGGAAGTGTCCACGCCAACCACATGTGAAGGGATCCTGAGCATGGGATAGTTAAGCAAACACACGGACCCCTCACACAGCAGCCCACTGGGAAGGTCCAGGAGCAATCTAAGAAAGACACTACCAAGTGAGTCCAACACAAACTGAAAGAGACCACCATCCAGGTGGCCACGTTAGCCACCAATATACAAATGGCACCTGTCTTGAAGTGAGCTCCACCACGAAACCCCAGGGGGTTTCAAACCAGTTATAATGGCAGTGGTCAGCGAGGCTGGCAGCAGCCAAACCTCAGAGAATGTTATTATTGCCACCGAATGGGCCAGATGGAAGACCGATGGCACTTAAAAACATATCATGCGCAGTGATCGATAAATCTGGGTCCGTCCCCGCAAAGTCCCATCCTCAAAACAAAGCCCAAGGTAACCCGAATGCTCCGCACACTCAGTCACAGGGAGGTCATACAGCCACTGTACCACTGCAGCAGGAAGCAGGTGGTTGGTCAAACATGTGGCACCAGCAGCAAAAGACAGGAACACCAGCCCAACAAGGGCCACAGCAGGGAGGGGTGCCTTTACACAATCGCAAAACCCACCCACGCAGTAAGTTCAAAACCCCAATGCAGAACATAACTTTGCGCACACCTAAAAACACATTTTTTCTAAAAGACTAGTATGACCACATTAGGAATTCCAAGTCTTTAGTTGCGTTTAGGATACTTAGCACTGCTGTACGTTGTTTCAATTGGGAATCTGCTCTAGAGTCCACCATGTGGGTGCCCACAGGAGCCTAGGCCCCACTCTGCTGCTGATACCCCAAGGTGCGGTTGGCTGGCCACACCCCGGGGGGGGGGGGCAGTCTGATGAAGGAGCAGAGCAGATCCCAAACACGTGCATAAAATCAGGCACCCTGGTCCCTTCACTCAAGTTCTATTGTGACAGGTTCCAATAACCAGATCAAACAGACCCCACTCTTAGGCCTCCTGCCCAGGACCAAAATTCCTTCATGGTGTGAAGTCCCAACTGCAGTCAACAGCCTTTAGGCCAATGGAGGCCCCTCCTCAGTTCCAAATGAGGCAATGTTCCAGTGTCAGGAGCTAGTTTTCCTGCACACTTGAAGATCCTATAACATAATAGAACATGTATAAAACTCTGCCCAATCACAAACCACCGCATGGCGCCAGGTCAGTAGGAATGCAATCAGTCGTCCCAGTCAATTACCCATATTGGGTGAAATTCGATGAGTTCTGGCCTTCAACTGGACTCTCCATTTAGCAACATCGTGCCTCCTCCTTTCCTTCAATGTTCTCCAAACACCCATAGCCTGCTCGTTGGGTCATGTTCCTCAAAAACAACGGAGGTAGTGTGCCACCAGTTGGAAGTCCCTGGCAACAGCCGAGGTCAGCAGACCCAAAATCTTATAGCTAGAAATTGGTGTGAAAGGGTGCCAGGAAGGAGAGAATCCGAAAAAATCCATCACAGCTCTGTGCGAGTTATTCAGAAATAGGCTCACTGACGCATCAGTCTTAGTGATCAAGCTGAAAAAACACAAGACCAAACAAATGCCATCTACGGGAGCAAATCAGCCCAATGTCTCGGACACCACCACATCAGAAACACATGGGGGCCGCGGGACAGCTCTCCGACCCCCTCCGGCACACAACAGTGAAAAAAACCAAATCACATGAGTACCTAAGGAAACGCCTAAGGTGCGTGAAAAAAGAAGCCCAAAGCTTGCCCAAAAAGAAGCCTCTAGCCAAAGAGTATAGTCAAGACACTTGGAGCCAGTTCGGAGGGGCCCACTGCACACTGCATGCTGGGGTAGAGGGGTATATATTTTACCCCAGAGAACGCAGCTATCACCCACGCCCCCTCTTTACACATCACCTAGTGCACATGCAGGTCAAAAGATAAGCCCCACACTCACTGAGGAAGGTAGAATATTAGACACCTAGGGAAGCCCATAAAAAATTAGTAAATGAGCCCAGACCATCCACAGGCTCACAAAAACCACCCCTTTAACAAAATATATGTCCTTTCCTGTAATGGTGAGGGGGAGAACCGATGCCTCTCTCAACATGAAATGTACAAAAGTAAAAGCACACCCCTAAAAAAGAAAGGCACAGGAATACCCAAGAATGATTGATGATGATATGTAAGGATGCAAATGTTTTCTGAAACTTAAGCAAAAAACAACAGTTCTTATCCAACAGTTCTTCAATCTACCCACAAAAGTGCACCATGCTTACAGCGGCCCACCATCTCTCCAACAACCACCTCCATAATCCTAACAAAAACCCAAGTGTGCAGGTCCAAGACCTCAAACTGTTATCACAAACATTTCCACCAAAATCTTTTGAACCTTTTCAAAGTAAAGAAATCCCCCACTCACTGGAGCACTACAAACATCTTTTTCTGGCTCCATCTCCAAGACCTACTATGTTCCACAAGTTATGTGTTGTTGTACAATTATATACCCTCCCTTAACTATGGGTGTGGCCGCATCCATGCATTACCAAAGATCTGCCTAATGAAATGGAGCCCACCTCGACATTTGTACAGCACTTGCGTAGGGACCTCTCCCATGTCACTTATAATTATACTGAACCCAACACTAGTATTCCACATACACTACACAGTGCACTCTTACACAACACATGTTATAAGCACATGACCACAGTGGGTTCCCAGGCATTCGCCAGGTCATGTTATGTCTTTTCACTGATACCACATGCAGCAGGTGCAGACAGGCTTTGCTTGTCCCAAGAGATAGCCCCTGAAAAAGAAAAAATGCATTCTCCACCCGTACCTTTGTAGACTTATGGCCAAAATACAACCCAACAGAGTAGAATCCCGTAGAGTAGAAGTGAACGTGACCTGCTACAAGACCAGTCTCACAGCACTGTACCTCTTCACCGAACCTAGCGCGATTAAAACAGCTAGATAGGATGTTCAGGTGGGGCACCATAGGGAAGGATACTGTTTCCAGAAAAAAAGATTATTGGAGGTAGCAGAGCCACCTCACCAGTGCACAAACACATCCGCTCCCAATTATGTCAGTGGTCCCAGGGTGGCCCTTCACTGTCTGGTGCAGTCTTCTTTGATAACAAATGGACGCCAGTCATGGAGTTACAGTGTAGGGCCTTCCATTTTGATAATACAAAGGTAAATGAGTCTTGTAGGGGAGGCTTAAATAGCAGCATAGATAACCCATGTCAGGAAATACGATCAACTAAGATAGATAGCTACACTCCATTGGAAGGCAAGGGGCAACCCCTAATTGCACAGAAACTTACACTGTATTCCTTGTGTTTCACAGGTAAAGGAACAGCTCTACCTGGCACAAATGAGAACTGTGGTGCAATAGTGCACGCACTGGACATGCAATGGGGCACCCACACCCTGATGGATACCTACTGGCAAAGCTGTGAATTTGCCTACACCCAGCTCGTCCCCAGATGTCAGGGCCTTTGCTCCCTGGTCACCATACACACCCCTCCCCTGGTTATTCCTGGAGAAGACCTGTCAGAGTTGTACCAACATCCGCTACAAAAGAAGACAACTCTATTGCATCAGGCTCAAGAAAAAAGAACTATTGATTATTTTGACTGGGCTCAGTTCAAGGAAATTTTGGAAGAATTCAGACTGTTTTCAGACACACACGTCAATGTGTGAGGGTTCATACCCTTTTTCACTGTGCAGAGATAAGCCAACACCCGCTGGTTGCACATATCCAGATGGCAAATTAGGGAAATGATGAACAGTACTGAGCTCTGCCTTACTGCAATCAAAGAAGAACTAACACCTATCCACCTAATGGTGATGCAACATTGATATGTGTTTGACTTGATGACTGCAATGAAGGGAGAGGTGTATGCCAAGATTGGTGTGTCCTGTTGCACGTTTATCCCAGGAAATGACATGGACAATGGAACGTAAGGAGGGAGGTGCTCCTGACAGGACTGGTGCATCAGTTGGTTTCCCTGGCTCCCCAGTGGGTGACAGGACTATGCACGCCATTGCTGCCCATTCTCATTTTTGTACTATTCTTGTGTGATTTCCTATGAGTCCTCAAATTGGGTTGAATGTAAGTAATTAGAGAAGTAGTAATAGTTAAAACTGAAACACGACAAGCCCCTAAAAATGTGACTGTCATGAAGTATGGGGTAAATGATGTAGTTAAAAAGTCAACTAGAGGGGAATGTTAATATTGATGTCAATGTAATTATTAATAATTATTATAATTTCGCAGATTTATATAGCGTGGCTTATCACCCGTGAGGGTATCTAGGTGTGGTCCAGGGGCACGGGGGAGATAAGGTGATTGGACCTGAGTCACTGGGTGTCGAGTCAACACCGAGATGCAAACACGGATCCCCAGCTCCCACATCCTCTCCACACTCAGTGATACATGTGAGTATAAAACAAAATCAAATCACTGTTATCTAAGCCCCCCAGGATGACCACTCCATCAACCCTGAGTTAGAAATAAGTGGTCAGGCAGGCCCTGCAACCTAGGCCTGAGGCTACTGATTGACGGATCACAGGTGGGGTGCCACATAACCAGCAGGACAAACCCACAAACAGGAAAAACCCAGATTAGTCCCACATATAGGCAGCGTCACCGCAATGGTCTGGGGAGATTGGCCCCAATAAAACGCACATGGGGGCGAGTGATGCCAAAACACCATAAAGTTAGATGACACATGAAGTTAGGAAAACTCAGCCAATCAGGACACAGCACACCCAGCACATGCAGTGATCACGTGCCCTCATTCTTTCACGCCAGGTTGAGACCCACCTGCATTTGTCATAAGGTGGGAGTAATTTATGTCTCCATGACTAGGCCTACATTCCTCTCCCTAAACAGGATCTATGAATTGTTTTACGATGCATCAAGAAATGAATAAAAAGATGCTCTAAATGATTGACAGTCCTCATACACGAACTCTGTAAATGTGCTCCCCGGCAGCAAAGTCAAATTTAACAAAACTGTTCCTGTTTTGCCAAATGCCTCTTGTCTCTGTTTTTTCAATGTAAATTCATATTTAAGCAACAAGCACTTCATTGTTGCATGGCAATCTGAAAAATCACCACCACCACCATTAACTGTTGGCATTGCCCAAGGCTATTTCTCTCCGTCTTTAGGTTTCACCTGCACAGTGCTTGCGCTGTGCTTAAGAAACCTATTGCTTTAATCTAAATTTAAAAGGGACTTACATACCGCCTCCTCTGTTTCCTGGCTTCTCATTTGTTCCTGTGCATGCCACTTACCTTTCCTCAATTTCTATTGGCTGAAGCATATTTTACTTTATTTACCAATGCTTGTTCCTCGTCTGCTTCTCTTATCAGTTTACACTGCCGAAATATTGTTAACATCTGCTTTGGTGGAATTATATTTTCACATAGTTTTGCCTTTTACTATTGCAGCATATTTATATAACAATTTATCACCGGACTGAATCCCAGGATGTTGCGCGGCGCCGCCGACCCTCAAACCGGGATCCCCAGCTCTCGAGTCAGCAGCTCTGATGCTGCGCCTCATCCTCTCCACTCCCGTGTTATCTGTCAGGGAGCTCTTATCTTTTCCCAGACGATGATTGATGAAAACAGCTCTTTATTCTTTACATAGGTGAAACCAATGCATTACCAGTGCTTGTTCATCTTTGCCACCTCCCTTGGTTATATCATTTCATCTTTTAGTTGTTTTTACTAGCCGTATGCTGAAGCTCATCTTCTCAGTCCCAGACTTCTCACTCCTCACCAATCACATATCTCTCATTGCCTTGCTGCTATTCATTATTGACTAGCCCTGCATTCACTCTTGCTGAAGTTATCGAACATGGAGGTCCTATGCTTTCTGTTAAGCTTGGATTAGAGGGCTACAATGCTGTCGAGAATCCTAAACCTTCTGCTCACTGTGGACAGCAAAAAGCCCATCCAAAACAGAGATAAAGAGGGGGAAATTGGTGAGGGACAGAGCTAGAGAGAGACACAGGTACCACTCATCTGCTTCTTCAAATCGCCAAGAGTATAGACAGGCTTAGCAGGCAATATGGTGTTGAAGGTAGAAGAGCATCCAATAGTGAGAAAAAGTATAATACAGACAATATTCAAACATGTACACACTAAATATCATTGCTTGCCTAACTCCTTGGAGAACTAAGCTGTTATGAACCTCCCACTGATCTGGATACAGACATGAAGCCTCTAGACATCATGGAGAGCCAGGACATCATGAACAGGAGATATATGCACAAACGAACAAGTAAGGAAAACAAAACCTGCCAAACCCAATAAACTGAATAAACAGAAAAAAGGAGAAAATAATAAATCTGAGGCAAACCAGAATACTGTGCTGAACTACCCAGATCTGGAAGCCATACAACACACTTATTTCAACATTTTCATTCAAATATTGTCTCAGAACTTTTTCTTTATGGTGACCGGATGAATTCATCCATTTGGAATGGCAGCTCCAGAAATTAGATCGAAATTAAAATCATATTCGCAATGAGGAGGCAATGTCTCTGCCCCTCCTTGCTGAACATATCAGAATAATCCCTGTTTGCTGCCGGAATACCGCTTTCTGCAAGAGTCACACATGCCAAAGGATGTTGCATATTAATTATACACAAACTGGCGGTGAGGGTGGTAAGCAAAGTGCGCACAGGTGTCTGTTCTGGGATACTTTTTCTCAAAGTTCAAAGTTCTGATCATGCTCTACCCACCGCCACTGGGCCACCAACAATAATCTAGAGATTGTAGATGTTGCATATTACCTGTTATTCTCAGGTAGCACTGCTTTTGGCAATAGGCTCCTTACACAAGCATTGAAGGCTCTGAACATCTCCAGACCCACAACCACCTCCACTTCCATCAACACACCAGACAGCTTTGCTCTGCCTACCTCACATAGACACAGAAGCAGAGCTGGAGCCGATCCTTGTCACACATCATGGAAAAGTCTTAGAACAATCTCCCTCCTCTCCACATCATGACCTCTAGGTCACTGCTGGAGTTCCGAAAGAAGCTAAATATGTGGCTCATTGAAAAGCACTCTAGTCCTTCCACCGACCATGGCTAGACTTTTTTTTCCACCTGCCTAGCACCCTGGATACCCTCACGGGTTATAAGCGGCACTTTACATATCCACTAAAGTAATATAATAGGCAGGAGAAAAGAAAATTGGTAGAACCCTCCAATCCTTAAGCTCCAAACTTTCACCATGAAAATAATAAAGTGAACTGAATCTTTTGCAAATGTCCTGTTTCGATGACCAGAACGAATTGTGCAGTTTCCAACCCGTAGATAAATGGAGCACCATCAATACCGTTGAATTCTTTGGGTTTCTCTTCTGGTAGATATAGCCATGTGTTGGCTTATGATATGGTTACCAGGGGCATAGCACAGGCCCCCGCGGTGCAGGGGGTCCCCAAGCTGCAAGGGCCCCCCTCAGCACAGTACTCAGGCCTGAGAGCTTAATTAAGAGATTAAATCTGGAGCTGGGGTCCCTGCATGTACCTGGCAGGGTGGCCCCCTCAACTTTTGTTATGCCACTGATGGTTACTTGCAAGTAAAAGTGAGCTTTGCGATTCATCCATGCAGAGATATTAGAGTATCTGATTCTAGGTCGGTACAAAGTGACCAGCCTGTCCACGTTAAAATCAATGACCTACATTCCTCTGTTTTTTCTTCTCGGTCCTTTAGAACCTCCAAGTTGGTTCTTTCCTGGATGAAGTAAATTCAGTTCCAGTTGATGGTATGTGATAAAAGTTGTGCAGTTCCCACTTTCTGCATTCAGAACTTTGGGTCTTCTGCTGAGCTTGAATTTGTAGAGTGAGATCAATAAGAGAAATTATAGAAGTAGGTCTATTGACCATTAACACTAAACCATCTTCAGCTCCTCACACAGAGCATAGAAAGCAGCTGCAGCTGATTCACCCATCCAACCTACTTCAGCCACAAATTTTTTTAAATGGCTAATATGTGAAGTCAATTACCTTTGATTCAAAATAAAAAGCCCAAATTAGAGCGCCTGTAGGAATTTAGGATAAGATGTAAGATACCTTCACTGTATCCATGGGAAAGTATTGTGATCACGACATGAAATGCAACTGAAATTGTGCTAAAAACGTTTGAAACAATAATAGATTACAGAGCATACTTGGGAAGCGGGGCTGTAATCCTTTGTAGGCTTTCACATTGTTTTCCTATATCATTTAATTCTTTTTTAAATTACCTATTAGTGTATCATCCTATTTCAGGTTTTAGATTTATATAACCTACACAAGTTAAAATTATCTCTAAACTTAAACTATGTCTTGTTGTAAAACGAAGCACAGCTCACTCCTTCCCTTCCCATCAGCTCTGTAATGTGCTTTTGCAGACCATCCCCAGATGTGTCGTACTGAAGAGGCCTTTGTTTTTATTAAGAAGTGCAAAGCACCATCTCCATAATCCCCTCCCATTGGCCCGTGACTGTGTTATCTCTACTCCTTTCTAACGAAGCCAGTTGTACTCTCCTATACAGAGATGCTATAAGGGAATATGCAAGCAACTTGCCTTTCTTCCTACCTCAAGAGGAGTTAATGATGAAAAGGTACTGTGTATTCATGCACTTTTTGATTTTTTTGTTTGACCTGATGTATGTAAAATCACACCTTTTAGCCTTGTATGTCACAGCACAGCCAACCAAACGCAGTGCATGCATTATGCTGATTGCCATTAAACATCCTATATCTCTCCCTTGGTATGAACCACTCGTATATGCAGCTGTCATAACTTTGGAAGCTGGCCATTTGGCTCAGAAGGAACAATTTGCAAATCGGACCCTCGATGCGTTTTCGCATGAGAGGAAACAAGCATTTGCAATGCAATCAGAATTGCTTGATTTAGAGCTAACGGTGCTGTAAATGACAATGTATTTTACCCATGTGTTATGTAGTGTATGTATGTGGTGTGTAGTGGAGTTATGTGGGGTGGATTGGAATTGTTAGTTGTGGAATTATGTTTTGTATTATTGTGTGGTGTGGATTTATGGACTGCTGTGAGGAGTAGACCAGTCTGCCAACGTTCCTCAGACTCAGTTGGCAGGCACCGTCGTGTGGCTTAAAGCGCTTTAGCAATCTTTTTTTTTAAAATTTAAACCAAAAAGACATTTGATGGCCAGCAGACGGAGGGAGCAAGAGTGAGACTAAGAAGAGATAGAAATAATAACTTTGCCTTTTACCCTCAAGTATGCTAATTATTTAGACAAGTACACCAGCACCCTGATGAATTCTGCACTACAAGATCCACAACTGATGAGGAAAGCGTACCCCAAATTATATAGAGCACTATAACACAAGAGTGATGTAACTACAAATGGCTACATAAAACAAAGTACTTGTTATAGTGCAAAAACGAACATACTTGTACCGTAAAAAATAGGAGGTATACATCCCCTTAAAAAAATCATCAGGACTTAAAACACGAGAAAATATAAAACATTCTTTCCACTGGACAGTACTCTAGACAGAAGTTACAGGACTCCTTTACCTTTAACTGCCACTAGTCCCAGTCACACACAAAAAAGCTCCCTGCAACTAATGAAACCTGCCTGGAAGCGGGGTCCTGATAAGATTCTGTTTACATTCATCTGTACTCTGGTTATTGGAGGCTACCATGGCACTGAATGAAGTGGCCAGGGCCTAAATGCATCATGCCCTGTGGAGTGTGTGTAATGTTTACATCCCTCTTACAAGGCTGGTTGCAAGGCATAGCCCAGGCGGTTTGCCTGCAGCTACTCCAGGTATGAAGTAAGCTACCACGAGGCACAGTGGGTTATTGTGCATCAGTGCAAACTGTTCTGCAGAGAGGTCCTGGCTTCCTTCTTCTGCAGCAGTGGTAGGAGCGGGTCCAGTACAAAGAAATGCATCAGTGTAGAAAAGTTGCAAGTGGGCAACTGGAGGTGGTGTTCCTCCTGTCAATAAGATAAGGCCCTGTCACAAGTATTTTTACATGACAATAAGCTCATCCCTTATAATACTGAAACATTTTTGTTTACAATTCAAAATTCAACACTGCAGAGTTTGATATATTTTATTAAATTAATGGAAAACTTTGAAAGAGGTACTAACATATCTCCTACCTGTCCCTCTTCACATTAACTACGAGGTCCAGACCACTGGTTTAGTACATCAGAGTGTACTTAATAATTTCTCACACCTATTTATGGTGTCATTCAAAGTGAATAAAGATTATGATGCCAGGAAAAATGTGTCTTTTGGTTCTCTTGAAAAAAGTACAAGTTCTATTTTTATTAATATACTAATCTGCATTGTACAAAATAATTCTTAAAGCCTGTAACATAATGCAAGTTTTAGTACTCTATGGGGCATATTCTCAAGGAGCTATCGCTGAGTTAATGGCACTTTATCACAGCCAAAGTCCGGATACATTTTTTGCCCCATTCACAAGCTGGTGTTAACAGCCCATAACACCAATTTACCCGCGATAGCAGCCGCAAAAAACATCGCCACAGATGACCCCGGCAACTATCGCTAATGAGATGCAGAGTAGGAGTTCTTGAGCAAAAAGCCGCAACAACACAACTCCGCAACATTCTCAACGACCAGACAGATCGACGATAAGATCACAAAACAGGTGATAAGGTGCGTTAGCAGCGGGAAATTAACACCTGCTCTGACCTGGTGCAAAGTCGGACGGCAGCCGGTACCACAAAAGGGACCACAGCCCAGAGCCACACCTGAAGGGCAACAGATGCCATGGAGCCACTGATTATGCAGCTCGGAGCCCCAACATGGCCACAACACCCACCGCCACTACACCCAGGACCACCTCCACCCCCCCGGACCAACACTGAGACAGCGCAGACAAAGATAGCGACCCTCCGAAAATGCACCAACCACACAGACCCAACACCAGAGAATGTCATTGCCCACTACATGCTCAAAGGGACAACCCTCCTCCACATCCTGATCACCATTGCCCACATGCTGATGGTACCAACACAGCAGACAACCAACATCCCACTTCAGACAAAGCTGCTGGCCGTGCTGCATGTGTTGGCCTCTGGTACCCTCCAACCAACATCCGCCTGAGGCGGAGGAGTCACACAGCCACGCAAATCCAAGTCCCTCACAACGGTCATGGATGACACCATCAGCTTGGTACCCCACTATCTATACTTTCCACACACTACGCAGGAACAGTCGGAGACTAAGCAAGGTGTGTACTCCACAGCTGGCTTCCCGCATGTGTCAGGAAGCAATTGACTGCACACATGTCCTACTAGTGATCCCTGGCAACACTGCACACAATAAGCGCAACAGAATGTGCACGTATCCCACCAATGTCCAGGCAATAGTGGACCACCGGGGAATCTCCGCCAACGCCACCGCAACCACCCAGGCAGTGTGCATAATTCCTACACCTTCCGACAGTCCATCATCAACCTGCACCACCAGGATGGCACCCACAGAAATACCATGCCCGTTGACCAATACCAAATGCACACACCACACATCTAAACTACACAATCATGCAAAACACAACACAGGAAATGCACACGTCACAAGCTCACATACAACATGCACACCCATCAGACGCAACAGCACAACTCACTGTGGAAACCTGGGCCAGCTTTGGACATCAACAGCATGGCACCTCGGCCACACAATAGCAGAATCTCGGAAGAGGGGGGGATCATGCATCTGCAAAGGAGGCAAGTGACCGATGAATGAGACTGGACACAATGCCAAGTATGGCATGGATGTGCTGGCCAGACCGCAGTATGCAGACCACACACATATCCAAGCCAACACACACCTCTGGTTTCTGGAGTGTAATGGACAGTGGACGCAACCATGTCACCACAGCCAGTGAGGAAGATCGCCGAAATGTAGCTTGTTACGTCCCCCCGTAAGCATGAGCGGAGTGGGCTGGCCCGGCGTACACCAGGCCAGCATAGGGGTGTGAATAAAATGCACATAACTCTGGGCGTGGTCATCTTCTGGAATTCCCAATGTCTCTGCCAGGATAGCACCTCTCACCACGCCACGAGGCCCATGCCGTGATCGGTGTTGCCAGCGATCCTGTGCGCCTGCTGCACCCCGGCCCGCTGGTCCCCAAACCAGTCCTGCCCACTCCTGCGCACCCAGGCCTCAATGCCCACCTGCCGACACCGGCGTGTGTTTAAGAGGGCCCAACACGTGCTGGTGCAATCTCCAAGTCCGAGGCCTGCGACCTTGGCAGCCACTACAGACCATCACGGCCTCCTTTCTCGTTCACCTACTCCACCGGCATGCACAGCAGACAAGTAGGTGACACATTTGAAACTGAGTCTTGATTACACAATGGCAGAGCACATTCATTATGGCTGAGTGTATGTCACAATACGCCCATCGACGTGGTGCCAACTGGTCTTAGTCGTACATCACAACTGCAAGATTCTGTGGGCCCACGTGGACTACTGCTCTTGGCCTACGCTGCGCTCGAGTAGGCCACAGAATTGGAACTTGACATAGATTATTCAAAGGCAGAGAACATATCATTGCATGCAAGGAGAGGCGTAAGAGGATGACGAGTTGCATTTGGGCAGAAAAAAGGATCATCGTTACGAAGGTGATCGAACACTAACTTCAACTGCCCTGGTGTCACTAACTCTGTGTGCATCGCTAACCAACAACATGTGGCTGTGGGCCACTGCTGCCCCCTGCCCCTGCCCCTGGCCTACACTGCAGTCCAGTAGGTCACAGATTCTTGATTTAGCAATGGCGGAGTTCATGTCAGTGTACCAGCATCATCGCAGACTGAATCCCCTCTCAGCCCCGGTGCTACTAAGTATGTTCCCTGACATTCATGGGCACTCTCTGATCGTACATTGGTGCCATCTGAGTCTATGGACAAGGGGGTAGTGTTCATCCTCATGTAGCTGATACTGAAGGTGGCAACCAGGCTGTCGCTTTCCACTCCTCCATTTGCTGCTTCCGGATAACATCACACCTGTGCATCATGCCCTGGAGGACACCCTCCACTGTCCCACGCAGCCCTCCACCACTAACTCTGTGCTGGTCAGGTCCGGGACCCCTTCTTCTGAGATATTGGATGGCCTCTGAGGCGATGGCCTTGGGGTCATTAACGCCATATGTCTGTGGCCCTGCGCTGTCCACTGCCTACGGCCTCAACTGCAGCCCACCAGGGCTCACACATCAAATCGAGTCCTGACCGGCCCGGATGTCTTATCACCACAGGAGGCACACGCCACCAACGCCAGGACCAACTCCAACTGCCAGGGTCGAAACAGTCATACTGGCAGAGTTGCTCACACCTGTCGTGGATGCCGTCTTCTGCCTGATCCCCTGCTCAGAACTCCAGGTTCCACTGACTCAGTGCCCCGCAACCCATGGACCGTTACTGAGTGAGTTTTGTGCTGTGGAGAGGTTGCGCAGCAATGTCACCTCAGGCAGTGTGGGAGACCTGGGATGTTGATGAGGAAGTTGGTGCAGGTGTAACACACCCCACTGCATCTGCATCAGGAATAACACGAAGGGACACAATCCTAGACATTTTCTTCACATGAGCGCGCTCATCTCTAGTGCCCTGTTAGAAATGAGGGGACTCTGGTTGGCGCAGGCAAGTAGCAGCGACAAGCAGGGACCCTTCACTTCTAGTCAGGGCGAAGGATGACTCTTTAGAATAACCCCTGCTCACCCTCTAGGTGCGTGGAATGAGCAGTCAAGGCTAACCCTCAGGGCGTACACGGTTAAGCATTTGCAATTATACACACAGTAAACTCTTTTCATGCACCACATACGGACACCAAGCAGGTTGTATACAAAAATAAGGCTTTTATATATTTTCAGCAGATTTAGTACAAGACCCAGTAACGGTGAAACGGTGGGGCCACGATCTCTATGATACGGAAAGTTATCTTTATATGGAAAGTTCTTAGGCGGGCACCAAGGTGAACTGTGGGCACTTCGCGCTGAGGCGGCAACCGGGAAGCACGCGTCAGACGGCAGGGAAAACAGAACGTTGCGGACCCCGGTTACGATGCGAGCTCGTGGTCGAGTTCGGAAGTACAGTACCTTTGTTTCTTTTCGTGAAGGCGGTTGCGGGACACTCAGCGGCTCTTTCAGAAGGGCGAGGCGGAGTCCGGGGCTTCCACGCTTCACGAGGGGGGTCTGGTCCTTCAGGCTCACAACAAGAGCGGGGTGTTACCGGTTGGCAAGTGAGCAAAGCGGGGCAGCCTGGCACGCTTTCTACGTCCAGGCCGTCCGAGGCTTGAAGATGCTCACAACGCCGATTCCGGCGGGAGGGGTGAAGGTGCGCAGCGGGCCTCCGGCGAGCGAGGTGACGGGGGCAGCCCAGCACGGCGTAGGGAGAGCGGCTGATATCGAGCGAGGCTCTTCCCAAGGCAGGGGCGGCTAAGCAGTCGGTCACGGCTCAAGGAGGGGCTGGGGGGCACGAGAGTCACGGCTCCGGCAAGGGAAGGAACACCACAGTCCAGTGGTGGGCGAGTGAAGGTCAGGTTGAGCCCAATGGTCCTGGGGCTCAGTTCAGGGGGCAAGCTCGCTTCCAAGCCCTTGGAGATCGTTTTGAAAAGCACAAGTTTCTTGAAAATAAAAATAAAGCAAAGTCTCTAGCAAAAGGTTCCTCTTCTCCCCTTTGGCAGCAAGGTCACCACTGCAGGCCAGTCCCCCAGGATAGGGACAGTCTTCCTCCTTGCAGCTTTGCTGGCGCCTCCTCCTCAGGCAGAGATTCTTCTTGGTTCAAAGCGGATCTGATTTCTTAGGAGCAGGGCTCCTACATTTATACTGCATTTCTTTTGTTCTCCCAGGCCAGGGGGGCCCTTGCCTAGTTCAGTCCAGTTCTGGAGCACTTTTGTTGACGCGATGCAGGCTTCTTCTTTCAGAGTGCAGGGCAGAGTCATCAGACGCTCCACAGGGGGCGGAGCCGGCATTGTGGTGGCAGAGCACAGTCCTATTCAGAGTGCAGGTGTACTCCTCCCACCCATCTACCTGTCAATCTTTCTATTCACCACCAGGCTACCTAGCCCTGCCCATCTGGGTTTCCCCAGCCCTGTCACTCACACAAGCCAGACAGCAGATACACATCACGCAGAGGCGGACTGAAATGGTTAGGCAAGCAAAGGCTAACTTTCTAAAAGTGGCATTTGCAAACGCAGAATATTAAAATAAACCTTACGAAAAGATGTACCTTATTATTCCGAGTTCAGGCATACTAAACTCGATCTTCTACCATGTTCCCTGGGTCGGTTAGGATCATAGGATGTAACAATCTCAACCGCCCATTCTGGCCTATGAGAACAGGGTAGCCTTACAATAGTGAAAAACGAAAATGGCGGTAATTCACTATTAGGACATGCCACACACATCAGGGCTTGTCCTACCTTATGCTTACAACGCACCCTGCCCTTGGGCCTACCATAGGGGTGACTAACATGAAGTTAAGGGAGGGTTTAGGGACTGGCGAGTGTGTGCACTTGCCAGTCAGCATGTCAGTACCAGACTGCACGCAGGTTCTGCGATGGCAGACCTAGACACATTTTACCAGGCCGCTTCCGTGGGTGGCACAACCAGTGCTGCAAGCCCACCAGCGGTATTTGTATTTACTCGCCCTGGCACTCCTGGTGTACTTTACTGGGGTCTGACAGTAAACCAAATAAGCCAGTCATGGAATCCAACCAACATATCCATTTTACATAGGGATCACTTGCACTGTGGCACTGGTTGGCAGTGGCACAGTGCGCTGAGCGGCCAACACCATAAAAATACATGAGGCACAGCGACAAAAAGTGGAAGGGAGACTCACGCCAAGGTGCCAGGTCTAACATGCCCCAACCTCAGTGCACTGCAACTCACGGACACTTCTGTTTGTATTTTGGGTGACCTCTGTACTTGCTCCGGCTCCACCCATGTTGCTCAGAAGTTGACTCTGTTATGCAGGTGTTTTCTGTTATCTTTGCACTGGTGTCCTCTGTTCAAGTTGTTGCCAGCACCAAGCACTCCATGCGGGCTGGCGTATACTCACACCACACACATCCAGCACAGGCATCACTGTACATGTGGCCCTGCCAATAAAGGGGCCAGATGCACGTGCCCGTAGCCAGTTCAACATGATATCTGCATGTGTCCCTGTGGTCTTGTTGTATGCATGAGGGCCCTGGGCCCTACAACATTACATTGTGCTGTGTACAGTGGACGCGGATATGTCTCCGCAGGCAGCGGGTTAGAGCTTGGACATGTAGCTTTGTCGTCACCCACTCAATTCGTAAGGGGAGTACGCAGAGCCAATGTGGGTGTGTGACTGATGTGTGCGTGCCGCTGGGCGTGGTTCTGTACTGGGAATATGCATCTGCATGTGTCTCTATGGCAGTGTGGGTCTCCTTTGTGGGGTGTAGGTGGTCCCTGAAGGGTAATAGACCCCCATGTATGTGATCTAGTTCGCCTTCAATGGGTTCGGACCACACCCCCACCTGTTCGGCCACCTCCTTTTGGCATTCTGACCCTTGGCATTGGGGTGCCGTGTGTGGGTCGGTGAAGTGTTGTGAGCCAGCTGTGCTTGCGGGTCCATCATGCTGTGTGGTCTGTTGCAGGGGCTGGGTTCTCCTCTAAGTAGCTTAGCTGCCCTGCTCCTGGTGGTGGGTTGAGTGGGATGTCCATGGGCTGTTGTAGGGCGTCGGTGTCGAAGGTGTGGTGGTCCTCTCCAGCATCACTGATGTGTGGTCTTCTGTGTTCTGCTGGAGGGGTTGTGTGTCCCTCTGTAATGTGAAGGGGATATGTGTGTTGACATGTATGTTGGTGCATTGTTCTTGTTTACATGCAGACTATATGACAATGTACATTGTTTTGGTGGTGCAGGATTTAGATGTGGGACAGTGGACATTTGGACTACATGACGGATGTTAGGTTGTACGCGTAGATTTCCATTTCACAGTTTCCAGCTCTGTCAGATGTAGTAGGCCTGTTTCTGTGCGTGTGCGGAGCCAGTTGTGTCCTCTGTTCTGTAGTGTCGGGGTTGCACATCGTACCACATTGTCGTCAATGTGGATGTGCTGTTATTGCTATGTGTGTGTGCTGCAGTGTGCCACGGGGATGAGGGACATGATCCTGGGTCATTTTGGGTGTGCAGTGTGCTATACTTATTTGTGCATGTGTGCCGTTGTGCTGGTCTCCCCCATCCCCCCAGTCCCTGGTCGATACTCACCCTGTTGTTGTGTCAGGTCCTCCCGAGCTGTGTTCGCACTCCCGACTCCTTGCACCATCTCCACACTGTTGACTGTGGCCTCTGTTTCCTCCAGCTCCTCCTGTGGCGCAGGACTCCCACCTTCTGTCGCCGTTGCTGCCTTCCTGTTGGCAGTGGCTTTGTGCCTGGTTTAGATTTTCACATCATGCCAGCGCCTCTTGGCCTCCTCCATTGGCCTACTTGACACTGCGACTGCATTCCCGGTGGTCAAATTGTGGGTCAGTTGATGGTTGTGTTCTGTCACCTCTGTGACGCTGATCTGGTTTTGCTGCGGACTGCACCCCGTCTTCCTCTCCCTCTTCTCCCTGGCCTTCCCCGAGCCCATTGTTCCTTGCTGGTGGTCTGTGGGGGTTGTGGGGTTCGTGTTGGCCTCTGCGCTCGGTCAGTGTGCATCCATGTTGCTATGCACTTTGGATTATTTCAGGTGTGTTGTTTTTGTAGTGCATTTTCCTGCCAGACACGTGGGATTTGCAGGCCTGCCGCTGGTTTTTGCAGCTTTTTGTATTGCGCTTGGCCTCATCGCAGCTTTGTTTGCGTTCGTGTTTCACATTTTTGCAGTGTGGCGTTGATTTTAACGCATTCATTTGACACGTTATCTGGTGACTATCGCATGGTACCGCCGTGTTGTGAATACTTGGTTAACACAGCGTACATTTCCCGTGATGGACTGCGATGTTGAAGGTTGCGTTAAGTTACTTCTGCCATGGTTATCACACGTTCTTGAAAATATCCCCCATGTTGTTAACAATAATTGAAGATTAGTGCATGCATTCAGCAACCTTCTTCACAATAAAACGCCCCAAACAACCACAGCTGGTTAAGTACTCTTCCCTTATAGGACATAATACAAACATAATATTTCCAAACATAGAGACATACCTGTCTCAACTCCAATTTGGGTGATTCCATTCCACACTAGTGGCAGCTAAGGACTACAGAAATGAAACATAATAATATTTTTACATGCTTCTTATGAACAGTTCAATCAATCAATCAATCAATCAATCAATCAGGGGGTTTATAAAGCACGCTACTCACCATGAGGGTCTCAAGGCGCTGGGGGTGGGGTGCAGCTCCGGTTCAATCGAAGAGCCAGGTCTTAAGGTTCTTCCTGAAGGTGTGGAGGGTGGGGAAGCTTCTGAAGATATACTCTGCTTTTGGATTAGTGTGATATTAAATATATTCACAATTTCATCAGACAAATCAATGTGAAAGATTCATCAAATGAGACAGGGTAAGGTGCCTATAGGGAATGCTTATGCTGAAGATGAGTGTGCAGAGGCAGAGCACCCCAATAAAGTAACAGTTACCTTTGAAACATGCCAAGAACGTGATAGCACAATACACAAGGTGAGATTTGCATCCACTGATTGATGTTCAAGATATCTACGCTTTTCTCCTCAAGGATTAGAGTGAAGAGAAAGCATTATTTTTAAGTACTTTTAGGAAGGCATCTTGGATTGGCTATATAGATATCTGGCCTGTCAAGTTACCTGCAACTTGGAGGCGTTACTCCAAGTCAGAGTCTGTATGTTACCTGCAAAATTAATCACTCACCTGCAGATGTGTGGACTCCTACACTAATTGCTATCTCAGCAGAAGCGTTAAGTTTCTATTATTCCAGCAGGATGATAGGCAAAGACTTTCACAACTAAATAGCTATGATATTGGACGGACAGGCAAGTGTCACCTCATTTAGATTCACTGTGATTTACAACACAGTCTGCCACACAATTATATGCTGACCTAAAAGTAAGTGCTCACAGTGAATGGTGCCAACACTGAGCGAAGAGTGTGGGTATGAGAAGATTTATTTAGCACCCAAGCATTCTGAATTACAGGAAGATAACACTGTGAAACCCGCAGCTGCTTCAACTCTCCTCTATCTCTCTCTCTCTCACTTCGAAGAAGTGTCTTGGGGCCATATGTATGAACCCATTTCCCCATAGACACAGAATGGGTAAAACCCTTTGATACATCTGGCCCTTTATTCCTTGTTTTCAGAAACAGGAAGAATGCTTATTAGCAAACTGCGATTACGCGAATTGATCTCTTGCTAAAGTGCTCCATTAAAGCAACAAAGTTTAGGTGTCTTGCAGCTAAAGAGGAGTCTGCTGGGTAGAAAATAATCAATTGTCAGTTAAACCAACAAGGTTAAAGTTTATTTGAAAATTATGGTGACAGAGAAATGCGGGAGCGTGGACCGACAAAATCTCACCAAACAACTTGATTGAACCATGTGGTATGGCTCTTTATGCCGATCACCATATTGGTATGTTAATGCTGTGTATCCCCCTATTGTAAGACCCATAGAAAGGGGACTGGAACACCATAAATAAGGTAACAAATGATGAATAGATTGCCGCCATTTTGATATCATGAAAGGAACAAGTCAATTGTGCAGGAAAATATTCCCACGAGCTTGTAATATGTTTACAATTGTAGTTGAGATCAATCTCGGCCACGGTCAGTGATTTAATACTCACGCATATATATACATACATAAAAGACTACTGAAACTAAAAACGCATAAACAGAATAACCAGAAGCAAGAATTAAAAGCTTTTCAATATGAATGGAATAGCTGTGTTAAAACGTGTCTCTAACTTCTAAACTCAGCGCTGTACAATAATGCTCCCCGCGTAATAGTGGGATATTTAACAATGTTTTTTAGGAGGCAGCACCAAAGTGGATGCCTGCTTGTGCCCCAGGGGGACTGCTGTGTGCGTGCTCGATCAGAGCCTATAAATGCTTTTTGCGGGAGCTTGTAGCGCCTTTCCGAGCGCCGTGTAAAACCAGATGGCGGGAGGGAGCTATAAACAAAACTAAACATGCAGTGCTCATATGGGAAGAGGGAGAAGGGGCCATCACACGCGGTGAAGTTTGATGGCTAACAAAAATTATCTCTGAGTGAAATAGCCAGGGAGCCAGGGAGGTAACTCGGCATACAAAGAAGAGACATTTACACTAATGCACCGATCACGAGCCAGCATTTGTTTAATGCAACAGTAAGCACCAATGACAATCAGTGGGTGTGCCAAAGCTAATTGAAGAGGATACAACAGGTCTTGCAGACAGCGCAAGCACTGTCGAGGCTCGACCTAAAAAGGGCAGCCATTCCTTGAGAAGGATTTGTTAAATTAATTTGCATTTGAGGAGGTCGAGGCCCAGGGATCCTCTATGTGCAAGGGTTCACAATGGAATGAAGGATGCAGTGTATTTTCCATATTCTAATAGGATACAGAAAGAGAAACCAGGTGAAAGTTCAATTCCAGTTGGTGAGATGAGTGAATAATGAAAGGTGCGTGGAGATGCCACGATGAGCAGAGGAGAGGACAGGTCAGTCACTAACCCCAAGGTTCGTAATCCGTGAGAAGTAGGAGGACGTGTACGTCTGTCCTACGGTTGGACCGTAGTGATCGGTCGGTGGGAGACTGCTCTGTCTCGTCTTCCGGTTAGTGTCCTCCCCTCTACTCATTGTGGCATCTCCATGCACCTTTCATTATTCACTCATCTCACCGATCGGAATTGAACTTTCACCGGTCCAGCGATTGTACTCACAGCCACGTTCTCATCCCTAACAGCCCTGAAGAGTCACGGGATGATTCCCGTATGACGAAACACGTGTCGGCTGGTTTCTCTTTCTGTATCTATTTGAAGATCGTGTCATAAACTTCTATTTGAAAGACATTCCTGTTGTTGACCTTCATATTTCGTACAAATAATAATTCAAAATGATGGTTTTACACTGAGAACTCACACCCTGAGAAACATGTGCGCAGGACCTGTTCAGACATACATGTTAAAACATGAATCTTTAACAAAAGTTGAAATAACACATCTTTCAATCACAATGATCCATCAACTTCGTTTGACAACATCACTCCGTTGCTACAACGATGTGTTTTATCAATCCAATTTTTTTTAATTCTCCAAAGCAGTTCTTTGGTACTCGAGTATCAAACAAAAATGGCATTTTTAGAATTGTTACTAAAAATCCGATCTTTACCATTAAAGAGGGCTTCTTAATTGCAATTCTTTACACACCAAACTCGACCTGAATAGCTGTGTCAGGATTCCTGCCACAGCATACCTCTCTTGACTATCACAATACACCAGCATGATTCATATCATTCCTCCCAACATTTATGAATGAACATCTTTTACCCTGACTTTTGACCATATTACATGCTGTTGGTAATAGCTAGCTGCAGCTGGTATTCCCCAGTGGTGTAGATAGAGCTTTTGTTGCGCAGGGCGGTCTCTGAGTTTGCGCCCAGCGATGGCCGGAGCAGGTAAGAGCTGGGGGAGTCGACAGACGATGATGAGGGATAAAATTAAAATAAAAAAACTTACCTTGTGCTCACTGCCGCCCCCAAAAAAGTGTGGTTTGGACTCAAATTAATTGTAATTTAAAATCCTATTTAATGGTAAAGTTGGAGTCACAATTTTAAAAATGGCACTTTTAGAAAGTTAATATAAAAGAAAAATGGCAACCCAATATTCCATTGGAGGCTTGGCTGAACAATAAAGTAATCAATGTAAAGTGCCTACAAAGGATTTGTTTATACAAATATTTGATAATTTGAACAAATTCAATATGTGTGGTTATTTAGAAAAATCAATTCAAGGAAAAAATTTATTTAGATATTTTATATTCAAAAGCATTTTTCAATATAAAATGTATACAAAGGGGTTCACCATAATTCTTTTGTCTGGTGATTTTAATATGAACCTTTACCAGGTTGCCCCTAGGGATCAAATAATGGATATTACGACCATATTTGGCATATTCTGCCTACTCAAGACTTTAAGCATTGCTCTGACACAACAGGGAAGAGAGCGTCGAGCAATCTGGAGCATTTGGGCTTACGAGTATTGACTGGCTGGGTGTTTCCGGCCATTCCAATACAGCCATCACATCACTCGGTAAATACCATTCAGTTATAGATTACTCCTTAGTATCGCTCCCTCTATATCATATGGTTACAAACTACGGTTTTGGTGATGGTTTTGAAAGTGACCATCAGCCGCAAATGATCAATTAAAATGTAAATTTTACATTACATGAACAGTCTGCCCCGGAAATGTTCTTTGCTACTGTGCAAAACTACAAAAAAACGACTGTGGTCGGTAGCCTGCATTAAGAAGGTTGAACATAAATCTAGAGATCTGTGGGAAAAACTACATGATGCAATCCAAAATCCTTTGAATCATTGGGAACAATTCTCAACGCTCATATTAGAGAAAAATGCCACCCAACTCACAGGCAGAACAACAATAGTGAATCCTTTTCCAAGGAAAATTTCAGCGCAAGTCCACAAAAGGCCTACATTGGTTACTTTTAGAAAGTTGGCATTTTTACATCCTAACCATTTAGTGCCTGCTGCTGGTGTCCTGGGTCACATAACTGTGAATAGCTTAGCTGCTGGACTTTGAGGATTTGTCCCAGACAGTGAGAAAGGGGAACTATGTGCTGGCAGGATGACTGGGGGCAGAGCTGTTCATTGCCCCGCTTACACTTCAAAGGGCTGTTTCCAGCAGACACACGCAAAGGAACAACACCCTAGCCTTATTTGACCCCAGACATCTTGGCCTTGGCAGGGAAAGGGAAGAATTTTTCAGAACCATATGTGGTGGTAGCCAGGAAGCCTACCACTTCAATGGTTGGCATTAGTTATAAATACTAAAACTCCTGAACCATTCTTTAGGACACTCCTGGACCTCTGGAAGAATTCGGAAGGACTGCTTAGTACTCCAGAGGACTGCTCTGCTGCTTGAGGTCTGCATTGTTCCCCCGAAGACTGCCCTGCTGCTTGAGGCCTTCATTGCTGCTTGAAGGAGAAGAGGACCATCTCATTGAACCCAGGACTACCAGAGGCACCCCAAAGGCTAGTTCACAGGCCTTCTCTGTGAGCTACAGGGATATGAAAAGCACCAGAGATGACCTTGAACTCTGTACCTGGCCTCTGCTAACATGGCCCCCAAGTTGTGCCTCCAACGTCCTATATCCTTGTAAGTGGTGTTAGAGACGCTGCTGATGCCTAACCCTAAAGTTGGGAATTGGAGGCATGTCATCTAAAAAATGCCCGAAGAACTGACAGAAGACCCGGACCTCAAGACTTCACAATACCTCCCTCTAGGCTCTTCTTCACAACAGCAAATCCTGTTCAGCTGGACCTCAAAGTGATGATATCCAACCTGGTGGAGTCTCCTTTGGCTACAGCTTGCAGCTTCAACACACTGAAGGTTTTCAACTTTCAAAAGGTTGTCTAAGTATGAAGATAAAATCGTCACCATGCTTGATGACAACAGGCTCCCCATTTTCAACAACAACCTCCTCAGCCTGAAAACCCAGCTTTTCCTACCCAGAGCTTTTTCCCACCATTGTCGACAGCTTCACTGAGACTACATCTAGTGGTTTCCCAACAACAATGACTCCTCTTTGAATACAGCCTACTGATTGCCTTGCTGAACTCTGCCTTCTCCTGGACTTTTTCTCTGAAAATGTTCTCAGTCCAAAGGTAAGCTGAGACTGGGCTCAATCAACCTTGTGTATCCATCCTGTGTCAGCCTTAACTTTTTACTTTGTCCCAGTCTCGTGCATCCAGATATCCGCAGTTGGCGCTTTGATTTTTTAGGTGTTAGATTTCACTAAAAACTCTATAGCTCCACTGATTGGATTTAATTTGTTTTGGTGTCAGTTTCTTCATTAAAATATTCCATATTTATAAATTGGTTTGGAATTTTTCTTGGATTGTGATATTACTTTTTTCCTGTTTTTTGCCTCATAAATACTTTACTCAGTTCTTCTAAGTGAAGCCTGACTGCTTTTCTGCCAAGCTACTCAGGGTTAAGCACAGGTTAATTTAGTGACTTTTGCAGCAGCGTCGCCTCCATTAGGACAGAAGAGTGTCGCTGCCCGGCTGCCAGTGACACAAAAGGTGAAAAATAATATGGTAATAAAATGAATGCAGCCGCGGTCGGTAGTAGGAGTTCCTGCAGGGCGGTGACGTGGGGAGGGGCAGGGTGGAGGATAGTAAACTATGGATTACGGAGGTTTACAGGTAAGTAAACATATAAATTGATAAAACGAATTTCGTTGCGTGCACTGCATCGCATTTGGGGATGCAGTGCACACAACGAAATTTGTTTTATTAATTTATATGTTTACTTACCTGTAAACCTCCGTAATCCATAGTTTACTATCCTCAACCCTGCCCCTCCCCCTCCCCATGTCACCGCCCTGCAGGAACTCCCACTACCGACCGCGGCTGAATGAATGTATTACCATTTTATTTTTACCTTTTCCCGGCCCGAGCAGTGTTTGGGGGTGGTCCACTGTTGCTGACTGGCAGCAGGAGAGTGGTGCTCACTCCACTAGTTTATGCTGCGCATGCCGCTTTGGCCGGATGCCTTGCGATGGCTAGTCTGACGTGCAGTGTAAACCTCTCCACCTAGCTGTCTAAGACAGCCAGGTGGAGAGCAGACACAGCTCTTAAGTGCCTGCTGGAGCATTGAGGCAGCCCACTCCAGCCAATCCTGGTGCTGCTCTTGTGCCGCTCACTTTATCAGCAGCATGAGAGCCGCATTCGGATTGGTGCTGTAGGGGGGCCAGTGCATGTAGTGGTTGATGTTCCTATTCCTGGTTTTGCACCACAGAGGTTCAGTCCAGACTCGTCTCCGAGTTTTGTCTGTCTCTCCTCCGCTGTCTCCCTCATTCTTTCTACACCCTTTGAGGGCGCCTTTCCTCACATCGCTGCGGAGACTCGATAAGTGTTTACAAATCATTTGATATCTATTTTCTTTCTGATTTTACTTTGCACCTTCATTGTTTTTCTAATATCGTCTGAGCCTCCATAACAAAGCGATTATCCCGTGTGGGTATTGCGGTCTCAGTGACACTAATTTTTAGCGAGCACCCTCTTAATCTACTCCCGTCTCATGTGGAAAAGAGTTTTTATCACCTTTAATGGTGCAGGTGTTGTGACCGCCCTACCTGACCTTACCATGGCACATGACTGTCCCTTCTCCTTTTTCTGACTTCCATCTCTATGATGTATCGGACTGGTGTCTCACTAAGACAAACCTTGTGACAGTCGTATTTCTTAATAAACTCTGTTTATATCAAGCCATGACTGTTAGCTTTGGCTTTGATCAGGCATTGCTGGTCAGTGGTTGCCTCAGCAAATATTTGAGGTGCCAGCCTCCACAGGATCTGACTCGTGTTTCAATCTATTCGACTAATGTTAATTGAACCTTTTTTCTGGAACACACCTTGCCTGTCAGACAAAGAAGTGTGATATAGGTTCAGGTTTATCATTACAAAGTACACTCTCTTCCACAGACACTGAATTTGTACATGCACAATGCTGAAAAAGCTAGTCAATATGTCTATGCAAATAATGCCTTTCGGACTGTTGTGAATATTAGAAAAAGAATGTTCTATAATATTGCTTTCCAAGAACATGTGAAGATACGCTAGTGACAGGCAATGGAACCTCATGCATTGCAAACATTACTCGTTCATATTAGTTTCTCATACTGATGAAGGTCAGACCCTGTGCTGAGGATCGATAAAAGTCATTACACTCTTGTCTGTTGAAAGTTTGCCTTGAATTCTCCAGGGCTGCTTCTTCACCACTTGAGACAACCATTAGGTGTTCTCACAAGCGCAGGATTAGTTTGATGGACAGCTGACAACCTTGATGTGGATTGGGGCAAAGCGTTACAACACTAAACTAATGTCCATGTTTTATTTAACTACACGGTGAAATGCTATTGATTACTTTGCAGAGTATGCACTGCTTTTATAGCCAAGACTGTACCTTGGAATCGAATTTAAAATGTTTTTCTTGCACCAAACTTATGAATTTCTGCTTCGGGGCGTAACACACGCCCTGTAGCGCGGGAGAGCCCCAGCATCCACCATCTGGCATGGGGTCACTCACGTCTGCTGTCAAATAAATGCAATGGAAAAACAATAAACAAAAAAGAAAACAATTTGCAGCTCGGGGAATTCGCTGTGCTTCCTTGTGCATAAAATAACAGCCCTGCAAACATGTTTTTGGTTTAATACTCTTGGTGGAAAGGGCCTGGCAAAAAGGTGCCTTCTGTAATGTTGCTGCCTCAGAGAATTGGAGGGGATTTAGAAAAAAGAGGGATAAACTGCAGAGAGAGACAACACAGACCGGAGAGACCAGAGGGCAGGGCAGAAAGGACACTGACAAGGAAGGCAAGACAGAGATGCAAGTGAGAACGATGTAAAATATAAGGAAGAGGACACAGCAGTGAGAGCGAGAGTAGGGCGTAAGACAGACCCCCCCTGCAGCCCCTGCGGCTTAGGGGGCCCCTAAAACCTCAGCGGGCCACCAGTCCTTCAGCAAACCCCATTCAGCCAAAGGCCAATGAATATCTGTGAGATATGGCAGCATCGGAGGCTTCTCCTCACACTCTGCAGGGGCCCCATATTTTGTATTAAGCCGCGGCTTCTGCTTCAAATGAGCAGATATTAAAAGAACACACACATGCTTGTTTTGCACACCCATTGTGCTACTGTAAATCATAACCAATATTACTACTCAGGCTAACAAAATAAATGTGGAAATCAGTTTCTTTTTTACACTCAATGAAGCTGTACAAATATGCATTCATGTGCACTGTTCTAACAGAATAAAAATAATTTGCCCCAATCCATGTTGTGATGTGAACTCACTGCATTGTTTATCAATGCTATAAGAACAATAATAAAAACAAGAATTATTGAGCAAATGCATAGAATTATCAATTACAGAGAAGACAATTGAATAACATTACAAACAAATAGCTTTTAATGTCGTACTCATTAATTACGAAATTGAGATCAAACATTATTCAGAAATGTCCAATTTAAAACACCCGTATCAGACATATAATAATAAAGTCCCTTTGTGCCAAGCTTCATGTGCTACCTCGCTAGTCCCTTGTTCTTAAATGACTGCCGAAAAATAATTTGTAACTATAAAATGGAGAGAGAGGAGGGACAGCTCCCTAAAGTACAAAAAGTCAATATTTGTGTGAGATACTCGTATAACAGCAGTTTTCAGACAAAGTGCAATCATGCCTAAGATACAAATGAAATAGCAGCCATCTACTACAGAGCGATAGAGGATTTGTCGGGTACCAATTTACAAAACAGCCCACACACAAAATACGATCATGCATTCATAATATAGCACCTAACAAGATAAATGGAAAGATCTTACAGAGTACATATAGAGGAATATCGACCACTGAAAGTACACTCGATCCTTTGACAACCTTCATAATATAGCTGCCATCAGAATAAATGAAAATAAATTATACAGTACTTATACAACAGTATCCCTCACTGAAAGTGTCGCTGTACTTTTATTAAAATGCGCACAGTAGGAAAAATTAGCTTGTAATTGGAAAACAATGAGTTTACAATTCGGTATAGTTAACTAACAGAGTGTTTATGGAAGACGAATACAAAATATTTCTTTGTATCAAGGACAACTAGCTATGGGGTGGGTGCTCCTAGCATATGTTTGTTCTATGGAAAACTCATTTTGGTTTTTAGAAGGCCCTCACTCACCAACCTAGTTGCTGACATCCTTCATCATCGGGCCCCACCCAAGGCACCTTGGGTGTGCTATGAAGACTGGATACAGCGGTGACCGTTTTGTGCCGTGAAAGTGCGGTGAAGGTGGGTCAGTGAAGGTTAAAAAACTGTCCAATGGGTCCCACGGAACAAAAATGACTATTTTAATGTATGGGCCCTTGGCAGTAATTTAAAAAAAAGACGGATATCTTAGGAGGTCTATAGTAACTCCGATATCCTAATCGGTCAACATAGTCCTTTTTGTTCCGTGGACCCATTGGGCAGTTTTTTAACATCCACTCAGCCACTTTCACTGCACTTTCACGGCACATAACCGGCTCCGCTGTCTCCAGGTGTCGTAGCACACCCAAGGTGCACTCGGTGCCTTGGGTGGGGCCCGATGATGAAGTATGTTACCAACTAGGTTGGTGAGTGAGGGCCTTCTAAAAACCAAAATGTGTTTTCCATAGAACAAACATACGCTGGGAGCAATGATCCAGTGGGTTACCAACCTCAGGTACTCAATTACTATATACTCACTTGGGCCCATAAACACACACTCATTCACATAGGCTAGTAGATACCATTGGGGACAATTCAGTGTGCTAATACCTGTAAAATGAATTAATCTAATTATTTATTTCCAAACTTTTTGTCCCAATGTATTTTCCTCTGGTCAATTGACATTTTAGTTAACTAAATAGATGACAAATTACATATAATAAACCTTTATTAAATAACCACAGACTCTGGAGAGTTTTAAATGTTAATCCAGTAAATTAATGTGAGCCAAGAACCAAAATACAGTTAGAACACCGATAAGGGAGGCCGGTACACTGTGTCCACCTCTGTCCGCCGCAGGAATACATTCACCATTGGGGATCTTGCAGGTGCTTCTAGTCCTGATGCTGCTCACTGAGAGACGGACAGGAAGAACGCGCAGCCGCAGAAGACGCTGCCCACCTGCCTGCCTGCTTCACGGACTCCTGTTGTTCTTGTGGCCGGGCTTGGCTCCGCCCCCCCTCGCCTGCACACAATGGTCGGCCGGGCTTGGCTCCGCCGGGGGACTTCAACAACCAGGATTCTTAGGGGCAGGACGTCACTACGCCACGCGCCAGGAGGCGCTTAAAGGCCGACTCAGTCCCTCGCCCCGCGAGGTTGCGCGCGGGTCAAGCCGGGCGAAGCCCGGGCCAAGGGCGGGGCCGTTTAAGCCCGTTCAAGACCGGTCGACGACGGGACGGGCCGCCCCCCTAACGTGTTCACAGAGATAAGGTTGTTGTGTTTGTTTGTTACAATTGTTGAGGGTAACCTGCTTATAGGGAAACCTGTTTGAACATTTATGTTGTTGACATTAATAGTCAGTTAAATAATCATGATGGCCGCTTCTACAATGCCTAATAATAGTGGCTCCAATACTGCCCCACATGGTGGTGGGTCGCTTATGGGTACTTTAGATAATTTCATCTTTCGGGTATCCACAGCTCTGGCCAAAGACATTGAAATGACTGAGAAAAGGTTATCCTTAGACCTTCTTTGTGAAAAAAGGTCATCTATGGGAAGTATAGCTGGTGCTAGGTCCCCTATAATGTACGAAGTCGACTTAGATGACACAATATGTTCTCTGGCCGAAGCTTCAAGTAGCCCTACTGTTTGTGCTGAAGTTCTTGCCGCGGCATCGGACCAACCGGCAGCACCAACTTTAAGAAAAAAACATCACGGTATTTCCAAGAGTAATTCGACCTTGTCTACCATAAAAACAAGGTCTGCAAATATCGCAAAAAAGGGTGTGGGCTGTCAATTAAATGTAGATACGACAAAAAATAGTGGTTATGGGGCAAAAATGAGAACACCAACACAAGTTAAAAAAAAAAGATGATAAAGGAAAGAAAGGAAAAGTAAAACAGCAACCTAATAAGGAAAATATTGCACCAAAAGCTAATCACGATTCATCCTCTTTAGTAATTGAAGAAATATTGCCAATACCAGCAGAGGAGTTGGGTACCGTGTTTTGGAAAAGACTTGAAGTTGTTCTTAAGAAGTCTATTCATCCTATAAATGGAAGGCTAGATCGTATTGAATCTAGATTAGCATGCCTGGAACTCTCGATGGCATCAGCTCAGAAGACGATAGGAAACCGGTGTAAAGATATAGCTGGAAAGCCGGCAATATCTCAATGTAAAAATGTTGGCGGTGTGGGTGTAACAATGAATGGTCCACATAGCTGTAATAGTAGTTCCGTAGAAAATTTGACAGAAAATGTTAGACCTGTTAACCCACCAGTCAAGGGCTTAGATTCAAGTAAACTGGGCCAGACATTAAAGGATAATAACGAGGCGACTAATAAACCAGCAACAAATGTTTGCCTATCACTGTCCAAACAACGGGATAAAGAGATCTTAAACTTGCCAACTATAGAACTTCCCCCTGAATCGGCCCCATATGTGGTTATATTGGCAGGTGTACCATCGTTATTGGCGGGTAAAAAAGAGACCCATACAGAACTAAAAAATAAGTGCATATTTTGGCTTAATGCTAATAGGCCCCTACCTATACATTGTAGGGCAGAGATTTTGTCTGTGAGAAGGGTTAATTGGATAGGTAGAAACGTTAAGACAGTTAGTGGGGATTGTGTTATTGTCAATTTTAGAGATAAACGATGTGTAGAACACATCTGTAATTGGCCACAAATAGAAATTAGATCTGCAATCCAATCCTTGCCATTGACCTATTTTTATGCCCCAGTACAGGACCAATGTAGAAAAGTGTCCTCATGGAACGATTATTCAAGCTACCCCGCCGCAAGGAATATAAGATTATATAATAGGTTTTCAGTTTTGTCAGGAATGGAAGAATGTGATTGACAGCAATCACTGGGTGGGGGTAATGATACAAGTGTAATTAGTGATAGTATCGCCGAAAGTGAGGGGCAAATAAGTGAAGGTGTAGCTTTGGTAGGTGGAGTATTGAATCCTGGGGAAAATAAAGGTGGTGACATTGCCCTAGGATCAAGTATTAATAGCCTTTCCCCATCCTACGCACTTAGCCCAAATCATTTATTGATTTCTCTGGAGAATCCAACATTACACTCTAACGCCATCCCAAAAGGGATGGTGTTACTAAAGGGCCCACAAACTATTACTGAGCATGTGACGTTATTGTCAAGCTCAACTTTAACTAGGAATATACCAACAAAGGGCCCACAAACCTCATCCTGTCTGATTTCGATGGTATCATGGAACCTGGCTGGCATCGGGACAAAAATTGTTTCCCCATGCTGACTAGGCTTCATTAATAAATTTGATATTTGCCTCTTCCAAGAGTCCTGGTCTGTGGAACCTGTTTTTATCCCGGGATATTTGAAATTCTACGTCCCTGCTGTGAGAGGGCATAGGGGACGATCAATGGGAGGACTGATAGTCTGGGTTAAACAACACTTAAGCTGCAGTATCCAGTCACTTCCAGTTAGACATTGTGATATTTTTGCTATTAGACTCAGTATTGGGGATGGCCTGAAAATGGATATCTTTAATGTGTATGCTAGAGGAATCCCTGGAGGGAAAAAATCTGAGGTGCTAACGGCATTAGAATCACTGATTGAGTCTGAGCCAGAAGGGGTTCTACTGATAGTTGCGGGTGATTTTAACACAACTTTCGAACCCTTAGGGTTAGAAAATGTAAACATGATGGAAGAGGAAGATTCCAGATGGGGTGTCCCTGAACTTGAGGATAGGCCGATAGTCAAATGGACCGAGGCAGCACTCAATTTGAATGGATTTTGTCTAGCTAATCAACTAAGGGCGGCGAATGGACGGACCTTGTCCGATAGAAAGGGGGCGAAAACTTTCGATAATGGTACAAGATCAAGTAATATTGACTACATACTTGTCCACTTGAAGCTTTGGCATACTTTGGTGGACATGGAGGTCAAGTCCCGTGTCGAGAGTGATCATAACCCTTTAGTAGCATTTTTTAGGTTAGGCCAAGAAGGATTGATACATTTTAGAGAAGAACTGACAGTCCCTGAAATCATTTTAACAAATGATGAGCGCCATCTTAAGTGGTGCAAAGTTGCTAATCAACCAGATGCACTTGTCGCCATCCAAGACTTAATAGTAAAGTCCTTAGAAAAAATTGGAACTGGCGCCAGTAATGAAGAGAAATATAGTTCCATAGAGGATGAACACAAAGAATTATTTTTTAAATCTTAAAACCCACTTTTGTAAGTTATGTACTACTAAACCAAAATCCATAAAAAAAGCTGAGAAGTGGTATAATAAAACATGTAGGGAGGCTCGTGTTGCACTAAGTATAGCCCTAAAGACTAGGAATTCTGTGACAATGACAATGGCACGCATAAACTATAGGAAAAAGATTGATGAGGCAAAAAGAGAGTGGGATGACCAACTGTGGCAGGACCTTAAAGCTGCTTGTAAAAGTAAGAACCAGGCATTGTTTTGGAATACTTATAAATGGGAGGGAGGAGGCTATGCTGTATCTCCGCAAAATAATGTGCCCATAAATTCATGGGTTGAATATTTTAAGCCCCAGTTTGCCTGTATAGAAGGAAACTTAAAGGAGACAGCCCCAGATTTCAAATTGTATGAAGGAATCGTTTTTAGCTTGGGGGATGTGGATAGTGCCTTGAACTCAGTGACTAAGGGGCGAGCGCCAGGGATAGATGCTATACCTGCGGATTTATACCTTAGTGATAGAGAGAGATGGAGACAGTATATCTACTATCTCTCTAATGCCATTGCCCAGGGGATGGCTGTTCCTAACACATGGAAAGGTGCTGAAATTGTGCCTGTTTATAAAAAAGGGGATAAGGCCCTTGCGGCTAATTATAGGCCAATTAGCCTGATCGACTCGCTACAGAAAATAGTGGGTCGACTGGTCCTGGGAAAGATACAGGCTTGGATGGACGAGGGGGATATCCTGAGCCCATTGCAGGCAGGTTTCCGACCTAGGACCAGTACGATAGATCAGGTTTTTAGATTGATTGTCCTATATTGGCGTACAGTTGTTTTGGACAAAGGGGTATTATTTGCAGTTTTCGTCGACCTTAGGGCGGCGTTTGATCTTGTCCCGCGAGGGAAGATTTGGAAAGTACTGGAGAAATTGGGTATGTCCTTGGAGTTGGTGACTTTGATTGTTCACTTACACGAGGATACCTACGCAAGAGTGAGATGGGGCAAGCCGGGTGAGGTTACAGATGTATTCCCGGTTAAGAGGGGAGTGAGGCAGGGGTGCGTTATGGCACCAACCCTGTTCTCACTCTTCATAAATGAAGTGGCAAAATATCTTTCCCTGGTTCCAACTGATGCCCCCATGATTGCTGGAGAGCGTGTCCCGATCCTTATGTTCGCGGACGATACATTAATAATCTCGAAGAATCCAAGTGGTCTCCAAAGAGCGCTCCAACGTTTTACTGACTTTTGTGATATGCGTGGTTTAGAAATATACTGCACAAAAACAAAATTTATGGTCTTCACCGAACCTAATTGTCACAAATCAGTAAAACGGTTTAAGGGAAGATTATATATGAACAGTAATCCTCTAGAACAAGTTGAAGCTTTTATGTATCTTGGGGTTAATCTACAGAACAATATGTGTTGGAATGCCCAGTTAGAAATGATGATATTAAGGCATAAGCAACAGGCAGGCATTTTACTTAAAAGATACAAGTCCTCCTTTACAAAACCGATTAGGCCATTACTTGAGATTTATGGGATGAAAGTTCTAGGTTCTGTCCTATATGGTGCAGAAATATGGGGGTTTACAAACATTAAGCAGTTGACGATATTAGAAAATGAGTTCCTGAGGAAAGCTACGTATGTACCTCGTAGTACTCCTTTAATCCCCTTGTTTTGGGAACTTGGTAAGAGATCAGTGCAAGATCTAGCCATGCTACGTCCAATATTATATTGGCGCAGACTTTGGACAACTGAGGAATTACATCATTATGCCAAGGGATTTAAGGACCTTATAGAGAAGGACCACTTTCATAAAATTAGTTGGTTAAACTCAATAAGGGTCCTTCTAGGGAAAATGGGACTGATGAACTTATGGAACGATCCCGTAAACGCTGTCTTTCCCTCTAAAATAGAAATGAAGAGGATATATTGGGAGATGATTACTTCTGAAAAATGCGCTGCTAATGTTTCTACCCACCTTGCAGGGCGCTTTCTTCAATTCAAGCCCCTTCCTGCATTAGAACTGTATTGGGACGCAATCGAAAAACCAATGGATCGTAAGTTATACTTTTAATTCAGGGTAGGTTGTTTACCAATAAGGTCATTTACCTCAAGGTGGGCAGGTTCTGGTGATGACAAATGCCCAAAATGTAAGGACAAGATAGAATGTATGAGTCAGTTTTT
This sequence comes from Triturus cristatus, assembly GCF_964204655.1. Lineage (NCBI taxonomy): Eukaryota > Metazoa > Chordata > Amphibia > Caudata > Salamandridae > Triturus > Triturus cristatus. The sequence continues at coordinate 722,316,699 of NC_140582.1, forward strand.
GTTCTTTTGTCGTTTATATGTTGCCCCAAGAAGTAAATGGATAATACCTACCTGTCGTATAATCGGTTTCCAGAAACATGAGGAGGCATTGAGGATACTGTGTACAGACTCTAGCCTCTTAATATCAATATACATGGCAACATTTTTAAAATGGGCTTGGCTTATTCGATCAAAGGAAGTCGATCAGTTAGATAAAAGTCGTGTAGGAGTAGTCTGTAATGAATCAAGTGAAGTAAGGTGATTTATCCCCTATAAACCTTTTTTTTTTTAATTTTCGACATAAAAATTGAATATAGTTTAATTAATTTTTAAATGTAGTGATACATTTTTAACTATTTATATAATTGTTTTTTTAACGTATATTGTATTTGCACATGTGATGCTTTTATGACTCTTTTGTCGAATAAAGTTTATTGAACAGTTAGAACACCGTTTTCTTTTTAAAGAGAGGAAGGGAATAAATTTGATTAGATTAACTGTTAAATAAACTATTAGGATGACAGAACCTGAATAGGGAGGAACAAGAGAGAGCAGCACAATGACATACTACACAGGATTATAGTTACCTAGAATGGTGTGGAAACCAACCCCTTGGCCAAGGAATTGGAAAGGGCCCCCTGGGACAGATCAGGTGACAAAGGCTCAGGACAGGATCTGGGACAGGATAGATGACCTCTTCTAGATACGACGCCTGCGTCGCACCCCTCTCTGACACTATCTTCTTCCTCGATTCTTCCGCGTTCTTCTATTATGTGCATCCTGGATTCTTCTGCGATGTTCTTCTAATTAATTGGCTCAAAGTTCCAAGTCTGGAAATGGATCTTCTTCAGTTTTCTTAATTCTCGGACAGCATCTTGGTCTCTCAGCATTCTCCGTCTCGCTGTGGTAACTGAACTAAACTACCTCTATTATACCTTTCTAATGACATAAACCACCCCAAATGTTTTGAATTTATGAAACTCCTAACTCTGATTGGACAGGGGAGATGATCATCACACCATGCTAAGTTTAATATTTTTCTTTAAACTCATTGTTCTATGTTCCCGCCCCTTAATTTACTTTCCCATGCTTTATTCCCACCCGTATTCACTAGTTAATCAATACAATGTTTGCAATTTTGTGTGAAAAATCCTTTCTGTTCACAGGACATCATGCTGGTTCCCAGGGTATGTTGCTTTTTTCTTTTGGATGACATTCAAGGCTTTGCATCGCGGCTCCTGGGTTGTCATAACTGCACATGTGAAATAGTCACATGATGCACCGGCTTCGGTCCCACTCAGCGGCCCAAATACGAACTAATAGAGAGGTCAAAGAAAAAGAATATTAAAATCAAAAATAAATGATTTCACTGTATACCACCTATCTCTATTCTACTTTCATTTACTTATATACATTTTTCCGCATTAGCATTTTATTAAATTTGCAGGGTTTAGTTTCAGCGTAAGCATGCTCATTAACATGTGAGTTCCAAGCGGCCATTTTGAAAGCATTTGCGCTGCTGCAAAGATTTCCCTCCAAAGCAAAGGTACGTCATTACTACGTAGATGTAGTCGACGCATGCGCAATGCAGAATCCCTCGTTTAGTGGCCATCTTTAGTGACACATGGGTTACTTGTTAGTAAAACACATAGGCAAGCTTCCCCTAGATTTGAATGTACAAACCAATGGTGCAATTTTTAATACTTACAAACAAAATTATTACAGGGTTATGAGTTATTTGAGAGGATTGCTTCCGAGCAAGTATCTTTTATTCAAGTCCTTGCTCCATCAGCACCCACCCCATAGCTAGTTTTCCTTGATACATACATACCAAGGGAAGTGAACTGGCTGCAGTATCTTTCCTCTCTCTCCCTTTGATATTTCTTATCACGAATAAAAAATATTGCCACGTGCTAACCTCTATGTTGAATGGTTGCTCATACAGAGTGTACAGGCCTGTTAATGCCCACGTGCCAATCATGGTGGCATCTCAGCATGTTTTTGTTCCTCCTGCACATGCACCCATGCACAAACACGTTCTTACAAATGGTTTGGTAATTAAGAGAATGACATGGAGGAGAAAGTCAAATAGATGCCTGTGTTGGAGTTCATTATTTACACTCTCCCCCCTCCACCAACAAGCAACTACAGCACTGCAGGGCAAAGATTGTGCAAATATACACCCAGAATGTGTTGGTGTGCACCCTGAAAATCGATTGCCGAATATCTATGACAGAATATCCAGGACAAATTATCGAAAATGAAATATTGACAGGTAAGTAGCTGCAGAGTTTCTATACCTAATTCTATACATATGTACCTTTGTGATTTATTTATTTATATAGTCAAGGTAAGTAGGTGTGGAGTTAGGAATAGTAAATCTTTACTTCCATACATGTATTTACCTTTCAATACTTTGCCCCTCAATATTCTTTCCACATTATTCTTTTATGTCGCTATACTGGAAGGCCATATTCAGTAGTAGAACCAGTGTTACTGGGCACACTGAAAGAACCCCTAGCACTATAGCAACGAGAATGTCAAATACCTACCAAAATTACTAACTCAGGCCATAGGCCCTAAGTACAATAGTATAAAATCTAAACAAAAATATAGTAAAATCAGAGAAAAATTTCTCAAGGCTTCGGAAGGGCACCAGCATTTCTATTATCCCCTTCAAAATGCTTCCCGACTGAGGGCCCAATTACAATCCGATTAGGAACATATGCTCCCATTGAAGTCAATGGGAGTCCAACCAAATCGTATCTGGAAGCATAAGGATGCATCGTACTCGGTTGGTCGGACTCTCCTGATCCGAGTGGGTCGGAAACCATTTCCAAACCGATTCGGTCGGGAAGCTTTCCAAACTGCATCAGAATCGGGCCCTTAGTATTCAATGTCCTTAGAGTAAACGGGGAATACTTTTCAGAGTAAGGAAAGTTTAAAAAAAAAAAATTTGTGTGGCTAACGATGTGACATCACGTTGTACATGATGGAGCAACTGGTCATGCTATTCCTGTCCACTTATTGCAACCATGCTGAAGAGGAGGAGCAAGAGGGCCAAGGAAAGACAAGACGATCAATGGTCTGTTGACAATTCAGAATGGGACGTGTTTTGCTGGTGCAGTTTCCAAGTTTGCACAGTGTTGTGGGTCCTCTACTGTAGCGCACGAAAGAGGAGGTCCCTGTGAACAACTAACCTCCCAGTTAATTGAGCATATTCACTATTCACTTTTATTACTATTTGTCAAGCGTGTGTTGAGAGATTGAGTGTCATGGCCGGTCCTATCACAAGACACGTACTCATTCCAAAACAACACCACAGAACAAGTCAGGTACTCAGAAATATCAATACTTGGGTGGTTGAGGCACAAGCTAATATTGGTGCATTTCTTCAATAGGTAGCTTACTTCTTGTAGTGCATACCAATCACTGAATTTTAAACCACCGTCATTAGTATTACTGTGACATCCTTTAAATAAAAGACGTAAGGTGTAAAAGTCTATACTTTAGCTGATACCTTTTTCGTGTTCATTTTCTGGAAGACCTCACAAACTAAAGAATTCAGGGTAGCTGTCTATTGAGCACATTATCTCAGAGTTGAGCACACTTGCCAAAATGAATACATGTTTTTTCAGATGCGTTTGAGGTCTTATTAATCGAAAACTATCACAGAGGCTGACATCACATTTCAGATTACAGAAAGATGAAAGCATTTTTCATTTACTGCATCCTATTTTAAAATGAAGTTAATTAACATGAGTTTAGATTTTAAGGAGTACGTTTTTTAAGCATATTCCAAAACTTCTGAACTATGTTTGCTTTATGGGAATTAAAAGGAAGATGTGTACACAGGATCTTAGAATATGTGCATAAGCAAAAAGCTTTTTAATTAAGGAATGATTTACACAGATGCCGTTGCATTAATCTGCCCATCTGTCTAAAGACAAATCTTACTTTGACGAGACCTTTAACCTTGTGTTTAGGAAAGACCATGCGGATTTTAAATGAGTTTGTTTTTAATGTTGAAATATTCATGGGAGGAAAGCATGCTTAGTTCACCACAGTCAAGCAACATTGGCGATTTTTTGCATGTACTTAGTAATTAATTATTTGATTGTTTGAAAAAGGCTTAGAAGTGAGTGCTTCATTAGAACTGCTGCTTTGTATGCCTTGATAGCCAGTAGTCAACAAATAAAGATTTAAAGGTACAATGGTGATTTTTAAGCGTGTTACAGTTGTCTATTTAATATCTACTAATGCCAGATTTTTCCAGAAATGCGTTGCAGATTTGTTTTAGTGATAAGCAATATACAGGAAGTTGTGCGGGGTTTGTGTTATCCATAACTAAAACGGTGCTTTGTTAATGCTTAGGAATAGATGGATGGCAAGTCAATATTTTACTCTGCAGTCATCGCAGGGTCTGGTTTAGAGCTGGGTAGGGTGATCTGTCTGATATCCCATCTGCAATAGTAGAGATGCAAATGGGTCTGAGCAGGCAGAGTGTTGGAAGGCCCACTTCTGGGAGGGTACCCCTCCTGCGTTAGGAACATTCCCCTCATTTTCAGAGTTAGGCTCTGAAAAACAAAAGTTGAGCTGCTCGCTATGCTACCAAGTCATGATGGACCTCCCGGTAGTGATCCTTCTTCTTTCTTTTTGTTGAAGCATCTCCCAAAGCGTTGACTTTGGTGTAAAAAAGAGACCCACATGGCAATGCATGCGAAACATGGTCAGTGGCTACAGCTGCGGTGGTGGATGGGGTGCCACTGATTGCTAGCCCACTTAAGTATTAGATGAATACATAGTTCTGATATGCATCAATGATATAAAACATAGGAAAATGAGCATCCCTCAAGTTGAGTCAACAACTGGGCTCTTCACTCTGAAGGTCAGACTTTTCCTGAGGCATCATGTAAATGACTTGATGTACGAAATGCATGTATTTTGTGTGTGCCTCTGGAATCACTGGTAGTTTAGCTTTCTGGGTAGTGTGTGGAGCAGCAATTCACGGCACATCCCTTCACCTAAAAATTTAGCAGCCATTGAGAGTTATTAATTGACATATATGGCTTTTTTATATGAATATGTAAGCACCCACAAACCGTACAGGCTACATAAAATATCACGTCATCCTGCAGGAAGCTGTCACCAGTCACATCTGCAAATAATCCTATCACAGGAGCCAGAGAGCAGCCAAGTACCTCAGGCTTGAAATGCAACAGTAGTGTACTGAATTGAACGTTATGTAAATCAGCGGTCAGTGTGACTTATGAAAGTAACATTTCGAAGGGTGCTATGTGATTCAGGGAGAGGTCACTGGAAAGGGGATTTGGGCACATCCAGGAAGGAGATAGGGCTGCTACAAGAATCATGAAGAGTAGGGCTGGGGTGATGGGGTAACCATTTGATACACATATCACTGTGTCTGACATCCAGTTGTAAACATCTAGTCACTCCCATGGTCTGTGTTGTGAGAGTGGAGTTGCTACTGCTGTGGAAAATTGTTTTATAGAGGCAGGGCAGAGGAGAGGGCATTTCAAATAGAAGAAGACCCCAACACAAACTTCGGAGACTCAGACCCTAAATCACATTTGGTGTCTGGAAATGGACTACAGGTAGGGAAGCTTGCGACCCCCTAAAACTGTCAACTGCCAAGCAGCCAGTTGGGCTGTTAAAGGAGGAGTAGTTTGCAAAGCCTTAGGCCTGTGACCAGGACTGGAGGTTAAGATCTGCCTGTCATCCAGCTGGATGAGGTAACATCATGAAGAGAAAATCCAAGACCACCTGCCCCTGAAGCCTTGAGCACCAGTAACTGCCTATTTTCCAAGACCAGTGTGTCCTGTGAGGAAAAGGAGATCATTGGAGCGTGGTCCAATGGGGGATCATGGCAAGCGAATCCCTGTAGTGATGTGTGAGGAGAGGACTGCCAATTGAGACGTTGCCTGTGTGCAGTGTAAATGTCGGTGACCCCGTATGCCATAGGGGGCTGCTTTGAAGTAAACCCTGGCACCCAGGCCTGTGTGAAAGTCAGCAACTTCATATGCCAGAGGGTGTCACCATGTAGAGGAACTTGTTACCATGCTGGTCAGGCAAATCACCTAAATGCAGAGCAAGAGGCGTAACCCTGTATGCTAGAGGAGGCCACTGGAGAGGACAAGGATCATAGCCTGGAGGATGCCATCATTGAGAGGAGAGGCCACCATGGTGACCTGTGCAGGCCTGAGGCCTGAGGAGAGGCCACCATGGTGACCTGTGCAGGCCTGAGGCCTGAGGAGAGGCCACCATGGTGACCTGTGCAGGCCTGAGGCCTGACTGAGGATCGGAGCTAGAAGTCATCAAATCAACTCTCCCACCTGTGGGAAGGATCAAAGGAAACTTACAGTCACCCTGCAGAGCTGCAAGTGTTACTCACCAAAGATGGCTACTGCAGCCTCCACACCCATGAGTGAGTTAGTGAGTGAGTGAGAGTCCAGTCATGCAATCCCTGCTGGTGTGGGCAAGAGGGGTTGATTGGCTGGAAGGCCCTGCAGGAACTTGTCTTATAGATGACACTTTAGAGCTGGAACACTTTTGACTTTTTTTAAACAGTCAGAGTGGGACTTCTGAAATTTGAGTTGCTAGTGGGTCCTAACCTGGATATCACATATCATAAATGAGTAATAATCCCAACCACAAGTGAGAGGGAAGTGGGACTCAGGGGCCTGCCTATTGAACAGCAAAGCCCTGACCTCAGTGGGCTCTGTGTATTGTTTGGTTATGCTGCATTTTACTTTGTGCTCATTTATAACTATTTCTTTTGTCACAAAAGAAACTATTTGACTGGATAGTCATTTATTGCTGCTATTGAGCGAATTTTGAGTTCTGAGTCTGTATTTATTTCCCTGGAGGTGCCTCCTGTCACGAAGCCTTTGACCTCTCCATCCGTGCTACCACTGAGAGTCAAGTGCTGTAGGGGTACTTGGTCCAGTTGCTCCGGATGTTCAGACAGTGGAATTAATAGGGACAGAAATATTTATTCAAGGCTTCATTTTACATTATGAGAAACTGGAGGGCAATCATTGTGGGATTACTTTGGCTTCACATCAGGTTTGAGAACCAGCAACTACCTTGTGCGGTTTAGAAAGGAAAGATGTGATTGTGCTGGAATTCTGACCTGTTTCTTTCAGGGAATTTTGATAAACACTGTTGGGGCTAGACTTATTAAAAGCTGCCCATGTCATACTTACAGCAGATTGTTATTTGCAACTGAGAAGATATCAAGAAGGCTGCCTGCTTTCATCGTGGGGGTCGCTTGGGGTGGGGGGTGTTTGGGGTGAGACACTCCCAAATAAATGTATTTGTGCCCTAGTAGTTGGATCTGGGCGCCCTGAGTTGGGTCTGGTAGTTCCATGTTGTTTTTTCTCATCCTGAGCCAAGAAGGTAAAACAAAACAGTGACCTTTTATGTACATGATAGAGAGAGACTGACAGATAGACAGATACCCCTCTGGTGCCTGTATTTTAAAATGTAAAATTGGATTAGCAAGATCCAAGACTGGCTTACCTAGTTGTCCAAATCGTATGATCTTAGGAAAATATTTTATTTCACAGGAATTCCTTTTGGTTTATTATCATATATGAGTGCTTTAAATACTTGAGTTTAGGATGTGTGCTTTGCAAGCACCTCTAATATTTGATTTAATAGCCTGTAATGTTGCTCCATCTATAAAACAAATCTAAACCACATTTAGGCTTGAGCAATGAATGTTCCTAAAAACGTCTCTTTTTATAAATATCTGTTGAAAGCTTCTGCATGTTAAAGAAATACACTCTTCTTTAATTTAGAACAGATTGTATCATTTTTCACATTATGTGTTTTGCACACTATACTTGCCAAAGGTTTTCATGGCTTGATTCATGCACAGACTCTTTTAGCTTGGCTCTGGCTCAACCTGCCCTATTAAATTACCAGTTCACCCTTCTCTGTTTGCAACTCAGTCTTAGTACATGAGGCAGTCAGTCACTTGATGAAATGATTTGTAAAAGATGAGGACTAGAAACAAGGAGCTCTGCCGACATGCACTAATTTGGCAGTGTTTACCATCAAGGCTTCTTGAACCAGAGAGGAAGAAGAATGCATGCAGTGAAAATACATTTAAATTAAGTGATTCTAGGCCAGGGACAGAAGCAAACCTAACGAAACTCACTACTGACCCTGTTTCTCGTGGAAACAGTCCAGCCCAATCCTTGGTCATCTGGTCCCCTCCACCCTGCAGCCCACTGCTTTTTTGGTTGGAAAATTTGAGATTGACACCCCTGAATCTCACTGAATAAGTTACATCACTGGCTTTCATGGAAGTTGGCCTTTTCCTGACCCACAAGATGAAAAGAATACTGGATCGTTTAGAAAGAGGAAAAACACTGAACCCTGTACAGATGACTGTAGAACATAAGGACTGTTAAAATTGGTTTAATAGTTTTGAAGGAGCAACTCCTACCAATTTAATAAAGTCAAACTGGCAAGGCTAAAACATGATGTTTAGAGAATTGGTGCACAAACCCTGGTAGCTATGGCACAAGCAGCAGATATTCTCCAGAGGAATACAAGCAGTATCAACAATTTTAAAGTCAATTAAACTTGACAATAAAATCACAAAAACAAGTTATAAAAATACAGAATTGTTTAATGAGCAATAAGACACTAAAATCATTAAACAAACAAGGACAGGGGGTCCTTGTGGGACCCCCTGAGCAGGCCTAGGGGGTCAGGGTGTTTCTACCCTGCCCCCTTTTCCTGTTTTGCGCATTTGTTTTTCTATTTTCTTGTGCCTCAGTTCTACCGAGGCACAAGTTGGCAGCCAACACTTCCTGGTTTGGAGTGTTGACACCCAATTAGCATGAAGCTCGTGATCGGAAGGGTGCGCGGATCCACCATAGATATCACTATCTTTATTTCTTAATTTCTGAAAAACTACTGAACGGATTTACTCCATTTTTAAAAAGGTCGCTTTCTGAGCAAAGCAGTACCTTTTTGCCAAATTTGGTGTAATTCCGTTCAGCAGTTTTTTCTATAACCGTGTCTAAACTTTTCTATGGGAAATTGATTTTTTGACCACTATTTTTTGATTTTCTCAGGAATTACTGAATGGATTTACACCATTTAAAAAAAGGTCACTTTCTGAGCAAAGCAGTACCTTTTTGCCAAATTTGGTGTAATTCCGTTCAGCAGTTCGAGCTGTAGCCTGTTCCAAAATTTCCTGCGGGAAATAACATGGAGAAAACACGTTTTGGGACCCCCTTTTTTCTCGGCCCCCGCTTGATGAATCACCCCCAATCTTTCAGGATAGGAGCTCACTGGAGCGCCCCACCAGTTTTTAAAATTTCGCGAAGATTCATCATCCGGCGCCAAAGTTATTGGGAAAAGAATGTTACGAATTTCCTATTGATAATAGGTCCTAACTATAACTACCTACTGGCGACCAGTATATATATATATATATATATGTGTGTGTGTGTGTGTGTGTGTGTGTATATATATATATATATATATATATATGCCACAGAAATCCTCATACAAGAGACGAACACGGACCCATCGATAGGTGCAAAATTTCTTGATTCAGTCCAACATGAACGCACCACCGCCATGACGCGTTTCGGCCTACGAGAGGCCTTGATCACATATATATATATAACTTTATTCAATCAATAGCATGATCATTAACATCAACACAATCACAAACAGTATAAAAATTGTTACAGCATAAAAAACGAATTTACTTTCGCATCCCTCCATCAGTATGAACAATTATAAAATTTTGTTGTTTCATTTAAGAATAAAAGAGGAGATTTCCACGTTTTATCTCTGAACTGAAATATAAGAATTCAAAAATTCTGTGTTCCTGTGAGCCAGCAGTGACCCTAGGACCGGGTTGACTACATGATCAGTTATCACTCACAGAGTAATTTTTTATAATTTTTTATCTCATCCACCAGGCATGGCACATGTATCTCGAGAGTACAAAAACAAGCCACCTTGTAGTATCAGACCTAAAAATACGTAAGGCATCAGCGGGGCGTGAAAAAGAGAGCAAACGGCAGTCTGGAATTATCCAGGTTTTCCTGAGATTAGCATAGGAGGGACAGAAAAAGATGAAGTGTTCTAAAGTCTCAGTAGAAGAGTGACAGGAGGGCAGAGCGATGTTACATAGACATTTGCCCAGGTACTTTTCATAGAGTTTAGAGGGAGAACCCCATATCTAAATTTGATATAAAGTGCTTGTGCCTGGGGGAGTTCACCTCATCCACAAACATTTCAAGAGCAAAACATCCCCTTAAATTAAAAAAACTGGTAGATAAAGTGCCATGTGCATTTACATCAGTGCATAGGAGATCAACATACATCTATTACCTTCTTTTGAGTATAGAAACCATTTTTTTCGTAACAGACTTTAAGTTCCTCCCACATGAACCCCAACCCCAATTTAACAAACCAGTCCTTGAGCTTCTTTAACAGGCAAGGCGTCCTGATTGTTTTTTGTTATAATAGTATTTGTCTTAGAGCGTCCTTTACCGGGACTTGTGTACTAATGGTCCATAGTCTTACCCAGAACAAAAGTGCCTTGAGAATAGCAAAATAATTAATGGGTTTGAGACCAAGATTGAGACGTAACGGCATTAGTGGCGTGTTCACTGGTAGATTAAGGATCGCCCTTAAAAATTTGTTCTCAGCAAGTTCTAAGTGCTTTTGGCTCTCCAGCCCCCACGGTTCAGCCCCATATAAGACTGCGCCTAGCCCTTTTGCTCTATGTAGTTCCAAAATTGGGGTAGTGGGTCGAAAAGCAGAACCCCTTACCCTCCCAGCTATTATAGGGATTAAACGCCATGTATTTTGTTTTGGAGCAGTTTATTTCTAATCCCCTGTCTTTACATAGGGCTACCTGCTAGTTTTGGGGGGGTCACCTCCACAATCAGACAACTCTCCTATACGCACATTTATATAAAGGGTAAATAGGATCGGGCAAGAACACAGCCCTGTCCTACTCCCTTAGAGACCAGGATGTCATTGGTTAAGCTACTAGATTCCACCTGACTTTGGCGTAATTATCTTGATGCAGGCGAATCAAGATTTCAAATAGATCAATTGGGAGTCCTAGGTCTTGAAGGGCAGCCCAGATGTAGGTCCAGTCTATGGAGTCAAATGCCGTTTTGAGGTCAACGAACACAACATACAAATGACCCCTCCTAATTTTCATTCTTTCCCAATGAGCAGGAGAAATCTAAAAACCTGGTCAAGAGTACTCGTGAAAGCCCTAAATCCTGCCTGTAATTTGGATATGTTATGCTCCTCAATCCAATCATAGTTCCGGGTTAAAATTAATTTGCAAAAAACTTTATGAGAAACATCTATAAAACTAATTGACCTAAAATTTGCTGGATTCCCCTTATCTCTGTTTTTAAATATCAGGATTATTTTCGCACCCCTCCAGGTTGCAGGAATATCTCCACCTCGCAGGATGGCGTTAAAAACGATTTGAAGCAAAGGTCCTTCATCTACTTCTGGGAATGTGTAGTCTACGTTCCATGTGGTTGAAATATGCCCATGTGGCCAGTCACTTTGGTGCCAGAGACGTGAGGAATACTACGGCCAGGTAAGACTGCTTGCCGTATAAATTATATAGGTTTCGAACTTTGCGCACCTTAACTTTTAGGTCATTACTCTTTTTATAAACAGATAATTAATTTGCAGACTAATTAGTGCATATCCTTGACATACAGTACTTACTGGGCACGCGATAGCTGACCCCTTGTTTTTCACAACTCCTTGTTTTACTGCATATTAACATATACTTGGGGCCTCACAAGAGACACATAGACAAGTTGCTAGCTATTCAACATTCGGTTTTTACAACTCTTTTGATTTACTGCATAATTACGTATACTTGGGGCTTCACGAAAGACGCATAGACAAGTTGATAGCTATACAACATTTTGGAGTGAAGCACAACACTATCTCCATCTTGTTCTTACTTTTCAGAGAAGGAGCTTATCACGGACTCCATTCCTATACCCCACTTCACTTGAATGTCTACTTTAGGATATTTTCATATTTAGGTAAGATACTATTACCAGTATACTAACAGCCATGTTGTTGAGGTGTCATGGCATGGGAAATGGCACATTTCATGATGTATGACACAAGATTAGTTTAACTATTGTTCTAAGCTACCTTTGTCTACACGACACAATAGAGCTGTATGTACAGTTTAGCGTCACCCTGATCCTTTGTCATTTTCTATTCTTTGTTATGCTACTTAGTCATTTTTTCTATGGTGTGGACTAGACCTTGTTGGTCTCCTACTACATCTGACCTATGACGGCGCTGATTGCACCCTTGTGTGTCCAATATCTTCACATGTGATTAATTATATTACATTGTAGGCAACGCTATTCAGAAAGCTTGAACATGGAATGTACTTGATCTAGGATAGTACTAGGCCTTATTTTCTTCTCTCTCTGCTTCTGATAATATTAGAAGTTACAGGTGGATTACATAGAGAAGCTGCGTACACACATCTGAAATATCACATCTCAGAGTACATTTGGATTCCTTTTGCAAGAATCTGTGATGATCAACCTAAAATACTCCTAAAGGTTGGTCCTATAAGACCATTTTCTTATTCCTTGAGACAGAGCGTCCTTTGAGTACCAGAATGTTACAGTAGTGTTCTAATACCAGCCAAAAATAGTTTCCAGGAAAAGGGGAAAAGTCAGGGGTGGCTATACAGAAAAGGTGTGTTTCTTCCACTTGCTACAGGGAGATTGTGTTTTTTCATTCAAACCTGTTGCCCCAGAAAAATTCGCATCATGTGAAGCACCATAACTGAACTGATAAACCTTTTGCTACAAACTTTAAAAACTAGACTGAAACCTATTTTCATCGCCAGAGGAAAGATTTGCTCATTACGATCTTCTCTGGACTCTCAGAGTGTGTTTTCTATATGCTTTCATCATGTCACTATGTAGACCTAAATCATAAGGCCAAAATAAAATGTGCATTTTTGCTACTAGTGCCACCAATAGCATTTTATGTGGTTGTTGAATGTCCCCCCTGTGATCAGAATGACCATAGGTAAAATGTTTTAAAAAACGCTGCAATGAAAAGTTCAACTGTGGTGCTGTGCGATTAGTTCATAAATTATAGTGCAATCTTTGCATTAACCATGCTTCATTTCAACTGCTTGCTATTATTTTCCCTGTAAGGCAGGATATTCATTTTGCTACAATAGGACTGACAATGACTAATCCCGCAGGGTATTACTCCGTCAAGGACAGACTTCAGGGAACTCACAATACAATATTTGGCCTATATTATGAAGGGGCTCTTAAAGCTTGTTAAAACATATAATTATTTCACCTTCTCCCTGATGTATCTCACATCTATTAAAAACGTTAACATTTATCTGCTCTCATCCGTTTGGGAACATATTGCATAGGGATTTTTTAAAGGCGTTCTTATTCTTGTCATATACATGTATGTTTGAATGTAATGGTATTTTTAGAATGCAAACCTAGTTCGAGAGCAATGAAGTGTTGAACCATGTTAATGGCCCCTGGAGGACACACTATTTGGGAGCAGATCAAGGGTAGACTGTTGGTTCATGGTAAGTATTGCTTGAAGAGGTGTAGCTTCAGCTTTTTTTATTATAGGAAAGTTGGTGTAGTAAGACTCCAAGAAGAGTTTAGTAAGATAATTAGTTTATTGGAGTAAGCAGGTACATCCTTCCGTGACAAGACCTATCTCTAACTGAATGCTACAAACAACAATCTAGAACAGTGATGAGCATCTAGCAACAGTAACTATGGTAATGTCAGGGTGATGACCAATATACCACAGTTGGTGATGATCATATATCAATATGAATGCTGTTGCAGATCCTGGGAGAAGAATAAAGAGAGAAGTTTGGCTTTCAGATTTCTACCATCTTGCAATGTTTTGTCTCCAATCTGGTGATATTCAGGCTCCTGGCCTGACATTTTCTCCCAGGTGTTGCTATCTTATTTGCCAGGTAAGCTGGGGTATTGTTGTTGAGGGATTTGTAAGTAATGCAGCAGGGCAGGAAAGGGAGGCAGTGCTGGTATTTTAACATGGGGGTGATGTAGTCAATTTTCTTAGAGCCTTTGAGGAGCTATACTGCTGCATCTAGGATACCTTTCAGTGATGCAAGTTGGTATCGTGGAGAGTGCTAAGCAAAGCGCTGTCTCCATCCAGATGGGAGAGGACTAAGGCTTGTACTGTTGCTCTGAAATGGGCTTCAGGGAGAAACAGCTTCACTTTCTTTGAATGGGGGAGTTGGTACCAAACTTTCTTGGTGTTACTGACAATGTGTTGCTTGAATGAGAAATCTGTGTTCAGGGGGAATCACATAGATTTTTGGATGGCGTGTCTGCTGTTGGTGAAGACTAGTACATTTAGCTTGGAGAAAATGCATTTGCTCAATGTAATTCCCTGTCCCTTATAATTATAAAAGTTATGATTTTATAATCACTTTCCACTTTGTTTTCCATATGTGTTTATTTCATTTTTGCTATAATGACTATGATGTTGAAGATGCAGGGGAGCAAAGGAGGATTCATAAAAATGGACCAAGTACAGTGCAGCTGCCATGGGATAACTTTATAGGGTCCCAAGTTAACAGTTGTGATCAATGTAATCTGCAATGCCTATCTGACCCCCACTCCATTGCAGAATGCCTGAAATTGAGCCTTGATCCGGACCTACCGGGAACAATGACATTTGGTGTTGCTTTGCCTGTTTTTTTGGAACCTTTTACTTTAAAGATCTAAATCCCCAACTCTCCTTATCCAAATGTAATCATGTTAGTGTTATTTTGCCTATTATATATTCCTTAATTTGCCTAAATCAACTTTTATTGTGCTGTGTCCTTAACTGTAATGATGTTTGTTATTGCTTGAACTTAGCACCGCTTTCAATGGGGATCTTATTGTGCTGCAGATACCATGGGGATAGCAGAGTGTGTTTGTCAAGTTAATTAGGGTACCCAACTCAAATTTATAATAATTTAGTGGTGGGATGAGTCTATACCAAATATTTGATCATTCAAAATCCATTCCTGATCTGGAAGCAAAAACATATTTTTGATTTTGAAATGAAGACTTTTTTTTTATTTTTAACTTAGCTATATTTTTGCTTTTTGCGTTTGCACCTTGCTTTTTGGGAACATGGAAGTGGATCTGAAGACTGTGGCTTGCATGAGTTTTGTGGAGGTGATGGCTGTATGCACCAAGAGGATACTGAAGTTTAGCCACAAATCTAAGGTGCAGGATGTTTAAAAATTACTGGGAGATTGGGAAGAGGTCCATCAATTACAGATCACTTCTGAAGATAAGGAGGATGAGGAACATGGCGAGGTACTAGAGCAAGGGGAGACAGGGGTTGGCTCAAAGAACACTTGCACCTGTACTGTGTAGGACATTGATCAGAATGGCATCATGGAGCATGTCCCCATGACAGCTAATGGAAATGAAACTGACCTCACATTGTACAAAGGCAGCTGCTGCTATGGCCCTGGAGGAGAAAGTGGCAGCACTAAAGGCAGCTACAGCCCTCGTGGCTGAGGAAAAGCAGACAGAAGTCATTTGAATATGCAGGCTTTAAAGAAGCTGAAGGCTGTGCTGATTCAAGCAAAGAACCTCAGAAAGATGGACATGAGAGCCAAAAGGGCATCAAAATCCAGTGAAAATGTTGGTCATGAAAGTGCAGCCCCTGTGTCTAGGTTTGGGTCGAGCGATGATATGCAGAAAAAATTGATGTAAATTGATACTTGTATAGCGCACTACTCACCCGCAAGGGTCTCAAGGCGCTTGTACGAATACCGCTGTGGAACCCATCCTGGCTTTCCCTGTGAGGCATCCACTCCTGGGCACCCCCAAGGTGGAGGCCAGGCATCCTTAGCGTTGTGGGGGCCGTTTTTGAGATTAAGCAAGCTATTGCCCAGAGTTGCAGAGTGGGACTCCATGATTGGAATGGCACCGAGGCGAGAATTATCAGGTCCATGGAATTTTTGAGCCCAAGACCCGCCGAGGCGGAGAATTGAACCCTGGTCCCGAGGTAGATCTCTGCATCAGGGTCTGCCGCTCTAATCATTGAGCCACACTTCTCCAACAGTTTTACTGTTGACAAGGTGGCCTTAAAGATGCGCAGAGTACAAAACAAGCAATGGGAAGGCATTCAACCATCACTTGTTGTGCTTATCAACCAAGCTGTAAGCACAAAACAAGAAAAATAAAGGATCTGCTATTGTTAAGCATAAAGCCTCATTGTTCACACAGTTACGCGGGTTTGAATCATCTCTGAAATTCAAGTTAGGCTTTTCTTTTGGGGTTAGGATTGGTTTAGTGAATTAATGAATGCAGATGGCATTGCTATAAAGTTATACAGCAAATGTGATGGAATGTTCCTATTGTTTATGCTTTCAGTAAATGTTATAGCTACAATTATGTTTATATTTATTATAGTTACAATTCATATTGTGTGCACTAAGATAGGATTTTATTTATGAAAATAAACCTTTTGAATATATCAATTCCCTCCTAGTGTTCTTGTATGTTTTCCTCCTTAATGGAAGAGAGATTGGGGTTACACTAACTAGCTCAGTGATCTTTTATAGTATTGATTGTTGACTGAAGCACATCTCATTCAAATATTGCACAGGTGAATGTTGGATGGTTGCAGTCCAACTGTCTCCTGACAGGGGAGGTAACATTGACCAAGTCCTTAGTGTCCAAGGGTCTTGAAATCTGAATTCTGGGCCATTTTCCAAAGAATGATGTAGAAACAGTATCACAGTCTTGAACGTAGAGGATACACAGAGAGAAAAGTATATAACGTGAAGACATTGCTAGTGTAAAGGTTTATTTTCACCTCTGAGAAGTATCTCAGAATCATTAAGAAAATATTGATTCACAGGGCCTTGGTAAAAGTTTGTGAATGCTTCATTAAACTTATTGGATGGGTGAGTGAAGGGAAGCAAGGACAAATTAAGGTCAGATAAATAATTTGATAAGGAAAGAGCATATTTTGAGAAATTGGTTTACAGGGTTGCTCCATCATTTAATGGATTCCAAGTGCCAATATTCTAGAAAGCGTGAGAGGCTGGCCTCTGGTGAGCACCAAGTTGTCTAAAATGTCACATTAAGGGAAATACATGCAAAGTGGGTCAGCCTCCCAAGAGTGGAAAGAATCTTTGAGCAAGGAAAATAAAAGTACTTCTGAAAAGGCTCACAGCAGACTGACAAGGGGATGACCCCCAACCCAGTTCTGGGCAGGAGGGGGGAAGCTAGAAAGTAGATAAATCCCAAGATATCCCGTTGAGAGGTTGGTGTTTTGCAGGTAGGGCAACAGAGAGGAGAATCATGGGAGTTAAAAATGTATGGAAGGAGATAAAACTCAGCCCTGAAGGTAAAGGAAATGGAAAGAAGTTATTCTGCTTTTCACGGGAGAGGTGAATATTGAACATAGAATACTTGTATTCGCCAACAGCACACTCAGCCAGAAGGCTATTTTGGCACTGAACTAGCAGATGTTCACTGTTATCCAATGGGACTCATGTTATTTCCCACAGCAGGATGAAAGGCAGAGTGTTCCCATCATAATTACAACCTGTGACCATGAGGTGAAACATAGATCCCTTCATTGGATGCATTAGTCCACTGAGCCATCAGAACACAGCTTACATCCCTGACAACACTAAGAAGGTGCAAACGGTGGCCACGGGTCAATGGGTAGAGGTTTGAAGCACTGAGTAGCCAGCATGACGACTGCCTGGAGCTCCCAGAGCAAAGCTTTGCTAATGTGCACATCTGAACATTAGGAAAGACTGTCTGCTAGGCAATGATCTAAAGCGCTCCTCATGGAAGGTGTGCTCTCATTCTGAAATGTTGAGGCTGCTTCATTGCTTATGACCACAAGAGACCAAAAAGGACATCAGGGAAGTTAAGGAGATCTGTACTGTGAAAAAGTGACCAGGTTCCAGCAGTTAAGAGTAAGGGAAAGAGGCATAGGAAATCAGCACTAAACAAATTTCACAGTCTGGGAGTAGTCTAACCCCAAGGTCAATGATCAAGAGCATACATGGAAATAGGTGTCTGCCCAGGATGACCTCTTTAGCTGAGTTGGTAGTTGAATGTAGATACTATCAGTCTGACTTCTCTAAAGCACTGAAAAGGGTGTATCACTCTTGAAGATATTTTCTAACAGCCTGAATTGGCAAGCAATGGGGACAATATAGGATGGATAATTGGATCTACGGAGAGGATGGTGTCCTAGATAGTGAACCTAAGGTACCCGGACCTTGGGCAGCCAGAATTCTGGCTACAGGACCTTCTACATCGTTTGTCTAATTTTATTCCTTTGGCTGGCTATCCGGGGTGGGCAAAGCTATTTCATAGGCTCTCTTTCTGTCTAAGAACAAATATTGATCTACTCACATTCAAAATGTATTTGCTTTGATTTCCCCCGTACAGTACATTGGGAAAAGGATAGTGCCTTGAAGCCAGATTAGGTTGCACAAGCATTGCTAATATTCAAAACTTGTGTATTAAAGTACTGAAGATACTTCACAAAGTCACATTTAGCGATTACAAAATAGAGATTTTTAAGGAATCGCTATTTGGTAATCGCAAATGGCCATGCAGCAAAAAATTTGCAAATATTTTGCTAAACGATAAAAATCTCAATCACTGTTAGCGATTGCGAAATACCAAATTGCAAAAACAGAATCCGCAATTACCTAATCGCAAATAGTGATTCCGTATTTTTAATGCAGCATGATGACATCATAACCAGGAAGGGATGAAAGACATGCTGACACCTGTGTACTGAGAGAGACAGAGGAGGAGGCAGAGTGAAGGAGTACAGCAGAAGGAAGTATTTTGGTGACCAGAACCTGTGCAAGGATCGCAGCATGGCTTCTGGTACAAGTGAGAAGAATGCAGCAGAGCGCAAGAGGAAGCTGCAATTCAGCGAGTAGGAGCTTGACGTCCTCATTGACGAAGTTGTACAGAGCCATGACAAACTCTTTGGAAAGCAGTCGCTCCAGGTCCCTGAGTGGGAGAAATGCAAAATCTGGCTTGGAATCCAATCCAGAATCAATGCTGTGGGGGTCACACAGCACTCCATAGCAGGCCTGCGCAAGCGCTGGTATGATCTGCGGATCCGTACCAAGGAAAACGTTGCCACCAAGCTTACGGATGCCAAGAAGACTAGAGGGGGTTCATCGACCCAAAATGACAATACACCCCTGGAGGACCTGGTGGAGTCAATACTTCAGCCGGAAGACTTAGTTGGAGTCACCCAGATAGACACCTCAGCACTTGCCAGTACTTCACAAGGTAAGATGCATGCAGCACCCAGCAGCACCAAGACCTGCACCCCCAAGACGCAGGACCACAGTGGCACCACTACCTGCCTTTGAAACAGAGGAGGAGAGCCAACCTGACCCTCAGACATCAGAGGCCGGGCATACCCCACACCAAGACCCCAAGTACAGATGGGCGTAGCAACGTCCATAACCCAAGGCACACGGCTGGGGCTCACATGGGCACTGATGAAGATAATGGCTCTGTTGTCCTGGGTTGGCTGGAGAGACAAATGTTAAAGGTGCAGCGCCTGCAATGCAAGTGATGGAGCAGGTAGAACAACATTTTATATACCTTCTCTATTTTGCATGAAAAGACTAACTATATAACTTACTGATTATAATTTTACTAACGGTGTGGTGTGTTATATTAGTTCAACCTTTTGCATACACAAATTACACGTGGGAAATTGCTATTTGCATGGCAGAATAACTCAAATAACTAAAATATGTATGCATATTAATAGTATATGTGGTAATTAGCTATCACATGATTTATGTTGCTTACGTGATGTTTGCATTCCTGATTGGATCCTAAAGGTAAATATTATCACTTTAAATGTGGCTATATGCTAGGAAAATACTAATACATAAAGGGATTAGTGAGGGTAAAACATTAGAATCATCATTTCTTTGTATTAATTATTCTTTTGTGTTTGTTTCGCTTAAGTTAACATTTGGGCCTACCCCAAAATGGAGTTGAAAATCGAGTTCAGAAGTGGCCACCGTCTCGTGAGTGCGATGCCCACTGCGCAGACTCGGATGGCTCCGTGAACTCCCTAACGACCGGAGCACCCAATGTCCTCAGTCAAGGATAGGATCTTGGTGGACTGCCAAACTCCAGTCAGTAAAAACTGGTTTAAATGAACAATTGGATCATACATGCTAATCTAAACATTGTAGCATAAGGACAAAACACACGATACGGAAGTGAACCAGCAAAATACATGAGAACTCAATTAAATAAAAATCGGACGGTTTTGATCAACCAATCACAGACTTTCTCCGCCTAAAAATGTTTCATGTTATCCTGAAATTTATTATATAAGAGTAGTAGAATAGGGAGGGGTTGGCATTCGGCGGTTACTATGACTGCACACCCTCTTTGACCCCACAGGCGACGACAGATGCTTGCACGATTTCTGGTCCTTTGGAGATCTTTGGGACAGTAACGTGCTGAGCAAAGAACTTTCGGACTTTAAGCTTTGGCCTGCTTTATTTGGACAATTTAATGGCTAATTCGGTTATGCAGAGCCAAATGAATTAGAGAAAATCCAGATAGCAAGAATAGGTAAATATTATGACCTAAAATTGGAATTAATTGATCCAGAAATTCTAAAACTTTTGATGAAACAAATGCTAATATTAATTGCAAACAAAATGTAGATAAACAAATATTTGATTAACAGAAATTATGAGTTTGCTGTTTTTCGTTATGGGCCCCACAAATGAATGCGTGTGTGAATGAATAAGTGTGGTAATGGATCTGTAACGCAGGGAGGATCTGTAAACTTGTTTTTCCCCCTCTTTCCGCTGGATCACAAGAACATGCAGGCACAACTAGGTTCATTTGCCACAAACATGGCAAAGATAAGGGACAGCATGAAGGAGCTCACTACTGTAATGGTGGAAGGATAGAGGGACACAAAAGTGAACTTCAGCCAAGCCATCCATGAGTTGTGTAAGGTGATTCAGGAAGACCATGTGTCCCAACGCAAAAGGCATCTGTTGAAAAGTGGTTTCTTCAATGATGAGGATGAAAGTCTTGATAGTTTCAGAGTTGTAGTTTATTTGTAAGTTACAAGACCAGAACAGCTTAGCCACCCAACCGTCTCTGGCATCGTTCATAAGGAATGTCCCACTAACATTCTACAAATCACCAAGAGCATCTTAACAGTTCTAGAATTTTTTGCATGCAAGATACAGCAAGATTAAAGGGAAAGCACATTACAACAGCATCATCAGTTGATGGGGCACTTAGATGGGTATACTAGGGCCATCTACCACCTGAGCACAACCACAGCTCAGCTATCCTGTGGTGCTGGGGGCATGCAGGTGGAATTGAACCATTGCTGTGGGGATGTGGCCAGGGGACACACACAGGTCACCAATGCTGTGGAACAATTACAGACCGGTGCAGTTGGGGGCAACAATGTACTGAATGGAGGGGAGAGTGAGGAGGCCTCCAGCCTAAGTAGTCTCTTGGTACCAGTGACCACATGCAGGAGGCACAGTACTAGGAGCTCCTCTGCATCCGAAGGCTCCACAAGGGATGTGGCAGAGCCCACAGAAAGGCCCCCGGGAGGGTGTGGCTGCAGGAAGTAGCGTGAGGGACAAACTAAAATCTGGTGAGGTAACAAGTATTATGGAATTTGTCTGGGCTAACATTCAAGTACCATGGCAAATGTCATGTAGTTTAATTTTTCCTGCAACAAAGCAAGTTTGCACCTGGTATGTGTGCATTACCACTACCATATTTTTGTAAAATTAAATATCCAAAACATTTAAGCATATAGGGCCATATGTAGGGGTGGGCGGAATTTGCGGAATTAACTTCCGCAAATTATCGCGAAAATGCAGAAAATCTCCGCAAACACGCCGGAAATATCGCGAAGACGCGGAAGTTTTTTGCCGCCTGTTCGCGGTATTTTTTGCGTGATCGCGGGTCGCCAACTTACCCATGCGGTTGCTCACGGGCGCGGCCATCTTGTTTTCACTTGTCCCGCCCTCTCGCGATGCTTACTTCCTGTTCCGGGTCGCGCAATGCATGTTCGCGCCTGTTCGCGGTCGATATTTCCTGTTCGCGACTGCTTTTACTTGATCGCGTTGCTTTTTGCTTGCTCGGGGAGAAAATATCGCGCGAACTTGCGCACGTGGTCGCAATGGGCGCGGCTATCTTGTTTTTCACTCTATTGCATGGTTCTGGGGCCTGATTTTCAATCCTCCCTAAATCTTTTCAATCCTTTGTTTATAGCCACTTTTTTTGGATCTTTATTACTTATTATTTCTCTAACTATTTTCCTGCTTCTATATTTTTGGTTTTTGTCTACTTTTTTTTTGTTTTTTAGCTACTTTTTCACTCTTTCTATTGCCAATTTATTTCCTTTACTTACTTTCTTAATTTTATTACCTTTTCTTTCCCACCCCGTCTCTCATCCCCAGAACCATGTCAAAGGGTAGGGCTCGCCGCGGCCAGAGCCGCGACCGCCTTCCATGTGGAAGGCGGCGCCCACAAGGGGTGCAGGCACGGGCCTTATTTGGGGAGGTGGAGTTGGCTGCACTCATTTTCTTTGTGCAGCGCCACCTCCCCTCAACCCTGGCAGCAGGTGGCAGGCCTGGGTCCGGGTACGGCTTCCGGGAGCATCGGCAGCGGTGGGGGAAGGTGCACCGGGCAGTGTCGCGCATCTCTGGTGTCCGGCGCACCCAGGCACAGCTGACGCACCGGTGGTCCGACATCCTGGACCGTGAGCAGGACCTGCTGGACCTGCTAGGAGTGGAGGTCCCGGGGCTTGGTGAGTACCTATTTAATTATTACAACTTTGTGTCTGTTCTTCTGCTCTATGTTATATATTGCGAATATCTTTTTTTCCTTCCAACCAGCTAGAATGTTGCTGCTTGCAATACATTCCAGGTTAATAACGTTTAAAAGTCTTCTGTGATTATGACACAGGTGCTCTTCTGCGCTACTACTAATCTTACTTGTTTGCAGCTTTGCGTTTGCGCTTGCTTAGCGTGATTCTTTACGAGTTTATTTTAGAGAAATTAAGTTACGTAATGCTACAGTGACTCACGTCCACTCCTTACTTTGTCCTGTCACTAATAGAGAGGGGCGGATTGATACTTAGGTTTAGGGACTTTGTAGTTGTATGAGCTTCTAATTGGTTAGTGGTATGCGTGATGCCCCCCCTCACTCAGTTACGTGACGTGCTGCTATTACGGCAGTCTTTAGAACCTTTTCTAGTTTGTTCAATGAGTGGAGGTAGGCTTAGCAGTTACTTAGCAGTAGCAGATCAGCATCAATCAAACCAAAATTTGGTGTATACAAAAAATGTAGTCATGTTCATGTGTCCTCCATGATTGGACCATACGCATTGTTGAGGAATACAGTGGAAATGCATACTTAATGTACAATTGGCATGCCTGGAATAGGTGGGCTAGGTTGGGTGGTACGTTGTACTACTACTTAGGCTTAGTTGTAACTTAGCGGGTGAGATAGTCCATAGTATCCCATCATCTACAGACCTATAGTCGCCGCATAAGAAAGTTTAAGCCTTACTCCTTCAACACTGCTGATGCACCTGTATTGAGTAGATACGAAGGGACATTGAAATGCAGATCATGCAAGTGTGCCTCGGAGCTTACTGACCTCCAGAGACGCTAAGGTGATTCACGGGGGAAGGCTGCTGCTTCTTTCACTCTGGGACTGCGAGGACCAAGGGGCCCAGCGCCAAATACATGTGGAAAGATGACTTTCTCAGATGGCCGACGTAGTAACAGCAGAATTGATTATGCCCTTGTTAAAATCGAGTTCTGGTGCACTTTAAGTGACATGGCGATATTAGACCGCCCGGAGAGTGACCACAACCCGTTGGTTTTAAGTCTTTTACTTTGCCCAGCTCATAGATCCAAACCCTCTGAAATAGTGACCGCGGAAGCCGTTTTAACTAATGATCAACGGCGTGTACGCTGGGACAAGGTTGCAATTGATGTTGAATTATTGTCCGTGATTAGTTCCAAGGTATCCGGTGCTCTGGTTGACTTACAGTCTCTTCAGAACACTGAGGATGTTGTTGGTAAAGCTACACGCATACATGATCATCTTTTCACTGGCCTTAAATCCCTTTTTTCAAAACCTTGTAAGGCCAAGAAATCCGTCACTCTAAAACCATCTTCCTGGTATAATAAAGCTTGCCGAGAATCATTTAGCAAGTTAAAATCTGCTATTGCTAATAAAGATCCAGATAATGTTAGACTGGCTAGGAAAATCTATAATAAGGCCAAAGCCAAGGCCAAACAAGAGTGGGACAACGATCACTGGAACAACCTTTTGGCTGCCAGTAAGCACCAGAATCTAACCCTCTTTTGGCACATTGTCAAGTGGGGTAACTCCCAGAACAGCCAGGTCCCTACCAACCATGTCCCTCCGGACGCCTGGGTGACTCACTTTGAATCCCAGTTCTCAGTTTCCCCACAGGTTGAGGGGCCTGCCCCAGCTATAACCGGGGACCTTTCTCTTTCCTCGACCTTAACCTTTGACTGTGCTGAGGTTGAAAAGGCTTTAAGTAAGGTTCCAAGTGGTAAGGCGCCAGGCATGGACTGTGTTCCTACGGATCTCTTTAAATCTGACCCAGTGAATTGGGTGCCTTACATCGCACATTTTGCCAACGCTGTAGCCAGAGGGGCCGATATTCCTGATTCTTGGGGGGGGGCCGAGATTCTTCCCATTTTCAAAAAAGGTGATCGCTCATGCCCGGGGAACTACCGCCCAATTAGTCTTATTGACTCGGTCCAGAAAATTATCGCTAGAATGATCTTGGCACGAATCCAGGCTTGGATTGAGCAGGAGGATATCATCTCTCCTCTCCAAGCCGGTTTCAGACCGTGTACTAGTACCATCGACCAGGCATTCAAATTTCAATTGATTGTCTGGAAAACGGTCTATTTGTGTGGCGGTACTTTATACGCTGCCTTTGTAGATCTTCGGTCAGCATTTGACCTAGTCAATAGGACGAAACTTTGGAGCGTATTGGCTGAGCTAGGGCTTCCCCCCGATCTCCTGAATATCATCATTAGGCTCCATGACAATAACTATGCACAAGTCCGCTGGGGAAAACAGGGCCAGGTCACTGATCGGTTCAGGGTCAATCGGGGTGTCAGGCAGGGGTGCGTCCTTGCTCCCACCTTGTTTTTATTGTTTATTAATAGTGTTGTTAAGTATTACTCCAACACATCGACGGACGCCCCAACGTTGGGAGGTATTAAAATTCCACTCCTTATGTTCGCCGATGACACCCTACTTCTCTCCCAGACCCTATCTGGACTACAGGTGGCACTCAATGTCTTTACGAATTTCTGCTCTGATTTTGACTTGTCTGTCAATGTGTCCAAAACCAAATATATGGTTTTTAACAAAGGGAGAGGTATAAAGGGCCATGTCTCCATGGACAAAGCCTTGCTTGAACGTACAAATGTTATGACCTATTTAGGGGTAGTTTTTGAAAACAAGTTGGATTGGAGGCCGCAAATTGATGTTCTATCTCTAAAATTTGCTCAGCTTTCCGGTTGCCTAGTTAAAGAACATAAGCAATCCCAGTCGAGAATGATAGGCCCCCCCATCAAAATCTTTAATGTGAGGATCAACTCGGCGATCCTTTACGGCGCTGAACTTTGGGGTTTCGCTGATCTTTCTCTTCTGGTTAAGGCACAATATAAATTTCTCAGATTGCTTACGGGCCTTCCATGCTCTACCCCTGTCAAACCCCTCCTGTTGGACCTTGGCTGTCATTCGTTTGAAGACATTGCAAGGTTTAGGCCATTGGCCTTTTGGAGGCGTTTATGGACAGTCCCTGAGCTGGACCTCTATGCAAAGGCCTTTCTTGATGTGCGATCTATCCTGGGGGCTGGCAATATTCCCTGGTTCAAACAGACTAAGCAACTCCTGGAATCTATGGGGTTGGGCAATCTATGGACCGACCCAGCTAACAACCCCTTTCCCTCTAAGAAAGACTTTAAGAGCCTCTATTGGTCAATGGTGCAGCAGAAACATATTAACTCAGCTACTGCAGAGTCCTTGACAGGAAGGTTCCTAGCCCAAAAAAGAACTCCACTCCTCGAAGCTTACTGGGATATCATCACCAGACCTTGTGACAGGAAACTTTATCATCAATTTAGGGTAGGCACACTTCCGACCAACTCTTTCACCAAAAAATGGAAGGGTATGTCTAGCGACTCTTGTAAAAGTTGTCTTGACTGTATAGATTCTGTTGGCCATATCTTTTTTGTTTGTCCTGTCTATGCCGCACCCCGAGCTAAATGGCTCAAACCATTATGTCGAACTTTGGGCACTAGACAAGGGACAGAAGCACTTGAAATGTTGAGATTTGAGCCAAGTGAATATGTTGCTATTGCTGTTGCTAAATTTTTGGCTTGGGTTTTGTTTATTAGAAATAAGAGGCATTAGGATATTGGATTATTTTTAAGTATTCTGTTCATGTTTCTCTTTTTAATTATGTCTTTTCATAAATATGTATTCTTTTATGTTTTGTAACTGTCTTTTATGATGTAATGCATCGATAATAAAGACTAATGAATGGAATGGTAACTTAGTTTTCTGGAATCAGAATGGAAGACTGGATTACTGTTGATAAATAGTAACTTAAGTAGTCGAACTGCGAATCCCCCGATATTACATGTTGACCAGATGAGATCGGTCAATGTAGGTTTTGCAATTGTTGTTTACATAAGTGTTTTTTGACCGTTGTTGAAAAATATTGTATTTGTTTGACACCATCCATCAATGTTTGTCTCTTTCTTATATCTTTCCTGTTCATCAGCACCCAGGGGCAGACGGGCAGGGACTGGGCAGTCGGCGGGACAGGAACACCACCAGGAGGACACCGCTGAGGGCTCCTCTGCTGGCCCCAGTAAGTCTTCTTGTTTTTAATAATATTTCTTATTCCATAACTTTTACTGCCCCATTTCTCCCGAACTATAGTGTGTTTCCAAATGCTATTTTTTTACCACCAATTATCCTTCGATCTGTACGGTTTCAAAAATCTTATCCCTGCCTCCGCTATGATGACTCTGAGTACTACTACATCCTATCAATCTGTCTGTACTGTAGTAGCTAGTCTTGCCCAGTTGGCCAGTGCCACTCTTTGTGAAAGGTTGTAATATAAAACTCATATTCACCAGTAGCACGTACAATCCGTTGGGTCGTTGTCTTGTACTACTTTTACTCTTATTGATGTTGAGGCTTTGAAAATTCACAGCAACAGCCCTACCAGATTTCTTAATATTTTGATATGATACCCTATAGGACATACCACTGTTGTAGGGATCTTGCACATACATTTGCACCAGAAAATAGGATGTTGGTGATGGTAGGTTGGACCTTCCTTGCACACCTCAATCAGAAATTCCGCACCCACCACAATTCCACTGCTTGACTATAGTACTGTCTTGTCATACCTATTAGGTCTCGGAACCCTCCCCCCAAGATACCAACAAGTAGACAACCCAGAACATAACACACCCAACCTCTGTCGTGGAAGCAATTCACATGCACACCCTTACTTTCATTTGCTCACTCGTGTAACTTAGTCCACTCCACACCAAATACCACGAAGTCTATGTAAGTTTAAAATGTTTGTTTCAATTTGAGAAGGTCTGTACACTGTTTTCTTAGCAGCACCAACCGGCAAATCAATAACATTAAAACAATATACATTGTTACACTTATACAGTTGGGAATTAAATCATGATAACTGAACAGTGGTGGAAGGCAGCACCACCATCCCATAGCAATTTAGTTTATATACATTTATAAATGAAGATGTGAGTAAATGGACCCCTCACCTCAGAAGAACCTAGTACTGGTAGTTTGTGCATCGTTCAGAAGCTCTGGTTCGTAGAAGGGAATCTTGCGTCTAATGCGAAAAAAGAAATGGTGTGCGTTAGTATATTGCAACTTGCAAGCATTTCTCAGCCGTGCCAAAAAGTGTAGCATCTATGGATAAGCAATATGGACTAACAGTAACAGTAGTACACCAGTTCTTCCTAAAAAGTGGCTTGTTAATGTTTGTTGACCGCTTGTACGCAGCGCGTAGACTAGACAGTAGCAGTGTGAGGCAGGTCATGTGGCCTCAAAGGTGTCTTAAGAAGCTGCAAGGTAAAGGTAGCGTCACATGTGCATGGCTAGGGCTAATCAAGCAAAGGCTACAATGATCATATAACTATTAGTGTCTACTCTACTACTACCTGATTTGTACTAGTGATGTATGTTAGTATTAACTCATTTTTCAACCTTGCTACTGATCAATAGGGGGGAGGTGTATATGACGCCTAATAAATGTGTAATGTTTTCTAGGCGCACTACCGACCACCAGTGCTGGGGCCAGTGAACAAGGCGACGCGGAGGGAGAGGAGGCGGCAGTTGCTGCCGATACCGACGATGGAGCGGTAGGGGGAGTGGCAGCACCAGTGGCAGGCGGTGGTAAGTTAGATTCATAATCTTTAACTATTGTTGAACTTGACAGCACACTCACTGCAAGGGTGTACTGTATGTATATGTATACTGTACAGTTGTGACTTAGGGCCCCCATTAGGATGGTGGGCGTATTGCCCCCGCCGGGCCGGCTGGAACTGCCATCACCACAGGGGCAAACCTCCCGCCATCCCTGTAGAAAATATTCAGACATGTCCAGGCGGAAAAGGGTTCAATATGGTGGTGGTGTCTCTCTCACCACACCGCCAGCCATATAATCTGCATTTTGGAATGCCTTTGCGTGGCGGCATTGCCGTCCGCCACGGAAAGGCATGCACACATTGCAGAGTATGCTTGGGGGCCCCCATGGAGGGTACCTACCGATGCTATGGTACCCCCCCGACTTTCAAAGCAAAACGTGACAGGCTCCGTGCGGGGCCCGTCATGTTGTGCTTGGAAAAGCAGCACAACATTTTAGCATTGCTTTCAGCAAAGCCAACCAGAATTTAAATTTAAAAAAACAGGGTGCACCCGCCACTGTGCCGGGCGCATCATCCTAATTAATTGTCCCCACGGGACCCCCACCCTTTTTAGCAGTCGGATAGCGGGCGGACAAAGTCCGCCCGCTATCCGATGTCGTAAGTAAGTATGAGTTGTTGGGGACGTTTGAAGAGTGAACTAGAAGACTAGAATTCCCTTTAATTGGTATAGGACTAGGAGCCGGAGTATTGAGTAACCAATGGCCTCATCTATCTGATTTGAACTCTGCTTTGAAAGTTTTATGGAGAAGAGCACCTGGTGCACTGTTCAACTAAAAAGTGTAAGACAGGTGGAAGGAAGAAGGACGGGCGCCTTTTAAAATGTTATGTACTACTGTGCTTTATTTTATAGTGCTCCTCTACCATGCCACTATGTGTATAAATAATTACCTTGTCCTACTGTTTTATTAAGACTATATTTTACAATTGTCTTGTTTTTTTCTTTTTGATACACAGCAACTCTGAAAGTCAACCGTAAGGAGTTGGCCGCCAAGGCACGGTGCCGGAAGCTGGAGGCAATCCAGCAGGAATACCGGCGGCTGGTGGTCCTAGCCGAGGAGGATGATGAAACTGCAGCAGCTATTGAAGCCTCCTCCAGTGCCCCGGGCCCCAGCCACCGCCCTCCAGCGTTACGGCGCCACCGCCTGGCGGCTGCCCGCCGCCACCGTGTCATCTCCGGTGCCCCCCCACTGTGGCTGCAACTGCCGCGGCCTTAGACGCCGCGTCGTCCATTTAGAGGAGGAGATGCGCCAGATGCGTGTCCTCCTCCAGTCCCGCCCCACCAGTTAGTCCCTGTCACTGCCCCTTTTTTAATTCTTGTTCGTTTGGGCGTTCCAGACTTTTTTCTATGGACAGTGGTTGGGGTTAGGGAGGGGGGTGGGTCAGCTTTTGTGGGTTTAATTTATTTGTTATGGTAAATTAAATATATTTTCCTATGTTACATGCAATGTTGTTAATGTTTTGTAGGTGGGGTAACTGTTTTACATCACACTGTTTCCTTGCTGGTGCATGGCCGCCCATAGCCTGTGTTTGATTTCAATAATTTGCTGACTGTATAAGACACAAACAGATAGATGCGACACACCTCACTCATTGACTGGTCCTTCTAGTACTTTCAGTCTGTCCTCTAGTCTATGCATTCTTTGGAGTGGTGTTTGAAAATGAAATCATTGACAACATGTCCATTATTAATTCTGCCTCCCCCAAACTTCTCTCTTACCGGTGCTTGATGTTTATGTCCAACTGTGGCACAGCACTGGCTGCATGGTGAAGATGGTTTCCTTTTTCATACATGCCATGATTGGGGTGGTGGTGGTGGTAGTATAGTAGTAGTAGTATACACTGGCAGGGTGGCAGCATTTCCAAAAAAAGAAAAGGAGATAGTCAATCGCCTTTGAGAGACTGTTAGAGGAGTAGTTGAATGAAGTACATCACAGAATTTACCGAGCAACAATATGCTCAAATATTTGACAAAAAAACTGAATGGTGGTTATTATGAGGATAGCCTACTAGACAGAGTTACAAACTATAGTTTTGTCGACTCGAGTCACTTGACTATGCCTACAGTCTAACAGTTAGTGCTGTATATGAGGAATGACAACAAACAAATCCAATCAATGCCGGCAATTCATGCTGAGGTATATGTTCCTTTGTTAAATAAAATAACTTCTGAAATATCCTACTCATGGGTGGGCAAGCAGAAGAAGATCATCGCTCTGCATTGAAATTGAAGTAGTGTTGCTTTCACCACATCCGCCCCAGCAAGTGTGTGATTAAGTATTGGTGTACATTTAATTTAGTTACACCTCGACAATAAGTCACACAGCCCGGGGGAAGAGGGTTAGGGTTTGTTGAAAGGATGGGAAGGGGGATTTTGGGAAAGGTTTGACATAGAAAAACAGTATGCATACATAGACAAACAAACGACAATCATTGAAGACTACCATACCATATCCATTCCATATGTTAAGGGAGAAAAAGGCAATGCATGCATGATGATGAGACCCGGATTACATACACTTCTATTTCTTGTTCTGTTCCGGCCTTAATACTTTAACAGATAGCAAATAGAAATTTTAAATATTGGTAGTGAAGAATCGTAAACACAGAGCAAACGTAATGATGATTGATAATAACAACTCTAAGAAAACACTGTTGTAAAGATTGTATACAAGATAGTAATCAAATTATTTAAAAGAAGTTAAGTGGATACTGTTACTGTCTTATCCTGGTCAAAAAGGTGGACTGGTTTTGCGCATCTCGGCATTCCTCTTGATCCTCTCGTCCATCAATCTTGGGTGTGTCGCCTCGCCACTCGCCACTGCCCGGCTGGAAAAAAAAGGTGATTGATTGGTAAGGTAATTAATATGCATTGTAATGTTTTACAAAGTTTTGGCCAAGGCCCGGCCTGTAATTTTAGATTGAAAACCAAAGGGGATATTCAGAAAGAAAGTGAAAACAAATGCACAAGTGATGGTGTAGTGCAACAAGAACACTTTCCGAGGTGGCATGTATGCATATGCATCATCTCTACTCTAGTCTGTTTCCAGCATTGACCTTCAACAGTAACAGGAGAGATCAGGCCCACAGTGCTTACCACCATTAGCACATCCTACGTTAACACTTTAGAGTCCTTTTTTTTTCTCTCAAAGAGTTGGACAAACGCAAAGCACATTATCCATTCCAAACATAGCATTTTACAGTTAAAGTTAGTAAAATCAATGCACTGCAGTCATCCCACCGCTACACTCTATTCAACTTCTACACATACATTTGGGTCTGCTGTGGTTGTTGTTGACGTGTTTACCTTTAGGCTTTTCCGTTGCCACTCCTGAAACATCCTCCTCCTGACTTCATCATCATTGAATGAATCGATACTTTTACTGACTGAAGATCGGCCTGCAGTATAAGTATAATTTTTATGAATCACCCAGAGTAGAAATATAAATATTACTGACTTGAGTCATTCTTTATTGTGTACAGAAAGATAGATTACTACTAGTACACTTTGACATCACTTTGTGCACAACAAACAACGCAAACACAAAGACCAATAGCTCAGAGTCAGGTGTCCAGTCCACTGTCCAATGCATGCCATTAATTGTCATTCATTACCTGTTCCTTCTCATCTTAAGTTAACGGGCCGTCTCTTTCGCCATCATCATGAGGGACGGTGCTGTTAAGTCAGTCATTTGCATTGCGCAGATTGAGTGAGTCCCCTTCCTGTATTGAATTAAAAGCAATGTATCACCAAGAAGCAGGAGAAGCACACATTTCTTGTTTGCAAGAAGGGGAAAATTAGTGTGTTCTGTAGAAAGTTGATTAGTGGCAGTGCACAATTACATCAATTCATGCGCAACACACACATCAAAATCTACATCATTCAGTCTACGATTCTGCGGCCAATGCATGGCATCAATCATTACCTGTTGCATCTCATCTCGTTAACGCTGCAGGCCGTCTCTTTCGCCATCATCATGATGGACGGTGCTGTTAAGTCACAGTCATTTGCATTGCGCAGATTGAGTGAGTCCCCTTCCTGTATTGAATTAAAAGCAATGTATCACCAAGATGCAGGAGAAGTACACATTTCTTGTTTGCAAGAAGGGGAAATTTAGTGTGTTCTGTAGAATGTTGATTAGTGGCAGTGCACAATTACATCAATTCATTCATGCGCAACACACACAACAAAATCTACATCATTCAGTCTGCTATTCTGCCGCCAATGCATGGCATCAATCATTACCTGTTGCATCTTATTTTCAGTTAATGGCCAGTCTCTCTCGGCTCTGAAGGAGGATAGCTATAGAAGTCATCAGATTCATGGTCCACTTGTTTTGGAAGGACGAGGAAAGTTTGAATTTGTTGTTACCATCATCCAATCATCATTCATGAGGGAAATGGAATTGAGCAGGAGATGCAGTATGATCGAGCGGAGGAGCTGGATACTGAGGACTGTAGTATCAAATGGCAGACACCTGAAACTTGTATCTTAAATTAGAAGAGTAGAAGACGGTGATAATGCATTTGTTGCGATTCACAAGTTTATAACTGGAACGACAGACACAAACAAAGGGGGAAAAAAGGGAGGAAGACAGTAAGTGCGAGCCTAATTGTCAGGGAAGTATAGCTCGTCCTCAAACTCTGGGGGATCTTCCAGTAGTAGGTAATCATCTGACACAATACTTCCGTCACCTGAGCCGCTGTCCTCATCTTCCTCTGTTGATTCATGCATTGTGTAATTCGGTGGTATGAAGTGCTGATTCATTTTGATCATTGTTAACCTCTCCACGTTTTTGGGAGATAGACTGGTCCTTCTCAAGGTTACAATGAAACCAGCAGCACTGAAAACACGTTCGGAAGAGACACTTGCGACAGGGCAAGCCAGATAGCTTATCGCCAGCCTGCTGAGCTGTGGCCATTCAGACCTTTTCCTATACCAATACTGCACTGGGTTTTGATCAACGTACACCTCTGTTGGGTCGTCCAGATAGGCCTGGACCATCCGCTCAATGTTCAGGGTTGCTGCTGGTAAGCTTTTGTGCTGTTTTTTCTGTGCATCAGCACTGTGCTTAAGGCCCATCTTTACATACCAATCTGATAATGATTGTACTCGGCCGAATGATCCAGTTATTGTTTTTGTAGTTGATGGTGATGGTGAGTGTTGCGATTGTGAGCCAACCGCACTGCCCTCAGCCGAAGTTGCACTTGATTCTGCTTGGCCTGTTTCAGTATCAGTACTTGTTGTGGGTTGATGTGGCGGGCTTTTAATTAGCAGCCCTTCGTTTTCAAACTTGATGGCTGCTTCAGCTATACAACTTTTGTAGCGGGCAACATCATTGTCGGAAAAAGAAAGGAATAGTCCTAATTTTGCACGTGGATCCAGAATTGTGGCACAAATGTAATGTTCTTGTGACAAAATTTTATTTTGTATCCTTACATTTTCTGATAAGCGCCTGGATAAGCTCTCCACCAAGTCATGGGCTTGCCTTCTGTCCTCTACACCTTTGTAGGATTCAGACACATTATTCAGCTCATGCTCTAGCATTTGCAACAATGGGATAGCTTGGCCCATTGTACAGTCCTCCTTGCTGACTTCACGTGTGAAGACCTCAAAAGGAGACAGCATCTCAGTCAGGCATTGAATTAGGGTCCATTGCTCCCTCTGAAGGGTCATGCCTTTAACACTAGCATCACTGCTTCTGTACCAGACATATTCATTGAGTGACCTGTGCTGTTCGTACAGACGATCAAGCATGTAATACGTTGAGTTCCAACGTGTTGCCACCTCCTGGATGAGTGCCTTGACTGGCATCCTACGGTCACGTTGGATGATCCTCAGCTGCTTCCGAGCTTTAAAAGAATGGCTGAAATGAGTGCATATTCTTCGGCAGATGGCCAGTAAATTGCTTACTATGGGTTCTTTTTTCAGAAAGTCTTGCACTATAATGTTTATGCAGTGTGCCAAACACGGAACCCTGAAATAGGAACCAAGTTCCATGGCCTTAAGTACATTACTGCCATTGTCTGTGGCAACAAAACCAATACCAAGCCCTCTGGGCCGCAGCCATTCCAAAACCTTGGTGCGAAACTCTTCTAAAATGTTTTCAGCCGTATGAGATTTCTCCATGGCGAACATGGCTACAGTTGCATGTTTCCGAGTACCTTCAAAAATCGCAGCTGTGTCAACAACACCTCGTGCAGATAGTTGATCTCTAACCCCCACAAAAGAGATCCAGTGTGCAGTGATGCACATGTAATCTGTGGCTTGGCAACTGGCCCACATGTCTGTTGTCAGGTGGATATGGTGCACAGCACTCTGCTGCAAACCGTGACCAACCAATTCCAGCACATCATGATGTAGTGCCGGAACAGCAATTCTTGCGAAATAGGACCGGCTGGGAACTTTCCATTTCGGGCAGATGGCAGACACAAATTCAAGGAAACCCACCCCTTCCACAAATGAAAAAGGAAGAAGGTCCAGCGCTAACATTTTAACCAGCTTCGCATTGTACAATCGTGCCGTTGGGTGGTTGCGTTGGAACTGCCCCTTCAACCTAAACATGCTGTCAATGGTAGGCTGGCTTACTTTCCTTAGTGGTGCTGTTTTCATTAACCCACTAAGGCTCAACGACACAGATTGTCTCATTGAGGTACTCGCCGGTCGCCTTGGTGTCTCACCCACACTCTGAGTATGGCTCTTACTGCGGTGCCACTCTGATGTTACTGAGGAGGATGTGGGCGTTACCACTGCAGTGACTGCACTACTGGAGACAGGGCTAGAAATGCCTCCCTGTTCTTCACCTGCCACCACAATAATATCGCTCCCTGATTCCTGACCAACTTCAAAGGGTTTAGTTTTCCTACTTTCTTTTAACTTACGTAGGTGATCCTCCCACACGATATTGTGGTGTATTTTTAGATGACTTGCTTGTCCTCCGGTACCATAGTTTGTACCAAGCTTACCACGCCGAACACCTATCCGACAAATTGTGCATATAGCAACGTTCTCCTCCTTGGCGCTAACAGAAAAGAAGTCCCAAACTGGGGAGGAGAACTTTCTGGCACTGCTGGATGTGCCACTTTCAACACCAGATGAACTTGAGGGGGTGCTTGAAAATATGTGACCCTGTCCACCTACACTGTGACTTTTACTACCACTTCCTACTGAGATGGTTGAGCTGGATGTAGGTCCCTGCCGGGCCTTGGAAAATATAGCAGCTGGAGGTAGTGGTGGTGTAACCTGTGTTGGTGAGATCCGTGCTACATCCCGCTCAGTAGCAGCCTTTCTGGATAGGGTGAGAATGTCGGTCTCCAATCCCTTTGGGGCGGGAGTAATGTGCGTGATGACTGGCTCGTCTTCATCAACATCATCACCCCCCTCTTCTACATCTACCTCCATAACTCTAAGTTTTTCTGGGACCTTCCTTTTCAGAAGCAATGTCTTGTGGCGTACTTCACTCTCAGACCGAGCTGGTGGGACCCAAGTGTCATCACGATCATCAGAAGCGGGGCTTGAAGAAGAAGATGATGGACTAAGCCTCCTTTTCCTTGCTGGTGGTCTGGAAGACAATTGATCTTCTGAAACAGTGGTTTGACTTCGCTCCACTTTGTCTGCAGGAAGCTCGATTTCCTGAAATGCCCCTACGTCAGGAGCAACAACTACTATGGTGGGCTGTTGCGGCGGCTGCTGCTGTTCTGGTTGCGGCGGCTGCTGCTGTTCTGGTTGCGGCGGCTGCTGCTGTTCTGGTTGCGGCGGCTGCTGCTGTTCTGGTTGCGGCGGCTGCTGCTGTTCTGGTTGCGGCGGCTTGACACTGATCTGCTGAGTTTGCGCCTGCGTTGAACGTTGAACTTTGCGGTAATGACATTTCTTCAACATCGCTGCCCGTTAGTAGACTGGCTACCTCTGCGACAGTAAAGCCCTTGGGCCTAGGTTGGTGGGGTTGCTGGACCGCTGTGCTGCTCCCAGCTTGGTTCCCGGACAACGCTTTGGTGCCAAAAAAAACCTTGGCCGGCACACCACCAGTCGTGGTTAATGGCACTTCCTTTTTCTGTTCCTTCTTCTCACCAGCAACTTTCTTGGTACTTGACCTGGTACCTTTCTTTGGGGCCATCTTCTTCCGATGTCAGGCAGGAGGCAGATGCACAACAAGTTCTGGTCACACGTGGGCGTGATGCGCAGCAGGACTTCTGTCTGGCTGGCAGTACAACGGGTAGCCAGGTGATGCCGATGACACCTCCTACTCTGTCTTTTGTGCACCTAAAAGCAAAGAAGACAGGAGAAGAACATCAGTGAAATGTTGCATTTGTTTTTGTGGTTCACTTACTTAGTACTGTACTAGTGCAAACAAAAGATAGTCTAGCCATTTATGACTTTTTTTTAACTAGAGCTATGTTATACTACTAGTACTGTGTACAGCCACACACTACACTCTCAGGAAGGTGATGTCTAAAAATTCAACAGATCACATAGAAAACACTTGATCAATAAAGCTGTGGCTACCTGCTCTGATCCTAGTTGATGAAAAAGCAGGCCTGTTGGCAGACAAGGCCAGGCAAGCTTGTAGGCCTAGGCCTCAAAATGGCCACCAGCCACATCCAGGCCCAACAACATCAGCAAGGCCACCCCCAAAAACACACTTCCCCAACTCAATCCACTGCCATCCATGCCCTAAATGATGTCTAAATTCAACAGATCACATAGAAAACACTTGATCAATAAAGCTGTGGCTACCTGCTCTGATCCTAGTGGATGAAAAAGCAGGCCTGTTGGCAGACAAGGCCAGGCAAGCTTGCAGGCCTAGGCCTCAAAATGGCCACCAGCCACATGGCCAGGCCCAACAACATCAGCAAGGCCACCCCAAAAAACACACTTCCCCAACTCAATCCAATGCCATCCATGCCCTAAATGATGTCTAAATTCAACAGATCACATAGAAAACACTTGATCAATAAAGCTGTGGCTACCTGCTCTGATCCTAGTGGATGAAAAAGCAGGCCTGTTGGCAGACAAGGCCAGGCAAGCTTGTAGGCCTAGGCCTCAAAATGGCCACCAGCCACATGGCCAGGCCCAACAACATCAGCAAGGCCACCCCCAAAAACACACTTCCCCAACTCAATCCAATGCCATCCATGCCCTAAATGAAGTCTAAATTCAACAGATCACATAGAAAACACTTGATCAATAAAGCTGTGGCTACCTGCTCTGATCCTAGTGGATGAAAAAGCAGGCCTGTTGGCAGACAAGGCCAGGC
Organism: Triturus cristatus; assembly: GCF_964204655.1. Taxonomy (NCBI): domain Eukaryota; kingdom Metazoa; phylum Chordata; class Amphibia; order Caudata; family Salamandridae; genus Triturus; species Triturus cristatus. The sequence goes on from NC_140582.1 coordinate 722,354,592, forward strand.
AAGCTTGTAGGCCTAGGCCTCAAAATGGCCACCAGCCACATGGCCAGGCCCAACAACATCAGCAAGGCCACCCCCAAAAACACACTTCCCCAACTCAATCCAATGCCATCCATGCCCTAAATGATGTCTAAATTCAACAGATCACATAGAAAACACTTGATCAATAAAGCTGTGGCTACCTGTTCTGATCCTAGTGGATGAAAAAGCAGGCCTGTTGGCAGACAAGGCCAGGCAAGCTTGTAGGCCTAGGCCTCAAAATGGCCACCAGCCACATGGCCAGGCCCAACAACATCAGCAAGGCCACCCCCAAAAACACACTTCCCCAACTCAATCCAATGCCATCCATGCCCTAAATGATGTCTAAATTCAACAGATCACATAGAAAACACTTGATCAATAAAGCTGTGGCTACCTGCTCTGATCCTAGTGGATGAAAAAGCAGGCCTGTTGGCAGACAAGGCCAGGCAAGCTTGCAGGCCTAGGCCTCAAAATGGCCACCAGCCACATGGCCAGGCCCAACAACATCAGCATGGCCACCCCCAAAAACACACTTCCCCAACTCAATCCAATGCCATCCATGCCCTAAATGATGTCTAAAAATTCAACAGATCACATAGAAAACAATTGATCAATAAAGCTGTGGCTACCTGCTCTGATCCTAGTGGATGAAAAAGCAGGCCTGTTGGCAGACAAGGCCAGGCAAGCTTGTAGGCCTAGGCCTCAAAATGGCCACCAGCCACATGGCCAGGCCCAACAACATCAGCAAGGCCACCCCCAAAAACACACTTCCCCAACTCAATCCAATGCCATCCATGCCCTAAATGATGTCTAAATTCAACAGATCACATAGAAAACACTTGATCAATAAAGCTGTGGCTACCTGCTCTGATCCTAGTGGATGAAAAAGCGGGCCTGTTGGCAGACAAGGCCAGGCAAGCTTGCAGGCCTAGGCCTCAAAATGGCCACCAGCCACATGGCCAGGCCCAACAACATCAGCAAGGCCACCCCAAAAAACACACTTCCCCAACTCAATCCAATGCCATCCATGCCCTAAATGATGTCTAAATTCAACAGATCACATAGAAAACACTTGATCAATAAAGCTGTGGCTACCTGCTCTGATCCTAGTGGATGAAAAAGCAGGCCTGTTGGCAGACAAGGCCAGGCAAGCTTGTAGGCCTAGGCCTCAAAATGGCCACCAGCCACATGGCCAGGCCCAACAACATCAGCAAGGCCACCCCCAAAAACACACTTCCCCAACTCAATCCAATGCCATCCATGCCCTAAATGATGTCTAAATTCAACAGATCACATAGAAAACACTTGATCAATAAAGCTGTGGCTACCTGCTCTGATCCTAGTGGATGAAAAAGCAGGCCTGTTGGCAGACAAGGCAAGGCAAGCTTGCAGGCCTAGGCCTCAAAATGGCCACCAGCCGCATGGCCAGGCCCAACAACATCACAAAGGCCACCCCAAAAAACACACTTCCCCAACTCAATCCAATGCCATTCATGCCCTACATGTGCTTGAAAATTAAATCCATTCACAAAACAAAAGGAACAGTTGCTTCATCATGCACACACACCCATGAGGCCATGCCCATGGCTAGCTCGGGCCTACTACTACAACCCACAAAATTTAAAAAACAAAAAAAGGAATGATGATAATTAATTAATTAACAAAAAAAAATTGTAGTTACAACAACTGCAATGCCCACAATCAAACACAACAACCACTTACTTGTAAAATATCCTATTCCAAAAATCCTGAAATCCAATTGCAATGATGCAGCAGACAAAAAGAGTGATCTTTCCAGCTCCAAATCCAAAGACAGAATGAGCAGGAGATGGACAAAGCACTGGGAGGAGCCTGCTGGACAGGAACAGGAAGTTGGAGATTCTGTGTCACTTCCTCCCTCTCTCCACCTTTAAAAAAAATGACTCCTTGCACAAAAATGTCAATGTAAGGAGTTCTTTTGATCCAAAATCAGCATTTGCAGATGGTTTCATGCTGCTAGAGCCGATATTCCTCTCCAAATTGTAAATTTTACGTTGTTGAGTTCTCGAGCTTCACATTACTTCCGCCGGCGTGTCGAAAACGATATGATCGCGTTCTCTTCTTTGTCCCTGTCGCGTTGGATATGACGTGTTCGCGGTCTCTTTCTCCTGTTCGCGTTCGATTACACGTGACCGCGTCCTCATCCTCTAGCTCGCGATGTAGAATGACATGTTCGAGATCTCAATCTTCTCGTACTCGCGCGGTGCATGATCGCGAGAAGAAAGGCGTGATCGCGCGACAAATGACGTGATCGCGTGACAAATGACGTTAATGCGGCCGCGAACTCTCGCAAGACATCGCAAAATGGCTATCAAAATCCAACATCTCGTGGAGAACGCGACCGGGTCAAGAAAACTTGTCGGAGAACGCAGGGATTCAGGTAAGGCGATCGCGCGCGCGCGAGAATGTATTATTTTACAGCGCGAGCAAGAAACAAATTATCGCTAAGCTGCGGAATGCGGACATTTTGACATTTTCGCGCTTTCCGCGGAACGCGAAAATGCCAAAATATCGCAATTTCCGCGAACGGAACGGAATTTTGGCCCAGGCCTAGCCATATGTAGGTAGCCTAACATTTACCACTTCATAAATACCGAATTTTACCGATTCGGTATTTATGAAGTGGTAAATGATATGTAGGTAATCCATCTGTAATATTTACCGATTCGGAATGGGTCGGTAATTTAGAATCGGTATTTACCGATTTGGTAATGGTAATTGGCTTCCCATTGATTCCTATGGGCCAGGAGGCCCATAGGAATCAATGGGAAGCCAGTTACCATTACCGAATCGATAACTACCGATTCGGTAATGGGGGGAGCACAATCAAGGGTGGCAGGGTGTCACAGTGACACCCTGTTGCACCCCTGATTCCTGCATGTTTGCACATTTGGCACACATACATGCCCTAAGGGCATGTATTTCTGCCACATTGCACACTTCAAAGTGCAAAAAAATGCTTTTCTCCTGCTATTCGTCATTTACCACCAACTTTTAGTTGGTGGTAAATAACGAATCCCCACAACACCCACACACTCCCCCTACATATCATTTCAGGATTCGGTATTTACCGAATCGGTAAAATTACCGATTCGGTAATTTTACCGATTCGGTAAATTACCGAATCCTGAAATGTGCCCCCTACATACCAAAAGCCTGAATGCCGGTCGGTAACGGGATATTTACCGAAAATCGGCCGTTACCGACCGGTATTGGGCTTCCTACATATGGCCCATAGTGTCTTGTCTCATCATTACCCACCTTAAAAATAAAGCTGTGTAATTTCTGCATGTCTCTGTCTCCCCTCTGCTGCACTTGGCCAGTCTGCTGCTGGTATTGGTTGTCCTGACTGATTGTCTTCCTTAGGCTCGCTGTCAGAGCGTTCCAGGGCCATGCCTCTAGAAGTTGCAATGTTGTGCAAAATGGCTCAAGTGGCCACAAATTTGCAGCAGGTATCTGGCCTTTCTGCAATGACCCGCCAGTTTTGTGGAGGCAGTGGAACCTACTTTTAAGTAAGCCAAATGTCCGCTCAATAACATTGCTGGTGGAAAAATGCGCAGCACTATATCACTGCTGACTTGGGGTTCTTGGATTTAGGCATGGCGTCTGTATGGAGGAGCGCACAGCGTATGCACTGTCACCTACAGGGTTGAAAGCAACAGATTACTCACTGCTATGTATCACCATGGCCCTAGAGTCTGCAAGACCGTTTTACATATGTTTACCAAGCAGGTATCCTTCGCCAAATTCACTCCCAAGGAGACGAGTGTTTATGCCACTGTGTCGGAAGATGTAGGAATCATGTGTACTGCCAGGTAAACTAGCCACTTTGTCTGTGATGATGTGTTTGGAATTGCAGATGACTTGTATATTCAATGAATGGTATGATTTTCTGTTCCTGTAAATGTACTCATTCACTGAGGGGGGACAAATGGCTACATGCGCCCCGTCAATGCAACCAATTACGTGTGGAAATTGGGCTACCTGATAGAAATCAAATTTGGTTTGCTGCAATTCCTGTGGTGTTGTGGAAAACCTTATGTGGTGGGGTATCCTCTGCAACATGGTGTTAAGGAATGAGTGGAAAAAGCGCAATAGGGCACTTTGGCAAACACCTCCAGCTGCAGCTATTACTCCCTGGAAGCTACCTGATGCTAGGAGGTGCAGTGGACATAGGACCTGCACATGAGTGGGGATGGCATGTGTCCTGTGAGTCTGACACTGCAGGTGGGGATCTAATTCATTTATGAGATCATAGATTATGTCTGCATTCAACCTATATTTGTTATTTATCTCTTCCTCTGTCTGCCCCAACAATGTAATGCACACAAATGCGCTCTTGTATCCTTCTTCTCTGTGCTACTGCTCGGAGCCTCATCATCCTCGCCATGATGAAGAGTGCTGCCATTGATGAACATTCTGGGGCCTTCTGGGTCTGTTTAAATACTTTGCGAATGGTTACTACCTGATTAGTTGGTTTTCACCTGGTTACCACCTGATTTCATTTGGTGCTATTTTTAAGCGCAATTACTGGCATATTCGCAATTTGCAATTTTTTTAAGCATAGGTTTATGATTATAAATTAGCGATTTGTTAATACCGATCCACTATTTGTCATTCAGTAAATGGGTAATCACTGTTTTTTGTGAATACAAGTGCGGGTCTGCGAATTTGGTTGATGCATTGCTTATGGCTATTTTGTGATCGCAAACAGACGATTTTTGCGATTTGCCCTGCTTGCGATCGCAAAAAAGCTTGATGCATGTGCCCCAAAATCTACTGCATTAATTGGACAGGGATACTACAGATTTCTTGGAACATGTGGAGTGCAACTCAGAAGCATAGGTATGGTCGAAACATATGGTTAAATTGGATTAAAATTGAAATCACTAGTTAACCAACAGATGGAAGACTGTTGTTAGAACTGGGGGTCTCTAGTTGGCTGATAGAGGTACCTTAGTCCAAATAGAGACTCTTGCTTCTAAGTCAGGGAAAGGAGGACACCTTCTCAGATAGCCCCTGCTCACCCCCTCGGTAGCTTGGCATGAGCAGCCAGGCTTATCTTCAAGGCAAGTGTGTAAAGTATTTGCAACCACGCTCTCAGCAACCCAATGATGACACCATAAATGGACTCCACATGAGTTTCATTAAAAAACAATTATGCTTATATAAAAAGATATACGATGAGACCACACGATAAGAATCCAACATATGCATATTTGTAATATTTCACCTGGCCGGTTATTAGGTCCGCCAGCCCTTGTAGGTTCTTGCAGTGTTAATGAGCAATTCTAGGTAATCCAATGCAGTCCTAATGCAATGTTATGCAGTTTGTAATGCAAGAATCAGGCACTTTGTAATGTCAAAGTAATGCAGTTCATTATGCAGCAATCAGGCAGTTCGAATGCCAAAATAATGCAACTCGTAATGCAACAATCAGGCAGTTCGTTATGCAAAAATAATGCAATGCGTAATGCAACAATCCGGTAGGTCGTAATGCAAAAATAATGCAATGCGTAATGCAACAATAATGTACTCCGGCACGGTGCTCTGGTCTCTATGCCACTCTTACTGGCTCACGGTTAGCTTCTGACAAAAATATGCCCCCAACACGGGTATGGTGGAAAACAATGTGCAGCTCCACAATACGGCCACTCCTCGACAAGTAAGGGCCGCGATACGAGCTTGAGCAGAGGCTCGCGCTGTGAGAATGAGAAAGGCCGAGAGTGTTTCTCTTGGAGCCCGCATCCCACCCCAGGCAGCGGCACATGCACGCTTGCTAAGCGTTACCTGGGGAGTGCGACCTCACTCTCCTCCCCTCACGACTTGGGCCTCCGATGCATTGATTTTGGGCAGTGGAACTCGGACCCTCCCCGACTGGGATGGTTCGAGGTCCCTCCTTAGCAAAGGCAAGCCCGGACGGCGGCACAGATACTCTGGGGATGCCGGTCGGGGCTGATGGCAATGACAAAGGTCTTAGGCTTCAACAGGGCACACGCACACAGCGTCGCTGAGACTCACTTGAGTTTCAGGTGCACACGATCACAGGGCAAATCCCACAAAGGTCTCAGGCTGCACGAAGCACACGCACACAGCGTCGCTGAGACTCACTTGGACTCTGGGTGTGCACGGTCACAGGCCAATCATTACGAAGGTCTCAGGCTGCACAAAGCACACGCACACAGCGTCGCTGAAACTCACTTGGACTTCAGGTGTGCACGGTCACAGGGCAATCCTCAACTTGGACTCTGGGTGTGCATGCTCACAGCACATTCCTCACAAAGGTCACAGGCTGCACAAAGCGCACGCACACAGCGTCGCTGAGACTCACTTGGATTCCGGGTGCACACGATTACAGGACAACCCTCATTAAGGTCTCAGGCTGAACAAAGCACACACACACACAGTGTCCCTGAGACTCACTTGGACTGCAGGTGCCCATGATCACAGGGCAATTCTTATGAGGGTCTCAGGCTGCAAAAAGCACACACACACAGCGTTGCTAAGACTCAACTGGAAACTTTTGTGTTCCTGAGTTTCCACAACAGGAAGCCAGCTCTCCTCGGGCCCTTGGGGATAATTTACTTCAGGACACAGCACACAGCAAAGTCCTTTCAAGCAGGGGGACACAGCACACTGCTAAGTCCCTTTAGCCTCTCCTTGGTTAAATCAGCAAACTGCAGGCCAGCCCCAGAACACACAGCAAGGGTCAGTCCTTTCCTTCAGTCTCTTCAGGTGTTTCTTCCTTGGCAGAGGTTCCTCTTGACCACGAAGTAGTTTCTATCCTTTACAGTCTTGAACAGTTCCATTCCATTCCAACGTTCACAGGTTTCAGCTCTCATAGTTATACCCCTAAATGTCTTTGAAGTATTTGTCTTCAGGGGGCACTGACCCTTGTCCAAACCAGTACTGGGTGTCTCCCTGCCAGTGACGCCTTCTTCCTTTGATAGTGGGGGTCTGGATCCTTAATCACTCAGCAGGAGCTGGAGCCATTGTTTTATGGCAGCAACCCAGACCTCTTCACCTCCAGGGGCTACTCCTCCCGACTACACTACAGATGCAGGTCAGCCTATTGCTGTCTCACCTCCTCCCCTGGGTCAAGACATTCCCCATAGCCTATCACATTCAAATCAAGACAGTCAATCCACAACCCGGAAGAGACACACAGAAATGTTAGAGCACAAAAACCCAGCCACTTCTAAAAGAGTGGTTTCTAAACACACAATGCAAAAACCACCTTCACAAAAAGATGTGTTATTAAATTGTGAGTTCAGGCACACTAAACTTCACTTCTCAATGTTAAGCCTTTGGGAAGATAGGCTGGAAACACATTACACTGCCTCCCCATTCCCTCCTATGGGCAAGATGGCCTTTCAACAGTGAAAAACTAAATGGAGAGTATTTCACTGTCAGGACATGGTACACACCTCAGTACATATCCTACCTTTCACTTACACTGCACCCTGCCCAGAGGGTATCTTCGGCCTACCATAGGGGTGTCTGATGTGCATAGAAAGGGAAGGGTAAGGCCTGGCAAGTTGGTGCACTTGTCAGGACAACATGGCAGTTTAGCAAACTGCGCGCAGGCACTGCAGTGGCAGGCCTGAGTTCTCTCTTTAGGGCTGCTTGTGTGGGTGGCACAATTAGTGCTGCAGGCCCACTAGTAGCATTTGCATTACTAGTCTTGGCACACATAGTGCACTTTACTAGGGACTTTACTAGTAAGACAAACATGACAATTATGGACAACCAATTACCATTACACTTTACACAGGGAACACTTGCACTTTGACACTGATCAGCAGTGGCAAAGTGCCCAAAGCATCTAAGTTGGCAACACCATGTCAGAAAAAAGGTCTAGGGGGGGGGGGCAAAAGGTTTAGGGAACTTTAGCCAAAATGGGCCGTCTTTTAGCATGGGAAGAATAAAGCAGCACTGAAACTTATATATTTAAAGCAGATAAGAATTCCAGCCTCACCTAGAAAGAATTGGAAACCCTCAATAATTTGAGTTGAAATGAATGAATTGTAACAAAGTCCTCTGATAAGTGGGGTAATATTGTCATTCAAACAAAAGAACATTCTCTCTCTAAAGCCTACAGAAAGATGGATGCCAAAATGCATTAACCCCTTACAGTGAACTTCACAAAATTGTTACAGTAGAAACATTACGGTCTAATTCACATCTTAATAGAAAAGTGTACTATTGATAAGAAATATCCACTAATTGAGGAGGAGGGAGAACACAGCAGTAGGGAGCAGGGGTAGTAACCCTCCCCCTAAGATAATAACCAATTATTAGTTTGTAATCATACCAGGAGTGCCCAACAATAAAGGGAAACTGGGGTGCAAACTAAGAATTGCTAATATTTTTATAGTCCCCGTTAGTTTGGGAACAATATCCAAAGTGCTCCCTTCGATATGGTTATGCCCACCCTGGTTTTTAGGGATCGGGGTGCGACCCGATGATGAAGCATGACACCGATAGGGTGTGTGAAGGTCCATAAAGTATAAGCATAAGTGCTCTTCTTGAGAAAAGGATGATTTAATTACACTCCAAAGAATCCCTTAAGCAGAAGTACTGACTCAGCATATTTACAACAGACACTCGAAAAGCAGTAAGCACTGAGGGATCCCGAGAATGTTTTGATTGTAAAACATCCTGTGGCCTTGAGCCTTTCTGCGACTTAATTACAGCACCACTGGATAGGATGTTATACTTTAAATACCGAGTGCGGGTATTGCCATTAAGGAAACAGTTCCTCATGCTGTTTTTGCATGCCGGCATATGTGCGCCCTCGTTTTGTTTGGCTGACACCCACATGTATTCAGCTGGGTACTCGCAGCCAGCTAACTTTTTGGGGGCAGGTGGTTGTTAAGAAGGAAATATCTTCCTCCCCAAAAGAGCTAGGATGGCCAGCGACTAATCCTCTCGACCTCTTGAACGCTGGTGTATTTCTATTCCTGGGGGTTACTGCCATGGGAATTGTTTGCTTTGTTAATTTCTTTTTCTTTTTTTTGTTCATGCTTAGGGTTTTCTTGTTTTAGATATACCTTTTAAAACATTCTTTCTAACTATTGATTTATTTCTTTTACTATTTTAATGTGAGTACATTTGATGTTATTAATTAATTATGTCAATATGCATATATGTATTTTATGCATACTTGTATGGCCCTGGTGGCCAAAATAAAGTTAATTTTGAATTTGACTTTGATAGAATTACACTAAAGCAAAAGAAGAAGGGGTGGTAGGATAATTTTAGGTAACTTCAATTCTGTTAAAATACGCATTCTCTCCCATTCACACACACAAGTGTGGGTCAGAATAATAGGAGGGCATAATTTCTCCTATTCCATTCCAGTAGATGAGGCTCATACCATTTATGTAATACTCACAAGTAAAACATTATTTGCCACCAGTACGGATACAGCCAATGCTTGCATTTCTGGACACGTGTTTCTGGGTTCATGCATGTCGTTTGCAGAAAGTTAGGGTTTAGAGTCTTGGAAACCACACGTATAGAATTTCCAATAAAGTACCCCTCTAAAGCACGCAGGTACATCCCATGACTCATCAACCAAATGTCTCCAGGACAATTAAGGGGAAGGAGCCCTATTACCAGCAAGTCAGCAAAGGTTTTCCTGTTGCATTTCATTACAAATTCTAAAGTGTCTGCTATCAGTTATGGTGTAGCCATTGCTTACATTTCTAGATCTGCTTTTTAGGGTTCTTGCCCACCTTCAACACAATGTAGCAAGTAAGTTTGGGGGTGCTTGAAACACTACTTGTACTGTAGCAGGTAAGTTACCTCTTCAAAGCATTCAAGTGCGTCCCTGGTTCGTCAGTCAAATGACTCCCTGAGAAGCCCAGCAATCAAGGGGGCATGGATCACATTGTCTACATATTAGCACCAGTTCTCCCATTCTTTTACGGTAGATGCTGTTCATTTTGATTTTGAGTTAATCACATGTACAAGAGTGTTTGCCACCAGTATTGGCTCAGTCTAAGATTGCATTTGTTATCATGTACATCCAGGGGTGGTTAATGCCTTTGGGTGTCGGGGTGTTGCCCCACTCATATTTGCTCCCCCCTGCCTCCGTATAACATGTTGTGAAAATATTAGTTGTTGAGCGACTTCTGAAACTATTTATTTTATTAAATCCGCTTGTGAGAAGCCTTCGGACGTGGTGGCTCTGAAGGGGATGGGGGCTTAAGATTGATTGACACATGATAGCAAGGAGGAGCACACAGTACCTAGGCAGCAACTTGTGCATGTCGGGCTGGAGGGCGGCCTTTCTCAGGCCAATCTGACTTGAGCACCTCAGGCTTCTCTGTACTGCACAATAAGTGAGCGGGCTCCCAGTCACTTAATGACCGGTATGTTTGCCTGCTCATGCCAATCCTGGTGCTGCTCTCATGCTGGGTAACAGCAAGGGTGCAGTGCCATGATTGGCTGCAGGATGTGGTTTCCAGGCCTAGTGTAGGCCTTTGGTGCAGTCTAGTGTGCGCACATGGCACCGCGGGGTGGGAGGGTGTAGTATGTCATAAGCATGGCATACACTTATAATGTCTCATCTGGTATTGGTTGGAAGCTGTAGAATGTTAATAGTGTCATCTGCGATGTCACTGAGTTCGAGGTTGGGGATTCAGAAATAAACTGGGAGCTACTGATGACAAGAGTTTGGATGGATGGGATCTCTATATGGAATAAACCTACTTCAATCCACCCACCAGCCTCTTGATGCTTTATTGAGGAATGCTTCACTGGCGTAGTCGGCAGAGAATACCCATTTGAGATCCCAACATGACATTTGGAACTTTGGTGAGAATTTTAACCAACTTTCAATGAACTCTTGGATATTATTCAACTAACTTTAATTCACTTGGAACACACATGATCTCTAATCTAGATTTAGAGTCATTAATTGGAACTTTTAGAGGTTATTGCGCCATTTTGGCATAATTTTGCGTTAATCCTTCTCCAATTGCAGCCGTGGTCGGTAGTAGGAGTTCGTGCAGGGCGGTGATGTCGGGAGGGGGAGGGGCAGGGTGGGGGTAGTAAACTATGGATTACGGAGGTTTACAGGTAAGTAAACATATAAATTAATAAAACGAATTTCGTTGCGTGCACTGCATCGCATTTGGGGATGCAGTGCACGCAACAAAATTCGTTTTATTAATTTATATGTTTACTTACCTGTAAACCTCCGTAATCCATAGTTTACTACCCCCCACCCTGCCCCTTCCCCTCCCCACATCACCGCCCTGCAGGAACTCCTACTACCGACCGCGGCTGTCCAATTGTATCTCTAATCTGGATTGAGCAAGAAGATTCGGTTACCAGAAGCTTTATTATTCATGGATACTATTTGTGAAGTTTCTATATACTAAAGACTGAAGACTCTCCCTTACGTGGATTTTATTTCGCTCTTTCATGGTTTTAAAAAAAAAAAAAGAAGAAGGGAGAAGTAAAACGTGTAAATTGTATCGTTTTATTCCGAGTGGATTGCTTCTTCGACTTTGTGCTTGAACAATTGAAGGGTTTTCATATAACGTCAACTCTCGCTCCATATTGGCGAAGGCATTCAAGGAACAACAAAGCCATAACTCAACGAACTTTACCAGTCAAGAGTGTCTCGGGGAGCGGATAGCTGCGTTGCCTGGTGAGGAATCTTCGTCTTCTTCCTCGCCCTTCTCTTTGGAACTCTTCCTTACGTTGTCTGGATAGGAATCCTCGTCCTTCACTTCGGAACCGGCATAGGAGCGTGATGGGCGTCTGATGTCATTACGTGCCAGAGAACGTAAGCCTCTAATCCTCGTCCTTCGCTTCGGAACCGGCATAGGAGCGTGATGGGCGTCTGATGTCATTACATGCCAGAGAACGTAAGCCTATACGCCTCTACGTAGTTGCGCTGAAGCTTTGATGCGTAACCTAGCAATGGAATACACTTGCCGATACGCACGGCTCTCCCTGATAAACTTGTGTATCCTGGCAACAGAACACCTTCACCGGTACGCACGGCTCTCCTATTCAAGCAATTAAATGGGGTTTTGCTAAAACTTGCGTATCCTCGTAACAGAATACATTCGCCGATACGCACGGCTCTTGAAGTCAAGCAAGTAAAGGTCGCTTTACTAAACTTTTGTTTGCGTAACCAGGCAACCAAATACATTCGCAGATACGCACGGCTCCATTATTCAGGCAACCAAGGAGATTTCGCCGATGCACACGGCTCTCGGTTTGCATCATTTATTTATTGATGTAATGATTTTCACATATAGGCTAGAACCCTTTCACACTAGACAGCGCTTTCCTCAGTATAGATGATAGTTTTCAGTTAGCTGTGCTACTGGTGCATTTATTTTCTGGTGTGTTTATTTAATTGACAAGGGCTTTAGATTGTACTTCATTTTGTAATTTATATTTATATAACTTATATATATATTTCAAGATCAGTACTGTTTCTGTGAAGATGCAAAACGTCACTGCAGTGCCATTTTTCTTATCTGAGCCTGGTGAGCCTAATATTAAATGGAAAAAGTGGAAAGTAGTTTTTGAGCGTTATGCTAGAGTATGTGGCCCTTCACTCAGTGCGGAGAGGAGATCTGCTTTGTTATTGCACTGTTTGGGGTCAGAAGGACAAGACGTATTTGACCACCTTCCAGAATTATCACTCGAAGAGGCGAATGGGCTCAATGACTATGAAATTTGCATTAAGAAACTAGATAAGCATTACTTACCAAAAGTACATAACCATTTTAAGAAAGCTTGCATCTTCGTGTAAATTTGAAGGGAAAACTGATGAACGTATTCGTGATCAGTTCATGTTTGGGAGTGATATAGAAAAAGTTAGAGAGGAATTGTGGTTACGTTATGAACCCTCTCTAGATGAGGTTCTGGTCGTAGCTAAAAGGATAGAGCATTCTATCAAATGTGTGGCTGTTTTAAAGAAAGATACTTCGAATGAATGCAAGGTTCAAGAGGTTAAGAGTAAGAGTAAAGGGGCATTGAGGAATAAAGAGATGACTAAAAAGGAATCGATGTCAACAAAAGGAAAGTTAAGTGAGAGATCGTTTAATTACAAGCGTTTCAGATGTGGGAAGTTAGGACATTTAGCCAACAATCCAAAATGTCCAGCTCTTGGCTCATTGTGTCCCAAGTGTAAAAAGAAAGGTCACTTTGCTCCTATGTGCAATAGTAAAAATGTTTCTAAAGTTAAAGAAGTTCATGTTGATGATGATAGTGATGATGAGGTAAACTCGGACGAATATGAATGTGGTCAAATTGTTGTGTAGGTTGTGACCGGGGAAAAGAAAAGAAATTCCCCATTTGATGATATTTTAGTGGAAGGAGCAAAAACCAGAGTTCTATTTGATTCAGGGGCTAAAATCACAATTGTCTCAAGCGATTTCTACATGACTACTTTGAAAAGCGAGGTTCAGCTTTTAAAACCAGACATAAAACCTTTGGCATACGGTGGGGAGCCCATCAAATTACATGGGTTTTTCATTGGGTTAATTGAGTATAAAGGGAGATTAATCTCACGTAAGATTTATGTATCTAGGAAGGGTGATAGCATCATCAGTTGGATTCATCAGGAAGATCTTGGTGTATTTCTTGATCCTAATGGTGACCCTCCCATTCAATTGAGGAGCGAGGTGAACTCCATTGAGAAGGCTGGAGATGTTAATTTAATTGATAGTCTCAAAAGAGATTATCCAAGTGTTTTCAGAAAGGAGTTAGGTTGTCTCAAAGGATACAAGCATAAAAATATTACTTAAAAAGGATTCTACTCCAGTATGTTGCAAGGGGAGAAATGTTCCAGTTTCTGTGAGGGATGACATGCAGAAGGAAAGTTAAAAAAGGGAGGCATCATAGAAGAGGTTGAAGGGACTGAGTGGTTGGCACCAGTTGTAGCTGCATGCAAACCTAACGGGGATCTGAGACTCTGCATTGACTTGAGACAGTTGAATAAGTGTGTAGTGATTGACAAGTACCCCCTGCCTAACATAAATGAGTTTCTGTCTCTGTTGGGTGGAGCTAAAGTCTTTAGTACGATTGACTTAACTTCAGCGTACCACCAAATAGAGTTGGAAGAGTCGTGTAGAGACTACACTTCTTTTATAACCCCATTCGGTACTTTTAGATTTATACGCATGCCCTTTGGGTTAGTGTCGGACTCTTCTGTCTTTCAAAGAGTCATGGAGAACATGCTTCAAGGTTTACCTGGGATCCATGTTTACCAAGACGATATTTTAATTTTTGGGCAAGATGCTAATCAACACAACGTTCGTTTGAGGTCAGCCTTAAGAAGACTTTCTGAACATAATTTAACAATTAAGGCGGAAAAGTGTAGATTTGGAACTAACTCCATTGATTATTTAGGGCATAACATAACTTGTGATGGGGTAAAACCTAAAAAAGACTTAATCAACACAATCCAAGAAATGAGCTCGCCTTCTAACAAAAGCGAACTCATGAAGTTCTTAGGGGTAGTTGAATATTACTCAAAATTTGTAAGGAAAGCATTTATTGAGGAAAGGAGTGGACTTTCAGTGGACAGAAAGTTGTGAGGAGGAATTTAAGGATATCAAGAATAAACTTAAAGCAGCCCCTTCTCTTGCTAGCTTTGATCCTATGATCAAACCAATTCTTATCACTGATGCCAGTGAAAAGGGTTTGGGGGCCGTCTTGCAACAACATGGTAAAGATGGCATTCATACCATTATGTGCTTGTCACGTAGCCTCAAGGATCCTGAGACGAGATATTCGGTTGTAGAACGGGAATCTCTTGCAGTGTATTGGGCTATAAAGAAGTTGAAGAAGTTTCTTTGGGGTATAAATTTCGAGGTGAGGACAGATCATAAACCGTTGGTAGAAATATTTAGCAAGAAGGGCCTGGATTCAATATCTAGTAGGATTACCAGGTGGGTAATAGGTTTGCAAGAATTTAATTTTGAAATGAAATACATACCAGGGGTTGAAAATAATGTGGCGGATGTACTGTCACGCCTCACGCCCATGAAATCATCTGAAGAGGATGATTGGGAAGATTCAGAAGGATTGGTTTGTGTCATTGATCAGAATATGATTAGCGAAGAAAGATGGGGCAATGAAATGGTGATGGATACTGTTCTAAATGAAGTTATAGACCTACTTAGGAGGGGTTGGAACAGCAACAAACAAGGATCGTTAGACACAAAAAAATTCTGGGCAGTAGGTAATGAGTTGTCTGTAGAGAATAAGCTCTTATTTCGGGGAACGAGATTGATTCCTCCCTGTAGTCTTAGCAAAGAACTTATAGATCTGGTTCATTCCTCTCATGCAGGCATTACCAAGTCTAAAGAATGCTTAAGGATGTCGTATTGGTGGCCGGGCATGGATATAGAAGTGGAACGTGTAATCCGAGATTGTGTGCCATGCACTTTGAGTGATAAGTCTAAGAACACGCGTGTCCAACCTATGGTGATAAGAAGGCGTCCTTTGAATCATTGGCAGGACATTGCTTTGGACATCCTTGGTCCTATTCACTCAAATGGATCTCAGATATTTGTTTTGGTGGTAATCGACGTGTTTTCACGTTGGCCTGTAGTTTTCTTTTTGTCAAGCATTAGCTCAGCTCACATTATTAAATGTTTGGAAAATCTATTCTCTGAAGAGGGAATCCCTGATTATATATTAACAGATAATGGGGTGCAGTTAGTGTCCAATGAGATGAAGAATTTTCTAGCATCCAAGGGGATTACACATAAAATGTGCTCTCTTTACCATCCCGAGGCAAATGGGATGGTGGAGAGATTTAATAGAGTAATTAAAGAGACAATAGCTTTATCTAAATCAATGTCCTTGAATTGGAAAGATGAAGTGTTGAAGAAAGTTGAAGAGTATAGACTATCTCCTCATTCCACTACTGGGAAAACACCTTTTCCTTTATTCCGTGGGAGAGTTCCAAATACTAAAGTAGAACCGGCATGGGTTAATAGATATGAAGTGGAAAAGGGTAAAGAAAAGAAGTGTGATAGAGAAATGATTCAAAAGAGAGAGGAAGAAAAAAGTAAATTGAGTAAGCGTTACTTTGATGGGAAAAAAGCTGTAAAAGTAACCAAAGTTGTGGTTGGTGATTTGGTTATGATCAAACGCCCAGGTTTGTTGGGTAGTGCTGTTTCCAAATTCATGGAACCTATAAAGGTTATTAAGATCTTTAAGAATGCTGTGAAGACACAAGATCATAGAATTTGGAATTTGAACAGGGTGGTGGTGATAAAAAGAAGGGTGGATGGCTGCCATTTTGATGTGGCTAATCCGAGTACATCTGAAAGTGGTAAGATTCGTGCTTCTACTAGGAGTTGTAAGAAGTCATCTTATCTGTTGGACTATTTTTAGAGCATATAATTTTATCTGTTGGACTATATCTAGGGATTTAGTACTTAATGTTTTATATGGTGTTATTTTGTGTGAGTGTATTCTGAATTTTGTGTGACGAAGGGAGGTGTGTAGTATGTCATAAGCATGGCATACACTTATAATGTCTCATCTGGTATTGGTTGGAAGCTGTAGAATGTTAATAGTGTCATCTGCGATGTCACTGAGTTCTAGGTTGGGGATTCAGAAATAAACTGGGAGCTACTGATGACAAGAGTTTGGATGGATGGGATCTCTATATGGAATAAACCTACTTCAATCCACCCACCAGCCTCTTGATGCTTCATTGAGGAATGCTTCAGAGGGTCTGCCAGGAGCAATGGCAAATCACTGTAATGGCTTATTGTGAAGCCATGCAGTGATTGGCGGTTTCTGCCATTGCTGGGCTGATTGGTCAGCTTGTCTCTCTCTCTCCCTCTCCCCTCTAGGCAAGCGAGCGGCAGGATCAAGTCACTCACAGTCACAATCTGAAGGAGTTAAGGAGTGGACAACTCAACTCTACTTTTGTCAGTCAACTAAAAAAAGCCAGGCACTGAGCAAAAGTAGGTGGCAAGACACTGCAACTGATTAAAGAAAGGAGTAGCGGCAGACAGCAGTTAAAGTTTAGTGGGGCCAGGTGGGTGAAGAGGGATTTGGCCAAAAATGACGGAGATATAAGGTTTAGTTCAATAAGGTTTGGTTAATACCAACAATGACAATCTCCAAATCTTACCGAACCCAAACTCACCTCTGCTTGTTCAATGAGCAACATAACATGGCCCTTATAATTTTGTGTTAAGTCATGGGTTGCATAAATAACCCGGCTGGGTCTCCATTAGGCTTATCTGGAATGGAGGGATCTAGAGTGAACAGAAGAATGTCTGTAAGCACTTGTACGTTTCCAACTGCACAGTATGTTTGTTTTTGCAAACTGTTTGCAAATTTCATTTTATTAAAAATAAACATGACTGTTCCAAGGGTTGTGCAGTGTTAGCAGCCGATGTTATTAGTTCTATAGAATATTAGTGACTGGAGAAAACTGATTTTTCTTTTGTTAGTTCAATAAATTAATGCAAGTGAGCTCAGACTTAATTTTCCTTTTTTTGCAGTGTTGTGAATGTCATTCAGCGCTATGAAGTGGTCTCTGCAACGCGTAGCACTATGCAAAGCTAACAAAAATAAATGTTCACTTAGCAACCTACATTCATTGCTTGTATCTATCAAAGATACACCACTCTCATCGTTGTGTGACAAAAAAATAAAAATGCTCAGTTTGTATTTAAACAGAATGCTGTTTTTGCCCAGATGTTTCTTTATTGAAAGTTGTCATTTAAACTTCGGTTTCTTGTACTGCGTGTTCCTATCGGAAAAGATGTGCACGGTGATTATTTTAGATACAATAAGTATTTTAGATAATAGATACCCAAAGGAATACAATTTAATTAGCGAGCACAGGGAATTAGATATTGTTTAGGAATTGTGTTGTGCAACTAGTTCCAGTCTACCGTGTTGTTACCTCTGGGCCTTACCGACACTAATTATAGAAAAGGAATCACGCTAAGGGATGCCGTCCAGCTAGCTCGATGTTTCCACAGAGGCACCGCTGTGATAAATGTTGTGGCAAGAGGTAGCACAGTAGAGCAAGATTTTTTTTTGTTCAATGACATCCTTGCTGAGGCATTCAATAAATGTGTATTTTTTATAGGTTTAAAAAAAATGCTCTTCTATCGGTTTCCAGTGTCCATTGCTAGGATTCGAACGCGCGACCATAAAAAGAACACAGCTTTTGCAGTTTTATATGAACTCAACCTGAGGCACTTTTCAGGCGCATCAGTTAAAATATGTCATTCCACATGGGCCTGGCTCTTATTGAAAGGTCTGGGCTAAAGGTAGCCATTGGATTGGTTTCACATAAAGCCCTGGGTGTAAGTTAAAACTCCTGCAGCCCCTCCCCCCACTGCACGTGGCCTTAATGATCCATGAAGTAACTCTTTGCTTTATTAACCTTCTTGCTTTCTCAAATGTGCTTAAAAATGAACCATTTGCCTACTCTTTAAAAAAATATCTGAAGGGAGTAGCCTCCCAAATCCCACTTTTGACAGTCAGTCTTGCTTATTACGCTTGCTCGCCATAGTGCATTTAACTGCCCCCTTTACATCTTACCACTTTCAAATGTCACCAGCTGCCACTGTGTGCATCTGGCTTCTTGCCTGTCTTCAGTAGAAAGCAAAATGTGCATTTAGGGATGCACGAAATGCTGTTTAGACTGTATCATGTAAAGTACCACTCTGAAGCATGCCTTTTCATCCAATGGATAATCAGTCAAATGACCCTGGGATAAGCCTCAAGATCACGGGAGAAGGAACACTCTACCAGCAAGCCAGCACAAGTTCTCTCTTCTGGTAGCTGTTGTTCAAATTGCTTTTAAATTAATCACAAGTAGAGGGAGTATGTCACCAGTGTTGGTGCAACCAGTACTTTCACTTCTGCCACGTGTGTCTGTGTTCCTGCTCATCTTCAGCAGCAAGTAGTCAGTCATTTTGATAGCGTTGAAATGCCACTCAAAATATTTCAGCTGTAGTACCATTCCAAAACATTCATGTGCATCCCATGGCTCGAAAAAGTCGTTATAATCTTGCCAACATTGAACCACGTGGTCTTGTTTTTTTTTATTTAGCCTTGATTTTTTTTTACATAATGCAGTATGATGGAAACTTCCTACAAAGGCAAACATATCAGGGCCGGAAATTGAAAATTATTGCTTGTCAATGCAATTGAATTTGTGGAAGTCATACTGCTTTTACAATTATTTTTATTGGTATTTCTTAATCAGACAACTCAAATAAACAAGCATGTGCAATGCAATCGGTTTTGCCTTTGGGACCTTATATGTAATTTAGCTATGCAGCACATTATCCTGGGTGCTGAAACATCTGTTGTTCTTTAACATGGAGGGAAAGTAAGCACCAAACTGAGTGACACACCATGTATGGGAACACATGGAGAGAAATATTGCCTTTCAGCGGGAAATGGTATAGTCCATAGCTCTGTTTTTAATATTAAATCAGGGCCTTCGGTGGTCTTATCACTGAAAATACAAGATTTTAAAACAATATTGTGCACAGGTGCTCGTGGAACACAATTTCTATGGACTGGAATCTAGAGAATGCTAAAGTGATTCTGGTATTTTACTGACCTCTGTTGGTCGTTTTCTATCAAGAAAGTTAAATAGAGGCAGTTGCCAGAAAAAGAAAAAAAAGAAAGTCTCTCAGCAGAAAGCAATTCTGGTATTTTACTGACCTCTGCTGGTCGTTTTCTATCAAGACAGTTAAATAGAGGCAGTCAAACAGAAAATAAAGTCCCTAAGCAGGAGCAGACAAGTCCTAGGGCTGATCTCCAGAGCCCACATAGTACATACACATATAAGCATATACTAAAGTATACACAAGAGGTCTTGAATGCTCGACCTAAAAAAGAGAAATCAAAACATAGAAACATAGCATTGCATTATAGTGTATACAGTACACAGCCGTTATCAGTGTAAGTATGATATTGGCAGCTGTCTTGTGACTGTCCAGTGATGGGGCCAGCACAGCCTGTTGCAAAACCTTAACCCACAGGGCTAATCAGTTGTTTCCACCATAGCATTACTTTTTCCGTCTGTCACATGTCTCACATGAGTCCATACTGCATGACATGCAGGAATAACATTAGTCAGTTCTTACCCTTTCTGCCCGTGTGGTTTGCCTAAATTTGCTCAATGTTGTGGCTTAGCAAGTATGTCTGCAAGAGGTCCCAGATGTTTTTGGGGCAATATATCAGAGGAATCACAGAATGATAGATTTCCAGCTGGTCGTATGTCACACAGCCAGTCTTATACCCTAGGTGCACGCTACCACCTCACACAAAAGACACCTGTCTCGTGGCCAGCAACAGTGCCACTGGAGTGAAGCACTGCCTGGCACATGTCACCCCTTTCATATATCCCAATAAGGCTGTTTTAGGTGTCAACTCAATGTCGACTAGATCTATATCTGAAAGTGCCCTGCCCACCCTCCAGCAGTACTTGGCTATTTCTTGGCATTGTCACATGAGTTGCAGGAAGCCTGTTTCTGATTTGCCACACCTAGTGCAACAAAAATGAGCTCTTAGTTTGTGCAATAATTTTTTTCTGGGTTTTGCATAGTCTACGGAGGTATTTAAAGTGGATGAGGCATGGCGTTCTCTGCCGTTAGGGGACAGATCCCCTGATTGCACCCATTCCATGTCTGTGATGACAGTTCCTGGGTCTAAATCCTGTTGCGCTCTGGTGCTGAGATTCAGTGTTGAGGCCTCTGCCTGTATGGAGAAGTATAGATTGGTCACCATATGCCTGACCATTGGTGTGGCCAGAAACATGGAAAGCAGGTTCCTGGGGGAAAGTTGAATAGTGTTCTCTAAACACTAATCGGAGGTGGCAGTATGTGAATATGTCCAATGTGGATGGTGTGGCTCGCACTACTTCAGCTCGACAGGTCAGGAATTGACCCCCAGGAAAGAGGTCACCTGACATCGCTATTCCCCATTTGCACATCTGTTGAAAAAGTGTGTTATTATATGTGAGTGATATTACAGGATACTAGGTTAACGATTGTTTGGGTGAAAAGAGGATCAGGAGTTTAGTAGCTTATGAACCTTTACCTAGGCTAGTTGTGTGTTGGACACTGTATCGATCTCTGCCCGCTGCACATCGGGACCTGGCCTAGAAGCACTTCAATTGGGGTAAGGTATGCACTTTCATGCTCTATCGCTATATTTCCCATATATGTGTGGGATGGCTATGCTAGAAATATGCAAAGTGAGCTTGTGCACCCCCAATAGTAGAGCTTGAAGTCCTGGCCCGCAAGGCCTCCACTTTCATATGGCAGCATCAGGGTTTCCCACCATACCCAAGATTGGTGACCAACCCAGAACTGTGTGATTAAATGTGGCTTAAGGGTCTTACAAAAGTGCTGGATCTGAGGTATGGAAATATGGTTGAAGAAGTAAAGTAAATTGGGCAGTATGATCATTTCGATAAGTGTGGTTTACCTCATCAATGAGTGTGGTAGCAGTTTCACGCAGAGGACTTGCACTCCAATAATGCTCATAGCGATCCTGTAGTTTTCCCTGATCACAATTTTGTTATCCTGATGGATCCAGACCTCCAGGTATTGGATGGAGTGCATGGCCCAGTTTAATTAGAATTCTAGCATTTTGGGATGGGTGGCTGGTGTGAGTAGGATGGAATAGTGTAGATTTCCTTCACTTTATCATGACCCCTGAGACCGTGCAAGAAGGGTGAACTTTCGTGTGGCCGGACTAAGGTTCTGCACTGGATCTGTCAAATATAAAGTTATCTCATCCGCATTGACCAACACTATTACGTTCCGAGGGAAGAATGCCGGCCCTCATCGACCATGTAGTTAACAGATTGTGCATGCCAGAGGCTCTAAGGCAAGGGCATAGACTACGGTAGATAGTGGGTAGACCGGCCTAGTGCTCCGACTGATAGAGAAGGGCTCTAGGAGCAGACCTCTCATTCATATCCAGGGTGTCTGAGATGTATATAACAGTTGCACAAAATTTATGAAGTGGCTTGGAATGCCCATACATAGCAGGACAGCAAAGAGGCACTGCTACTGATAGTGCTCTCTAAGAGTCAGGATTATCTGTTGATTTGCCTGGCTTATGGAGGCTGATAAGTATAGATAGATACAACAAGGGGGGAAGCATCCCCGATGTAGTGCCTCATTGTACATAGTGCTTTAAATGAGGAAAAAATGCAGGTACTCATTAAATTGAGCTGTGGCCATAGGGAGTGTGGCAAGGAGAGAGGGCTAGAGGTAGGACTAAGGGCGGGGCTGATGACAAACATATAAAGGCTCAAGAAGTTTTTGGGGTGTGAATATTGACAAATTGCTTCAATCTGTAACGCATTGTTGGTACCATTGCTTGTAATAAGGATGCTTTTAACATTCTCTTTCAAATGTTGCATATATGAAGATTGCCTCAGCACAAACAGCTCATGAATCACATTTGAATGCTTCTACGCCCTCAGTGCACTGCATCTCCACCCACTGGTAAATCCACCTATGTACCTGCAGTGTGCTGCATCTCTTTCCTCTAGTACCTCTGAACCCTCTGGCGCCTCTGCTGGTGTTTCCTCTGTACCCTCACTAAATAACTCAGCACACCACCCATGTGGTTTTAGGGAGACCTGACATTCAGTACTCCAGTTCACAAGTGTGCCGCATTACAAACTGAGGCCTTTGGTACCCTCTGACATCATTCCTCTGAACCCTTACTGCACTGTATCTCTGCCCTCTGCGTCTGCGCCCTCAGTGCATTGGATCTCTACGATCTGACATCTCTGCCTCTGCTGCCTCAGGGCACTGCGTTGCTACCTTGTAATCTTGCTGCTTCCTCAATCTTAGGGTATTGGATCTCTACTGTCTTGTATCTTTGAAACCTCAGTGCACTGCATCTCTATCCAAAGACATCTCTGCCCCTGCATCCTCAGTGTACTGCATTTCTTCCCTCTGATACCTCTGCTTCTACACCCTCAGTGCACTGCACCTCTACCCTCAGACATCTCTGCCTCTGCACCCTCAGTGCACTGCATCTCTATCCCAAGACATCTCTGCCCCTGCACCCTCAGTGTACTGCATTTCTTCCCTCTGATACCTCTGCTTCTGCACCCTCAGTGCACTGCACCTCTACCCTCAGACATCTCTGCCTCTGCACCCTCAGTGTACTGCATTTCTTCCCTCTGATACCTCTGCTTCTGCACCCTGAGTGCACTGCACCTGTGCCCTCAGTCTCCTGCATTTCTTCCCTCTGACATCTCTGCTTCTACGCTCTTACTGCACTTTATATCTACCCTCTGACATCTCTTCTTCTGCACCCTCAGTGTACTGCGGATCTACCCTCTGACATATCTGCTTCTGTTCTGTTCCCTCTGTGCATTGCATGTCTAACCTCTTGTAAATATGCCGATGTACCCTCAGTGTACTGTATCTCTACCTGCTGGCACCTCTGCAGCCTTTGGTGTCACTGGCAGTCTGCCCTCACTGAATAACTCAACACAGTGCAGCAACACCTCCCATAGGGTTCTAGGGAGAAGTGACATTCAGTGCTACTGTTCACAAGTGAGCCGCTTTACAAACTGAGGCCAGGAGTCTGCTTGCATTACACACAATGTGTAAGTGCAGGATGCGCTTTAAAGCCCAGGAAAGCACACTGATCAAATGCTTCTATAACGTGTTTATCATCTCTGGCAGCTGTGGCTGCAAAGAACTAGTGAGTCCGTCATCAGCCTTGGCTGAGCTCTTGCATGAAGAAAAAGCATTTAACTGCGTTAGAAATACAGTTCATTACAGCATCAATAAAAATTAAATAAAAGTGTCGGTGTGGGTGCTGTGCAGTACTTTTTTTGCAGTTTTACATAAACACTAACTCAACCCAAAGATATTCGAGCGCTTTACATTACATTACAAAAAGTCAACAGCTCTGGCTTTTACACCACATGCTTTCACCAGTGGTCAAAGTGGGGGAAAAAAAGTAGGGGAACTGTGGGCCGAGAAACAGAGGGCGGTAATAACCTGTGGATTGGGTCAGTGGGCGGAGTCAGAGGTGTGGCAGAAAGAGCAAAATATCCCAATTTTTAGTGTTTGTTTCCCATTTCACTAACCGGTTACAGCTTATTACGTAATTTAATTTAACAAATGGATGCACATGTTTATTAAAGGTTTAATATGAGATTCTGACATTAAAATACATTCTCAGAGTGGGGTACGTTTCCAATCACGGAATGTCCCGAATATCCTTAAAAGTGGAATGGCAGGCCATTTGTCTCCCAGCCATGGAGTTTCTGTCATCAACACTTCTCTTTCCTTTTACCACAAGAGCAGTTCAAACATGAAGGCAAAATATCCTACTTTGCAAATGTTTTCCACATAATTATGGGTCTGCCATATTTGCCACATAATACATCATCTGCTGCATAATCTGATGATTTTAACTAATAAATTGTTTATAGCTCAAACAGATCAAAAGTTACTAAAAAATGTGACTTGTGCTGCTTTGAAGTGGAAGTTCCTTTGCAAAGGTTGACTGGTCCCCTTTCTCACTGCTGCAGTTGTATGTTCCACTGGTACTAATAAGGAAAAATCTTTGCAGAGACTGTTAGCATGTGTAAAAATGTCAAAATATTAAAAGTGTCAGAAAATGTACAGCGCCACTAATACCAGTGTAGGGTGTCAGAGCACTTTACATCACACATATTACACAGAGACAATCAATCATATGTGTGTAAATACCTGCATAGGAAATGTTACATAAGACAAAGGACTACAAGGTGTAGGAGTCACATGACAATCATACTAGTGGGCAGTATAGTTAAATAGTGATTAGTCTGGAGAAACATAAACTCAGAATTTAAAATGTAATACCATGGTTGGGGGTTCTCTTTATTAATCAGAATTGATTTCTACCCAAATGAACCCTTTTTTGCAACATTAGGATAATCAAAGACTGGGAAAAAACCATAACGCTTTAATTTATACCTTGCAGTTTGCATGCAGCTCTTACATGACAGTTAATAGCTTACTGTTCTATGTTAGGATTTTAACTTTTTTTTTTTTTTGCAGAGTTTTATATAGCGCGAACTTGACCCGAATCCAATCAAGTATCAGAGCGCTTTACATAGCACCAGTTACATTACATGAGGACACACATTCATTTTTGTTAGGCACGGGGAGATAAAGTGATTTGCCCAGAATCACAGGATGTTTAGTGTCATTACCGAGACTCGAACCTAGTTCCCCCAGGTCCAAGGTTGAGCGCCCTAGCCGTGAGGCCAACCTATTAACTGCAAGTAACAAAAGGGTCTCTCTGAGAAAAGCAGTAACCCACTGACCTATTTACATTATGTGCACTTTGTAATCTGCATGGTACATGTTCTTAGCTGCAGGCACATTAATCCTCTGTGCTTCCTTTCCTTGAATCAAAAGGTCCACTAGACAAAACACCATCTCTCTCTACTAAGAATATTAATCACTGGAGTTATCATGACATTTCTATTGTTGCCGAAAATTGTTGGAGGCAAAGAAGTAGGCAGCAAGTGCTTTAAAAACCATATTATATTTGCAAATACGACGCCCCCACCTGAAGTCAGCACCAGCTGCGGTCCGTGCAGGTAACACTGGTGGAGCAGGGTAAGGGGGGATTTCGAGGGACAATGCCGAGGGAAAATGATTTATTTAATTTTCACCTCAGCATCATCCCTCTAAATCCCTCCTTACCTGGCCCCTCTGCCCCACCACTGTTACCTGCACGGACCTTGGCTGGTCAGCGCCTGATGTGGTCGCACTGCCCTTGAGCCACCCTGCTCAAGGGTCCTGTCACCTCCTAGACAGAGTCACTGTCACTCTATGGTGTGCTGCTTCATGGGCCTGCCTGCAAGACTGGAGGTGAACTTCAGAATGAATTGTGGCGGACAGGCCTTCAATGTTAACCCACACTTGCCAATGCTAGGGTCCACCTGCTGGTGCTAAGACACCAGGTCTTTTAAGATCTTGCGGGGACTTCTAAGGTCTAGCATGGGAATGTGTTCCCTCAGGGGGAGTGGTCTGGTCATGAAAGCTGAACCTGGTTCCCGGGTTCCAAAATCAGCAGCTCTGACCATAGTGCACATCCTCTCCCCCACTGAATACCATACTGCCCCACTGAGAGAAACATGCACTGCACTGATCCACTATAAACACCTGGATGTGACTCAATTCAAATTACGCACTATACAAGAGCAATATGATGCCTAAAAAAAATTAACAACATCCTAGAAAAAGCAAACACTCGTAGGGAATGCAAGACTAAGTAAATGTAAGCATGAACAACATGGTTACCTTTTTCTTTTTTACACTCATTATTAAGAAATTAGTGAGTGCGTTTGCCTGAAAAGTTAAGGCCATGACTACAGGGCCCAGAAGTGACCCGTTTCAATGCCTATTGCTTATATCCTTACAAAACATAAGCAGTATGGTTTAAAAAGACCACATTCGTGAACACACAGCCGCTGTACACATTTTGGGGCAGATTTACAAGCCCCCTGTGGCACCAGTACGTCACTTTTTGTGACGTTCTGGTGGCGTATTCTACTGCTCCATATTTATGAGGACAGGAAAAGCCACCCTCAGTGGCTTTTCCTGTCCTTGTAAATATGGCCCCTTTACACCCATGGAACCAGACACATCTCCAGATTTACGAGGATTCGTAAATCTGGAAATGCGTGTGAATGCTACGCCTCCCTAGGGAAGGCGCAGCAAGGAGAAATTTTTTCATTTCTCCTCGTTTTTTCCTCTTTCATTGTGTGCTGCATTCTACAGCACGTATTGAAAGAGGAAAATCCCTGTAGTGATTGTTTTTGTGCAGGAAGGTGCCCCTTCCTGCACAAAACAAGCTCCCCATTATGCAGGCATACTTGCACCATGGTACAAGGGTGCCTGCGCTGGCGCATGGCAGCAGTTTGTGCGCCAGTGCAGGGGGAAGAACAGGAATGCGACATATCATTGTAAATATGTTGCATTCCTGTGCTTTTGAAGTGCCGCAGCGTGGCGCAGCCAAAGGTTTCGCGTTGCCACGCTGCGGCACTTCCTCGGAAATCTGCCCCCTTGTTTTCCAATTCACCCATTAAGCAGGTATTTCAGTACCTCCACTTTCCCACCCAGGTAGAGCAATGTTGTTCAAAGAGCGACGAGAAAACTAAAGTAGCGCAAAGTAGCGATTTACTGGCAAACACTGTTAAGTGGCGCTAATGTGTTTCAGTGTGAATAAATCCATCTGGCCCTCTGTTTTGCTTTATTTAGTTATTTTTCATATTTTAAATGTTTTATTTCTCTCCACCCCGAGGCTGCACTTAGAAATTGAAAAATGTCAGAAAAGACAACGGGGCAGATTTATGAGCCCCTTGCGCCACTTTTGCGTCACTTTTCCCATGTTAAAAGTGATGCAAAAGTGGCGCAAGGGGCTCATAAATCTGCCCCAACGTTTCCAGCAAAAGTGTTTCTTTTTTGGATCCATTTCACAGGAGAGCAAATAAACGAAAGGAGGAAAGAGAAGGTAATACCTGTTTCTTGAAGTCTCGGTTTTCACTAAATGAGGAGGAGCGAGACAGTAAGAGAGGAAAGAGGGAGGCAGCTGCCACTGCCAGTGGCATGAGAACTGGACACTGTCCTTGTCTTCTCTGAGCACGAAGGAAAAGACAGAGTCCTTTTCCTTCTCTGCCCGTTCCGCCCGTCCCCAAAAGCCGAGCCTTAAATATCGGCCTTGGCGATTTCTGCCGTCCGGGAGGCATATTTGAAATAAGAAAGTAGGGGAACGGACTTTATGAAATTAAAGAAGTAGGGGCACGCAGTTCCCTGCCGATACCGCCCACTTCGACCACTGGCTTTCACCTTCAGTGGTGCTTGGGACGGAACCGGCATTTAAGACACTCACCTATACTGGAGTTGCAGAAGATTCCTCTTTGGGTCCTCAATGTGACTGGCCCTGGTGGCAAACCCAGTGGCGGCTCGCACAGGTAACGCTGTAGGGCGGTGAGGCGGGGTAGGGGCGGGCTGGGTTGGGGGTTAGTGGAGTTTGACATACAACGTAAAAGTAAATAAATAAATAAAACCACTTACCTTGCTCTCACCGCATCGCGGAGTCGGCCAACTGGCAAGGGCAAGGTAAGTTGTTTAATTTATTTACTTTCCACTTTCCCGTCGTATGTTGAACTCCACTAAGCCCCCACCCTGCTTCACTGCCCCACAGCGATACCCGTGCGAGCTGCCACCGGTCAAACCATCTTTCTCCCTTCTCATCGACATTTTATGGCTCTTTGTTTTCCATCCGGCTGCCTGCGCTAACAAAGAAGAAAGGAAAAACCAGCGCAAATTACGCATTTTACACCTTCCCACCACACAGCTACCTGGCAGGTGACGTCACACATTGCTCTGACCGTTGCGTCACTACCAGTGTGAAATTGCCATCATGTGAGCCTGCGCCGCAGTGTAGAAATGTGATGAATGCTCACCTATTGTTTATTTATCACCTGAAATGTTGACCTTATGCAGTGAGTACTGGTACTCTCCTTGGTAATGGAGAAGTTCCAGTACTCTTGGGGAGGGTGGGTGGGGGGAGAAAGAAGTGCCTTTACTCAGTCCCAGTGAGTATCAGCCCATTTAAAGCACTGATTGTACACCTGCAGTAGCCGTTGCATATGGTTTATATAGTTCTGCTGGGAAACCGTCTTCCCCAGGCACCTTATATGTGAGAGGCTCCACTATCACCGCCTGAGCCTCATCCAA
Organism: Triturus cristatus; assembly: GCF_964204655.1. Taxonomy (NCBI): domain Eukaryota; kingdom Metazoa; phylum Chordata; class Amphibia; order Caudata; family Salamandridae; genus Triturus; species Triturus cristatus. The sequence goes on from NC_140582.1 coordinate 722,383,418, forward strand.
GAATCATTCACATGCCTCCTTGATCCTGGCCTGGGCCTCGTGGTCAAGATAGTGAGTGTAATCTTTGCACTGTCAGGAGACTCGTGAAGTGTTCAGGCTGGAATAATAATCAACCAGCTCTGATGATATGTCACTCTCATCATAGATCATGGTGCCATCCTCCCTTTGTAGGTGGGTGATAGCCTCTATGTGTCTGTCGGGTCTTGAGAGTATGGCTACGGTTAAGCTTGGCCTCTCCCACTCTATATATGCTCTGGCTCACACATATATTTGTGAGTCCTTAACCTTTAGTTCTGTCTTTTCTATGAAATAATTGTATTTCTGTCTAATTTCTGTCAGTGTCGTAGAGGACAGTGCTTTGTAGTATCCCTTTTCTAGGTATTTGATGCCCTTCTTGAGGTGGTTGAGACTACTATGAAGAGTGTTCCGGACCTCATGCCGTTTCTGTATGCAAGTACCCAGCATGTATGTCTTAAATGCTTCCCACAGCATTACTGGTGATTGTACTGATCCATCATTGTTTTGAAAGTAGTTTAGATTTCTGTTTTCAATTCTTCTGCAAATGCTGTATCAGTCAGAGACTGGGGAGACAGGTGCCATGTAAAGGCACCGTTCTTGGGAACAGGGTGTACCGATGGTTAACTTGGCTGACGAGTGGTTAGACAAGGTACACTGCAGGTGTTCTAACCCATCGGTTATCCCGCTAATGTTGAGTGTGCCTAGCCCAAGACACGTGGCCTATGGAGACATGTGTTCCTACTATTTGGGTGGGAAAGCAAGTTCTGCAGAGGTCTCTCAGACTCTGGTATTATATCTAATTTGGGTGTCATTTTCTTTATGTAATAATCTAAAGGACAGCCCCCTCCTCACCAGGATAGCTGTCCCTCTGGCATATGATGAATATTTAGTGAAAGAAGATGGCTCCTCCACGTGGAAACTATGTGGGACTGGGAGCGTGCTGTATATCCGTCTCCTGTAGGAGGGTGATGTCTAATTTGTAGAAGTCAAGACATGCCATGACCTGTCTTGATTTACCAGGATTGTTAAAACCCTCTATGTTCCAAGTTAATAGACAGAGAGTGGGGAACTCGGGGGTATACTCACCTGTGCAGTATCATGGAGGCAGACTTAATGATGCTGTAGTCTCTCCAGTCTGTATACTTGCTGGAGTTTGTCTAATAGTGGGCTAATATTGGAAAATGCATTGGCCCTGTCTAAGCTGTGGTTGACCATGGGTACACGTGCCAGCTGTGTAATGTCCCCACCCCGTCTCACACCAGCCACCTTTACCTGCCAGTGAAAGTACCCTGATTGAAACAATAAGCCATTGCCTTCTTAACCCATACAATAAAGTCAATATAGTCCTACTTTGGTCTAATGCGGGGTCACCTATAGCAGGAGTGACAGCCTATCAACACCGCCATCATGGGGGAGTTTGTTGGTCCATGTGGGGGAGCAAGGAGTAATGGACAGTATCTGTTTAAGGTAACATATACCCACCCGTTCCAGGCCCCAGCAGACGCAGTGTCCAGCAGTCAATTATCTACTTGGGCGCCGGTGCGGCACAGCTCCCCGCCCCTAGCGAATGTGGGTGTGAGTCTTTCATTCTACATGCTTGCTCCGCTAGTAACTGTGATCCGTTGCATCAATCGTCAATGGGTCTTTTCACAAATGGATCCGCTTTCTGAGGTGTGGCAAGCATGTGAATCTTCTCCCTGGGCGTGAACTTAATGCATGCTGGGTACGGCATAGGGTATTGTACACCAGTCTGACATAACTTCTGTTTGATGGGCATGTATTTAAGGCAAACTTCTTACACCAACAAGGTGAAGTCTGGGAAGATGGTGAATGCTAAACTCTCATGCCTCAGGTTGTGGTATTTTGCGGGCTAGTCATAGGCCAATCCATGTCCTGTAATTGAGAAGCCTAGCTATTATCAGGAGTGTAGTTACTCCTGGTGGGGTTTATGGCACAGCATGCGATGAGCTCTCTCCATTGCGAAGTATGGGGAGAAGTTTTCATCACCAAGCAGATTTTTGATGGGAGCTTTCACATAGTTGGCCATGCTGCCTGTGTTTTTCAACTGAGGAAGGCACACTATCTTCAAGTTGTTGCTTTGCGATCTGGCTTCAAGATGTTCTTTCTTTGCAGTTATAACATTGAGTATCTTATCATGTCCATTAGCTTTTCATTGTAGCCAGATGTCTTTTAGTTGGGAGATGAGACCTTACGCTGTAGGGAGGAGCTTTTGTTATTGTCAAATGTGCTGGTTAAGTTTTCCACTCTGGTGATGAGTGTGTCTATCTTGGTGTTGAGGTAATTCAGTTTTAACTCCATTTTGTATTCTGTCGCCATTTTGTTGCCCTCACTCAGGCAGCTTGGTAAACCGAGTGTTTTTGCCCTTTGTACTGCCACGTGTCAAATAACCTTCCCTTCTAGCGCCGGGATGCCCCAGGGTAGCTGTGCGCTATATAAGTTTTAATAATAATAATAATAATAATTCTTTGTTGTGAAGCCAATTCCAGGAACTAGCCAGACTGACTAAATCCCTGCCTATACTGACTAATCCTTGTCCCAACTATTTGTTGGCCTTCAGTATTCTTTCTCCGCATTATCCTATTTTGCAAGTTGTACTTTGAAGCACGCAAACATGTCCTGCCGTTACTGATTGACCTATAGGTGCTGTCATTGATTGACTCTTGGGGTTGGGCAAAAACATGACTCAAGGGGGACGTTCTGGTTACACGATGCCTTGTTTTGAATGTTTTCCTATTGGCTAATATTTGGCAGATCTTGTATGTCCATATTGGCATTTTGCATGCTTGCATGAGCCAGGCCTGCCCCTTTCTTTTATGCTGAGTATGTAACCCTCACATATATAAGGCCCCAGTGTTCTGCTCTCTTTGGACTTCCTCATTCAGTTGCTGCGGCTTCTGGGTGACATAGTCACACTCATTTTGAGTTTAATAAAGATGTTCTTTTATATTTCAGTTTCTGTGCCAACTTCTTTTTTTTGTTAGTTTAACCCTGAGAAGGAGTTTTGAATTTCTTCAATTGGTGCCCTCTGTGAGGCTCATCAGGAGTGGCTATATGAGGGACCGATCTTGTCAGGAGACTGAAATCTACTGAGGAGGACAGGACAGGACTCTACTAAGGAGATACTCTGTGCACGGAGATTCTGGGGATTCTTTGTCTCTGCAGCCCAGTATATTTCTGATCTTCCTGATTTTGATCCTCCACATGATATCTCTCCTGACTGAGAACTTTTTTTTTGGCGTGAGTATTCTAAAAAAGACCGTTAGGTCATTCAGAACTTGGCAGTTAGAATTTGGACAACCTTTTTATTGGTAAGAGTCGTTATGAATTTGTGTTGGCCGACTTTGGATTTGTATTGGATTGATATGCAAATTGCAATTTGTGTAGGCAGGTCATGAGGAGATTTTTCTCTACTTCGTATAAAATTTGAATGGTGCAACGTACGGAGAGTACCTTAAGCACTACTTTGATTATAAATACTTGCAATTCTGCAGAATTTTTTTGGCATGCCTGTTTCAAGCTCACATCGAAGAATGTGTTGCTTTTTTGTTTTTGAAGGTACCATAGTGAGATGTGAATTAAATTTGCCGGCTCCCATGAGGGAATACCTAAATAGGTTTAGGTATAAAAACATATTTCTTCCTTGGTGATTCTGTATCCCCAGGGAATTAAAATATGGACATAATACATACAAGGATCCTTTGTTCTGCGCAATCTTATGAATGGAGTGTATTTTGGCTTCTTGTACATATAGTAGTCTGTTGGGCTGGTTTTTTGTGCAGTCTTTTGGAACACTATTAAGAAGCGTTTCTTGTAAATATGACTTCCAACTAGTATTTACTAATGGTTTGGTTTAAGTACAGTCTGTGGGCTGTCCTTTGTTTCTGTCCTAAGTGTTGATCTGAGGGTTAAATGTGTGTTTCTGTGGGTTAAATATATGTGTCCTGAGTGTTTGACCCCTTTCTGTTTATGTCTGAAATGAGCTCAATGTGTGTTTGTGGTTTTTCTTGATGTTTTCAGTCTGTTAAGCAAAATGTCAGTTAATTAATATTAAGTAGAAATTAAATACAAATCCAGAAATGAACCATGTGATATGCTAAATAGCTATATGTTGCTATATAATTTATAAAATAAGCAATTATGCACATGTACAAACTGTTAAATGCTTAAAAAAATAAAATTAAAATTTACAATCACTAGGAATACAATGGCCTCAAAAACAAAATTGTGTGTTTTGTAGAAAAATAAACTTATAGTATTTCTTACTTACATACATTGTTTTAGATATTAACAGGCAAACACTTCAGCTGAAGTAAATTTTTGCTGAACTCAAACGCAACACGCATTGATATGTCTTAGTTTGAAAAAGACTGCCACCGTGCTCATGTTACAACACTAAGAGACAAGCTTTTATTGTCGCTAAGCAAGCAGCTCTAATAGACAGGAATGTTTACTCAGCCAGGACTTCGCCCTCAGTTGAACACGGGTGAAACTTTGCATTTCAAAATGTTGTTTTAAAAAAGTTCCAAAACTAAGGTTCATTATTTTGTATTACAGGAAGACATTTCAATTAAGGGTTTCCTCTCTTTAAGCATTTTTATAAGAATATTTTTGGTTCTAATGTTAAAATAATTGTTCTGTTAAAAAAAAAAAAAAAAAAAGTGGCGAAGAATTTTTTTTTGGCGTGCTTTAAGTTAGGCTTCTGTGCTTAGGCTTATAAATGAATGCATCTAAAATGATAGGCAAGGGATGCAGCTTGCTTTTATATGTGAAATTATCAAAAATGATTGGGTTTATCAAAAATAATGATTAATTATAAAAAATAATTATTAAAAATAAGTGCTTCTAAATTCATTTTTTTTTACTATTTATAAAGCTTAATACTCATACAGTGACCTCCTAGCATTATAATTTAATTTAAGTTGTGTTGTACTGCATAGTGAGGACATTTGTATATGGAATTTCACTTGTCGCAGGCTTAAAAAAACATATTTTTTTAAAGGATTTGCAAGAGATATGTCTAATATCCAATATCTGCAATCTGTAAAGAACATTCTGAGGATGATTAATATGTAGCACAATTATAGATATTTATTTTTAAGTGCCCCAAATATCAAAGTCGAAATTGGGTAAAATAGACTATTTAACAGCATTCTTGCCCTTTACAATAGCTTTAAAGTGCCTTAGGCTTCAGTAAATGTATATATTTGGGTATAATACAAATATGCAGGTTGTTCCCATTTGGGGTTGCTTTTAATGTCTCAGTGAGCCAATGTGCCCAGTGTTGAGGTTTGGGTTTAATATCAAGATTGAAGGTTATAACTCTAGCTAGACCTACTGAGACGTTCATCCTTTTAAGGTTGATGAACTAAGTACCGTTGCATAGAGTAGTAACAAACATTTGTTCTAAAGCTAGTATGTTATGTTATTATGTTCTGTGAGTTATTCACAGTAAATGTTTTAATAATTTAAGAATAGAAATAAATTGTAGCCCCTAAAAGAAGTAATATATATAACATGTGTTTTTAAAAAGGGTTAAATATTGCAGGTTAGGAAGAGTTAAAAAGGTTTTTTTGTCTGTGACAAGCTTCAGTGTGAGGAGAGAGACAGGGCTGAGGAGCGCAGAACGCGAGGCAGATTTTGACCTCGAGGTCAGTAAGGTGGGAGTTAGGAGTGAGTGTAAACAGATGGAGAAACCATTGCTTGGAAAAGCTTCTCTGACAAGAAGACATTAATGCTTGCACACTATAGGAACCTTGAAAAGTGGCGGGGACCAGGAATGCTGGCAGAGGCTGGATAGCAGCCCAGAATGTTCTGCTGAGTTGTTATTCTTAGCTCTTGGAGGACTGAGCAAGGCCGAGAAGTGCATTCCTGCACGGCCTCGCTCAAAGCAGGGCCTCAAAGGGGGTGATACATTCATATTTGTGCTTTTGAAAATACTGTCCATGTAGTTGCCTTAATTTAAGATGGTTGGTTACAATTGATATTTTGTGTGTTATGTGAAGTATCAGCAGTAGGTTGAAACAAGATGATTTTTTTTTGTATGACTTCTTTGAAAACAAAACAAAATGTTTGTGTGTTTTCCATGTTTTTGCATTTTGTCCTTCTATGAATTGTTCCTGCTGGTCCTGTGTGTCAGAAGAGACACAGTAAGTTATATTTGACAGCCGGTCACCACTAACTGGTGACCAGCTGTCAAAGGGAGGGTTAGGAAAGTAAAAAAGTGTAATTTTCATTTGAAGCCTGACAAATTAAGCAGGCCCGAATATTGGGTTTTGGGCTGCAGGCTCATAGTGCATAAAGTACATGACATGGTGTTGTGAGGAACTGGAACATTAGCTGAGATTACCGTATATGGTGTAGGGGCCAGCGGTAGAGTTAAAATGTGTGTACTATTTTGACTTTTGTGTATCACCCATACTCTTGGTATTGTGTCACAAACTTGACTATCACCCGAGTAATTTTTCGTTCTTCCTATAGATTTTTCTTTTGCCGCTTCTCCCCTGATTGATGTTGCATTGTGCCTAGTTATTGGGGATTTTAGATATGTCCTAGTCCCATTTCTCTTTTTCGAATTCCTTTCACCAGTCAGCCCTTTTATTATTATTGGTGTATTTTTCAGGTTCACATTTCCAGACTGTAGTAATGTACCAGGGACCCCCATATTATGTATAATTACCTTTTAGTATGACCAAACTGGTTTTTAGGAATTTTCTTTAGCCCTACTTCGATGTTTTCCAGTCTGACTGTCAGGGTAGTGATGGACTGGTTAACTGACTCAATACTATAGTAAGACAAGTTTTCCACCTCAATAGGAGATACCTTACATTTATTTTTTTGAACATGACAAATTTTCAATGACTATTTTAATTTGGTTTTTTACCCTTTTGTTCCTGCTTCTTTAATTTTCGGTGGGATCAGATGTGTTCTAAATCATGGAAATACCAGGACTCTCTAAATCTTGTCTTTTGTTTCCACATTTGACTATAAGCCTGTGTATTGCATAGTGCACCTGATGCACAGTTATTAAAGGGAGGTATCTACATGTCCCTGATAATCTGTATCATGTGATTTCTCTTTTGAAGTGTTCTAGATAAGGAATTTAGGAACACCTAGACATAATCATTGAAAAAAAAAAGAATTAAAAAAAAGAAATGTTTACCCCATTAGGCAATGCCACCATGTGATAGAATTCCCATTTAATTATCTACCCTCAGATGACAGAGGATAATTAAGGGTACCCAAATTGAAGAGACTAGAAGTACTGCCTTTGAGAATGACAGTGTATTCTAGACCAGAGTTGTCCTATGGCGTATGGTCACTCCCTTGCAAATTGTAGGCCACCTGCTTGCAGTCCCATTGTTAAATACAATGAACTGTTTTTATACTAAACTGAGAGAAACTAACAACTGTGTCACATTTCCTACGTCACTAGATTCTGCGGGAAGTAAGTCATAATAACCTGCAGAACACTGATTTAAGCCTAATTCCCATCAGTGACCGCTACAGATGAAAGATGGACGTCTTGGCCCTACAGTCCAAGCACCCAGAAAGTAGCAAGGCTGGACAGCGATCGCCAGCGCGCCATCAATGGTATCTCCAAAGCATCGTACTTGCTCCATCAGACGGCGTTGGACATCACAAAACCAGAGTTTCAGTGTAAAAGAGCGAAAGAGAAGGATTCCTGTTGTTGATGGCATAGCTGGTTTGAGGCTTCAGTTTTCTACCTGTCATGTGCTGGTAACCTCTGACAGTGTGCAGTCCCTTGAGCCCCTTGGCCTGAGTTTTGGTCACCCCCCCCCTCTCTTTTCTTTGCTCCAACGGAAGGGCAGTGCACCGGAGGATCTAAGGCACTACACGATGAAAGGAAAATTAAATGAAAGAGCAGCCCAAACATCCTCTGACACCGAATAGCGAGTGTTGGAGCCTGAAAGTGTTGCTAAGCGTGAAAGTCTGTTGCTCTTTCCGATAAATAGTACTTGGGTCTGCACGAGATGATCTGTGCCCATGACCAACGAAGAGCACAATATCTGTAGTGCCTGCCGCAGAGGAAATATATTGGTGCACTGCCTTGAGACATTGAGACTTTCGAGTAAGCTGTGAATGTTTGCTAGGAGGGCACTCCAACGGATACTGAGAATCACTATTTTCATGAAAGGCCTGAATGAAGAGGCCCAATGCGGAAGAAAACAACAGAAGCAGATTTGATGGATGATAGAAGCCTACCAGAGAGGCTTAGAACAGACTTTAGCATAGTTATGGTTGCACAAGCGGTTCCCGTGCAATTGCATAGAATGAGTGTTAGGAGACTGATTCTTATTGTTTTGCTGGCATTGTTTTAGAGTAGTATTCTGTTTAGTAAAAGCAGAATCAGGTCTATCCTCGGTTGAAGAGTATCCCCATTTCACCTGAGAGCATTGATAAGGATCGCCACTGTTTCACCTGAGTATACAATAGTCACTGAAATGCATAAGAGCCCTGAAAAGGTTCGCTAAATAATTTTAGGATTTGCTTTTGCCTAGGGTTGTGAAAAAATGATAATCTTGTTTGTAATAATGGTCATTACTTTCTTCTGCTATCTGAATGTTAATTATGACTCGATGCTTTGTTCTCTTTGTATCCCTGTTGATAGCTTACATATACCTGCTTAAATGAAATGTGTAGAATGGAAAATGCTCACCTAGCAATGAATTAGGATTTGCCTGAGTAATGGCAAAAGGAGGGTCTGAGGTAATTCAGTTTTAACTCCATTTTGTATTCTGTCGCCATTTTGTTGCCCTCACTCTGGCAGCTTGATAAACCGAGTGTTTTTGCCCTTTGTACTGCCACGTGTCAAATAACCTTCCCTTCCTTGTTGTGAAGCCAATTCCAGGAACTAGCCAGACTGACTAAATCCCTGCCTATACTGACTAATCCTTGTCCCAACTATTTGTTGGCCTTCAGTATTCTTTCTCCGCATTATCCTATTTTGCAAATTGTCCTTTGAAGCACACAAACATGTCTTGCCGTTACTGATTGACCTATAGGTGCTGTCATTGGTTGACTTATGGGGTTGGGCAAAAACACGACTCAAGGGGGACATTCTGGTTACATGATGCCTTGTTTTGAATGTTTTCCTATTGGCTAATATTTGGCAGATCTTGTATGTCCATATTGGCATTTTGCATGCTTGCATGAGCCAGGACTGCCCCTTTCTTTTATGCTGAGTATGTAACCCTCACATATATAAGGCCCCAGTGTTCTGCTCTCTTTGGACTGCCTCATTCAGTTGCTGCGGCTTCTAGGTGACATAGTCACACTCATTTTAAGTTTAATAAAGATGTTCTTTTATATTTCAGTTACTTTGCCAACTTCTTTTTTTTGTTAGTTTAACCCTGAGAAGGAGGTTTGAATTTCTACAGTGTCTGTGAGGTGAGGCTGTTTTGTGTATGGAGCATCAGTGTAAGCATAGCTATTACTTCTTATTCTGGTGAGCGGCCCTGAGAGGAGGATGTTCTTTCCTAGACTGTGTTCTGCTCACCTTCTTGGCTCCAAAGTACAGCTTGGCTTGCCTGGTGTCTACTTTTCTCATCTTTAATGACTCCATCGCTGATGAGTTGGATGCTCAAGGTGCCCCAGACTGGGGTCTGCCCACCTGCCCATGTGCGGATGAAGAGACGGCCTATGAAGAACCTCTGGTTTGCTCAGAGGGTGCAGCAGTAGCCAGCACATGGAGCAGTGAGGGCTGGAGTTCCATATTCACGTGCGGCACCCCCATTTGAGTCCTGATATGGGGTGGCTGGCCAGGATTGCTGCAAGGTTTTTATTGGTGAGGGCCTTACTGTTATAGAGCTTGGCTGAGTAGGTTCCACAGGTTAATGTGCCAGGGAGCCTCAGGCCTCTCATGTAAGCCATTCTCAAGGTTGCTAATGGGTTGTTGCTCCCTGCAGGGGATGAATAGGATGGGTGGGCCTCCAGGGCTGCAAGGGGTGAGGCTCCAGGATCATGCACTTATCCCTCTTTTCAGAGTACTAGGATGGGATGGCTGACCATCTGTCTCTGCAGGTTTCTTATTAATGAGGGCCTGGCGGTGGCTTAGCTCGGCAGGGTAGGTACTTACATTTGCACGTCAGAGTCCTCATACTCCTGCACGGGCCGCCCAAAGGATCACTGGGTGCAACAAATGATGAATTGAGGGGGTGGGGCCCCACTTCCAAGATGAACTTCGGTGTCGGAAGGCATGAGCCATCCTCTGCGGTCAGTACAGCCACTTACTGGGATGCTTCCCCGGTAAAAGTTCCAGCACCGCTGCACCCTCTCTAGACTCGCTGCTCCTTGGGTCCCACCATGCATGCTGGCACCCCCCTTTGAGTGCCTCTCACGTATGAGGCTTAAGTCTGGTTAATATATGGGGTCTCAGCAGTGGAGATGCTGTTAGCCCACAGTAGAGGGTGACCAGTGATACACCGCGGGCACCGACATGTTGGGAGTGGCTAGATTGGCATGACCATTTCTCTTCCTGGTCCAAATGCATTGTCCGTAGGACAGCAGTGGCTATACCCAGTGCAGGGCTGCGGGTAGTATTCCAGGGAGTATCTTATGCCTCTGTTTGGCGAGGATGCTGCCGGATTCTGATGGATGATTGTGCCGGCAGAAAAAGCCTCACTGTGCAGGATATGAATAAAAGTGATAATGTGTCGAACACTAACTTTATATAATGAGCAATGCCTTTTCCTGTGGGATAGTGTCTATTTCCAGCTCTATTTTCAATTGCAGAAGATCAATGTATCATTTTGCTTGGGAAAAATTACATTTTAAAGTCTACTTCTATGGAGGCCTATTTTAAGCTATTGGTACATTTATAGCTAAGTTACTGAATCATTTACAACCACTATTGATACTAGAAACTTGATTGGTGAAATGTCATAACTGTATTCTTTCATAAATGAAAGATTTGTGGACTGGAGTCTCTATCTTTAGATACCATTTGGTGTATATAGAAGGTTAGGATTATATTATTGGTATATATTATCTATGTCACATTTTGAATTGCATTGCCAGATGTCTGTGCCATTGAACTTTTTCTTTAGAAAAGAGTGACAGACACTCGGTGTTGGACTGGCCTGTAGAGCAATTGGTCAGTACTCAATAGGATGGTCAGAAAGCCTCGAATATTTGGCTGTTTGGGACCTGTGTAATGGACTGCTGCACAAGTTTTCACTGGTAATTTCTCTGATATTAGAACAAACATTGTCTGCAGCAAGCTCATATCGATGCAGTCTGCCATACCTTGCAAAACACTTATACAGCATCTTTTCATAAGTTAAAAACTTTCCAAATTGGCTAACATAATTCACTTTTTAAGCTATCTAATTCACTAATGACGGCATCTTTTACTATGATGCCTTTCCCATTTTCTGTCTCAGTCCAACGCTAGCAACACCTGTTTAGAATTACCATGTTGTAATTTCAGGTAGGTAATGGAGGTATCACATAACTCAGCAAAGTCTACTAATGTGGGTGAAAGTTTAGCTGTGCTTGGCTGATATCCACTACCAATTTAATTTTTTCCTTCACTTTTATATACTGCATTTTAATTGGAGACTTCAACTTCCCTAATTAAGCCTTGTATCCCACAATGTAGGGTGCATGGTATTTCAAAATGGCAAATATAGAAAACTAATATTACCAAGCCCTTACAGTGACAATGCTCTAAAAACTATCTTCATTGTGGCAAGCCTAGCTGTTGTTTAAGTAAACAGAGTACACATTAAACTACTAATACTTAATCTGGGTAATGGAACAGTTAGAAAAGTAATTAAAGCACTATTTTTAATAGTTACAAATCCAATTAAATTGCAAAGACCAATTTTTAATAAATGTTAAGGAAATTAACTTTTAGAAATTTACTTTTTACTTTCCAAAATTTTCAGTGGTCTAATTAACATTATACCCTGTCAACTTTCAGTCTATTCTCATCCCGGGAAGAAGTGTGAACGGGGTGTGAAACTCCTCCTAGAAGCATGCAATATACTGACCTGAAAGGGCAGTAGTTACTCCTCTGAGCTCAATAGAATAAGCAGGATGGGGGCTATATCATTCCTGTTGATACTACCATGGCACATTCATCATAACGGGTCTATCTGAAGCACAAGTAAAAGTTTTGCTCCCTTCAAAGGGATCAAACAAGATTCCAGGACAATTCTTCCATATTCCTTGTCTGTTTTTTGAAAGACCCTGTTTTTTTCCAACATCAAACTAGATTTTTTTTTTTGTTGTGGGTGGACACTGGCGATTACCATTGTGCACTGATCTACACAGCCATGACCCTCAGAGCCCAATTTTACTGTGGCTGAAGATTTTTACCAGCTTCCAATGCCCTGACATATGGCATTTTGGGCCTGTTTACTAGAGGGAACGTTTACCCAATGGGTTAGGGGGTCCCCATGAGCCACCCCTACCCGCTAGCAAGTGCCAGGAATAAATGTAATAACCCAAGGAACCCTATCAGAACATTGCTGGATGTGCTAAAGGATAACAGGTGAACTGATCCTGTTATACTTGGCATCTGCGACCTGTGAGAAGGACCCGAGGAGGTTGGACCTCTTACACTTGAAAGATCTCCAATGATCAAAAGGTTGATCCCCTTTGTGGCTCCAGAAACATTAAAATGCTGAACAGGAAATTCTATTGAGGATTTCCAGCTGACCAATGGCAACTGTAACTGGACTAAACTTTGCTGTTGCCCTCTGCTTGATACCGTGAAAGTCTCTAAGCGCTTCCCATGAGGTCTGGGAGCCTTGGAAGCATACCCCTGTGTTTGCTTGGGCACTAAAAGAAGCTTGGGCACTCTTTCAAAACATTTGCTCCTAATCAGCAGCGCTGCAAAGGAACCGACTGCAAAAAGTACCAGACTGGCTGTTCCACGTTCATCTTGAGTTTCAGGTTTGTCCCACATGAAGAAAAGCTTTTCCTCAGAAAAATGACAAAGTAACTTCTCATATTGGCACCCCTACTTCTTGGCCCAAGTGGAGCCACGGTACTTGGTGTATACCACCTGCGCTCCATTGCAGTTGGTCACAAACCGCACCTAGGTCCTAGTCGACAAAAATCATTATCTGTCTTTGAAGCTTTGCCCTTCTTTGCACTTTTTCCCGTTAAAATAATAAAAATATTTATATCTCTTGTTCTCCTTATTGGATTTTTGTCATTTTGTTGTCATTTTGCTTAATACATTTTTCACAATTTTTATAAATTGAAGTGAGATTTTTAATCTCGAGTATTTTTTACTTTTTACTGTTTTTGGTATTTATGAATTCATTTTCATCAAGTTAAGCCTATATGCTCTGTGCCACAATTACCAGGGAGTGAGTTCATATTTAAATATTGAAACCTCTGACTGGACCAAACAGGATAGGATAGTGTAGAGTTCAAAAGATATCCTGACAGCCATCCGTCAGTAAGAAGAGGTATTCAATGATCCCACCCAGGAACACTGGGGCTATGGTATGGGCCGGTGTGATGATGTAGGGGAGAAAGTAAAAGGGCTTGGACCCAAGGTGGAGTTAGGTAAAGGCCATTACAGCCGTGTACAAGTGTTTATTTGCAACTGTGCGTTATCTGGCTAGGCCAGGATTTTACACTGGTGATAAAGTGTCCCGGCCCGCTCCTCTCGTACATCCTGTGTTTGCCAGACAGAAGCTTGCTAACACCGAATGCAGTGCCCCACGAGACAGCATTGTTTCAAGTTCAGAAACCACCTCCCAGCATGCGTGCTGCTACAGGCCTGACTGCCAGCACCTCCCATCACAAGTGTGTGCCAGTGCTCACACATGTTCCCACGTGGCTGGCTCCCACCTAACTGGCCAACCTCAGCACACCTCATCTGCCCAACACTGATGCATCTCCTCATTGCCTGGAGGTGGATGTATTGACAGGGGAAACACACTACAGGCCTCTTCTCTATCTCCAACCACAAGAAGCAGGACAGTGGTGACTACAGATAATGTTCCATGACCAGAAAGAGGAGATCTGTACTGCCCCTGCATGCTCTTGGACCACCGCAGCTAAATCTGCCTGTAGGAGCATCATCCGTCAAACCCAGCCCACAGCTGCTACCTGATTATCTGGCCTCACCAACACTGCAGTGCCAGCAGCACTGCCAAGCCATGACGTTGCCTGCAAGGTCCCCAAAGCACAGAAACTAAGTGACTGTGCCTTCAACCCTGCCCTCACCATCCAAGGGCGTTTCGACTGCACTACCAAAATGGTGTCAATCCCAGCACTAGAGCCCTTTGCTGTCACAGGGCCTCCTCCCTCTCAAGCAGCCTGGTGGAAAGACTGAGTCATCTGCCTGGAGAACTACTTTGTGACCCTTGACATTTCAAAGGAATGAAGAACAGCCTTATCTTCAGGTAAGAGCGGTGCGGCGGTGGGGCAAGCTGGGTGGGATTTCAAGAGACGACCATGAGGGAAAATTAATTATATATTACCTTTTCCCTTGTGGTCGTCACCCGAAATCCCCCCCAGCCGGCCCCACTGCTTCACCGTTCTCACATGCAGCGGCCTCTTCTAATGCTCCATGCATGGTCGTACATACATACGATTGCTAAGGGCATGGAGACAAGACCACCCCACATGTATTGCACCATAAAAAACTCCATCACAGCCTTTTTTGAACCATTCACCCACACTGACTATGAGCTGTTACTCCTCCAGCAGGCCCACCAACATTCAGATGAATTCTTCGCCCGCATCAAAGTACTCTCCAGCACCTGCACCTTACCTCTGAAGATGGCGAAGTCCAGGCCCAGTTTATACAAGGTTGGCCCCACCTGAACTCAGGAAGGAAATCCTCCAGACCCGCAACATGCTAATGGAGGACATACTCATGTTGGGCTGGTTGAAGAAAGTATTCAAGGCCAGAGCATCCCATATTGAAGCAATCCTACAACAGTCAGTGAAGGCGGAACCGGTTAATGCAATTCGCAAAGACAGCCAAGAACCAAGCAAGGCCCCAGCATGCTATAAGCAAATGCATGCTCTTGCTGATGGTGCAGAGGTTCATACCTGCACCAGGGGAAATACACAGTATGTGGCAAGATCAATCATTTTGGGAAGATGTGCCGCTCAAGCCAGAAGTCAGCAAAAACCCAGCAGAGGCAAGTGGAAACAGTCTCCACTGCCCCAGAACCCTGGGAAGCCAGCGATATGGACGATGATGATCAAGGCAGTGCACATCATTCATGCAGGCAAACCCGTCTCTGAACATTCCTATATCACCCCCAAGTGCCAACTCAGCCTACAGGGCGACCTGGTCATGGCCCTAAAAAATACTGGAGACTCCATCAACATGATGGCCACCAAAATGTATGAGTCTTTGCCCACACCATTAGCCCTGCAGCCCACAAGAAGTAGGGTCGATGCTTATGCTTGACTCCTCTGCTGGAGTTTTCCACACCCATTTTAAGTCATCCTGCCACAAGAGCTAAAGTATACGCCTTGCAGGAAGGGGTGGGGTTCCTTCTCGGCTGCCACACAGTGCAGGATCTTGGCCTCATCCGGTTCACTTTCTCTGTGCAGACGGCTCAGATAGAGGTGCTGCTGAAAGAATTTGCCTTAATATTCAGAGGAATCGGAGTCTGTGCGCCTCCATGTAGACAAGTCTAATCTGATAATAACTTTCTTTGGGTCAACTGACCTTAAAATCAGAAAGTACAAATACATATATTAAAAGAAGTAAGGTATACAAATTCATTAGTTTAT
Source organism: Triturus cristatus (assembly GCF_964204655.1). Taxonomy (NCBI): domain Eukaryota; kingdom Metazoa; phylum Chordata; class Amphibia; order Caudata; family Salamandridae; genus Triturus; species Triturus cristatus. The sequence goes on from NC_140582.1 coordinate 722,399,198, forward strand.
CAAAAGTAATACATTAAAACATGGTCAAATTTACAAATACTATACAAAGACTTGTATTAATAAAAAACAACATTTACATAAAAAGATAAATGTATATAAAATATAAAATATTGGAACAGAGCACTCTAGTCCTTCTAACATCCCAACTTCACTTATGGGCTTAAGGTTGTTATTCAATGGCCGGCGATAGGGGAGTCTGATCAGAACTGGTTGTTAAGATAACTAGTCTAGATTCTGCTTTTCTTCTAATTCCACATATGTGGCCTAAAAATTTAGCAATTGCACAAGAAAACAAGTGTCCTGCATCTGAGCTAAAAATACGTAATGCCACGCTGTGATCTCTAGTCCCCAGCTGTTTACATATAGGAGAAAGCCATTTACTTCTTGGAACAGAGTACGCTGGGCACCCAAAGAAGATATGGCCTACAGTTTCATTCTGGGCAGGGCAGGAAGAACAACCCTTATTATTAGAGGCATTCCATTGCCACAAACTCATGAATGCGTTCAAGGGAATTGTGACATATCTAAATTGAATATATAGCTTTCTGTCTACAGGCACTTGGATCAGATCAAGGAAGCCTTCCAGGGAATGCAGCAATTTAAAATCTAAAAATTCCCCTGTTAATCTACCTATCTTAGTATTTCTGATCTCATTCCCTATTACCCAATCTCAGTACATAGATTTTAGATGGTGTTTTGTGGCGAGGCCCAAACCCAAGAAGCTGTTGCAACCCCCCTTTATCCCGCTATTGTCAAGGAGAGTCTGAAAATTCCTTATCCAGGCTATCTTTTTGACTTTGTCTGGAATGCAGACATCTTCAAAGGCAGCAGCAAACGAGGACAATTCGGGGGTTGATACCAATCTCTGCCAAAAAAGAAGAAGACGTAATTTTGCAAGATCTTTTAATGATTTAACCCCCATACCTAGTTTAAGGGGGAGTAGTGGAGTGCTCAGTGGGAGAGAGACTAGGTTCCTAAGGTTTGATATGCTCAGTTATTGTGAGATCTCCCACTTTCTTAAAGTCCTACAACTCAGCCTCATGGAGTGCACCGCTTACTGCCTTGTTTTTATAGATCTCTATAACCGGGGCAACAGATTTAGTATATGACAAGGAGTGTTCCTTCCTCAAAGATCCTACTATCGGTTTACCTTTTAAGATGGTCTTAATTAGATGTTGGTCCCAAGTCATACCCTCAGCCAATCTTACACCAAATATTCAAAGCTACCTACTCACTCTAAAGGAATATTATCTAGGGTTAAACATTCTTTAAGAGATTTATGTGGGTTCAGCATCATAAATTCTGTCTTATTAGTGTTAATTTCGAGTCCCATTTCATCACGGAAAGCCTTGAACCAGTTTAATAAAATTTGAATCCCCATCAGAGTTTTAGAAATTAGAAGCGTATCATCCGCAAAAAGAGGCATAGCAATCTTCTTACACCCTAGTTTGGGTGCATCGGCTGGAACGTTATCTAGCAAGTCCACTACTTGATTGATATAGAGGGAAACAACATAGGGGACCAGACACAACCTTTCGGTCCCCTCTGTTAACATTAATGGAGTCAGTGACTGGAGCCTGGTTCCCCAATGGATTCTAGCAATGTTGTTGTCATGGAGTCGAACAACCAATGTCAGGATCTCCTGTGGCATCCCCATATCCCTCAGTGCCAGCCAGAGTTTTCCACGAGGCAATCCAGCTGCTTGCCCTTTGCCTTCGATGGGTAGAGTTGCACCACTGCCCATAGTCCAACAAGAGCTAAGACAACTCTTAAAAGCAGCAATCATCATGAAAGTTGTTGGAACAACCCCCTAGGTCTATCCCATCGTGGTTGCCAGGAAGACCAAACAAGATGGGGCTGTGTGTAGATATATAGACATGAGGATAACCAACTGGACCATTAAATGAGAGTGACATTTGACCCCCATGATTGATGACATCATTGGAGAGCTAGCAGGGTCGAGATGGTTCTCAAAAATGGACTTGCAAGCCTCAACCATGACTCCAGACACATAATCACATTTTTAATACACATAGGGCTATGGCGGTATAAATGTCAGAATGTTGGCATCTCAAGCGCAGCTGAAGTATTCTAGAACATCATTTGTGAAATACTTTTAGTGCTCCCTGGTATGTTGAATGCCAGTGATGACATCCAGGTGCCTGCCCCAACCATCAAGAGCCACTTGACACAGCTGTTGTCAGTATTCTGCCATCTACAGGATCACGTCCTCACCCACCACCAAGAAAAGTGTGAATTCCTCAAAGAAGATATAAGTTTCTTTGGCACTACTTTTCAAAATATGAAGTTGCCCCTGACCCTTTGAAAGTTAGAAAAATACGAGAAGCACCAGCTCCCACATTGTTGCCCACATTTTTCTGGGGAAGGTCACTTAGTGTGGCCGCTTCTTACGAACCCTCGCTGATCTCACAGTAGGTCTGGGTGGTGAACTCTGCTCTGTTAACAGAATTTGCAGAGTTTTTGGCACTCCGTGGAGCATGCGGAGCTCCCAAAAACTTTGTGGAGTGGAGTTTTTTCCTCGCTCAGGCTTGCCAACATTAAGTTGGTTAGCCCAAGCATGGAAAATGCAACTCTAGACCACCTCCAAGTGAGATTTCTCAATGGATGGTCATGACCGCTCATGTTGAAAAACCATCTCTTCATCTTGAGGAAGCTGTTTAGTAGAACATCTTCTCAAGTGGCAGAAAGAATCCGCACCTTTATGCCCTGCGCATGGTGCCGTTCAATCTGCTGACAAATAACCACAGCTAAAAATCAGCATAAACAACGTGACCTAATGTTTATTTATTTTATTTATTCAATCGATCAAAAATATGATCATTCACATTTCAAATACAGTACATTATCATTAAGAACAATAATAAAATGTGCATCAATATAAAAACCGTAAACAATGTTTAATGTACTATGGGGCATATGTATGAAGCCTTTTTCCCATTTGCAAACGGGCCGATTTTCAGAATCGGCCCGTTTGCGAACAGTAAAATACCTTTTGGGATGTATCATCCCAAAAGGCCGTTGCAATATAGGGAATCGCAAATTTGCAATTCCCTATTTTACTAATGCATTTAAGGAATCAGAAATTGCGATCCCTTAAATGCAATGCAGGAAGCACCCAAGTTGTGCGATTTTGCCCTAAGAAATCGCAAATTACCACCAACTTCAAGTTGGTGGTAATTTGCAATTTATTTGAAAAATACACTTTGTTAATTTTTCAACCTGCCATGTGGCACACATACATGCCCTTAGGGCATGTATGTGTGCCACATGTGCACATATACATATATCAGGGGTGCAATAGGGTGTCCTTTTGACACCCTTGCACCCTTGAAATTGCATTCGCAATTTGCGAGTACCTACTGGTTACTCGCAAATTGCGAATGTCTTCCCATTCATTCCTATGCGCCTCTAGGCCCATAGGAATGAATGGGAAGGTATTCCTTAATTGAGATTCGCAATTTGCGATTCGCAATGAAGGAATATTAAGGAATCGCAATTATTATTGCAACTCCTACATACATTCCATTTTGTGAGTCCTTAATAGCGATTCGCAAAATAATCGCTATTAAGGATTCGCAAAACGGATTTTTCATACATATGCCCCTCTGTTGCTTACGGAACTCTGCATAGCACAGCAGAGTTTTTTGGTCACCCTGCCCAGGCGTACCTCACAGCACCACTCTGAGAACTCACAAAAAACTAGACCCCTTGGTTCTGGGGTGAGCAACAAGAGATCACATTCCAAAAAGTCAAGGCAGCACTATCTGCGGATACCACGCTCACTTACTTTGTTCCCCGGAGAGTATCAAAACTGGTGGTGGATGCCAAAGACACTGAGGTCAGTGCAGGCAGTGTCATGGTATGGCAGTCTTAACAGAGCATTAAAAAGGGTGAGAGGAGCACTCCTGTTGCAAAAGCACCTTTATGTCTCCTACTTCCCATAAAATACTGGACACATTTGAAATCTTAGTAAAAAAGGATTTACACGACATAAAATATAAGAGCAACAAACATTCCAACTTGTCTAAATTGGAGCAACACACATTAAAGATGATAGCTAATAATAACAACCTCACTTTCCAAAAAGCAGACAAAGGTGGCGCTTTAGTTATGGACTAGGAATTTTACCTCACAAAAGTATCAGACCATGATTCAGATGAATCAATCTACATTAAATTGAGCCAAGATCCCACAATTAAATTAAGGAAACCCTCAGTAAAATCTTAAGTAAGGCTATATAAATTGATTGGATTAATGACATCATGACGATTTTAACTACACCTTTTCCAAGGCGCCCGAAAATGTACATGTTGCCCACAATCCATAAAGATCTAAGGGACCCCCCATTTAGGCCAATCGTTTCAGGTTACGGATCTTTATTTGAGTCTTTGGGTACATATATTGATCACTTTCTACAGCCCATTCTACAATCTTGGTGATCATTTATATAGGATATCACAGATTCTTTTAAACGATTGATGGCTTTACCTAAGGAAGACATGACAAATTGGATTATATGCACTATAGATGTGACTGCATTATATACATCTATCCCACTTCTTGAGGGAATGGAAGCAACACAATAGTCATTGTTAAATCAGAGTGTTTTTACTCTATATTTTGTTTACATAGTTATTTTGAGTGGCAAAGCGATTTCTTTCTGCAAATCAGTGGGAACTTCAATGGTTTTAGGGGAACCCCAGTTTAGGCTAGCATTTTCATGGAAAAATTTGAGTCTGATCATATTTTCACTGTGAAAGATTGGAGCAAACATTTAGTTTGTTACTACAGGTACATAGATGACATTTTTCTAATTTGGAAACATACTGAATCCGAATTACAGGCTAACATAGTAGCTTTAAATAATATACATGAACGATCAAATTTACCCATACCATAAATAAGTTGCATATCGCATTTTTGGACGTTTGGATTGAAAAAAACGAGGCTGAAATTTTCACGAGTGTAGTCATGAAACCCACTGATAGGAACAATGCTTTACATTTTCAAAGCTTTCATCCTCCACAGTCACTGGATAATCTACCTGTTGGCCCTTCTGGCAGGTTCACCCCTGAACTTTTTTGCATTTTACTGGTGACTTGGTGTGGTGACTTTTTTGGTTTCTGCGCACTTTCCCTGTGTCCCAGGGTAAAGTGCGCGCGTGCTCTGAGTGCATGTGGTGAGATAGGCCTGCCCTCCCATAGGAATGCATGGGGAATGTATGTGTCCCTAGTAGTTCCTGATGCGTGGGGTGTGCAGGCCCGAGTTTGGTATGTGCGGACTCGTGGGAGTGAATGCTGCGCGATGATGTGTGCGGCGTGCATGTACCTAGTGTGGAAGTGCCACTTCTAGAAGTGGGCACTTCTGTGTGCAGTGTGTCTGTCGCGTGATTGGCTGGTCATGTCATGTGACGGGCTAGGGATTCCCCAGAGTCAGGATGAGTCACCCAGTGGTGAATGGGGAGATCAGCAGCTAGATGGGTGGGAGGAGTACACCTGGGTCCTGAATAGGGCAGGGTTTTCCACACACAATGCTGGCTCCGCCCCCTGTGGTGCGACTGACGACCCTAGCCCTGCCAGTGAATAGGGTGAGGGGCTGAGCACATCAAGGGTGCTCCCCAACCAGCTGCGACTGGTTTTCCCCCTCACCCTGAACCAAGAACAAAGACTTTTACTGTATAAAAAGGGGCTGTGTCCCCTTACAATTTGTTCTGCTTTTTGGATCCTGACAGGAGGGGGCTGCTGCTGCTGGAGGCTAGGAGGAACCACCACTTGGGACTGCCTCCCTGCCCTGGAGGGCCCAGTGAGCTGGCCCCTGGCCCAGCCTTGCCCCCTTCCTAAAACTTTGCTGGACCTTCTCTTTTTCTTTTATTCCCCCCAAAGCGCCTGGAAGCGCTTTCATTTTGACTTTCAGCACTAGGAGCGCTTGATTTGGGACTTTTGCTGAAGCCTCCAGCGCCTGGGAGCGCTGGACTCTCCTTTAGCGCAGAAAGCGCTTACACCTTTGCCCTCAGCGCCAGGAGCGCTTTATTTCTGATAGCGGGTGCCTACCCCGCATACTGGTGCTGTCGCGGGTGCCCACCCCGCTTGGTGTGCCTAAACAATAGGAGCCATCGTTGTATTTTTATTTGGACCGAAGGCGGGAGCCCACCCCGCGCTTCGGTAAAGAGGAGAGAAGTTCTTTGCTGCTACCGCCGGCGCCGCGAGAAGCCGGAGGGTTGCCTGGCAACCGGGACTCCTACCGCCACGTCACTGGAACGCAGAGCGGGCAGGAAGTCCCGGCACCAGGAAATACCGCGAGAACAAAAGGAGAAGCCTCGCAGCCACAGAGGATCCAGGCGGGAGCCTACCCCGCTCTGGCGAAAGCCCCACAAGCCGCCCGTGAAAGGAGCAAGGCAGCGCGGCTCGGCTGCTCGACCGTGCAGGGAAAGCCGGCACCAGAGAGAAGGACGGAGTGTCAGACCACGCGGGAGTCCGAGGTAAGCAGGACTCCGTGTGGTTGTGGTCTCTGCCCCTGTCCCCCCCAGCGTCACCGCAGTTGCGGACCACTCCAACGGGGGCATTGCTATTTAAGAGTCCCCCGAGTGGGACTCCAACCAAAGGGGCACATTATTTGAGAGCCGGCGAGGCTCGCGAGTCACCCGAGCGGGACTCCACCGACGGGGCGCATTGGTTGATTCAGAGCCGCTCTCGGCTCTACGACGCTTGGAGGCATATTTGTTTTAGAAGCCAAGGCTCCAAGGGGGCATGAGTATTTAGAGCGCTAGGCGCTCCAACGTTGAGGGCACATCGTTCTAGAGCCCACGAGGCTCCCACGCTGTCTAGGGGGCATTTCATTGTTTTAGAGCCCAGAGAGGCTCCAAGGGCGACAGATTGTTCTAAGGGCCCAGAGGTGCCCAGGCCCCAGTCCCTACAGCTGCCCAGCACTTAGTGGGCAGCTGCCACGTTTAGGTTGTGCCTTGTGCGCCTGGCTTGCGCAGCCTACATAGTCGCTCCCTGATATCGCTGTATATTGGGTATTTCTGCATCCTGAGAGGCCAGTTGGCCTGCGGACAGTTATCTTGTGTTGTGCCCTCCCCTAGGGCACTTGGTGATTTTCATACATGTACTTTTTGCGCCTGCACAATGCCTTCATGATATTTTCTGTCCTGAATTGTGTTTACACCTCTGAATGTTTTCATGCGTCATGTGTAATGTGCGTTTACCCCTACAGGTATTGTGATACTTAGGTGGTTGTTTGTTTTCTCCCTAGTACAGGTGGTACTAGTGAGGTCCTAGTTCCCTGCGTGATATTCCTAAAGGTGGTTAGGGTTGCGTAGGTGGTACTTTCTGATACCAGTAGTTACTGTTTGTGTGCTACATGTTCTATTTTTAGTGCTACAGTGATTGTATGTGCTATGTTCTAAAGTTTTATTCCTATGTTCTAAGTGCTATTTCTAAAAAGTGCTAATTCCTGACAGTGGTCCATGTGGCCCTGTCCCCTGTATATATAATCCCTTGTAAATTCTGCCCGTGCCTGTTGGCACATTGTAAAGTGTGTGTTTTTATCTAATGTGTTGTGTATAATACAAAGGTTATTTTTATATAATACCTTGTGTGGAGTTTCCTTTGTGGTGGGCCTTGGGTGTTGTTGCTGGGTGCGCGCGCAAACGCTTTACACATCGCCTCAGGGATAAGCCTGTCTGCTCGTGCCAAGCTACCAAGGGGGTGAGCAGGGGTTATCTTTGGCGTGTAACTTCCTTGCCCTGACTAGAGTGGTGGTTTCTCCCTGGCTTTGGCGCAAGCCCTAGCCAACCAGAAATCGCCATTTCTAACATTGGTGATCAGCGGTGGGATTTGGACTTGCGTTTGCGCTGTACCGCAGCGGCAACTGGCCGCACTACAAAACTCTGCATTTAGATAAATCACATGGTATAGGGATTATTGTTCTAAGATTGTTTTTAATTGTCATTTCTTTGGAAATGTGTTTTTGTGCACTGTGAGTTAGGTGTCCCTAGCTCGGGAGGGTAGATCATCCCCCTTAGTGCATTGTGTTTTCTGGATTCACCAGAGGGTGGGATCCAGTGGTGGCAGCGTAATAGTGTCCAGTACATTTGTCCCCCGCCCTGCGCCCAGAGTTGGTACCTGTGTCACGTGGTGGTCAGGTTGAGGAATCAGGGGTGGTAGAAACTGCCTTACCAGTCCGAGGGGAGGGTTGTGTGTGTGGATGAATGGTGTGTGGCACTAGGCAAGTGAGTGTGAGTTCTCTGGGATAGAGAGCTTGCCGAATCCTTTGTGAATTGTGTACTCCTGAGTTAAACTCAGACCTCTAGGTTCCCTGTGTGATCTTTTCTCTAGAACGTCTGCCAGAATGGAGCCTGCTTTTGATCTCAGTGATCTAGTTTATTACAGTATGCAGGAGTTGGAAAGGTTCTGTAGAGAAAGAAACATAGGGGTGAGAGAGTCAGACACTGTGTACGAACTGAGGAACCACATGATTGGATGGCAAGCAGGTGAATGGGAACGTGAGCGCAGTGAGGAAGAAAGGGCCCGGGCCTCACACCTGGAGGGTGGTGGGTCTGTGGGGAGCCCTGAAGATTCAGAAGAAAATGACAGTACCTGGACGCCAGTAGAGAGTGAGGACCCCGTAGGTAGGGAGTCCCTTGCTGGGTCCAGCGTAGGAGATAGCGCCTCATCCCTTTCCCTGTCCCCTGAGCATAGTGGTAGTTTTCTGGATTCCCCAGTGAGGGTGGAGTCCAGTGGTGGCAGCGTTATAGAGTGCAGTACAGAGAGTCCCATTCCCAGTTCCCCGAGTGTGGTACCTTGTTCCCGAGAGGAGGAGGAATATAGGTTGACGTTCAGGGCCAGTAGGAAGCTGTCCCACCATTCTTGGGAGGAGTTTTTGGGGGAATGTGATGATGCACTGTATGATTGGGTAAGGGTAAACACGAAACAGGATTTTAAAGGACTGTATAGTCTGATTATCAAAGAGCAGATGCTCAGTAGTTGTTCTCCAGGGTTGCGCCAACACCTGTTAAGGTATAACTCTTTTTGTCCATTTGAACTTGCAGAGGAAGCAGACCGCTGGGAAAGGGCCAGAGGTTCTCTAGTGTCATTAGTGAGTGATTCCAACAATAGTGGGTCAGAGATCCTCCAGCCCAGCGTGGTGGAGGAGGCTCAGTGTAGCCCAGCTAGGTCCCAGGATAGCGAGGAGGGTGTAGGGGCTCACTGCCTGGCTCAGTGGAGCAGGAGTGAGGGGGTGACCGAGGGTCCCCAGACGCCCGAAACCCTGCCTCAGGACTTGGATGGTTTCAGGAGGGAACACCAAGTTGGGGACCTAGGCTGTCCTGTTAGTCCACTTGAGGAAGATCTCTTAGTGAGTAGAGGACCTGGAGCGCCTGTAAACAGGGCTCCTGTGGTTCTGGAGTCTGGCAGTACCGCTCCGGTAGGGAGGGTACAGGAGTCCAGCGTGAGTGATTGGGGGATGAGTTCCCCAGTGGAAGAGCCGGTGGGTCAGGGACTTCCCAGTTGGGCTAGGATCCCGTGTAGTGACCAGGGTGACACCACTTCTGTTCTGGGGGATCTCCGCGCACTGTCAGGTGGACAGGGGACGGGAGATCAGCGCCAGACAGACAGTCGCTCGACATATGTGTCATTCGATAGCCTCAGGGGGATGGAGTGTCAGTCCCCCAAAGTCCTGGAGTGCCAGGCGATTATTCCACCAAAGGTTCTAGGCCGGAGGTTGGAAGGCCAGGTTCGGGATCAGCCTGACCTGAAGGGTGGGACGTCTGTAATCAGCGTCCCGACCAGTTCTTCTTCCAGAGGTACCGCCCCAGTTGGTAGGGAGCAGGGCTCTGGAAGGGGGTGCAGAGCGTGGGAGAGGCCACCTCTGCCCCCGGTACAACCTGAGGGGTTAAACCCTGGGTTGGAATGGCATTCTAGGTGTACCCCTCACCAGAGGAGGAGGAACCCTAGGAGAAGAGGTAGGGGGAGGAGAGCCTTCCCTGAGACTCCTGGTCCGCCTGAGGGTGTAGACCCTAGGCTGGAGAACCAGTGGCAGTCTAGTACTGTCTTGCAGAGAGGAAGAGTGGAGAATGGCCGCTATGTGCCAGGGGTTACTACCCCCCACTCTGTGATTCGGCAAAGACCGGTGGCACCTGGGTGGCCTAGGGCCTGGTCTTGGCCGCGGACAGCTTGGGAGTACCAGTGGGGTAGCCCAGTTGGTCCAGACAGTGGTGTTAGAAAGAATTCCATGGGTTCACCGTGGCGTAGAACCGGAGGGTGTCCCTGCAGTTGCGGGCCCGCGTCCGTGTTCTATCGCCCCAAGCAGGGAAGTCCATCACGGTGGTGATTGGGCTGCCCTGCGTTTTGGCTGGAAGGGGGTTGTGTTGGACTTGGCCCTTCTGGCAGGTTCACCCCTGAACTTTTTTGCTTTTTACTGGTGACTTGGTGTGGTGACTTTTTTGGTTTCTGCGCACTTTCCCTGTGTCCCAGGGTAAAGTGCGCGCGTGCTCTGAGTGCATGTGGTGAGATAGGCCTGCCCTCCCATAGGAATGCATGGGGAATGTATGTGTCCCTAGTAGTTCCTGATGCGTGGGGTGTGCAGGCCCGAGTTTGGTATGTGCGGACTCGTGGGAGTGAATGCTGCGCGATGATGTGTGCGGCGTGCATGTACCTAGTGTGGAAGTGCCACTTCTAGAAGTGGGCACTTCTGTGTGCAGTGTGTCTGTCGCGTGATTGGCTGGTCATGTCATGTGACGGGCTAGGGATTCCCCAGAGTCAGGATGAGTCACCCAGTGGTGAATGGGGAGATCAGCAGCTAGATGGGTGGGAGGAGTACACCTGGGTCCTGAATAGGGCAGGGTTTTCCACACACAATGCTGGCTCCGCCCCCTGTGGTGCTACTGACGACCCTAGCCCTGCCAGTGAATAGGGTGAGGGGCTGAGCACATCAAGGGTGCTCCCCAACCAGCTGCGACTGCTTTTCCCCCTCACCCTGAACCAAGAACAAAGACTTTTACTGTATAAAAAGGGGCTGTGTCCCCTTACAATTTGTTCTGCTTTTTGGATCCTGACAGGAGGGGGCTGCTGCTGCTGGAGGCTAGGAGGAACCACCACTTGGGACTGCCTCCCTGCCCTGGAGGGCCCAGTGAGCTGGCCCCTGGCCCAGCCTTGCCCCCTTCCTAAAACTTTGCTGGACCTTCTCTTTTTCTTTTATTCCCCCCAAAGCTCCTGGAAGCGCTTTCATTTTGACTTTCAGCACTAGGAGCGCTTGATTTGGGACTTTTGCTGAAGCCTCCAGCGCCTGGGAGCGCTGGACTCTCCTTTAGCGCAGAAAGCGCTTCCACCTTTGCCCTCAGCGCCAGGAGCGCTTTATTTCTGATAGCGGGTGCCTACCCCGCATACTGGTGCTGTCGCGGGTGCCCACCCCGCTTGGTGTGCCTAAACAATAGGAGCCATCGTTGTATTTTTATTTGGACCGAAGGCGGGAGGCCACCCCGCGCTTCGGTAAAGAGGAGAGAAGTTCTTTGCTGCTACCGCCGGCGCCGCGAGAAGCCGGAGGGTTGCCTGGCAACCGGGACTCCTACCGCCACGTCACTGGAACGCAGAGCGGGCAGGAAGTCCCGGCACCAGGAAATACCGCGAGAACAAAAGGAGAAGCCTCGCAGCCACAGAGGATCCAGGCGGGAGCCTACCCCGCTCTGGCGAAAGCCCCACAAGCCGCCCGTGAAAGGAGCAAGGCAGCGCGGCTCGGCTGCTCGACCGTGCAGGGAAAGCCGGCACCAGAGAGAAGGACGGAGTGTCAGACCACGCGGGAGTCCGAGGTAAGCAGGACTCCGTGTGGTTGTGGTCTCTGCCCCTGTCCCCCCCAGCGTCACCGCAGTTGCGGACCACTCCAACGGGGGCATTGCTATTTAAGAGTCCTCCGAGTGGGACTCCAACCAAAGGGGCACATTATTTGAGAGCCGGCGAGGCTCGCGAGTCACCCGAGCGGGACTCCACCGACGGGGCGCATTGGTTGATTCAGAGCCGCTCTCGGCTCTACGACGTTTGGAGGCATATTTGTTTTAGAAGCCAAGGCTCCAAGGGGGCATGAGTATTTAGAGCGCTAGGTGCTCCAACGTTGAGGGCACATCGTTCTAGAGCCCACGAGGCTCCCACGCTGTCTAGGGGGCATTTCATTGTTTTAGAGCCCAGAGAGGCTCCAAGGGCGACAGATTGTTCTAAGGGCCCAGAGGTGCCCAGGCCCCAGTCCCTACAGCTGCCCAGCACTTAGTGGGCAGCTGCCACGTTTAGGTTGTGCCTTGTGCGCCTGGCTTGCGCAGCCTGCATAGTCGCTCTCTGATATCGCTGTATATTGGGTATTTCTGCATCCTGAGAGGCCAGTTGGCCTGCGGACAGTTATCTTGTGTTGTGCCCTCTCCTAGGGCACTTGGTGATTTTCATACATGTACTTTTTGCGCCTGCGCAATGCCTTCATGATATTTTCTGTCCTGAATTGTGTTTACACCTCTGAATGTTTTTATGCGTCATGTGTAATGTGCGTTTACCCCTACAGGTATTGTGATACTTAGGTGGTTGTTTGTTTTCTCCCTAGTACAGGTGGTACTAGTGAGGTCCTAGTTCCCTGCGTGATATTCCTAAAGGTGGTTAGGGTTGCGTAGGTGGTACTTTCTGATACCAGTAGTTACTGTTTGTGTGCTACATGTTCTATTTTTAGTGCTACAGTGATTGTATGTGCTATGTTCTAAAGTTTTATTCCTATGTTCTAAGTGCTATTTCTAAAAAGTGCTAATTCCTGACAGTGGTCCATGTGGCCCTGTCCCCTGTATATATAATCCCTTGTAAATTCTGCCCGTGCCTGTTGGCACATTGTAAAGTGTGTGTTTTTATCTAATGTGTTGTGTATAATACAAAGGTTATTTTTATATAATACCTTGTGTGGAGTTTCCTTTGTGGTGGGCCTTGGGTGTTGTTGCTGGGTGCGCGCGCAAACGCTTTACACATCGCCTCAGGGATAAGCCTGTCTGCTCGTGCCAAGCTACCAAGGGGGTGAGCAGGGGTTATCTTTGGCGTGTAACTTCCTTTCCCTGACTAGAGTGGTGGTTTCTGCCTGGCTTTGGCGCAAGCCCTAGCCAACCAGAAATCGCCATTTCTAACACTACCTTACTCTCAAATCATGAGGGTAAAAAGGATCACATCAAAACAAGAAATCAGCAAAGAAGCAACAGCAAAAATCAAGCTCAGATATCTAAACAGGAGCTATCCAGTGACAACTTTGGAGAACGCTGAGCAACGTATAGGTCTTAAAGAACAGCATTAACTACTCAAAAAACAATTGAAATCTGTGAGAACATTTATGGTGTTTGTCTCCAAATTCTCTGTGCAATCAAGACCCATTAAAAGAATCATTGTGAAAAGGTAGTAACTTTTGCAAAGCGAAGCAGATTTTGGACACATTTTCAACCAACGGCCCCTGTTTGCTTATATTCGGTCTAAAAACATTAAGGAAATATTATCAACATCAGAAAAAGTTCAAGAGTCAAATCCGAAAGGTATGAGAAAATGTCAAAATTGTGTACATTGTAATAATGTAATCTGTGGAACTGCCATCACTCACCATAGAACAAGAGAAATTGTGCGTTTGCAACATACTGCAGATTGTAACTCAAAGAACGTCATATATTGCATCAAATGCCCTTCTGGCCTTCTTTATATCGGGAAGACCAAACGAAAATTGAAGACATGCATATCTGAGCATAAAAGTACCATTCCGAACAAAAATATGAATTCCAATTTAGCAGTACATTGGACAGAGCAGTGTCATTACATTACTCAAATACGGTTTTTGGTTCTTGAAATAGTCACACCTATCAGTTTCATCTGATCCTAATAAAATTCTTCTTCAACTGGATATATTTTGGATCACAAAATGTAATACCATGATGCCATTTGGCATGATGGAAATTAGCAGTTTTTTATAGTACATTGGGTACATCCTTCAGAAAACACCAATATACTGAATTGAGTTTGTGAAACCACATATCATTAACACACATTTTGAATTTCACAGCAGAACACAGGATGAAGTGTGTATTGTTATTCACACATATGTCTTTTTTCAATGTTAATATTATCAACATTGGAGTGTCATTGATGTATGTTAGAAAATCAGTATGTATTTTCCTGCTTATTGTAAGTGAACTGAAACACACACAAAACTTTAATGTTTGACACCACAGGTAAAAGGGTTTACGTCGTCACATAACCTAATATGGCCGCCGTTGTCTTCGGCGATATACAGAGATCAAATTATTTGTTTATAGTGCAATTGTTCCTATTCTGGTTTTAGCAGCTGACAGGACTATGTATCAAAGAGTAAATATGGAGCACTGCTTTTGACATATATTACGATCGTTCCGGTAAGCAGGTGTTCTAAGATGGCCGCCCTGTCGCAGCAGATACTAGTCCATAAGTTGTTGAGCAGTCTGTTTTCAGTGTTTACTATTGACGATAAAGGCTTAATCATAGGAGGTTTGAGAAAGTCTAGTCCTCGCAGAAGGAGCTCACGTATACAGCTGTTGAAGCTTTACGGAACAACGCAGAACAGGTTAGCATTTTTGGTTAATAGACAGTGAGACTCAGTCAGGTTGGTTATTTATAGCACTAACCAGTGGGTTCATTTTGCAGTTTGTATTGGTGGAGAGGCATAGAGGACGCTATTCCTTCAGAAAACCAGTTGAATCTGTTTTGTTCATAAGGTACGTGGTAGTGGTACGTGAACATGTGATAATGGTTGTACATTGAAGATCATTATTAATATACTGATTACTGATGAGACATTCTATTTTACAAGAAAGGTTGTTTGTATGGTGAGTAAGCATGGCAGATTCGGTGCTGTTTATTACACACAGAATAACCATGGTGTCGGTCTCAGTTTGAAGGCCCCACACGTAGTGATGCCACGTAGCATATTTTTTCAAACACACTAATTTCACTAGTTCTACGTGGTGTTATTGGTAGTTGTGCAGATTCCTCAAGTTTATGTTCATAAAGAAATGTGTTTTCTGCTTTATTTGGTAATTAGGTCTTTATGTTCATTTAAACACAGTGGGCCCTGAAGAAGGGACTTTAATGTTCCGAAATGCATTGGGCAAAGGCAATTTTATAAAGTGGATGACACAGATGAAGATGTTGTTAACAAACAACGAATTAATGATTGTTTAATATTGTAAAAAAATCACATTAATGACTACATTAATGTTTTGATACATTGAAAATTTTGAGTTAAATGCATGAATCAGTGAAAAACAAATTGGTCTTCAAAAGTTTGTTATTGAGATTTTGTATATCACATGGTTTAACATTGGTGAATGTGATTAAACTATTGATATTGTATGTTAAATTGTGCAAATAGGTTCTTCAGGCACAATCCTGAATACATGCTCATTTAGTGTTAACAGAGCACCAAGAGGGAGGATATTTGGCCCAAGTCGCCTCTGCGAGCTGCACACTGACTCCAACCAAACAGCGGCACTCACAGATAAAAAAGGAAGCTATTGCGGTACACTGTGAATGTCAACATTTCTATTTCTACCTCTATAGGAATCCGTTTATGGTTTGCACTGACCATAAGCAACTAGTTCCTCTCATCAAAGGGTCTGCGCACAACCCCCCACCGTGCATTAAAAAATGGATCCTATAGTTACAAGAGTATAACTTCAACAGTGAGCATAGATGGGGCATGAGCAACCTAGCTGACTTCCTGTACAGGCAAGCCAGATCTGCTACCCTGGCGGAGGAAGAAGCTGCACAGGAAACAGAGGCATATGTGAGACTGGTGCCGGAGAAGGCCAAACCTCTCCCGATGACAGTACAAGAAATAATGAACGCCACCAGTGAGGATGACTGCCTCCAACTTGCAGTCATACAAATATCTATGTAGGAGCCACTCCTGGTCAGTTCATCTCACATAACCGAAGAAGCGAAGCAGATTTTGAAGTCTCTCCTCAAAGTGTGACAGGAACTGAACTATTGGTCATCCCCCAAATGTTGCCTCTTACCGGGTACATTGCTAGTGTTACCTTCAAGTCTCCACCTAAGAGCTGTTCATCTTGCCCACGGATCTCACCAGGACGTGATGAAAACAAAGTGCTGCCTTAGAATCAAGGTCTGGTTCCCAAAGTTAGACCATCTAGTTGAAAGGAGGGTGAAAAGATGCACTATGTGCCAAGCAACCAGTCTCCCCAACCCACCATCCCCAAAGCTTACAGAGGAGGATCCTCGTGCCCTGTGGCAAATTTTCAGTGCTGATTTTGGCAGCCTCCCTATCGGAGCTAACATGCTCATTGGATGATTTATCCATATATCCCAAAGTCTAGCTGATACCCTACCCTCCACATTAGCAGAGGATGTTATTCCAAAGATGGAAAAAACATGGCGGCGCACAGGCTGATAAGCAAAGTCCGGACAGTCAACGGGCCTCCCTTTTAACTGCAATGATTGGGCAGAGTCCCTACAGTCCCTTAATATACAGCACCGCCCCATCATGGCACAATAGCCCCAAGCCAATGGCGAAGCCAAATGTTTCTTGAGAACTCTAAAGAAAGGGATCCAGATAGCTGAGGTGGAACAAAAAATATTGAAAACGCAATCTACATGTTCTAATGAGAGCACCGAACTGCACCACAATCCACCACCGGGGTCTCCCCAGTTGGCTGTATATCGGATGGCCTATCACGGAAACTATTCCATACCATCCTCTCTGGATCAAGTGTCGAGAACCCCAACAATGGTTGTTCAGCTAGAGGCAAAGCTCCAATCAGTATGCCAGCAGTAAATGGCAGACCCGAGACTGAACATTCCAGCCAGGTGATAAAGTCCTGATTAGAGATCGGCACCTGGGAGGAACCTTCTCACTGCCATTTAAGCCCCAGCTGTGGACAGTGACAGAAATAAAAGTAACTAAAGTGACAGCCCGTTGTGGCAGGGAAATCACCTCAAGGAACATTTCACATTTCAACCATTTTCTAACAGATGACCAATGTGAAGAAGGGGATGCACAAGCCGGAATAGAGGGTGCCAGGAGGTGGACTCAGAAATAGACAATGGGGATATTTTCTCTGCAAGCCTTCCACTTTGAGAGGACACTAGTCAGGATAGAAAAATTGAGGGGGAGTCAGAGACCATCACACCTTTAGTGAAAAGAGTTGGAGCCCAGAGACATCATCTGAGACATCATCTGAGGGCCAGCCCCAAGCCCTCACAAAAGTACAAGGCCTATGTACCGGAACAAAGGAACACCCACTCACAGACGGCATCATTTGATAAGTGAAAAATGTACTGAAGTGTTATTCACATCCTTTATCGTTTTTCTTCTTGTTCTCCCTTCTGCTACCCCTAAAAACAAAAGGGAGAGGTTGTGTATGTTTAGTTAAATTGGTCAATTGTAATCTTCTTTTGGTTATGGTAAAGGACGAATATCGATTTCAAGATGAGGGGTTCAATGGTAAATATAAAAAGTAACAAACCATTTGCATTTTTAGAATCCACATTTAGCCAAATATAGAGTGAAGATAAAATATGTAGAGCGTAGCGTTGAACAGCTGTTTGAAGCTGTTCCTTATCAGAGCTCTGCTGCAGAAGCTGGGTATGTGCTCTTGGTGAAGGACACCTTCTGCACTGCTTCTGGAATCAACTCTCTGAGTGTTAGGGCTTTGGCAATCTGGCATGACCTCTGGTGATAATTCTGGTCTGAAGTCCGCTCTTAATTGATGGTCAAATCAGGGGGTTTAAATACCATTTGACCACTGATTTCAGCTCATATTTCCAAAAACAAAAATGGGGTTTGGAGATAGTAAATTCTCTGGGACTACATTAACATGGCATTACATGTGTCAGCTCCAAACATACGTTGACAATTAGCCTCCAACGTTGTAAACAATAAGCTTCCACTAAAAGGCGTCATCTTGTAATGTGTGTGCACATTATTACAAACACAAAACATGTCAGCCTATAGTGTTGTCAGCCATGATGATATCAGCACTCTTTGTCTGTGCTTGAGGAACTTCACACTTTCTAATGGAGATAAAAGAAAGGCTAACTACAGTCAAGAAATAAAAACAGACTGCCTAAATGAGAACACAAATGACTTTAGGCAGTCTGTCAAAGTACCTCAGACCATCTGCCCTAATGATGCCACATGCTCCAATGTACGTCTTTTCCTGTTCGGGGAACATGAGATCCAATACATGCCTTTTTGTTTTTCAAAAATCAACTCCTGCTTTGTCACTTAACATGGCTCCCAAACAGCAAAGCCTCTGTGTTTTCAGAGGAGCCATGGCATGGTGAGCTCTGCAATGGAGAGGAAGAGCGCTAAATACGCTAGATGACGTCTGCTAGGGAAGGCGAATACTTTCTTCCACTGCCCTGGAGAAATTGAGAACTGCCCATAAAAGCCTAAATAAGCACATAAATTACCATAATTATCGGATTATCGGATTATCGGTCGGATACAGTCTAAGATAAGTCCAGCTGAAGTTTTACCTTCTCATTTTTTGTTTCCAGGAGTCCTGGTCATATTGGAGATAGTTGCAGGGACCAAGGACAGCATTGCAGGTGGTGGTTGGTGTGGTGCAAAGAAGAGGCCAGATGCTGTGGACGGGTGTGTTGCAGCTTCACAGTGGCGGTCCACCGCGGGTGAGGCTTGCTGTGTGGAGAGACGGTCTGGTGACTGCTCACTCTGAATTTCAGTGTAAGCGGCGCAGTACAGGTGCAAATGGGCCTGTTCGCAGTCACAAAGAGCCCAAGAGCTTGACTTCAAGAGCCTGTGAGTTACGCCAAGGGCCCAGGACCTGAGTGCAGTTGGGTTAAGGAGCTGGAATGGGGGCCTTTTGTGTTCCTGAGGCTCAGATCAGGAGGCCAGCAGACTAGCCCTTTGAGTCACTCTGCAGTCCTGGACTGAAGACGAAGTTGGTCCAGCTCTTCTTCCCCAGGGAAGAGGGCAGCTGGTAGCAGGTTACTGTAGCAAGGCAGCAATTCCTTCAGAGCAGCGGTCCAGCAGAGTGGCAGTCCTTGTAGCAGCACAGCAGTCCTTCTTCCTGGCAGAGTTTTCATATGTCCATAAGTGTACTGAAGAGTTGGTGATGGAGGTCCTTCTTTTATACACTGGTGCCCTGGTTCTGGAGGTGAGAGAAGCTTCTAGACAGTGGCGTAGAGGTGTATGGAATTTCCTGCCTCCCCTGCCCTGGCTTCAAGCTGACTGAAGTGATAATGTAGGGTTTTTAGGCCCTTTGCTTGAAAGCAGAGCACAGCTATTAAGGTGTAAGTGGGGCTGTGCTCAGCAACACCCCGCATTTTGCCAGCAGTTGACCCACTCAGGCACACCTAATACCTCTATTGTGTGACTGTCTGGGGGGAATTCACAAAGTCTAACTGTCAGTAATGCCTAGTCATGTGACCCAGGCATGGCTATCAACACAAAAGGGATTAGGGCAGAAAAATGCCAACTTTCTATAGGTGGCTGTTTTGAAATTGTGAAAAGAAACCTGACTTCACTACTAAATAAGGTTTTTCACCCTACTTCCAAAGACAGCAAACATGAACTGCTTTACTCTTCCCATTTGGGAATTACACTTATAAAATATAATAGGGAACTCCAATGTTATCCTATGAGAGAACTAGGCTTGGTAGAAGTGAAAAACAAATTTAAGAGTTTGTCTCTACCAGGACATGTAAAATTTGAAAGCACATGTCCAACTTTTTAAATACACTACACACTTGGGGCTGTGCAGAGTCTACCTTAAGGTTGAGCTATATGTTTTAAAAAGGAAAGTTTGGGCCTGAGAAAAGGTTGCTTGGTCGACATGAATGTTTACAACTGCACAGACACAGGCTGCATTGGCATGCCTGAAACATGTTTAAAGGGCTACTTAAGTGGGTTGCACAATCAGTGCTGCAGGCATACTAGAAGCATTTAATTTACAAGCCCTTGGTACCTGTAGTACCACTTTTTAGGGATTTACAAATAACCTAATGTGCCAATTGGGTATAAGCAATCTACAATGTTTTAGCGAGAGAGCACAAGCACTTTAGCGCTGGTTAGCAGTGGTAAAGTGCCCAGAGACCTAAGGCCAACAAAAAAAGGTTCAGCTAAATGGAGGAGGAAAGGCAAAAACTTTGGGGGAAGACCAACCTAAGCCTGCCAGGTTTGAAAACAGGCTTTAAAGAGCTTTTAGAAATATATGTGATGTTTGATTTTCAATGTTTTGTTAGGGTATCATCATCATTGGTCATGCAGAGATGTATGAGAGGCAATTCTTTTTGGAGCTGCAGTTTGTAGTGAGCTACCCAGGGAGGTCTGCACCTGGATGCATCAACAAGGCTTTAAGTAAATGAAGTGTGGACTGCATTTGGTCTTCGGCCTGCACAGTGTCTTTGTGTGTATATTAATTTTGTGGGGTTTGGGGTTACTACGAGGCCTGACCTGCTGAGGCCCGTTTCGCAGCCAGTGCGCCCTGTAAAACAGGAAAAAATACATTTGCATCTTGAACGCTTCCCATGCAATCAAAAATATTTTTATAGGCTTTTAGAATTTATAGTTGTGGCCTTCTAAGTTTGCTATCTTCCTTCCACTTAAGGAAGCACAGGAACCAAAAGAAACCCATCTGTAATTATGTCTGGATAACTGGCTCCTTTATGCTCTCTTTCCGAGCGAGGTGGATAGGTGGGGAGAGAGAGAGAGAGAGTACTTTCTTTTGTGATTGGCACCTGATCATGGGTGCTGTTTCTGTTACAACACTGTGCAGTTGTGATGGTAGAGTTGTTTTATTGACATGAAGGGATGCACTATAAACGATGCAACCAGTTGATCGGCCCCCAGTCTCCAACTGTCCCTTTCGAGAACTCTGCTTGCATAGAGACCACCAACAATCCTTGCATGACCTGCCCAAGTACCAACCTAAAGAGCCAAGAAGAATAAAACCACAACACACCCCCCTAACTTAACAATGCAAAACAAATAAGAACACAATCTAAGGATACTGTACAATTGGAAAAGGCGAACAGGTCAGTACATCTTAATGCAATAAACTGTCAAAAGGGGAAAAAGGAAGGAGAAAGGAAAAGGGGAATACATATAATATGGAAACAGCAAATATATTTAATAAATAGCCACTAAGTTATTTCACCACAAAGTCTCTGAAACAAAAAGGAACTCTCATATGTTTTGTGGCATGACTCCCCCTGCAGCACTCTTGAGCACAGAGTTGTCAACCACATTTCCAGCAGATGATTCGCTGCCTGAATACGTAGCAAGCCTAAACTTGCTCCGCTTACCGCCTGTGTGAACTGTTGCCACATTTTTCTTGATGAAGGTAATGTTGAAAGGGCACCTATACTCCGTTACGTCCTTCATAGCCAATCTTGGTTTCTTTATTAAGACTCGATCCCCTACAGTCCACTTCTTGTTCTTCATTAAGTTTTTTTAATCAAATCTTCGTTTGTATCTTTGCTGATAGGACTTGACCATGGCACCCACCTCCTTTTTATCCAACATGACAAAGATTCTCATGGGTTTGAGTTTGGAAGTGGCTAGTCTACCCCTCAAAGACTCAAAGGGTGATCTCTGTGTTACGCAGTTGGGAGTAGTGCGATGTGCCCACTAATCATACCTTCCCCCACCACATGTTTCTAACCATACCTTTGGGCACGTGCCTTTACCATTCTGTTCATGCGCCTAGCAAGCCCTTTGACCTGTGGCGTAGAGAGAGCTGTTTTCAACTGTGTTATACCAAACTGACTCAAGAATTCCTGCACTTCTTGTGAAGTAAACTGCACCCCGTTATCTGCTACCAGATATTTGGGTACACCTCATCCTGCAAACTCACCTTTGAGGAACTCCAAGACTGTGCTGGTGCACACATTGCTCATGCACCTGATGAAAACCCATATGGATGTTTAATCCAGCAAGAGCAATACAAACCTTTCAGTTTGCTGTAACAGCTCAAAAGCCCAATAATGTGCAAACCCTATTTTGTTCAGGGCTTATCCGGCACCACAACTGGAGCTCCTCATACTCCTCACTACTCTTTAGCCACTCATCCTTCAAGAAGCATGTTATCTTACCCATCTCACATACTCCAAGTCCTCAACCATCAACTCATCTTTATCTTTGATCAGCTCTCACCAGGAAAGGAAAGCCCAAAAACAAAACTTAAAATGCATACTTCACATCAGTTTCATATGTTCTGTTGTGCCATATGTCTGATATGCAGTGTTTTCATTGATATTTGGGAACGTTTTTTTATTAATGTTTATCGACAGGGTGTGTAAATCATACAAACAATTTTATATTCACAGAATAAAATATTACACTTTTGCGCTTGACTTAAAACTGTATACCATCAGATCTTAATTTGCATACCTGTTCTATACAGAAAGGACATCAATAGAATTGGAATTGGAGGTGGCACCCTTAATTGGATGGAAGCTCAGCACCATTTCCTTAAGCATCAAATTTGACGAAAGGATGCTTCCAATGACTGAGCAAAAAAATAAACATTTCCCCAGTCTAAATAAGAAAGGGTATCAAGAGTAGAGTGGATAGGACTGCCAGATTTTTGGCAAACATGCCAATACCACAATTCTGTTCATGAGGCTCAATGGGGCAGATGTACGACCAGTTTTTGGCGTCACAAACGGGAAGTTGGCCCATTTGTGACCGCAAAATAGGTCAGCCCCATGTACAAACCATATTTTGCGACTCGCTAACCTATTAGTGACTCGCAAATAATAGTTTGCGACTCGGTATTAGGAAGAGGCATGCCAAGGGCGTCCCTTCCTAATAGCGAGTCTCACACCAATGTCTGATGGTTTGCAAAACACTCGCAGTTTACCACCTTTTCAAAAGGGTGGTAAGCCACTCGCAAATGAGAAGGAGTCCCCAGGGGATCCCATCCCCTTTGTGAATATGTGCAAAAATATTTTTTAACAGCAGGCAGTGGTCCCAGGGACCACTGCCTAACCTTAAACATTTTAACTGAAAAGTTCCATTTTGCTTTTTTAAATGCAGCCCGTTTTCCTTTCAGGAAAACGGGCTGCATTTAAAAAAAACTGCTTTAATTAAAAAGCATTAACAGGCATGGTGGTTTGCAGACCCCAGCAGGCCACCATCCCTGTGAGTGCTACCATTCCCAATGGGTTTGCTAATTGCGCTTGCCTCATAAATATTGATGAGGCATGCAATTTGCAACCCCATTGGTAATCGCAAACAGTGTCTGAGACACTGTTGTACATTGCATTTTGCGAGTCGCAAATTGTGAGATGCAAAATGCAAGCTTTGTACATCTGGTCTAATGTTCTCTGCCCCAAATCATAAGATCTTTGATGCTTTCGTCTGATTTTATAAAAACAGATCTTTTCTTCTTGGATCCTTTCACGAGGTGATCTATTGCATTGTTTTGCAATGATTTTAAGCATTAGGTGAAGGTAAGAGCCTTCTATTGAGTTAGGAGTGCAGTAATTGTTATTTAACTGGTATGAGAATAAAAGTGCTGTTTGAGACAGGATATAAGTATTTCTATTCCTGTATAAAATACAACATGTCAGCACAATCACTTTTGTTTTCTATTAATGGTATTAATATAAATGTGGTAAATACTCTTAAAAATAAAATTACATTATTATGTAGGCTGAAGGATAAAAATGTGCATAGGAAGGAAAATCTTTTTAATTCAGAACGCAAAAGCAATTGGGATGAAAAATATTTTAAAAAAATCTCCACCTGAGGCACAGACATGAAACAAAGGACATGTGTTGATTTAAGGGACAAGATTTGGTTTTGAGGAAATTCTTAATTAGCTAGAGGCTCAACGTTTTTATTACCAGCAATTGCAAGATGCAATGTCAGTTATAAATGCTTACCATGGACACCAACCGCACCCTTAAGGAACGAAAAAAAAGATCACTAGTATCAGCTATCTTTTTTAAAGAAAGTAAACTAATTTCTTCCAGAAAGAGACTTGAGAACTGCTATTTAAGCCTCCTTACTATCACATCTGGATGGTGGTAACACCTTGCTCATTTGTCTTCCAGACTCTACACTGCCACCCGTTAAAGGCATTCTACACCAGCTGCAGGTCTCATCCGTGCTTGAAGAAATATGATCACATGACCGCTAACGTGATGGAACTCCATTAGCTTCCCTTGCTACCCCGCGCCATTCTCAAACCCAGCTGCATGATTTACAAAGCCAACACAACCACCCACCCTGGTATTCCAGCAGACAAGCTCACCTTCTCTGCTGGTTATCTGCACACCCACATCTGGGACACCATCAGACTGCAGTCAAGTGTAAAAATGAAAAAACAGAGCAGCAGGCCTTTTTCATGCACCCAGGATCTGGAACATAATTCTCGTATCTATCCAGGTCACTGCTGCTGTAGTTGTGAAATCAGGCCTGGGCGGAGTTTGCGGAGTTCCCCTGCGCGAAACTCCACGAAGTGACCAAAACACTCTGCCGCAGAGTTGTAAAATGGGCAGCGGAAATGTCTACCCAATAATCACACCAGATTTCTTTATTTCATGTTTTAATTATGAAATGTACACTGATTGTCCTGCAAGTTCTTTTACCTGAGGTATTCTTGAAGAGCATTTGGGCACGTATAAAAGCAGACCGAATAAAGAGAATAAAGCTTTTAAAGCTTATCAGTGTGTATAAATGCTCAGCGAGACGCAGAAAGAGCACAATAAATGATATCAAGGATCCCTTTGCAGTGACATTGGGAACAAACTGCAGACTTGTCAAACCGTGGGCCTTTTACATGTTTGTTTATAATTACCAGGTTCAAAAGGACCGACCATGCTTTAGCAAATGATGTCTTAGTTATTTTTTAATAAGAGCAATTTGTCCTGGAAACATCTGTTGCTTCTCTGTTTTTTGTTCACAAAGCTGCTTCACTGCTGCAAGTTGGAGACCGTCCTCCTTGGCCTTGGGCTGTGCATCAGGATCATTCCGAAGGGTTCTGCTGGATTGCCCAAACGAAGCACTGAGGACAAATTATGTGAAACATATCCGAATTTATAGAATGTGATGCCCAGGCCCACCACCCCTTGACTAGCCAGTTGTCAACATTTCCTTTCATGGGAACGTTTATGCATTGGTCATATCTGATAAGATTGCTGCGTGAGAATGTCTCACAAAGCATGCTTTGAAAGTGTTTCGTTTGTCATAGAAACATTGCCCCAATTTATGGATATTCTGTCTGTCTACGAGAATTCATGTCGGCAGTGATTAGCGATGAATATGTCTGCGCTGTGAGTGAAGTTGTGTAAAAATACCAAATATGGACTTCGCATATTTCGTCAAACAAAAGAAAACGTGGCCCAGAGTTATCACACTGTTCAGTCAGTACTGAGGGTCCAAAGAGATCCACAAAGCATCGGCATTAGAGCCCAAAGAATGGGCAGTGTACAGTTCAGTGTTTTTTAATATGCACACATTATAAACACTTACCGTATACTTGAAATGTGGAATGGCACACAGGCTAAACCAACCAACAGCGAGATCGAAGTGCATGTATCACAATCAAACAATCACATAACACAAATAAGACATTTCACAAAAGTGACTTCATAATCTGCAGATGCAGAGCTATAGTTCTGAGGTGTCATATACAAAGCTGCATTAATTTTCAGACTACTTCAAACTTGAATAACTCTGCCCCAGCATGGCAGAAGTCGAGCATGAGACAAATTACCTAAACCACTCAATGCAATCAGTGACTCTTGGCCTTTAACAGTTTTAGAGTCGGAAGCGTCTAAATCACGCAGACGTGGTACACGTCTATGGTAACGTAGGGATGTAGAAAACAATCTTGGGACACCACAGTGTTCTGGTGTTATTTGCTACTAATTATTAGTTGCTGCCCATCATGGCCCTTATTTGGTATTACCCCAAGTTAGACCCTGAAATCTATTAGATTTTGTTCATGTTAATTAGGTTTTAACCACCTGGGTGAAGCGGGTGTGCTGGTCACAACTTCAGGACCGAGACTGAGGTGCAAAGGACGTGCCTAGTATATTCTAACATCGACCCTCGTGGAAAGTGATGACACCTCCCACAGCCCCCCCCCTCCCCCCTTTGGTGCCACCACATGCCCTCTGGGGAGGGGAGCGGAGAATGCTTCTGCTGCCACCTCTGACCTCTGCCTCAGATGATCATGATGGCGTGCCAACGTCATGGTACTGCTCAGAGATGTGCTGGAAGGTATTTTGCTTCTAACCTGTCTCCCAGCAGGACCGATTTTTGGTGAGTCTGCTTGCTGATGGTGTATTGGACAGGACGAGGCACGCCCAAAAACGTAAGAGTTTCTACTTTCCCCTGGTGTCTCTCTATTCTGCATTTCTGCTGCAGGATCGTAGGTGGGATCACAATGATGCACTGGACCACCAGGGTATATTTTCAATGGGGGCAGCTACCCCCTGACTAAAGGTCACTAGGTCACTCCACCCAAGGGAGCAATGGTATTCATTTCGTTTTTTGCCCCCTAGGGGCAGATCAACCATTTTTGAAGCTGACCTGCCTGTGGGGGAGGGGTGTTTAGAATCTAACTAGGCACTAGGTATTATGTTGTTTGTGTGGGGGAACTGGCTACCTAGCTACAGGTCGCTTACCCCGTAGAAGGGAAAAGTTAAAATTTTGGTTTCTTTTACCCCAGGGGAAGATAGCCTAGTTCTGAGGCTGATTTGCCCCAGGGGACTGAATCTAGCTAGACACCAGGGAATATATTGTTTGTAAGGAAGAGCAGCCCCCTGGCTAGGAGCAGTACCTCCAGGGGCCAAAGGAGCAACTATTTATTTTTGTTTTCCGCCACCGCGGGGCCAGAAGAGCCATGTTGAGGTTGATCTGCCTCCATAGAGGCAGAAACCCACTAGTCACCAGGAGTTATGTTGATTTGTGTGGTGGGACCAGCCTCCTGGATAAAGGCCGCTCTCTCTGAGAGGGACATGAAAAACTCTTTGCATTCTCTCCCTTTGGCAGATCAGCCTTTTCTTTGGGGGTGAGGAGGATGTATCGGGGGAGTGTTAGAAAATCTACTAAACACCTGTTATTATGTTGTTTTGTGTGGAAAGAATTGTCCTCTGGCTGAGGGTCTCTCCCACAAGGGAGCAATTTTGAAATTTTGGTATCAGTTTCCGCAGGCAAATCGGTTTCAAGTACGGCCAGTCTGCCAACAGGTGGGACAGAAAACCCTCTAAATACCAGAGATTATGTTTTCTGTGTGGAGGGAGTGCCCCCTTGGCTAAGGGTATTTTTTTCTGTGTGGGGGAGTGTCCCCTGGTTAAGGAGTCTACCTCCAGTGGCCAGTGGAGCAAATATTTATTTTAGTTTTCTGCCCCCTCCCGAAGTGGCAGATTGGGCATCTTTTGAGGATGGTCTCCCCCCTAGGAGGCGGGAAATCCACTTGATACTAGGGACTTAGCTGTAAGTGGAAGGGGAGCTGCCCACTTACTTAGTGTAATTTTCCCCTAAGGGCTCATCTATTCTTCTGTTGTCTGCTATTAGGGTAACTTAGGCCAGTTTTTGAGGTGATGCGTCCCAGTGGAGGAGAAAAATCCACTAGGAACCAATAATTTGTTTGTGTGTGGGGGGGAGCAACCCCCTAGCTAGCATCCCTAGCCTGAAGGGAACAACAATTTCATTTTGTTTTTCATCACCTGGGGGTAGATTGCTCATTTTCTGATGCCGATTTGCCCACCCTTCTGGAGCAGAAAATGGACACACACTTTGCAAATGGTGTTTAGAGGCATAGTTTCCAGTGCGGAACGCACAACTAAATCACTGGAAATGGGTGGATAATGATAGTAATTTACTAGTGATGATGCCGGATTCTTATCTGTCTTACCATCATCAAGAATCCTCTCAGGTCGCCAGGATCTTTCTATCTGCTAAATAGTGTAGAGGGTAGGAAATCCAATCTTTAGTACATAATCAACAGATTCAACTTTAACTCTAAAGAACCACTGACTTCAAATCTCACATTTTTAGGATTTATTACAAAGCCAAAAATAATTGCACATACAAGCACCTCAACACGAATTTAAGAAAATAAAAGGGCACTAATACAAAAAATATCCTACGCAGGAGTCTCATCCAACTCAGAATAAGAAGAATAGTCAGCTGTAGTAACATCAGGCAAGCAATAATCAATCCAGTCTCTACATTAGCAGTCATTAACCTAAAAAGAAAATCAATTAGTCTATCCCTACTCTAGCTCTAAGGTGACATCCGTACTTAGCATTTTCCCTCCCAAGCAAGAGAGTAAAAAGGTGTAAGAAGTGAAGACTTCCTTAGAAGTGCACTCCCTTAGTCAGAGCTTGTTCTAAGATGCTCCCTCTAGCTCCCCATCTAAACCTCAACCACTCAACCCACGGGGCACTGTCCCTAAGTCAAAATCCCAAAAACGTAGAACACGCCCTCCAGCACACCTCTTCAGCCAGATCTTCTCCCAGTGATTTTCCAGTGAAACTTGTCTCCCTTCCAACAACAGTTTAGGTAAGTAAAAGGGGTTCATAACACAATGCAGCCACTGTGGAAACCATCTGAGCCTCAGCAACAGTGCAAAGACAAGTGTACCAGAACTGCATCTTTTCATTTGAGGTGCAACCACCAGCAGACAAAATACAGCAGGCTACTTGAAACTCTACCTACTCCTGACACCCTTATGTACCCCACATATATCAATGGATATCCCTTGAAGTCATGGAAGATGACATTCAATAACAAGGGATAAAGCTGGACTCAATCCTGTATATGATCTACCACAAGACTGTCCATTTTGTGCTAAAACAACAATTCAAATACCTGCATCAGAGCATATGAGGGAGCCAAAAAGAGATAACGAAGGAAGGGGTCATGCTTTATGTATGTCCCGTTCCACATTATGGCCAACTGGACAATGATTTACAATCCATTCCAGCTTCAACACCAAAGCTAATTAGATATGTGACAGTTAGGCAGGCCTTAAACACTGACAGAGTACTGGAGGATAAAATTAGCCTTGGATATGCTTCACTGGGATTTGCACATTTGTACTACACAGGTGTTAGAAACTGGGCTAGTACGTCAGTGGTGTGTGAGCATTAGTCAAGCAGCAGTCACACCCCTAGTCAGGGTAAGGCACAAACAAACCCAAAATTAACCTGGGCTCACCCAGTGGGAGCTAGGCATAGAACAGTCAGGCTTAACTTAGGGGCAGTACCACACTAATAGGTACCACACAGGGTTAGAACAATAGAGCTCAATTTAATAAATAAACATAAATATTTTATTACCGGGACTGAATTTAATACGGAATCTAAATAAAACAGCTCAGTAAAATAAGAGGCAGAATCCGTGGTATAAGAGGTTTCTGAATGGGCTTTATTCAAAAATGGCCGACTCGAGTCGCGGCCTTCATGTTCCGTCACCACGGGGGTTCAGGAAGTGAAGTACGATATTTTATTGACAGTCAATCGTTTTTATAGAATGTACATTACAATGAAACAAATGCAGAAGGCGTAACAATTGATAAGAAAAGTGACAATTTACATGCGTAACCAAAAATGGGCGTAATGAGGAGTAAAAAGAAACATAATTGGTTATAAGGTCATATGATGTCATATATAGGTGGATCTATAAGATAATACTTGGCATAGATGCGCGCGCAGCTGCATGACGTGTGATTGACGTACAGCTAGGGGGTGACGGGGACTTGACATTTAGCTCTACACGTGGAGACAAGAAGTCTGGGGGGTCACGTCAACCTAATCCCAAATCATATCTAACATCCTATGTTTAAAGAACTATGTTATCCACAAAGGAAGGACTCTCAGACAGAATCTATTCTATACTGACTGTGTGTGCGTGTACAAGCGTCTAAGTGTCTATATGAGGTGCAAGAGGCAGAAACTTTCCATGGTAACGGGGCTATGAATTACTTGCATGAGGACAGAGAGGCCGTCCCCTTTGCTCGGTAGCAAAAGGAAATGTTTACCTAAACTACTAGACAGGAATGCATCGGCTGAGGAGCGAAGTAGATAATTCGAAGGTGAAATACGGTTTCTTGGCAGGCAGGCGAAACCGGCCGAGGCAGGCACCGTTAGCCGCACAGGGAGTAGGACAAAGTTCATGGATACAGATGCGAGCTCAAGCTGAAGCTGTCAGGGGCAGAGAACAAGGAAAGGCTTGATGGCAGAATCAGGGCCTACTCGCCTGAACTGCAAAATGGAGTAACTGAGCCATATAAAGTCGGTGGCCTTTCATACTTAGGAATCGAATATCCAGCCCATTCATGGCGGATCTGACAGAGGACATGTTGACGGTGGACGCACATGTGTTTGCGTCTTAGAAACTGGAACAGGAGGGAACATACATGTACTTGTAACATGCACATAGAACCGTTGGGGTCCAAGATAGGGGACATAACTGATCATGAAAATCCACATTTCCACATTCCCTCCTTGTCCCCTACTTGCCCGTCAAGAGACATCAATCTTCATTAGTCCATCGATTAGTTCATGGAGCATCATTTCTTCTTCTTTCTTCTTCCGGGATCTTGAGTGAAAACCTTGATGTGGAATACACGATGTGGCACACAGGCCACAAATCGCTGGTCCACATTGCAGGCATAAGCAGCAACTGAATAGTATAAGAAGGCCAATACCTATGAAGGATAGAACTCTCCATCCCCAGGCTGATATCACACTCCAAAACCACCCGGACCAAGTCCAAGTGCCTGAACTCTCGTGTATCTGGCTCACAATCTTATGGAGGCGCGTTATAGCTTTATATACAGATGGCGAATTTTCTGGTATGAATACGCAGCAGCTTGATCCGATGACCCTACAAGCTCCGCCCCTATCGGCCAGGATGACGTCAAGGACAAGACGATTTTGAAGAACAACAATCCTCATCGCAGATTGCTCCTCTGTCAAGTTGCCTAGGGCGGCAATAGTTTCATTCACTACAGCTTCAAGGGTCTTAGTTAATCTACGTATCAGCTTACTATTTGAAATTGTACCTATGTAGGGAAAGATGCCTTTATTGAAATCTACATACTTGTCCCATGCCGTCTCAGTGTAATCGACAATTGGGAGATCTCTCCGCTCTCTATTGTGTACTAAATGAATATTTCTGTAATAATCAGGAGGAGCTAGGAAAACAGGTGGCAGAAGGAATGCAATGTAGCAGGTACCATCCCAATCTAGAGGTAAACGCATATATGCAGTCTGACCACATACAAAGTAGGAATGGCGAGAAACTCTAAATGAAGATTTGCCTTGATCACTGAATTCTACTATAGTAGTGCATTTACTATGGCCCATATGTATGGAACCACTTTTTCTTACACATAATTCACCCTTTACTGGGAATACTGACATGGTGGGCAAAATTAGTTCAACTTCGGATTCGACATTCAGAATCATGAGATTAGGTGTAAAATTACCCAATCCATATACTTCGTTTTCTAGATCAGTTCCTGTTCTTTTGGGGCGACCCTCCTTGTCAGGGTAGCAGACCTTGAGTAAAACTAGGTTCAGGTTTCCCCATACCCAATGATCTTGGTAAACTGCTGTGTCTGAGTCTATGGAATTGATTAAACTAAACCATGCTTCACAGGAGCCATTATGTGTAAATGGGTGTGGAAAGAAAGGCAGAACTCCTTTATAATTCTGATAGGGAGGGAGTCGGCCACACACCCAACAATTAGTGGCATTACTAGTCTGATGGGAATGATGCAACATACTAATGAAAGTGTTATTGCGCAGCGCAAGTCTATAGGACAATTCATGCGGGGGTAGGTCACTAAAAGAGTGTTCATCAGTTATATTAAAAACATGTTTAGAAATAGGATAATATATATGCAACAATATACTTGCAGTGATTATTATAAAACTCAAGAAAAACAAGATTAATAACGTCACTGTACAATGGCTACGCAGTGATTTACAATACGCATGTCGTTCCAACATTTTTCGCGATTGTCCATGATTCAGGCCTAAGGGATACATGTCGGAGACAGATTCAACCGCTTCACCTTGGAGAGGACTTAAACAATCAAATCGTCCGACGGTTTGGGCCTAAGTTTTAATTTATAGAGTTCTTTACTGGTAGCCTCAGCCAAAGGTAGTTTTGAGTCAATAGGTGAGGACACACGAGGTGGGCTGTTTACATCTGAAGGAAGTCCATGGAATTTCTTGATATGACTTGAATGCACCCATCCTTTCCTGCCCTCGATCTTCACGGCTGTCCTTGTGGTCAGCAAGACCAACTTGGGCGTCTTCCACCTGGGCTCCAGCTGAGTCTTTCGGTCAAAATTTCTTACAAGCACAAGGTCCCCCGGAACTACGTCATGGGGTTTCACCTCAGTATTGTCGGGAAAAGCTGCAGCTACCTGTGAACGACAAGATTGTAGTGCAGACATCAAGGAAGCCAGGTAATCTGTCAGCATATTACAGTCAACATCAGTTATTTTACGTGGTATAGGCGTCCCCCACATATTAGGCGGTCTTCCAAAGATCACCTCATAAGGGGATAGCCCTGTTCGAGAGTGTGCTACCATTCTCATGTAAAAGAGTGCAACTGGTAAGGCTACTACCCAATCAACCCCTTTTTCCCTACATATTTTGGACAATCTGATTTTCAGAGTTTGATTATGTCGTTCCACGAGACCTGCTGCCTCGGGGTGTCGGACACAATGAAACTTCCACTGATATCCTAGCAAGAGTGAAACATGTTTCATCAGTTCGGATGAGAAGGGCTGGCCGTTATCTGAATAGACAACACGTGGTAACCCGTACCGTGGGAAGAATTCTCGAACTAGCTGTTTGGCAGTAGTCGGGGCAGTGTAATCTGATACTGGGTAGGCTTCGGTCCAACGGGAAAGAGCACAGACAACTACGAGAACATATTTGAATCCTCGACATCGTTCCATCTGGATATAATCCATCTGGAGGACTTCAAAAGGGTGATCAGGAGGCTGAAATCCACCCTGCTCTACGGGGATGCTTTTTCCTGGGTTAAACTGACAACATATCATACAGGTACGGACTTTTTGCTTAGCTGCTGCTCGTAAATGTTTGTTGAACCAAATGTGTTGAATGCTATCTAGCATAGCTTTCTCCCCTAAATGTGCCGGACTATGAATTGTAGTTATGATAGACTGGACCATAGAATCAGGAAGGAACCATACAGATTTCTCCTTCGTCATCCATCCTTGGTCCGTTTGGATCCCTCCTAATTCCGTCCATTTCTTTATTTCGTCTGCGGTAGCATGTGTCTGTATGTCAATTATGTCAAGTGCGGGATCCTTAATCGTCATACAATGTGTTGGTGTCGGAACTATTGGCTTTGTCATGTCGGATGTGCGAGTCTGAGCAGTCTGTTTAGCTGTTCTGTCAGCTAAATCATTGCCTTGAGAAATGATATCAGTGACTTTCGTATGTGCTTTGCATTTCATAATCGATATAGCAGTGGGCAGATGAATTGCGTCTAACAGAGCGTGAATGAGGGACCCGTGCTGAATGTGGGTGCCATGAGAAGTTAAATAACCTCTCTCTCGCCAAAGCACCCCGAAGTCATGTACGACTCCGAATGCATAACGTGAATCAGTGTATATGTTAACTTTCTTACTTGTGGCTTGAATACAGGCTTGTGTCAGAGCAATAAGCTCTGCTGCTTGAGCTGACAAAGTATCTATACAGTTTGTTTCGATGACTTCAGTATCTGTCGTGACTGCATACGCGGCCACTAAATCTCCTGTACCTGTCCTCATACATGATCCATCTACATACAACGTCAGGTCTGGATCTAACAATGGAACGTCTGTCAAGTCTTGTCTGGGTTTCGTTGTTATTGTAATGACTTCAACACAATCATGAGCTAGTGGGTCTGTTCCTATTACAGGTAAAAGTGTGGCAGGATTCAATGTATTACAACGTCGGATTTCTATATGTGGCTGAAACAATGTCAGTTCATACCCTGTAAGTCTTGCTATGGTCAAGTGTTGTGTTTGCGTTCGGTTCACAAGAACCTCTACTGCGTGTGGTACTTGTACTGTCAACGGATGTCCTAACACTATGGCATCGCTTTGTCTGATTGCTAAAGCTGTTGCTGCCACTGATTTCAGGCATGCCGGCAAAGCCTGAGCTACGGGATCTAATGTACTAGAGAAATAAGCACATGGCTTGCGTGATCCTGCTTGTTCCTGAGTGAGCACTGACAAAGCAGTACCTTTACGTTCTGTAACAAAGAGTGTAAAATGTTTATAGTAACATGGTGTCGCTAAAACAGGTGCTTGACATAGAGCTTTCTTCAAGCTTTCAAAAGCTAGTGTATGTTCCTGAGTCCAAGGGAGGACAGCCGATGTGGCCGCCTCCTGTGTTGTCAACTGAATGAGTGGTTTTGCTAGAAATGCATACTGAGGGATCCACTGCCTGCAGTATGAAGTGAGGCCTATAAAAGCCCGCACCTCCTTTTGTGTCTGGGGTATTGGCATGTTAGCAATTAACTGAATGCGGTCGTTTGTAAGCTGCCTTCCCTCCTTGGACAGCGAGTGACCAAGATAAACAACTCGCTGTACACAGAATTGCAGCTTAGAAGGGGATACCTTGTGCCCCTTTTCGGCTAGAAATTGTAAAACCGTCAGTGATGCTTTTTCACATTCAGGTTCGCTTCGGGCGGTGATCAGCAGATCATCGACATATTGTAGCAAGGCGGTGTTAACTGGCATGTGTATACTGTCAAGTTCTCGTTTCAGTGCTTGGCTATAGATGCTGGGGCTTTCTGTAAATCCTTGAGGTGCGCGTGTGAATTTAAAGCTTCGTCCATTTAAACTAAATCCGAACAGATATTGGCTCTCCGGATCTATTGGGACGCTGAAAAAAGCATTCTTGAGATCAATTACTGTAAAGAATGTAGCTTGTGAATCAATGGCTGTCAGTAATGATGAGATATCGGGGACCACAGGAAACTGTGGCACAATGCATTTGTTTAGTTCGCGCAGATCAATAACCAGTCGAAATACTGGCGGGGCCTTCGGATCAGTTCGTTTAAGAATCGGAATTATCGGGGAATTACATACATTGGAGTCGGTTTCCACAACCACTCCTTGGGCAATGAGCTCATCAATAATTTTCAGTAAAGCCACTACAGCATCTGGTGGTAACTTGTATTGTCGCATTCGTGGTAATACCACTCCTGCCTTCAGTGTGACTCGATATGGTGTAATGTTCATGCAACCAACATCTGTAGGGCCTTGTGCCCATAAATGTGCGGGTAAAGTCTGTAATCGGTGATCCATGTCTCTGGATACATAGTGACCTTTGAAATCTCGTAAAAACAATCTTACTCCTTCCGGAGAACAACATATAATAGCCCCTAGGGCTTTCAATGTCTTTATACCTAACAAGTTTTCTGGGCATGATTTGGTAAGCAATAAATCTGTAGTTCGTGTCAAGGGACCAATCGTAAGTGGAAGTGGCTGTGATACTTCATTAACAATAGGTTTTCCTGAAAAACCAAGGGAAACATTTTGAGAGCCTGAGAGGGGTGCCCCTGGAACTTCACTACGTTTTATTGTTGTTCGACTTGCCCCTGTATCAAGTAAAAATTTTCTGTCTTGACCTAATAATTCACTGTGCACATAAGGTCCTTCTTCAACTACTGGGATTTCAATAAGGGGTAAGTCAACTTCCCTCTCTAGGCTTCTTCATGCGTAACGCTGATACTCAGGATATTCATACTGTGCGGTCTGATACATTTGTCGTGTTGTTGTTTGTGTGGCAGCAACAGGCAACGGTGGTGCAGCTGGCACAAACTGTATTGGCTGTTGTGAGGCTGGCATGGCCTGTGCATGCTGCGGAGCTCCTTGTTCATTCTGATCTTGTCTGAGTGGCCGTGGTCTTTCTTTTGCAATACCTACAGCTATATTACGCTTCAGGACTGGACAATCGTGTACATAATGACCTAGTTGTTTGCAGTAATTGCATGTCCCTTTTACAGGAACTGCTGAATCTCCGGAGTGTGTCACACCCTTTTTGTGACCATCCGCTGGTACTGTCTGGGAAACTAGCATTTTCATTTTAGTGTCCTTCATACGTCTTTGTTCGTGTTCTTGTTCATCTCTAATTCTATTGTGATGATACTGTAACATTTGCAACATTTGTGACGGAGTGTTACCCTGCCATGTACTTTCGAATTTCAATACTCTATTCTTCACTTGAGGCAAGGAATTCTCCACTAATTTTGTCACGAATAAATGTGGATATGACTCACTATTTGCTTTTATCCCACTATTTATACCAAAACATTTTTCAAATCGGGCATAGAAATCACTAGTGTCTTCATCTTGTTTCTGTTTACAGGCTGAGATTGCACCCCAATCTTCCTTTTTCGTAGCTAATAGACGTGGCAGTACCTGTACTAGCAAACCTGGTAGTGCTTTAACTTTATCCCCAAGCCCTGAACCTGCAGTTCGACCTCTTTCTTCGGTTTCTAATGCTGTCCAGTCTATCTTTTGGTCCCCCACTTCCCACTCTTTTTCCTTAAGTTTTTCATAAATGCCAGCAGGCATTAGCACCTTTAATATCGTCATAATGTCAGGATAGGTATACTCTCCCATCAGTAACATGTCTTTAATTTCTCGGTGGAAACCCGCTGGGTCCTTGTCGTGACTGGGTACCACCTTTTTCATTTCCAACAGTTCCATTTTAGATATGGGGGTATATACAAATACACGGTGAAACTGATTATCCTCGCCTTTTATTGGGTGCACTTCTCGTAAAGGATTCTGTCTATCCATGTAATACGGCGTTCTTTCCTTGTGAGGCAGCGAGAAAGGATCTGGGCTTACAAAAAGAATGTACTGCTTTCTGAATACGAGTATTTCTTTAATTAACTTATTACCTGAACCTTTCCATCTATTCGTGAGTAATTCAGTTAATATGTCAGGTAAAGGACCAGGATCGGAATGCTGGTTCTTATATAATATAAGAAGTTGCTGAATCATGTAAATTCCAGCTAAACGCTGTTCATCTGGACTGAGGTTCAAAAACGTGTGTGCTACTGTGTCATCACCATATTTTCCGGGACTATCAATCCAATGAACGGCGGACCTAGCTAATTCTTGCTCATCCATAGAATCGAGGAGGTGGTAACCCCTTCGTTCTCGGAGTATTTTGTCAGCAGCTTGAAACGAATGTTCGGGAGACTTCAGATTTATGATAGGTGTTGGATAAGTTCTGTCATTTTCTGGACATATCGAATGAATCGGATCAGTAAAACATCTAGTATTATTGCAGGACCTTCCTCTACCTACATAGGCTATGGTATCTGACTGTCTTATGGGATCCCCTGATTCGGGCACCTCGTTTTGTTCAAACTCGTCTGTCTCCAATCTCTCTTCATGTATACGTTCTATTTCTTTCCTTATTTTTCGACACATGGCTACTATACTTCCTTGTTTATCATGTCTTCCGTCTGATATATTCTGACTCCATCTCGTAAGAGTTTGCATTATTTCCGGGTCCACCCCCGGTCGGTCTTGATTTCTGATCACACAATTTACGAGAAAACGTAGCAATTCCCCCTGTATCTCCACTTTCTGATATTCCATAGCTCTGTTAATGCATTCAGGATCTCTCCCTGTTTGGACAAAATGATATATGTTATCCAGGTGCATAGCCATTCCTGGTAGCTTCCCTAAAAACCCTGCAGCTCTTCTGATACGTAATGATGCCATGACCATTTCATCCTCTTTGCCGGGCACCGGGTCATATCTACAATCTACTAAAAGGTCCTTAAGCATGCGAGTATTTATAAGTTTGGGCGTACGTGTATGTACTGGTTCTTGAAAAGTAAGTTTACTTATTCGGGGTGGCGTAGAATAAATGCTGGTAGCACCTCCGGTAGCCCCATCTGGGGTACTGGGCGCGAAAGGATTCGTTGAACGCGCTACAGCAACTACAGGTGTGGACACAACTGTAGAATCGGCTGCGGAGACAGATGCGGAAACAGATGTGCTTGCCGAAGCTTGTGTCGGAGTTTGTTGTTGCACAGTGACAGATACCTGATCTTGACGTTGAGCCCCCCCAGCAGACAGTCTATGTGGTGCGGGGTTAGCATACTCGGGGGCTGCGTCATCTAAATACGAGGAAAGAAAAACGTCTTCTGCGGTTCTGGGATGTCCTTTAGGATGTACTTTTATTGGAAACAATGGGGGTGGCAAGTCTTTTGGTATCTCCGTAGTAGCCTTAGGTAATCCTTCGGCCAGAAGGGGATACATACCTTTCATAAGGGCATTTCTTTGCCTATCGGCTTGCTCTGCTTTTACTCGTGTACCCTCTTCAATCAATAAACTTTCTCGGATTTTATTTGCACTTTCTTTACTTCTCTCTTCCTGTCTTAGCGCTTTCTCGGTACGTCTATGCGATTCTTTACGCCATAACTCAACAGCGTCTTTCTGTGACTGTCTAGCTTTCCTCTTCCACAACTCTTCTTCTACTTTCATAATACATTCTGCATCCCAGGTCCCAGCTACGGGCCATCTCTGACTCTCTGGTAATTCTTTGGTGTAGTCCACCCATAAATCAAGAAATAATATGGCATCTAAGCCATGTTTGTGATACATGAAGTGCCCTGGAGTGTCCCTAGGAGGAATAGGAACTGCTTCTTCAAGTACCCCTTTTCTCGTAGTGATCTGTCTTAATTTCGAAAAGAGCGGCATATTGACAACTGATCTGATACTTGAACTTGAACACACTTAGTACAAAAAAAATACAACAATGAACAATCATTCATACCACAATATGCAAGACGTTTAACACTTTAAACATTAAACATTAAACATTTTTTTAACCTTTAAAATGACCAACAATGATGATCGTCTGCATAACTAATCACCAAGCAGAATTCTTGACAATAACTAGATACTTCGGAATACTTGATATACTGCTAAACAGTACAGATACACTGCTAAAACAGTGCAGACCGGATTTGTGTACCCAAATCCGTCTTGACCGGCACAACCTAAGTGCACGTCAGAACGCCTCCCCAGCAATGGTACTCACCGGGTAGCTCGGAACGGAAGGCCTCGAAATGGGACTGGACTGGACTCGACACTGCGGACATCGAACTCTCTGGACGTCGGGACTTCGAAATCTGGTGGGCCTCTGTATACCTCGGATCTTGCTCTCTCTGCTAGGCTCTGGTCGGGATACTTCGCACTTCTCACCGCCTCGTCTGGGTTGATCGCAGCCTCAGTCGCCCCCGCTTGACCGGAGGGAGCTACAGGAAATCCTGCTGGTACGCGTTATGGTCCGTCCAGCTGTGGCAGGAGACCGGGCCTGCAACGCACCACCGGCGCGTGAGATGAGAAAGTGTCCCTATTCGGGCGCCAATCATGTGGTAAATATTTTATTACCGGGACTGAATTTAATACGGAATCTAAATAAAACAGCTCAGTAAAATAAGAGGCAGAATCCGTGGTATAAGAGGTTTCTGAATGGGCTTTATTCAAAAATGGCTGACTCGAGTCGCGGCCTTCATGTTCCGTCACCACGGGGGTTCAGGAAGTGAAGTACGATATTTTATTGACAGTCAATCGTTTTTATAGAATGTACATTACAATGAAACAAATGCAGAAGGCGTAACAATTGATAAGAAAAGTGACAATTTACATGCGTAACCAAAAATGGGCGTAATGAGGAGTAAAAAGAAACATAATTGGTTATAAGGTCATATGATGTCATATATAGGTGGATCTATAAGATAATACTTGGCATAGATGCGCGCGCAGCTGCATGACGTGTGATTGACGTACAGCTAGGGGGTGACGGGGACTTGACATTTAGCTCTACACGTGGAGACAAGAAGTCTGGGGGGTCACGTCAACCTAATCCCAAATCATATCTAACATCCTATGTTTAAAGAACTATGTTATCCACAAAGGAAGGACTCTCGGACAGAATCTATTCTATACTGACTGTGTGTGCGTGTACAAGCGTCTAAGTGTCTATATGAGGTGCAAGAGGC
Organism: Triturus cristatus; assembly: GCF_964204655.1. Lineage (NCBI taxonomy): Eukaryota > Metazoa > Chordata > Amphibia > Caudata > Salamandridae > Triturus > Triturus cristatus. The sequence goes on from NC_140582.1 coordinate 722,439,269, forward strand.
AGAAACTTTCCATGGTAACGGGGCTATGAATTACTTGCATGAGGACAGAGAGGCCGTCCCCTTTGCTCGGTAGCAAAAGGAAATGTTTACCTAAACTACTAGACAGGAATGCATCGGCTGAGGAGCGAAGTAGATAATTCGAAGGTGAAATACGGTTTCTTGGCAGGCAGGCGAAACCGGCCGAGGCAGGCACCGTTAGCCGCACAGGGAGTAGGACAAAGTTCATGGATACAGATGCGAGCTCAAGCTGAAGCTGTCAGGGGCAGAGAACAAGGAAAGGCTTGATGGCAGAATCAGGGCCTACTCGCCTGAACTGCAAAATGGAGTAACTGAGCCATATAAAGTCGGTGGCCTTTCATACTTAGGAATCGAATATCCAGCCCATTCATGGCGGATCTGACAGAGGACATGTTGACGGTGGACGCACATGTGTTTGCGTCTTAGAAACTGGAACAGGAGGGAACATACATGTACTTGTAACATGCACATAGAACCGTTGGGGTCCAAGATAGGGGACATAACTGATCATGAAAATCCACATTTCCACAGCAAGAAAATACAAAAATCCAATCAGTGGAACCGGAGTTACGAATTTTAAAAGAATAAACTGTAAAGTAATGCATAAAAGCAGTGTTAGCAATGGGGGCAATGGTTTGTACCCGTGTTCAATTTATTTTATTTATTTATAAATTTTTATATAGCGCGCACAAGATCCCAAAGGATATCAGAGCGCTTTACAATAAGGACAAAATGAAATATACACAGCAATTGTGGAAAGAAAAAAAATATGTAAATAAATAGAATAAAATAAAATAAAAACAATGATAAACAGTAAGCAATGGTACACATAAAAGGTATAATATTATGCAGACGATACGATCCGTGACTGTTAGTTGCGCCATGGAGCTAGGAAAACAGAGACAGCCGCCTTATGAGTGCCACAACCCCTTATGGTAGGAAATTGCTCATTAAGGATCTTTTGGCTTCCAGTTTGAAAGCCGTCGTCGAGGTGAGTCTGCGTACATCCGGAGGAAGAGAGTCCCATATTTTAGGGTCAGCGCCAGAGAAGGCTCGTGACAAGTTCTCTTTTTGCTAAGGATGATAGGTTTCAGGAGGAGAGTAGAGGCGCTTCTAGATGCCCTCACCCCACAGGATAATTCAAGTTTTTGTGCTAGATACGTGGGAGTATTGTAGTGAAGGGCTTTGTGCGTCAGGATTGCAATCTTTAGCTGGATTCATGCTTCAAAGGGTAACCAGTTGAGAGATTTAAGGACTGGGGATATGTGCTCATTTCGTTTGGAGCCTGTGATCAGTCTTGCTGCAGAGTTCAGCGAGGCTCTAAGTGGAGCCAAGGCATATTTAGGAAGGCCACAGAGAGATTCACTGCCATAGTCTAACCTTGGTAAGACAAGAGCTTGTACCACCTGCTTGAAATCCTTTTGTGGCAGGAAGGGTTTGATCATTCTGAGTTTCCTCATCAGGTAGTTTGCTCCCTTACAGACATTGCTGATATGAGTCTTCATACTCAGGTGCATGTCCACTGTGACTCCAAGCGATTTGGCTGAGTCTATGATGATCGGAGTGCAGTTGAGAGCCGTGAGGTGAGGCAACCAGAGATCGATCTTGGGGGTGTGGTTCGGCGGGGTAATGAGCAAGAATTCCGTTTTGGAAACGTTGAGCAGGAGATGGTTCTCGGTTAACCAATTTTGGGTCGACATGAGGATAGAATTTAGTGAGATGATGTTGTCCGGGGACGAAATTTTCAAATAGAGTTGTGTGTCGTCGGCATATATGTGGAAGAGAATATTCATAAAGTTAAGTAACTTAGTAAGAGGTTCCAGTAAAAGGTTGAAGAGGATAGGAGAAAGGGCGGATCCTTGGGGGAGTGGTTTGTCTTGAATCTTTGAGATCTGTGGAGAAGGAAGGATGAGAACCAGTGGAGCACCCAATCCGAGAAACCCATTCTGTTCTGTAGGATGGAGAGGAAACTGTCATGATTGACCGTAGCGAATGCAGAGTAGAGGTCAAGGAGGATCAAGAGGCAGGATTCAGTTTTGTCAAGCATTTTCAGGATGTCATCAAAAATGTGTATAAGTGCCGATTCAGTGCTGTGACCCCTCCGGAAACCGGATTGATGATGGTCTAAGAGTTGGTAGGTCTCAATGTGAGCACATAGCTGGGATTGGACACATTTTTCGAGAAGTTTCGCTAGGGTGGAGATGTTGGAGATAGGACAGAAGTTATTGAGATCCAATTTGTCAGCGTTGAGATTTTTTAGAATAGGTGAGACCTGGACTGCTTTTAGGCAGTCTGGGATCAAGCCTAGAGATAAGGAGGCATTTACAATCCTGGTCCAGGTGGGGATGAGAGCGGTCTTGATCTCTTTGAAGATGGCCGGAGGCAGCGGGCCCCCGAAGTGGTTAGACAGGTTGATAGTCTGGAGAATCTTTTCAATGTCTTTTTCACTAAAAGAGGAGAGGGAGCCCCATGAAGCATTGTTAGCATCAACGATGGTTGGGATATGCTTTTCAGGGAAGTCAGAGGGTGAGGCAGCTAAAGAAGAGGCCAAGTAGGGGCCCTTCTTCCTAGCCAGGGTAAGGGGTACACACTTCTAAAACAACCCTTGCTCACCCCCTTGGTAGCTTGGAACGAGCAAACAGGCTTATATCAGAGGCAGTGTTTAAAGCATGTTTGCACATATACAGTAATACAGTAAAAACACTACAAATGGACACCCCACCAATTTAGAAAAATAGGAAAAACTTTGTCTAAACCAACAAGACCTAATATGACAAAAAACCAACATACAATACTGTAAAAAATAGTTACTGTGCAAGATAATCTTTAAATTGCAGAATAGCTGAAAAATACAGTTCTTCTGAGTCGGTAGCTCCGTCCAGAGCTACCACAATGCTGAAAATGACAGTCTAACAATTCCAGCTGACCGTGTTGGTGTGGGGTCAGCTAAAACAAAGACAGACTTGAAAACAGTACTTTTCTCGTTACGGCCGACACGATGGTACAAGCCAGTCGGGGCAACCATCGGGGTTGGCTTGCAAAAATGGAAGCTGTGCAGAGTGCAGTTCCCTCACGATGCAGTGAAAGCAGCGGCTCGGTTACGATTGTCCAGATGGCATTGGTGAGGCAAAGCCTTATGGTTCAGGGTGAGGTGGTGTTCGATGCGGTGCTGGCAAGTTGGTGTGCAGCGATGGAGCTTGTCGATGTTTGGTCAAGCAGCGACGGTGTCGGTGACGTCCAGGCAGGGTGAAGTGGAATGCAGTGCCCATAGGACGCAGTGCAAGCAATGACTCAGTGACACACGTCAAGACGGCGTCGGTGAGATCAAGAATGCGATGCAAAGTGCGGCGGTGCCTTCTGTGGGGCCTTCAGGACACAGAATCCTGCGATGGACTCAGTGATTGCCCTTTTCTTCTGCGGCGACTAAAACCAGCGATTTCAGAGACGGTGTCCAAGAATGGTGAGGTCTTTGCTGTTCCTGAGACCTCTTGAACAGTGGACAAGCTCCACTTCCAAGCCCTTGGAGATACCTTTTCAAGCAAGATACACACACAGTTCCTCTCCTTTACAGAAACAGCTACTGCAGGATAACCGCAGACAGCACACAGCACACAGCAAAGGGGCAGTACTCCTCGTCCAGTTTCTTCTAGCTCTTCTCCTTGGCAGAGGTTCCTCTTGAAGTCCAAAAGTGATCTAAAGTTCAGGGGTCTGGGCCCCACTTGTTATAGCACAAATTCCTTTGTTCTCTGGTGGCAGAGAAGCTCTTTGACCAGCCAAAACCAGTTATGTCCTCTCTGGTGCAGCTTCCTGGCAGGAGGTGGAGACAGCATTGTCCCAGGCAGACCAGGCCCATTCAGGTGTGAAAGAAATCTCCTCCCCCTACTCTAAATGCAGCCCAGGTCTATTCAGCCCTGACTCATCCAGGTAAGGCAGGACACACATCAACCCCCCTTCCCCGGTGGCCGTCTGAGAGAATACACATCCCCAGCCCTTGTCACTCCAACGACCGACAGTCAATCCACAAACCAGCACAGGCACACAGGATGGCTAAGTAAGAAAATAGCCATATTCTAAAGGTGGTATTTTCAAACATGCAATATAAAAATCATCTTTCCTAATAGATTCATTTTTATATTCTGAGTTCAGGTATACTAAACTCCATCTTTCTACCTTGTCCCAATGGGAAGTTATATTTATCAGATGTTATAAATATACTCCATTCTATCCTATGGGACAGATAGCCTTTCAATAGTGAAAAACGAAATTGGCAGTATTTCACTTTCAGGACATGCCACACACATCAGTGCACATCTTACCTTTCACATACACTGCACTCTGCCCACAGGGGTACCTTGAGCCTACCTTAGGGGTGACTCACATGTACGAAAAGGGAAGGTTAGGGCCTGGCAAGTGGGTGCACTTGCCAGGTCGACATGGCAGTACCAAGCTGCGCAGAGACACTGCAGTGGATGGTCTGAGTTACATTTACAGACTGCTCATGTGGGTGGCACAATCAGTGCTGCAGGTCCAGTAGCAGCATTTGATTCACAGGCCCTGGGTGCACACAGTGCACTGTACTAGGGACTTACCAGTAAATCAAATATGCCAATCATAGAATCACCAATACATAAACACAATTCACAGGGAGATCATATGAACTTTAGCACTGATCAGCAGTGGTAATGTGCCCAGAGTCATAAAACCAACAAAACCAGGGTCCAAAGCAGGAGGCCAAAAAGCAAAAAGTCTGGTGATAAACCCACTGGAAAAACAAGGTCTAAGAAGCAAAAAACACCAATAGTGGTTATCTGACCATGCTGGACCGGGTTAAAGTCAACATTTCAGGCCAAAGGTGATGGAACGCGGGTCGGATACAGTCTCAGATAAGTCCAGCTGAAATTTTACCTTCTCATGTTTTGTGCCCGGGGTCCTGGTCATATTGAAGATAGTCGCAGGGACCAAATATAGCATGGCAGGTGGTGGTTGGTGTGGTGCAAAGAAGAGGCCAGGTGCCCGGGACGGGTGGGTTGGAGCTTCACAGTGGCCGTCCACCGCGGGTGAGGCTTGCTGTGTGAAGAAACGGTCTGGTGACTGCTCACTCTGAATTTCAGTGTGAGCGGTGTAGTACAGGTGCAAATGGGCCTGTTCGCAGTCACAAAGAGCCCAAAATCTTGATTTCAAGAGCCTGTGAGTCATGCCAATGGTCCAGGACCTGAAATGCACCACTTGGGGGTCAGGAACTGACTGCAGTTGGATTAAGGAGCTGGAATGGGGGCCTTTTGTGTGACTGAGGCTCAGATTGGGGAGCCAACAGACTAGCCCCTTGAGTCACTCTGCGGTCTGGCCTGAAGAAGAACTTGGTCCAGTTCTTCCCCAGGGAAGTGGGCATCTGGTAGCAGGTTACCAAAGCAAGCCAGCAATTCCTTTAGAGCAGCAGTCCAGCAGAATTGCAGTCCTTGTAGCACTACAGCATTCCTTCTTCCTGGCAGAGTTTTCACGGGTCCATAAGTGTGCTGAAGAGTTGGTGACTGTGGTCCTTCTTTTATACACTGGTGCCCTGGTTCTGGAGGTGAGAGAAGCTTCTAGACAGTGGCTTAGAGGTGTATGGAATTTCCTGCCTCCCCTGCCCTGGCTTCAAGCTGACTGAAGTGATAATGTAGGATTTTTAGGCCCTTTGCTTGAAAGCAGAGCACAGGCTATTAAGGTGTAAGTGGGGCTATGCTCACCTCCGCCCCCCATTTTGCCAGCAGTTGACTCACTCAGGCACACCTAATCCCTCTAATGTGTGACTGTCTGGAGGGAATTCACAAAGTCTAACTGTCAGTTATGCCTAGTCATGTGACCTAGGGATGGCTATAGCCACAAAAGGGCTTAGGGCAGAAAAATGCCAACTTTCTAAAAGTGCCTGTTTTGAAATTGTGATAAGAAAACTGACTTCACCACTAAGTAAGGTTTTTCACCCTACTTCCAAAGAAACCTAACATGAACTGCTTTACTCTTCCCATTTTGGAATTACACTTATAAAATGTAATAGGCAACTCCAATGTTATCCTATGAGAGACATAGGCTTGGTAGAAACGAAAAACAAATGTAAGAGTCTGTCACTACCAGGACATGGTAAAATTTGAAAGCACATGTCCAACTTTTTAAATACACTATACACTTGGGGCTGTACACGGTCTACCTTAGGGCTGAGCTATATGTTTTGAAAAGGAAAGTTTGGGCCTGAGAAAAGGTTGCTAGGTCGACAATCAGTGCTGCAGGCCTGTTAGAAGCACTTAATTTACAGGCCCTTGGTACCTGAAGTACCGCTTTTTAGGGACTTACAAATAACCTAATGTGCCAATTGGGTATAAACAATCTACAATGTTTTAGCGAGAGAGCACAAGCACTTTAGCGCTGGTTAGCAGTGGTAAGGTGCACGGAGACCTAAGGCCAATAAAAAAGGTTCAGCTAAATGGAAGAGGAAAGGCAAAACCTTTGGGGGAAGACCAACCTAAGGCTGCCAGGTTTTAAAACAGGCTTTAAAGAGCTTTTAGAAATATATGTGATGTTATTTGATTTTCAATATTTTGTTGGGGTATCATCATCATTGATCATGCAGAGATTGATGAGAGGCAATTCTTTTTGGAACTGCAGTTTGTAGTGAGCCACCCAGGGAGGTCTGCACCTGGATGAATCAACAAGGCTTTAAGTAAATGAAGTGTGGACCGCACGTGGTCTTCGACCTGCACAGTGTCTTTGTGTGTGTATTTATTTCGTGGGGCTTGGGGTTACTATGAGGCCTGACTTGCTGAGGCCCGCTCAGTAGCCAGTGTGCCCTGTAAAACAGGGAAAATACATTTGCATCATGAGCACTTCCCATGCAATCAAAAACTATTTTTATAGCCTTTTAGAATTTATAGTTGTGGCCCTATACGTTTGTTATCTTCCTTCCAGTTAAGGAAGCATAGGAACCGAATGAAACACAGCTGTAATTATGTCTGGATAGCTGACTTCTTTATGCTCTCTTTCCCAGGGAGGTAGAGAGGTGGGGAGAGAGAGAGAGAGAGCACATTCTTTTGTGATTGGCTCCTGAAGATGGGTGTTGTTTCTGTTACAACTCTGTGCCATTGTGATGGTAGAGTTGTTTTATAGACATGAAGAGATGCACTATAAATGATGCAACCAGTTGAGCGGCCCCCAGTCTCCAACTGTCCCTTCCTAAAACTCTGCTTGCATAGAGACCACCAACATTCCTTGCATGAGCTGCCCAAGTACCTACCTAAAGAGCCAAGAAGAATAAAACCATAACACACCCCCCTAACTTAACAATGCAAAACAAATAGGAACACAATCTAAGTATACTGTACGATTAGAAAAGAAGAACAGGTCAGTACATCCTAATGCAATAAAATGTCAAAAGGGGAAAAAGGAAGGAGAAAGGAAAAGGGGACTACATATAATATGGAAACAGCAAATATATTTCATAAATAGCCACTAAGTTATTTCATCACAAAGTCTCTGAAACAAACAGGAACTCTCATATGTCTTGTGGCATGACTCCCCCCTGCAGCACTCTTGAGCACAGAGTTGTCAACCACATTTCCAGCACGTGATTTGCTACCTGAATACGCAGCAAGCCTAAACGTGCTCCACTTACAGCCTGTGTGAACTGTTGCCACATTTTTCTTGATGAAGGTAATGTTGAAAGGGCGAACAAAGCAAAAACCAAAGGAAATGATGGACTGAGTGTTGAACATTGCAAGCACTCACCCCCAGTTAACTGATCTGGGTTTAATCCATCACCGTTCTTTAGCCCACTCTGCCACCCCAGTTCAGACATGGCCATATGCAAATCAATCTGACCCTGTGCCTCATGGGAACAGTCCAGCCCGAACTGCCAAGCCATGTCTTCCCTGGACCGGAAACAAGCTTCCTAGGACCGGTTTCTGGCATTTCAGCCGTCTTCAGCCAGGCTTGCTTGAATCCAGTGGCAAAGGGAGCAAGGGACTCATGTCTGAGCATACCCTGCCAACTTATGGCGAACAAAGCAAAAACCAAAGAAAATGATGGACGGAGTGTTGAACATTGCAAGCACTCACCCCCAGTCAACTGATCTGGGTTTAATCCATCACTGTTCTTTAGCCCACTCTGCCACCCCAGTTCAGACATAGCCATATGCAAATCAGTCTGACCCTGTGCCTCATGGGAACAGTCCAGCCCGAACTGCCAAGCCATGTCTTCACTGGACCGTAAACAAGCTTCCTAGGACCGGTTTCTGGCATTTCAGCTGTCTTCAGCCAGGCTTGCTTGAATCCAGTGGCAAAGTGAGCAAGGGACTCACGCCTGAGCATACCCTGCCAACTTATGGCGAACAAAGCAAAAATCAAAGAAAATGATGGACGGAGTGTTGAACATTGCAAGCACTCGCCCCCAGTCAACTGATCTGGGTTTAATCCATCACCTTTCTTTAGCCCACTCTGCCACCCCAGTTCAGACAGGGCCATATGCAAATCAGTGTGTCCCTGTGCCTCATGGGAACAGACCAGCCCGAACTGCCAAGCCATGTCTTCCCTGGACCGTAAACAAGCTTCCTAGTACCAGTTTCTGGCATTTCAGCTGTCTTCAGCCAGGCATGCTTGAATCCAGTGGCAAAGTGAGCAAGGGACTCACGTCTGAGCATACCCTGCCAACTTATAGCGAACAAAGCAAAAACCAAAGGAAATGATGGACGGAGTGTTGAACATTGCAAGCACTCACCCCCAGTCAACTGATCTGGGTTTAATCCATCACCGTTCTTTAGCCCACTCTGCCACCCCAGTTCAGACATGGCCATATGCAAATGTTGAAGTGGCACCTATACTCCGTTACATCCTTCATATCCAATCTTGGTTTCTTTATTAAGACTCGATCCCCTACAGTCCACTTCTTGTTCTTCATTGAGTTTTACGCATCAATTCTTTGTTTGTATCTTTGCAGATAAGACTTGACCATGGCACCCAACCCCCTTTTTATCCAACATGACAAACCTTCTCATGGGTTTGAGTTTGGAAGTGCTTAGTCTACCCCTCAAAGACTCAAAGGGTGATCTCTGTGTTATGCAGTTGGGAGTAGTGCAATGTGCCCACTAATCATACCTTCCCCCACCACATGTTTCTAACCATACCTTTGGGCACGTACCTTTACCATCCTGTTCATGGGTCCTGCAAGTCCTTTGACCTGTGGCGTATAGAGAGCTGTTTTCAACTGTGTTATACCAAACTGACACCCCGTTATCTGCTACCAGATATTTGGGTACACCTCATCCTGCAAACTCATCTTTGAGGAACTCCAAGACTGTTCTGGTGCACACATTGCTCATGCACCTGATGAAAACCCATTTGGATGTGTAATCCAGTAAGAGCAATACAAACCTTTTGGCTGTAACAGCTCAAATGCCCAATAATGTACAAACCCAATTTTTTCCAAGGCTTATCTGGCACCACAACTGGAGCTCCTCATACTCCTCACTACTTTCTAGCCACTCATCCTTCAAGATGCATGTTATCTTACCCATCTCACACACACCAAGTCCTCAACCAATACCTCATCTTTACTTTCCACTGGTAGGTGCGACAAACAGTCAGCCGTCTTGTGTGTTGACCCAGGTAGATATTGAACATGAAAATGTAACTCCCCTAACCCTTGGCTCCATCGTTTCAGCCTAGAAGTCATCCTTTCACTGTGGATGCAGGAGAAAACTTGTATCAGGTGTCGGTGATCAGCTCTCACCAGGAAAGGAATGCCCAACAAACAAAACTTAAAATGCATACTCCACATCGCTTTCATATGTTCTTTTGTGCAATCAGTCTGATATGCAGTGTTTTTATTGATATTTGGGAACGTTTTCTTATTAATGTGTAGCGACAGTGTGTGTAAATCATACAATTATATATTCACAGAATAAAATATTACACTTTTGCGCTTGATTTAAAACTGTATACGATCAGATCTTAATTTGCATACCTGTTCTATACAGAAAGGACATCAATAGAATTGGAATTGGAGGTGGCACCCTTAATTGGACGGAAGCTCAGCACCTTTTCCTTAAGCATCAAATTTGATGAAAGGATGCTTCCAATGACCGAGCAAAAAAATCAACATATCCCCGGTCTAAATAAGAAGGGGGATCATGAGTAGAGTAGATAGGATTGACAGCTTTTTGGCAAACAAGCCAATAGCACAATTCTCTTAATGAGGCTCAATGGGGCAGATGTACGACTTGTTTTTGGGGTCACAAACGGGAATTTGGCCCGTTTGTGACCGCAAAATAGGTCAGGCCCATGTGCAAACCATATTTTGCAACTCGCTAAACTATTTGTGACACGCAAATAATAGTTTGCGACTTGCTATTAGGAAGGGGCCTGCCAAGGGCGTCCCTATCTAATAGCGAGTCTCACACCAATGTATGATGGTTTTGTGACCACATTTGCAGTTGCAAAACACTCGCAGTTTACCACCTTTTTCAAAAGGGTGGTAAGCCACTCGCAAACGGGAAGGAGTCCCCAGGGGATCCCATCCCCTTTGTGAATATGTGCAAAAATATTTTTTAACAGCATGCATAGTGGGACCACTGCCTGCCCTTAAACAATTTAACTGAAAAGTTTAATTTTTCTTTTTTAAATGCAGCCCGTTTTCCTTTAAGGAAAACGGGCTGCATTAAAAAAACTACTTTATTTGAAAAGCATTCACAGGCATGGTGGTTTGCTGACCCAAGCAGGCCACCATCCCTGTGAGTGCTAGCCATTCCCAAAGGGGTCGCTAATTGCACTTGCCTCATAAATATTGATGAGGCATGCAATTTGCAGTCCCATTGGAAATCGCAAACAGTGTCTGAGACACTGTTGTACATTGCATTTTGCGAGTCGCAAATTGTGAGACGCAACATGCAAGCGTTGTACATCTGGCCCAATGTTCTCTGCCCCAAATCATAAGATCTTTGATGCTTTCGTCTGATTTAAAAAAAACAGATCTTTTCTTCTTGGATCCTTTCACGAGGTGATCTATTGCATTGTTTTGCAATGATTTTAAGCATTAGGTGAAGGTAAGAGCTTTCTATTGAGTTAGGAGTACAGTAATTGATATTTAACTGATATGAGAATAAAAGTGCTGTTTGAGACAGGATATAAGTATTTATATTCCTGTATAAAATACAACGTCAGCACAATCACTTTTGTTTTCTATTAATGGTATTAATAAAAATGTGGTAAATACTCTTAAAAATAAAATTACATTATTATGTAGGCTGAAGGATAAAAATGTGTATAGGAAGTAAAATCTTTTTAATTCAAAACGCAAAAGCAATTGGGATGAAAAATATAAAAAAAAATCTCCACCTGAGGCACAGACATGAAACAAAGGGCATGTGTTGATTTAAGGGACAAGATTTGGTTTTGAGGAAATTCTTAATTAGCAAGAGGCTCAACGTTTTTATTACCAGCAATTGCAATATGCAATGTCACTTATAAATGCTTACCATGGACACCAACCTCACCCTTAAGGAACAAAAAAATAGATCACTAGTATCAGCTATCTTTTTTCCAGAAAGAGACTTCAGAACTGCTGTTTAAGCCTCCTTACTATCACATCTGGATGGTGGTAACACCTTGCTCATTTGTCTTCCAGACTCTACACTGCCACCCGTTAAAGGCATTCTACACCAGCTGCAGGTCTCATCCGTGCTTGAAGAAATATGATCACATGACCGCTAACGTGATGGAACTCCATTAGCTTCCCTTGCTACCCCGCGCCATTCTCAAACCCAGCTGCATGATTTACAAAGCCAACACAACCACCCACCCTGGTATTCCAGCAGACAAGCTCACCTTCTCTGCTGGTTATCTGCACACCCACATCTGGGACACCATCAGACTGCAGTCAAGTGTAAAAATGAAAAAACAGAGCAGCAGGCCTTTTTCATGCACCCAGGATCTGGAACATAATTCTCGTATCTATCCAGGTCACTGCTGCTGTAGTTGTGAAATCAGGCCTGGGCGGAGTTTGCGGAGTTCCCCTGCGCGAAACTCCACGAAGTGACCAAAACACTCTGCCGCAGAGTTGTAAAATAGGCAGCGGAAATGTCTACCCAATAATCACACCAGATTTCTTTATTTCATGTTTTAATTATGAAATGTACACTGATTGTCCTGCAAGTTCTTTTACCTGAGGTATTCTTGAAGAGCATTTGGGCACGTATAAAAGCAGACCGAATAAAGAGAATAAAGCTTTTAAAGCTTATCAGTGTGTATAAATGCTCAGCGAGACGCAGAAAGAGCACAATAAATGATATCAAGGATCCCTTTGCAGTGACATTGGGAACAAACTGCAGACTTGTCAAACCGTGGGCCTTTTACATGTTTGTTTATAATTACCAGGTTCAAAAGGACCGACCATGCTTTAGCAAATGATGTCTTAGTTATTTTTTAATAAGAGCAATTTGTCCTGGAAACATCTGTTGCTTCTCTGTTTTTTGTTCACAAAGCTGCTTCACTGCTGCAAGTTGGAGACCGTCCTCCTTGGCCTTGGGCTGTGCATCAGGATCATTCCGAAGGGTTCTGCTGGATTGCCCAAACGAAGCACTGAGGACAAATTATGTGAAACATATCCGAATTTATAGAATGTGATGCCCAGGCCCACCACCCCTTGACTAGCCAGTTGTCAACATTTCCTTTCATGGGAACGTTTATGCATTGGTCATATCTGATAAGATTGCTGCGTGAGAATGTCTCACAAAGCATGCTTTGAAAGTGTTTCGTTTGTCATAGAAACATTGCCCCAATTTATGGATATTCTGTCTGTCTACGAGAATTCATGTCGGCAGTGATTAGCGATGAATATGTCTGCGCTGTGAGTGAAGTTGTGTAAAAATACCAAATATGGACTTCGCATATTTCGTCAAACAAAAGAAAACGTGGCCCAGAGTTATCACACTGTTCAGTCAGTACTGAGGGTCCAAAGAGATCCACAAAGCATCGGCATTAGAGCCCAAAGAATGGGCAGTGTACAGTTCAGTGTTTTTTAATATGCACATATTATAAACACTTACCGTATACTTGAAATGTGGAATGGCACACAGGCTAAACCAACCAACAGCGAGATAGAAGTGCATGTATCACAATCAAACAATCACATAACACAAATAAGACATTTCACAAAAGTGACTTCATAATCTGCAGATGCAGAGCTATAGTTCTGAGGTGTCATATACAAAGCTGCATTAATTTTCAGACTACTTCAAACTTGAATAACTCTGCCCCAGCATGGCAGAAGTCGAGCATGAGACAAATTACCTAAACCACTCAATGCAATCAGTGACTCTTGGCCTTTAACAGTTTTAGAGTCGGAAGCGTCTAAATCACGCAGACGTGGTACACGTCTATGGTAACGTAGGGATGTAGAAAACAATCTTGGGACACCACAGTGTTCTGGTGTTATTTGCTACTAATTATTAGTTGCTGCCCATCATGGCCCTTATTTGGTATTACCCCAAGTTAGACCCTGAAATCTATTAGATTTTGTTCATGTTAATTAGGTTTTAACCACCTGGGTGCTACGGGTGTGCTGGTCACAACTTCAGGACCGAGACTGAGGTGCAAAGGACGTGCCTAGTATATTCTAACATCGACCCTCGTGGAAAGTGATGACACCTCCCACAGCCCCCCCCCCTCCCCCCTTTGGTGCCACCACATGCCCTCTGGGGAGGGGAGCGGAGAATGCTTCTGCTGCCACCTCTGACCTCTCCCTCAGATGATCATGATGGCGTGCCAACGTCATGGTACTGCTCAGAGATGTGCTGGAAGGTATTTTGCTTCTAACCTGTCTCCCAGCAGGACCGATTTTTGGTGAGTCTGCTCGCTGAAGGTGTATTGGACAGGACGAGGCACGCCCAAAAACGTAAGAGTTTCTACTTTCCCCTGGTGTCTCTCTATTCTGCATTTCTGCTGCAGGATCGTAGGTGGGATCACATTGATGCACTGGACCACCAGGGTATATTTTCAATGGGGGCAGCTACCCCCTGACTAAAGGTCACTAGGTCACTCCACCCAAGGGAGCAATGGTATTCATTTAGTTTTTTGTCCCCCAGGGGCAGATCAACCATTTTTTAAGCTGACCTGCCTGGGGGGGAGGGGTGTTTAGAATCTCACTAGGCACTAGGGATTATGTTGTTTGTGTGGGGGAACTGGCTACCTAGCTACAGGTTGCTTACCCGTAGAAGGGAAAAGTAAAAATGTTGGTTTCTTTTACCCCAGGGGAAGATAGCCCAGTTCTGAGGCTGATTTGCCCGGGGGGACAGAATCTAGATAGGCACCAGGAAATATGTTGTTTGTAAGGAAAAGCAGCTCCCTGGCTAGGAGTAGTATCTCCAGGGGCAAAAGGAGCAACTATTTATTTTGGTTTTCCGCCTCCTCAGGGCCAGATGGGACATGTTGAGGTTGATCTGCCTCCATAGAGGCAGAAACCCACTAGTCAACAGGAGTTATGTTGATTTGTGTGGAGGGACCAGCCTCCTGGATAAAGGCCACTCTCTCTGAGAGGGACATGAAAAACTCTGTTAGAAAATCTACTAAACACCTGTTATTATGTTGTTTTGTGTGGAAAGAATCGTCCCCTGGCTGAGGGTCTCTCCCACAAGGGAGCAATTTTGAAATTTTGGTATCAGTCTCAGCAGGCAAATCGGATTCAAGTACGGCCAATCTGCCAACAGGTGGGACAGAAAACCCTCTAAATACCAGAGATTATGTTTTCTGTGTGGAGGGAGTGCCCCCTTGGCTAAGGGTATTTTTTCTGTGTGGGGGGAGTCTACCTCCAGTGGCCAATGGAGCAAATATTTATTTTAGTTTTCTGCCCCCGCCCTTAGTTGCAGATTGGGCATCTTTTGAGGATGGTCTCCCCCCTAGGAGGCGGGAAATCCACTTGATACTGGGGACTTAGCTGTAAGTGGAAGGGGAGCTGCCCACTTACTTAGTGTCATTTTCCCCTACGGGTTCATCTATTCTTCTGTTGCCTGCTCTTAGGGTCACTTAGGGCAGTTTTTGAGGTGATACGTCCCAGTAGAGGAGAAAAATCCACTAGGCACCAGGAATTTGTTTGTGTGGGGGGAGCAAGCCCCTAGCTAGCATCCCTAGCCTGAAGGGAACAACTATTTCATTTTGATTTTCATCTAGGAGTAGATTGCTCATTTTCTGATGCCGATTTGCCCACCCTCCTGAAGCAGAAAATTGACCCACACACCTTGCAGTTACATCTTTGTGTTCTATTTTCTCTTTGCAAATGGTGTTTAGAGGCATAGTTTCCAGTGTGGAACGCACAACTAAATCACTGGAAATTGGTGGATAATGATAGTAATTTACTAGGCATTGTGCTGTGTGTTTCTGCAGTCGGTCCCTTAACGCTTTATGGATTTCATTATCTAGTTTATTTTTAGAATGTAGAAATTTTGACTAGGAGTCTAGGACTACAATTTCTAGAAGGCAAAAGGTGCATTGTAAAGTAGTAGGGGCACCTCTGACCAGGGACAACGACTGGGGACGGGAAAGGCTCAACCAAATCTTAGCCAATCAGAACTGCTCTGTTGTTTTTTCAAAAAGTGTGAGGAAATGTCTGGTAACGTTTCAGCCTCCTGGTTCATTTTTAACTGGCATTCAGTTGTTAAAGGTGCTTCTTTGTCTCTCTCTGTAGTGTTAGTTGCGTACAACAATGTTTTGTCTTTGTTTTGTATTATTGGGCTTCACTTTGTTGGTATTTTGCCGCAGTAGTGTTGATATGTTGTGAGTTTGTTTTTAATTTCCTCTGATGCCTTTTTGGAGTTGGGTAACATGCTTGTAGGTCAAGCAGATCATTGTTTTGTGATTGTCTACCCTGTTTCTTTTACTGGAAAAGCATTTTTTCATGGTATGCTATAAATGGTGCTTGTAAATTGTTTGTGGAATTTAAATACATTATTTCAGGAACTTTATGAGTATTTCCTGCTGTGAAACCTGCTTTTCTTTAAGTTACCATAGTTCACTTCAATGCTTCCAGTATTTGGAATTCTGTGGATCTCAATTTACAATTTCACGTTTTTGGGTACTTTATTAATACCCCTGTTTCTCTTTAAGTGATTTGTGGTGGCAACTTCACAATGAATTTCTTTTGTTTTAGGCACTGCTGATTAGTGAATGTTTTTTTCATGTTATGGTGCTTAGTGCATTTTGTTTTCCAAGAGGCTATTCCATCATTCAGTGTTTCTTTGTTACTCTACTAGAAGCTTTATGTGGCTATCGGATGAGAGAAGGCTTGTAATGCAGTTTTCATGGTGTCCTGCAAAAGCAATACAAGAGTCATATGTATTGTCCCATGTGTCCTTCTAAACTTTGCCGATGTCTGTCCTTATGTTTTAAACTGTACCATACGCAACTGTGAAGTATTGGGAGCAACCATGAAAGTATAAGGCAACTAAAAACTATGGTTTGTATTGCCATATAGTTTATGTTTTGACACCATCTTGCCCATAATTTGATGTTTTAGTAATACCTATTGTCCATGCAAACATCGTTCCTTTATTATCTTCGACAGATTGTTGGGTTATGCTGCAGTTCAAAAAAGCACTGGATTTTATTTTCTCTTTGTGTTTTCTGGGAGTAATCTGTTCATTTTAAGATTGTTTTAAAAATGAAATTGGCATGGAGTTTGATGATGTTTGTGTGGATGTTGGCTGGAGGAGTGTGTGCGCTTGCGACTATCTGGTGGTGTGTGTATATTGGCAGCTGGCTGCTGCCATGGGTGCAGCAGCAATTGCCTGGCAGTGTGTGTGTGTGTGTGTGTACTGATAGATGGCTGCCAGTGTATGTAGTGATTTGCTATCACTGTGTATGTGAGTTGGCTGATGTCTGTGTTAGCCGTGGAGTGACTGATTTGTCAGTCCTTTGGTTGCATGAAAGTGATGGACCCTTGAAGGGCACAATTTGTTGTTGTGTGGCTTTACTGCTGATGTACTGAGAGTCATATATTCAGTATTCTGATGTTCCAATTATCTTATTAACTGTGATTTCTGTGTTTGATATAAGTAGGATCATATGTTAATAGCATCTGCAATTTGAACTTTCCACTCACCCTGGTACCAAATCCAACCAGCATGGGCCTGTACTAGAGTTGTGAATGGGTGTGCAATAATAGATTTTTTCCGACCTTCACTGACAGTGTGCACATTTTATGTAGGGAAAACGTACTAAACCAAGGTATTTTTGAAAACTAGGCACATAGTGGATTGCAGAGTGGCATGTCTTGTGTGGATCCTACTACTTTTTCTCACTCATAAGGCCATTCAAATCCCAAACTTTGTTTAAAAACATATTTTGCATATGTTCCTCACATTTCTGTGAAAGATCTTAATTTTGCTGGTATTTATACAGTTCCTACCTCCCTGTGTTCCCACACTTGCCTCTTTAAAAGTGGTAATCCACTTGTGTGGCTCAGCCTAGTGTCCATGTGTTGGAGCCGGCCTCGTGGCGTGGTCCGGTTCCCACTCGCTAAGCCGCACGAGGTCCCATGCACCTCGGGGCTCCTCCATTTTGGATTATACGTCACTCCACGTGACCACCTGCGCGACCCCGCTTCACCCGGCCTCTGTCCCAGCGAGGCCCGACATCGAGGCACCAACCCCTGGCCCGGGAGATACCACGTGAACCCTTCACACTCCCGGCGGAGGGCAGTATCGATGGGACCCCCAACCGTCCTTCCACACCTAGGTGCGATCACCCCACAGCTCTCTGGGGCCTGGCGCCTCTCCTGCTGGGCGTCTGGCCGCTCCCTACCCGGCCTCTCCGCCCCCTCCGGGCGCAAGGGTCCGGACATCAAAGGGCTCCAGTCCTATATCTGGGGCGACCCGACAACAGGACAACAGTTGTATCCTGGAGTCAAGAGCCCTGCTGATCGGATTGCGGCTGACCCTACGGAAGAAGACTCATCCTGAACCCACACTCTGAGCCCTGCTGACGACGTCGCGGCTCCCCCGTGCTTGAAGACCTTCACAAACCTTTGGGGCCCTGCTGACGCTGTCGCGGCCTGACCTTGTTGAACCTTATTACCAGAGCCCAGCTGACCTCGTCGCGGCTCGACCGAAGCGGACCTACCACCGGAGCCCTGCTGACTGTGTCGCGGCTCGACCCAAGCGGAACTACCACCCGAGCCCTGCAGACGCCGTCGCGGCTCCCCACATCCGAGCTGCTCTGAGGCCAGCACTCAAGGTCTGGCGCAGAGCCCTCCCGTACCTGGTTGGTACTAAGACTGTCCCGCTACCCTATCCCTCTAACAGACATTGAGACTCTTACTGGATCCCTCGATCCCACTGTAAATATTGAAACGTGCTACTTCTGATAAAGAACCAAGTCAAGCAACTGATATTGAGTCCTGTGTGGTGGTGTTACTGGGCCTAGTACAATCATAGGAGAAAGACCTCCCTGAAGGGGGCTTCTCAGCGGCGCTCGGCTATAACTGTGCGGTAGGAAGGTGCGCCGGACTAGTCTCCCCGACTCCCCGGTGGTCCTCCCTCCAACATTTGGTGGCCAGCGACGGGATCCGAGCCAGACGCAATCGTACAGGCAAGTAACGCACCCACTACCTAACCAGACGGAAAAAGAAAAGGGAACCATGGAAGGCCAAGAGGCAACCGTGGCCGCAACCTTCCAGCCGGAAAGGTTGGAAGAATACACCCACAAAGAACTGAAACAATTCTGCAAGGACAAAGGGATCCCAACCACAGGATTGGGCACCAAGGAAGAAATGCAGAAAGCCCTGAAAGCCTGGACAGAACACGAGACCACTCCGCCTGAGCCGAAGGGACCTCGGCCCGGGACGGAAACCTGCCGACCCCAACCCCGACAGACGGGGGGCGAACCGTCCCAGAAACCAGCCTTTCCCACGAAGAAATATGTTGTACTCTCGCATGAAGTAGACGCTGAATGCCATGTAAGTCCTTTAGTACCTTTATTCCAGTAGTACAGATGATTGGTTCACTGGTACATCAAACAGGTAGAACAGGTAACAAGATAAGGTAAGTAGGGTAGCCCAGTGGTCAGTCCTTGGTACTATGTCACAGCAAACCCCCTTTGATGTATCAAACCCCCTTGGTAGTATCTAACCCCACCAGGAGCAGCCTGCCTGCTGCTCAGCCCATCTGTAACTGTCATCTCTCACCCAGTCAGACTCCCAACGTTCTATGCATCACAGCATTCTCAACATTCTACTCCAAACACACGCTGTGGCTGAACAGCAGGTGAACTGGTAAACTGCAAGATATGAAAATACTATGCAGGGCATAACATATCCCCCTTCTTTTAAAATGAAAAACAAAAGTGACATTTGTACTATGGGAATACAACAAAGCTATGTGAGCAAACCATACACAAACGAAAATACACTTATAATAAAATGATTCAAAACTCAGAGATGCCTAAAAGTGTTAAACAACACGAAAGATTCAAAGACAATAAAAAGAATATAACAGATTGAGACAATAAGTAGCGTATAGCAAAAGGGAAACAAACCCACAACCCAACTCAATCTATAAAACATTCTGAAGCATAATGCACATATTGCCAAATCTCAAACATAGCAAAATTACCCAAGAAAAGAATGAATCAAAACCAGGGATGTGCAATTAAGAACATCACGAGAGATAATGAACCATTCAAAGTAGAGAACGGATAATATACAACAATTGTAAAAATTGAGTACAACAACCCATCCTCTCCCAAAAACAACAATGAGAAAGTGTCATCGCGTTAGACAAAAGGTAACCACCTTGCCACTGTATTTGAGTCTAACTCCCATGCATGCACATCCTGAGTAGGAATTACCTTGAAATGCACGGGACCCATCCGACACATACCAACCCTATAGTACAATCCCTAAAGAAAGGGAACAAATGAAAAGCAAAGTTCCTAGCATAAGGAAACTTATCTACGTTGTGAAGATGATTAAAACCAAACCTTCACTCCTCCTGAGAGGTACAAAAACTCGGGATTATGACCCTAAAGTCCACTCTAATGCAAGGGTCTAAGACTATAACAAAGAATATGGGACCACATAACTAAAAGATACACCCTGTGTAGGGGAACCGTACCCATAAATCTAAACCAACCCTGTGAGAGGGTACAGTGTTATGTTAACTGGTGGAAACCATGAAAACATGACCCGCGTCCGGGTTACCAAAAAGAACTAATCTGTAAACCTTGAATGGGAACAATACCCATAAATACACCTTAGTAAAGGCTGCGTGAAATGCACTATGGAAAGGGGCTCGTACCCATACCATGGCCATCCCTATAAAATGGGAACTGTGAGTAGAAATCTCACTCACCAACTCGCCTCAATAAAAAGGCCGCGTGTGCCGCTTAATGTGTACCAAGACCACATACCCACCCCAGAGCAGGGGTTCAAATAACTCTAAACGGGAAGGAACTAAAAACCAAACCCATACCCATCCCTAAAATAAGGGAACACGTAAACACTGCCCATTAAAGACACAAATAGGGCATCCCTTGCGTAAGGGCACTAAACTTGTGGAAAATAGACCACTGAGGAAAAAAAACACCTCAACTTCACACTCTCTAACTAAATCAGGCATACGTGTAGCCTCTGCCCAATAACACTAATAGGGCATCCCTTGCCTAAGGGCACTATGCTGTGTGATGAGCACAAACCAAACTCGATCCCTGTAACTAGGGAAAAACCTGTGATAACCACCCCGACAATAGATGTCCAACCCATATGTAGAGCAACGAAAACTGTGGCTAATCACTATCCTAAAACACATTACATAAAACTAGCAAATACTTTAATTGCAAAACATCTTATAACTGTAAGACCCACCGGTGAGTGATCTCTCACCCGAAAACATTTCCACCAATAAAACGATTCACCGTTCGTGTTGTACACACCAACGCTCCAAAGAGTCACACCATGTTGGAACCCAATGTCCTGAAACAGGAACATTCTCTGAATTTAATTTTCCAAATGTCCACGTGAAGCAGGACAGTCGCCAAACAGTAGATACAAGAAAGACTCAGCCTCCGGATACTTTTGAATCGGGAGGAACCAAAACTTCGACTCACCGCCGGTGTGCTAATCAATCACCTGGATCATCAGCAGCGCGCTTACACACCAGTAGAGACGACCTTCTCGAACATCTTCCTGCTTCATGTAACTTTACCAAAAACGAAGCGCACAAAGAAAAAAAAAAACTGGTTGGCAAAATTACGTGGTTGGCAGATAAGGTTTGCGTCTACAGATGAAAGTTACGAGGTTGGCAGATCAGATTCGCGTTTCAAAATGGCAGCACGCTATTACACGCCGTGTCGTGTGGCTCATGGCACGTACTATGTGCCAAGCGTCTAATAACCAGCAGTGAAGACTTCGTTAGACGTCATAGAAGACTCAAGAAGCCGCGAGCGTCTTCGTGAAGGTAGGCTTTCACGCGCCAAGCAGAGCTCGCGGTACATTTGTATTTGAATATTAAATAGGCGGTTGAGACTCACCGCGACCTTAAGGCCTCAGGGCGGCTTCCAAAAACCATAACAAAGAAAAAATAAGTCTCACCAGCCGCTCCATGCTTTTAGCCGCTCCCAATGAGAAACTCGTACTTGTCCATGACTTGTAAGTGATAATGCATATCACTTACTCTCCTTCGTGTGAACACTCCACGCTTGTAGATCAATGAGGCATGTACAAAACGTTTTTTCAGGCACAACTAAACCGCCTCCCATGTAAGACTTGACTTGCGCTGTATCCAAAGTAAACTGTAAATTGAAAGTCAGTCTTTAAGCACCTCCAAAGTAACGCCAACACCAGGCATCATCAAAATATGGCGCTAAACAACAGTCCATGTTTGTCTTGATCTTTGCTGCGCCTAAGAACTTGTAGACAAATATTTCCAAGACATTCACTTTCCTTTTAGGCGCAGAACTTGTGGGTGTACACACAGCCACACTGTACAGCACTCTGTTGCTAGGGCCGTCCGATGTACAGGACACTGGTGGGGTTGCGAAGAGTGCTTGTGTCATCTTGAGTTACTTCTTTTGTTGCGCTGTTAGAAATTTCTTCTTCTTGTTCCTAGATCATCTCCAAGGACATGTAGGGCAGTGAGTAAGTCTCCAACTCTCGCTCGTCGCCAAAAATATGTTGTACTCTCACATGAAGTAGACGCTGAATGCCATGTAAGTCCTTTAGTACCTTTACGATGTATTACAAGTGAAATGGTTTCTACTTGTAACATATTTATATGTGGGTTGCTGCTTACATCCTCGTTTGCGAGAACGGGAGTGGGTCCGGACACACGAAATGGACCTTGCCCGACTCCGGCTGGACGGTGAGCTCCTACTGGCGGAGAAGAAAATAGCCTTGGAGCAACTACGGCTGCAAGAGGAAATCGAGGAAAAGAAGCGGCATCGGGAACTAGAGGAGAGACGGCTAACCCTCGAGCACGAGAGGAGCCTCAAGGAACTTGAACTAAAATCTAAAACGGGGGAGACCAGCACCCCCGGAGCCCGGGACGCTCTGCCACTGACCGAGCCAAAGGTTCACATCCCCAAGGATGTCGTCAAGGAGTACTATAAAAATGACGACATCCAGCAATGGTTCCGAGCGTACGAAGTAGCCATGACCTCCCATCGGGTACCCCGGAAGGATTGGGGTGCCGGCCTATGGGGGAGGTTCCTCAGCGAGGGCCGGGATACCCTGCTGCAACTCCCCGATGCGGTGATGACATCATACGACCACATGAAAGAAGCCCTACTCACACGCTACGGACTATCAGCCGAGATGTACCGGCAGCGCTTCCGGGACTGCAAGAAGCTCCCCGGTACCACGTGGGTCGAATACGTGGACTTCTTCAGCCGAGCATTGGAAGGATGGATAAAAGGGAGCAAGGTCACCTCATACAATGAACTGTTCGATCTCATTGTCTGGGAGCACCTCGCCAACAACTGCTTTGTTGAACTAAGGCAACACCTCCTGCACAGTAAACTGACTGAGCCCCGGAAGCTCGCCGCCGAAGCAGACCGATGGGTCAACACCCGGGTCCCCCGGAACCCAGTGGGGGACTACCAACGGAGTACCACGGGACCTCCCCGCCAGCGAGGCGGAGGAGGGGGGTCCCACCGCAGTCGAGAATTCCCAGCCGGGCCGCCCAGAAGCCCGCCACGAGGCCAAGCCACCAACCACACGTCCCCGACCCTGGGCCGAAGGGGGGCCCCTATCGCACGGCCTGGACCACGACCAACAGTGACCTGCTTCAGCTGCCAGCAGACCGGCCACTATGCGAGCGACCCGGCCTGCCCCGTGAACCGACGAAACGGGACCGCTGGGCCCCCTCCCCGGCAAATAGCCGCCGCAGCCCTGGGGGAGGGAGAAGACGAGGAGGAGAACCACGACGACGGGTCCCCCGAGTGGGAACCAGCTGCCATATCGCTTGTATGCCTGGGCTCCCGAGAAATGGTGCCCCGAGCTGCCGTCCCAAGCAACACCCAGAAGTACCAACAGTGGGTCACCATCAATGGACGACGGGACGAGGCCCTCCGGGACACTGGGGCCAGTGTGACCGCTGTCCACTGCCACCTAGTGACCCCCGAACAAATCCTGCCGCATGTCCTATGCCCTGTCCGGACCGCGGACAACACCGAGAGCATGTGCCGGATGGCCAGAATCCCCTTCGAGTGGGGAGGAGTGTCCGGCACCCTAAAAGTAACTGTCCGCGACGATGCCCCAGTAGACTGCCTCCTGGGGAATGACCTAGAGAGCTCCCCCTGGGCCCAGGTGGAACGCCGAGAGCATCTGGGGATGCTAGGACTGCCCGAGTGGGCCTGCGCCACCACCCGGTCCATGACTGCCCAACCAGCCGCTGCCACGGCCCCCGACAAGCCGACGGGCCCCGAACTATCACCCTCCTCCGGCACGGAGGAACCTGACGAGGAGGCCGGGCCATCCGAACTTTCTCCCGACGAGGCCGCCTCCCTCAGCGAGATCCCCGAGCTGGCCCAGTGGCGCCACGACGGGGGCCCCACCCGCGAACAATTCCAGCAAGAGCAGAAGGCCTGCCCGTCCCTCGAGGGGGCCCGACAGCAAGCGGCCGCCCAGGCTGCGGGGGACCCCACGGGAACCCACTGGGTCTATTGGGACAATGACTTATTGTACAGCGAGCAGAAAGTCGCCGAACTAGGGGCCGGCCGGGTGTTGGTGGTCCCCCTCCGATTTCGAGAGTTCCTCCTGAACCTGGCACATGACGTGCCCCTCGCCGGACACCTCGGGCGGGACAACACCTACAGCCGCCTAGTGACCCATTTCTATTGGCCCCGAATGAGAAGAGACGTGGACCATCACTGCCGGTCCTGCCCGACCTGCCAAGCTAGCGGGAAGACTGGGGGTCGAGTGAAAGCCCCCCTGCAACCATTTCCAACCGTCAACACCCCGTTCGAACAAGTGGGGATCGACATCGTGGGGCCCCTCGACCCCCGAACCGCCCTGGGACACCGCTTCATCCTGGTACTGGTCGACCACGCCACCCGATACCCCAAGGCCATCCCACTCCGCACGGTGACAGCTCCAGTGGTGGGCCGGGCCCTGATGGGCATCTTCTCCAGGGTGGGGTTCCCCCGAGAAGTGGTGAGCGACAGGGGTACGAACTTTATTTCAAAGTACATGAGATCCCTCTGGCAACAATGTGGGGTCACCTATAAATTCACCACCCCTTACCACCCCCAGGGGAACGGACTGGTCGAGCGGTTCAACAGAACCCTGAAGGGGATGATCAAGGGCCTGGAAGAGCCCCTGAGGAGGAGATGGGATGTCCTGCTGCCCTGCCTCCTGTTCGCCTATCGGGAGGTACCACAGATATCCCTGGGCTTCAGCCCCTTCGAACTATTGTATGGGCACCCCGTCCGAGGGCCCCTCAGCCTGGTCAAAGAGGGCTGGGAGGCGCAAGTCCAAGATGCCCCTCCCGACGTCTACCGGTACCTTCTGACCCTGCGGAACCAGACTTGGAAGTTCCGGGCCCTGGCAGAAGCCAACCTCGAAGCCAGCCAAGAAGACATGAAACTCTGGTATGACGAAAATGCCTCCGCCATCGAGTTCGAGCCGGGCCAGCAAGTCTGGGTCATGTCACCCGTGGACCCCTGCGCCCTGCAGGACAAGTGGACCGGGCCCTTCAAGGTAGTTGAGAGGAAGAGCCCCGTCACGTACCTGGTCGACATGGAGTCCCCGAGGAACCCCCTCCGGGTCCTGCACGCCAACCGGCTCGAGCCCCACTTTGCCCGAACTGAACTGAGCCTGCTGCTGGCTACCGACGATGGGGGCGAAAGTGACTCCGAGCCCCTACCAGACCTCCTGGGGTCCTCGGGCCAAGACGGCTCCTTGGAGGGCGTCCGCCTCTCCGCCACCCTGACACCAGAACAGCGCCATGACTGCCAGAAGCTGCTGCAACCCTTTGCTGCCCTCTTCTCTCTCACGCCCGGGGTGACCCCCTGGTGCGTCCACGACGTGGACACTGGGGACAGCCCCCCTGTGCGACACCACGCCTACAGAGTACCTGACCGAGTCCGAGCCATTTTACAGACCGAGGTCGCCAAGATGCTCGCTCTCGGAGTCATCGAGCCTTCCGACAGCCCGTGGGCCAGCCCGGTAGTCTTGGTGCCGAAGGCCGCCGCCCCCGGCACTGCCCCAGAACTCAGATTTTGTGTCGACTACTGGGGCCTGAACGCAGTCACCAAGACCGATGCCCACCCCTTGCCACGAGCAGACGAGCTGATCGATCTCTTGGGGGCCGCCCACTACCTGAGCACCTTCGATCTCACCGCTGGGTACTGGCAGATCAAGCTCACTCCCGGCGCCCACTAACGATCCGCCTTTTCCACCCCTGATGGGCACTACCACTTTCGGGTAATGCCCTTCGGGATGAAGAACGCCCCGGCGACCTTTCAGAGGCTAGTGAACAAGGTCCTGGCCGGACTAGAAGCCTTCAGCGCGGCCTACCTCGACGACATTGCAGTCTTCAGCGATCACTGGGCCGCGCACCTAGGACACCTCGGGGAAGTCCTGGCCGCTCTCCAAAGAGCCGGGCTCACCATTAAGGCCAGCAAATGCCAGATCGGTCAAGGATCTGTGACCTATCTGGGCCACCAGGTGGGGAGTGGCCAGGTGGCGCCCCTCCAGTTAAAGGTCGACGCCATCCAGG
Source organism: Triturus cristatus (assembly GCF_964204655.1). NCBI lineage: Eukaryota > Metazoa > Chordata > Amphibia > Caudata > Salamandridae > Triturus > Triturus cristatus. The sequence continues at coordinate 722,465,511 of NC_140582.1, forward strand.
CGTGGGAGCCCCCCGCAACCCAGACCGCTGTCCGGGCCTTCCTAGGCCTCACAGGCTACTACCGATGATTCATCAAGGATTATGGCAGCATTGTGGGGCCCCTTACGGAGCTCACTTCCAAGAAACAGCCCAAGGCGGTGCACTGGACGCCCCGCTGTCAGACCGCTTTTGAGACCCTCAAGGCGGCCATGTGCGCTGCCCCTGTGCTACAGGCCCCTGACTACAGCAAGGAATTTGTAGTCCAGACCGATGCCTCGGAGTACGGGGTCGGGGCAGTCCTCTCCCAGATGGACGCCAAGGGCCTCGACCGGCCTGTGGCCTTTATCAGCCGCCGACTGCTGCCGCGAGAACAGAGGTGGAGCACCATCGAGCGGGAAGCCTTCGCCGTGGTATGGGCTCTCAAGAAGCTCCGGCCCTACCTTTTCGGCACCCACATCAGGGTCCAAACTGACCACCGGCCCTTGCGGTGGCTCATGCAAATGCGGGACGAGAATCCCAAGCTGTTGCGTTGGTCCATCTTGCTGCAAGGGATGGACTTCACTGTGGAACACCGGCCCGGCAACGACCACGCCAATGCTGACGGCCTGTCCCGATTCTTCTGCCTCGGCGAGGAGAACCCCCAAGGAGATGGGTGACTCTCCCTGCCTTCAGCTGGGGGGGACGCATGTGGGAGCCGGCCTCGTGGCGTGGTCCGGTTCCCCCTCGCTAAGCCGCACGAGGTCCCATGCACCTCGGGGCTCCTCCATTTTGGATTATACGTCACTCCACGTGACCACCTGCGCGACCCCGCTTCACCCGGCCTCTGTCCCAGCGAGGCCCGACATCGAGGCGCCAACCCCTGGCCCGGGGGATACCACGTGAACCCTTCCCACTCCCGGCGGAGGGTAGTATCGATGGGACCCCCAACCGTCCTTCCACACCTAGGTGCGATCACCCCACAGCTCTCTGGGGCCTGGTGCCTCTCCTGCTGGGCGTCTGGCCGCTCCCCACCCGGCCTCTCCGCCCCCTCCGGGCGCAAGGGTCCGGACATCAAAGGGCTCCAGTCCTATATCTGGGGCGACCCGACAACAGGACAGCAGTTGTATCCCGGAGTCAAGAGCCCTGCTGATCGGATCGCGGCTGACCCTACGGAAGAAGACTCATCCTGAACCCACACTCTGAGCCCGGCTGACGACGTCGCGGCTCCCCCATGCTTGAAGACCTTCACGAACCTTTGGGGCCCTGCTGACGCTGTCGCGGCCTGACCTTGTTGAACCTTATTACCAGAGCCCAGCTGACCTCGTCGCGGCTCGACCGAAGCGGACCTACCACCGGAGCCCTGCTGACTGTGTCGCGGCTCGACCCAAGCGGAACTACCACCCGAGCCCTGCAGACGCCGTCGCGGCTCCCCACGTCCGAGCTGCTCTGAGGCCAGCACTCAAGGTCTGGCGCAGAGCCCTCCCGTACCTGGTTGGTACTAAGACTGTCCCGCTACCCTATCCCTCTAACAGACATTGAGACTCTTACTGGATCCCTCGATCCCACTGTAAATATTGAAACGTGCTACTTCTGATAAAGAACCAAGTCAAGCAACTGATATTGAGTCCTGTGTGGTGGTGTTACTGGGCCTAGTACGATCATAGGAGAAAGACCTCCCCGAAGGGGGCTTCTCAGCGGCGCTCGGCTATAACTGTGCGGTAGGAAGGTGTGCCGGACTAGTCTCCCCGACTCCCCGGTGGTCCTCCCTCCAAGACCATGTAAGAATTAGATGTCTCTTGGTTTCCAAGGTCCCTGGTTTGAACGGTTCTTGTTGTGGGTGCCAGGCTGACCCACACAATTGTGGGAGGGTTATTTTCAGGAGACATGGTAATATTCGGTGGCTCCTTGAGCAATAATTTTGCAACTGTCAATGCATCGCATCTCCTTGACAGGTATGCCTCGATCCACTTTGAAAACATGTACACTACAACTACTGTATATGTACCTTAGATTATTACATGGTGTCATTTTCACAAAATTAACCTGCAATCTAGAGAAAGAACCAAGTGGCTTTTCCAGATGACTCATAGTTACATGAGTTTTATTTTCAACATTAATTTGCTGACACACTGTACCCCTCTGACAAATGCTTTCTACCTTATTCCTAAAGTGAGAGATGAACCAATAGTGTATTAATCACTCCATCTCTTCCCACATGTGTAGTTCTATGGAACAATTTATTCATTTGTGTCAAAAAAGTATCTGGAAATCCTTTTATCACTCCTGAACTAGAAGCCATGCTACCCTTGTTTACATTCCACATTTTCTTTTCCTTATCTGACATTACATCACGTATTTTCCTCAACTAATCTAATTTTTGTATTGATATAAAAGTAAGAACGAGTGCCTGGTGAATATAAACCTACATTACCAATGTATTACCATGTGCTGCTTAATAAAGTGCACCTACATCTGCATAAATATTTCATTTTCACTTCCATGTCCATGTGCTGCACAATTCACAATTGCAGTTTTAGATGGCAATCTCAAAGAATATAAAAAATCAAGAATTGGTGGTCCATTTCGAATTTGTGTCTCAGAAGAAATCATAACATCATGCTGTTAACACAATTGACCAAAATTGGGCACTAGTTCAAAAGAATACAAGCGTCAGCATAAATGGTAATGCTTCGTGCACAAGCAATACAATAGGCCATAGTAGGAGCAATCAGCTCTGCAACCTCATGTGATACCTTGGAAACCACCAGGGGGACATGCCTCCGTATTAGTATGGCTACCCCCTTGATTCCTGGTGAATCCCTGAGTGGAACACCCTCGAGAATCACCTGCATGCCGGAAAGGGACAGTGACTACTCATGAGGTTAGTCTCCACTACTAAGAGTATATCAGGATTGGTCTTATGTGCTGCCTCAGGACCACCCCTCGCTTGATTTTGTCTAGGAGACATTGACGTTTCACAAGAGAACACAAAGCCTCCCTGAAGAGGTGGGATGCTGTGTATCAGTCATTTGTCCAGGGGAGTGACACTATAAATAACAATATCTGTGATCAACATGTAAGTTCCTCATGAGACTGCATAGTGGATGTCAATGAATGTGCTAGAGTTATGTTAAAACAAAACAGAAAAACGTTCCCTCCCCGACCCAATGCCCACCTCTTACTTTGCCAACTAGAAGTACCTGTCGTGATGCAACTAGGTAGAGTGGCCAACTGGGCTAGTCTAAGATGCACATCTTCCCTGTATTGCAAAGCCCCCTCCCAAACATTTCCCATCAAACCTCAAAACCTAAAAACATAAAGTAACTCAAATTGAAAGAGCCTGGCGTTGGATTACCAGCCTTCCCCGAGGACTGCTACCCATTTCCGTGATAAGGGAATTGTCACCCACCAGTACACATTAAGACGTGTCAAGCAGGAGGTTTCTGGGATGACACCAAGGGGTCCACTGCAGCACCATCTTGTGTAGGATCTGTCTCTGTCTCATGGGCCGACCGCCCCACTGGAGATCCATCAATGCAAAGTGAGCAAGTCCTGCACGGAGCCATGTTCCAGTCTCCGGCAGTCCTCCTTTTGCTCCTTTCTGCAGGAATTGTAGTACGGCCCCGCAGGTTAGACCACTACTCTGCCCAGTCCCAAACTGCTTCTGGAGTGTCAAAGAATAGAGTATTTCCCTGGAAGATGACTTTCAACTGAGCAGGGAAGAGGAACATATATTGGACATCTAATGCTCTTTGTTTCTGCTTTACCTCCTGAAAGGATCATCGCTGCTGCTGAACATTCACTGTTTCGTCCAGGAAGATCACCACCAGAGAGGATTGAAAGATAAGGGACCCAAGCCGTTGAGCTACTCAAAGGATAACATCACAATCAGGACTCGGGCATGAAGGGCCGTGGCGCAGAACCTACAGTAGGTTTTGCTACCAAGGACCTGTGCGCTCTTTCAATTAAGAAGCAGGAGGAGACCTCGGAGATCGGTACCCAGCTATTCAGCCAGTCTCAGAAGAATGCTTCTGCCTCCTCAGGGATGCCCATGATGAGTAGTTTATTGCACCTTGGCCTTCCCTTTGCGTCATCTGCTGTAGCTTCCAGGTGCCCAACTAAATGTTGCAGTGAGGTTAGGTGGGACTCCTACAACCTTCGAATTTGGAGGCTCTGCCCTCCACTTCTGTGACCCTTGCCACCGTGCTCCACAAGTCCACTGGTCCACTTACAGTTCCCCAATTTTGCCTTCCATTGCACCTTTGGGATCCTGGATTACATGTAGTATGGACTGTGTGTCCTCTCTACCTACTGCTCTGGCCTCATCCTGTGGTGTTGTGTTTGGTGTACTTATCGACCTTTTGCTGCGCTGTGGGGGCATAGGCCTTGTCATGTGCCATGTTAGGGGTGTGATTTGCTGTGGCCAGATTTCAATGTTCAAAGGCTTGTGGTTTGAGGCTATAGAGGTCCTCCCTCAGAACGAGCAGGTAACACTGTCCTCTGTAGTACATCGTGGGGAGCAACTGGACCTGCAAAGCTGCCCCACTTAAAGGCAGTGGGGTCACCCCTCAATGCATCATTCCGGATTCTGATGGTGCGGCTGTCCCTTCTGTTTCCTCTGGATCCTTAGTGAAGAGAAAATTTGTCTTTTCAATGTGATGCTGTTAGAACTGGGGTCACCAATTCCGACACGGTAGCTTGGCGCGAGGTAGGAAGGCACCTGTAGGCAATGTGTAAAGCACTGGTGCAGCACTCACTCACACGGATTCAGCCATGTGCGCACAATGAAGGAAGCCACAACAGGTTGTTTCATAAAAAACAGATTCTTTATCTATTTTCAAGTCGTGGTAGATTAATTCATTTCAGGAATAATGCAGTTAATTTCAAGGCAACAACACAAAGTCATTCCCATCAATGGAGTAGCTTAAACAGGTAATCACCAGGCAACAATCAGTCCATTCAGTTACATTAAGCAATCAGGGCAGGATAACAATTAATTCATTGCAGTAAATCTGTCAGGGCACTTCAGAGCAACAGTTAACTCAATTAGATAATCACAGAACAAAGAACATTTCTTCCAAATCCATGAATCAGTGACTGGCAGGGCAACACTTAATTCCCAGTAAGTGAAACAGAGCCTTTCCGGGTAACAGTCAGTAAGCTCAGGCCAATAGGTCAGCGGATACCGGGATAGCAATTATCTCATCCAGGTGCGTCGAGCAGAGAGGCTCAGGGCAACTTGGGATTCCTTGCGACACAAAACAGGCCTGAATTCATCTAAGGGCATAGTACTAACACCCTACTGGCAATAAGCAATACCTAGTGGTGAACGGGACCGTCTCTGGCCCTATCCGGTCTCAATCAGGTTACTGGTAGGCTCAGGTGGGGCCTTCAGGGTCCGGTTGCAATTCCCTGGGGGGGTGGGATCAATGGGCTGCAACGCAGTCGTTGAGGGCTCCTCGGCAGCCCTGCCGGTCGCGTCGACCTCGGCCCTCCCCCAGGGGGGTGTTACCTTATTGCCGTCAGCCTCGAGAGGCCTGCGCTGCTTTCCTGGTCTGGGGGGGGTTGCGTGGGGGCCCGCTCTCCTCGGAGCCACCCGCGGCGGTGATTCCGGTGGCTCCGGGCCTTCCTTGATTCCCCTCGGCCCGGGAGCTAATGACGTTGCGGTGTTTCGGGGGCCGGGCAGCAGAGGCCAATAGTGCGACGGCTCCCAAGAGGCACGGCCTCCTGAACCAATGGGGCCGCGCCTGCCACTGGATGCGGCTGACGTCACCCGCGGGGCCTAGCACGGCCTCCTCCGTTGCCGCGGCGGCCCTCCCGGGCTTCGGGGACTGCAGCGGCAGACCTCAGGCAAGGCAGCGCCGGGGACGGAAGGCGCCGGGGCTGCAGCGGTGGATCCCAGGCCCACGGCACACCCCGCGTCAGCAGCGAGGTAGGAAGGCACCCGTAGGCAATGTGTAAAGCACTGGTGCAGCACTCACTCACACGGATTCAGCCAAGCGCGCACAATGAAGGAAGCCACAACAGGTTGTTTCGTAAAAAACAGATTCTTTATCTATTTTCAAGTCGTGGTAGATTATTCATTTCAGGAATAATGCAGTTAATTTCAAGGCAACAACACAAAGTCATTCCCATCAATGGAGTAGCTAAAACAGGTAATCACCAGGCAACAATCAGTCCATTCAGTTACATTAAGCAATCAGGGCAGGATAACAATTAATTCATTGCAGTAAATCTGTCAGGGCACTTCAGAGCAACAGTTAACTCAATTAGATAATCACAGAACAAAGAACATTTCCTCCAAATCCATGAATCAGTGACTGGCAGTGCAACACTTAATTCCCAGTAAGTGAAACAGAGCCTTTCCGGTTAACAGTCAGTGAGCTCAGGCCAATAGGTCAGCGGATACCGGGATAGCAATTATCTCATCCAGGTGCGTCGAGCAGAGAGGCTCAGGGCAACTTGGGATTCCTTGCGACACAATACAGGCCTGAATTCATCTAAGGGCATAGTACTAACACCCTACTGGCAATAAGCAATACCTAGTGGTGAACGGGACCGTCTCTGGCCCTATCCGGTCTCAATCAGGTTACTGGTAGGCTCAGGTGGGTCCTTCAGGGCCCGGTTGCAATTCCCTGGGGGGGGGGGGATCAATGGGCTGCAACGCAGTCGTGGAGGGCTCCTCGGCAGCCCTGCCGGTCGCGTCGACCTCGGCCCTCCCCCAGGGGGGTGTTACCTTATTGCCGTCAGCCTCGAGAGGCCTGCGCTGCTTTCCTGGCCTGGGGGGGGTTGCGTGGGGGCCCCGCTCTCCTCGGAGCCCCCCGCGGCGGTGATTCCGGTGGCTCCGGGCCTTCCTTGATTCCCCTCGGCCCGGGAGCTAATGACGTTGCGGTGTTTCGGGGGCCGGGCAGCAGAGGCCAATAGGGCGGCGGCTCCCAAGAGGCACGGCCTCCGGAACCTATGGGGCCGCGCCTGCCACTGGATGCGGCTGACGTCACCCACGGGGCCTAGCACGGCCTCCTACGTAGCCGCGGCGGCCCTCCCGGGCTTCGGGGGGTTCCAGCGGCAGACCTCAGGCAAGGCAGCGCCGGGGACGGAAGGCGCCGGGGCTGCAGCGGTGGATCCCAGGCCCACGGCACACCCCGCGTCAGCAGCGCAGGCGGCGCCCCGGCCCCACAGCGCCCAGGCTGCGTGGTGCTCCTCGTCGGACAGGCGCTTCAGAGCCCAGCATCAGCAGGCAGGTACCGGGCTGCGGCGGTGATGGGGGCAGTCAGCGCTCGGCGTTCTCAGCGCTGGGAGGTCGCAGCACAGAACGGGCCCGGCAGCAGGGCTGTTAAATCCTGGGCCGCGGCGGTGATCTGGGAGCTGGCAGCGCTTAGGAGTCACCAAGGGCAGGCAAGGGGAAGCCCAGCAGCAATTCAGGGGTGTCGTGAAGTCCTAGCGCTGTGAGGTCACACAGCGCTTGCGGCTCTAAACATGCAGGGGCATAACAGTTCCAATCATAAGGCACTAGGGGGGCGCAGGACAGGCAATATAGCGCTAGGTGGGCACAGCGCTTTACCGGGCAGTTCCTGTTTGGCAGCGCCCACGGCAGGCAGTTCCCTTCTTCCTTACAGCGCCTGGATGGCACAGCGCTTATCTTGGGGGGAGTAGATGGCTGGTCTCAGTTGCAGGTCTTTGGGGGGAGTGTAGGGGGTTGAGTTGGCAGGCATCAGAGGCAGGGTGGGTCCCTGCAGCACACTGGAGATGGTCCCCTGGGTTGTCCCCTCACCAGGCAAGATCAGCAGGCAGGCAGAGTCCCTCATCTAACTTGGGTACAGCAGGGCCTAGACTCAGTCAGTCCCAGTAGTGTAGGTTACTCACCTATGTCCAACTGCCTACGCTCCGGCAGAGGTTCCCCCAGGGCCAGTGGTGCCCCAACTGACTAGTCAGGTTTTCCTCCTTTCCTCTTATACCCCCAGGTCAGGTGACTCTCCTACAAAGGCGGCAAAGCATAATCCCTCCCAGGGCTGGAAGGTTCCAGGAGCTTCCACATAATAGTCTATGGGACAAAAAGTCGAGATGGAAAAAGATACTGTATCAGAATGTCCCAGCCTGCTCCTAACCACTGGTATGTGTATGCAATGGCCACTCCGCAGTAGCAGGGGCCTGTGGCAGCCATGTTGTTAGGAGAGAGCACCTGCACCTCAGCACTGTTTAGCAGTGGTAAGGCGCCCAGAGACCTAGGGCCAACAAAAAGATGGCGGAAAAAATGAGGCAACAAGGGCAAAAAAACGGGTAGACCACCCTAGGGCTGACAGGTCTAACAGGTGCTCACCTGGGGGGTGGGGTGTTAACCATTGCCCGCCACCCCAAGATTGGATTGTAAACTGTTTATGGGGTGTCAGGTATCCACCAAGGGTGTCCCATGACTCGAGTGTGCTGCCGACTAGAGGCCATGCATCGCAAAGTTCAGCAGGAGCGTGTCAGCAGTAGCGAGCGCAGGAGCAGTCATGGATGCTGCTTAACAATTGCACCTAGCTAGTGCTGACATCATGATGGAGAAGTCCGCGTTGGTTGCACCTCTCAATGGGAGCACCCCCCCCCCTTCCTGAGTAACCTTGGGACCCTCAGTAAGCAGCAGTGTTTGCAAGAGCATGGGTAGTTCAGAGGTTCCACTGACCCTCTAGTCAGCTCCCAGAGCCCTCAGCCCCGTGCCCAAGCCAAAGCAGCCCGACGTCTCACCTTGGGTCCAGCTGGTCATGTGGGAAGTCACTGGTTGTTCCTGATGAGCATTGCTACAGGGTAGGTCTTTGTTGTCCCCGCCGCTCTTCTAAATGGTGCCCCATTTATCTAGGGCAACACCAGGCAACTGTTTCACATAAAGCGGATCTCCATATTTTTCAGGTGTTGCATTTACTGTTTCGAATGGCAGTGTGTACTTTGACATGCTCCAGAACTTATTCTTTCCCCATCTAGGAGCTTGCCAGAACACAAATCTTTCACATGGTAATGCAGGCAGTAATGGGAGGGTGATGGCTGATGTGCTTGATGGGCCATCGCCCCAAAGGGGTCCCTGCTTCAAAGTGGCTCTCCTGCCCTGCCCACAGCGGCACAGTGAGACCCCGGCTCCAGCTGGGCCTTATCCTCTCTTTCTGTCAGTCTGGCACGGAAGAGGGGAGCCACGGGTACAGTCATCTCCTCAACACTCCGTGAGAGCTTCTGGGCTCCGCCACACATTATCCTGGCCAGCCATCTTCCTGGCTCAGGTGCTGATGGGAGGTACCTCTTGGCAAAGAGGAGTTGCCTCTCAGGTCATGGCCCCCTGCAGTCGACTGCTCTCTGTATGGCAGCCGCATGGCTTGCTCTGGTCCATCAGTAAGTTGGCCTTCCTGTCACTCCAGTTGCTCATCGCAGGAGTCCCAATGAGTGCCTCAATGTTGCTGCAGTTCGAGGTTCAACCCAGGCTGCAGTGTCCCGGGGGATCATTGGCATGAAGCAAATTCTGATGTGGACATCTCACAGAGCTGCGCCATCACTGTCTTAGAATCTTGACTGTGAAAACTATTAGCTCATACTTTGTTAATCTTGCATTAGTTAGATGTTGAGTCCAGCTTCAGGTCAAAAGTGTCTCCATTAATTATGGCACAAGCACAATTACCATATGACCAAAACCCACAGAACCACGTTGGGTGATGATTACAGGGGTAGCTGCAATTTATCTCAAACATCCAGGTAGAGCAAAAGCAATTGAATCTAGGTTTCCCCAAAACCTAAAACATGTAACAGGTATTTTTCCAATGTCATGCTTTTGAGTGAGAACAGAAAGAGGGCAGCCTGCTCTTTTATGACAATACAAAATACATAGTTCCCATAGTCTGGCAATCCTAGAGCAGTTGCATTTCTCAGCTCCATAAGAGATATCTTGCATTTCCCATCCCAGGGCACTGAATCAGTTGTCGCTGTATCTCAGTCTCTGCAATGTCTTAGCAGCTAGGAAAGCATTGGGAATCCACTGATGGCAGTAGGCCACCATTCCCAAGAACATCCTCACTTCTTGCTGGGTATGGATGGGGCTCATTCTCATCACTGCAGAGATGTGGTCTTTTGACATATTTCTAATTCCTTTCTGAACCTGATGTCACAAAATAGTAAGTTCTACCTGACAGTACTGCAATTTTGTCAATGAGACTTAGTTTCCTTCAGGAGTGAATTGATCTAGCAATGCAATGGAGTCCAATTTACAAGCTTCACATGTTTTTCCAGTGATCACGTGACAATCAATATATTGGACCAGGACTAACTCACAGGATCTCAGTACCTTTAATCTTTCTTGAGAACTTGTGTATAGATGGATGGTGACTCTCTGTACCACTGAGGTAATTTGTGCCACACCATTACTTTATTTGAAGTCAAAAATATTCTGATGTTCCTCATGAAGAGGAATGGAAAAGAATGGCAAGCATAAATCAGTCACTGTGAACTACTCGGTATCTGCTGAAATTTGAAACAATACCACTGCTACAGTTGGGACAACATTGGGGCAACTATATTGTTAATCTTTCACAAATCTTGCACTGTTCTCCAATTTCTGTTGGCCTTGCAAATCCCTATTACAGGGGTATTATATGGACTACAAAAATATTCCCTTAGGAACCATTGTTGCATTATCTTCTTAATCAATGTGGCAGTCCTTTGAGAGAGTTTGTACTATGGTATACAAGGGTAACCTGTTCCCTGTTTTAATCTAACTTGCACTGGTTTAGCACTTTTAATCAGCCCAATATCTTTGCCTGCTAAATCCCAAAAGTTCCATTATCACTGTCTGTCTTCAATCTGGAGGCATGGCCTCCTCTGTGAAAACTGGACTTTCGCTGACTTTGATTTCAATTTAAACTTTACATCTGTGTCATTTGTCTGAAAATAGGCACCACCCAGCTCATAATACATTACACAATTCAATTTAATACGTAAATACTAAGCAGGTTCACAAGACTTCCTTTCTAATCATAAAGTCTTGCTTAATGGTAAATATACCTATCTTAACTGGAACGGAAGCTGAAATTTGATAAACCACTTTTTTTTTAATTTGAAATGCTCCAGCTTAGACTTCTTTTCCTGAGAGGGGTAGGTTATGATCTTCCACTGGTCAAACTGTGTATCCGATAGCACCAATATCAACTATGAAGGAAACTTAATGATCATTAACTAAGCCTTCCACATATTGTCCCCTCTGTGCTACCTCATAAACTGTACCAAACAGGGAGTCCGACTCCACTCCTTAAGCACCATCATTGTTTCTCACTAGATCCATGTGATAACACTTGATTAGCTACAAACTGTTTAAATGAATCACTAATCACTGATTGTCTTGCAAGCGGTTGTGCTGAAAGTGCTTGCACCTGTAAATTCTGTGGAAAGTGTACCGCATCATTTTGTAACTGTGGTGGGAAGGATGGTGTTTAAGGCATAGCTCTGCAGACCTGCCCTTTTACTACAAATGTGTCGGTTGGGCTGCAATCTGTGACACCATCATTCTCCATTCTGTGACATTGGAGTGATCAGAGCTACCATATACATTACATTGACAGGCTACTACCACTGCAAATTAAGTGCCGGGACACCTCAGCCAAGGTAGCTGTGCGCTTTATAAATGCCCTTTAGTATTATTATTCTTAGAATTATTATTCAACTTATAATCTCTTTTCCAATGCCCATCTTTTCCACATGTGTGGCACACTCCAGACTTCATTGCCCTATTATTACTAGGATTGGGAGAAATTCACTTAGTTTGCTTTCTCATAATTACGTGAAAGTTCCTGAGAATTAACCAAAATTGCACATAATTACATAAAATGCTAATCTGTAAGTTCCTGCTATATTTGAGCACAAAATGCGTCCTAGTGTCAAGTTTTGGTGTGAACGTGCATTCAAAGAAAGCTCTGAAAAAGAACCTCTTGAAGTCTGTTGTTTGCTTGCATTTGCTCAAATTTTTTTCCAACTATAGCATATTTTCTGTACATTTGTACCACAATTTATTTGTAATGCAGTAATTCTACAAATCTTGCCTAACACTGCCTTTGTAAAACCTCCAAACACTATTTATGTCTGCAGAGAGGAGGGAGTTACGGATGTAACAGTGTATTACTTTTGTAAATGTGCCACTGTGCCAAAAAATGTGATCCCTCTGAAGGCGGGTGCTGCATGCACAGAGAAAAACAGAGCGGATGATTAAAACAGCCGCTCTGTATTTCACTGAATGTGCTGCCCCTAGGGCAGTACTGTCTTCAAAGCTGCCCTAAGGGCAGTGCTTTCATTGTAATCTGGCACACTGTTCATGTTTGCACCCGGCGCACTTGTTTAAAGGTGCACCATGGCTCAAACATGAAAAGTGCACCAGATATGTACTATGGGCCTAGTTTTTTTCCTCAATAAAACTCTTCTGCTTAATTTAGTCAGTTTTCCTAGTATCAAAACACCCTTCAGTTTGACATTTCAGCTCTTAAGAAATTTTGCAGTCAATCAAGGATTTGCTTAGAATCTTGCACAATGGCCCTTGCATGATAACTGAGAAATTGGATTTTGTTTCTCAGCTCACAAGATCTGCATTTAAAGAGATAGAAGATATATTGAAATGATTCTCAAAGAATCACGAGTAGCATAGGGATGTTTTACTTTACAGTCAGTTTTTTTACTTTTCCGTCAGCTTTAGAGACTCTGAAGTTGTGCAGTGTTCAATGCCTTTTTATTGGTATGTGTTCATTCCTGTATATACAAAGGTTTAAAATGTCTCTAACATCACAATATGAAAAGCTTAATCTTTCTTGTTTGATTCATGGCATCATTTATCTTCCTATTATCATATGGAATTCAAAATTTTGTGCGAAGACAATGGCTTATGCCACATGTATTTTACTGTTTACTCAATGACCTCTCTGTGTTATTAAGGACATCTGGGAGTTCAAACCCATTGTAAACTTCACTTAGATGTAAGCAAGCCATATCTTGTATCCAAAATGTAAATGTACTGTTCCGGGGAGTAAATGTTCACTTCAAATTACAATTCTAATGAATGGATTTTATTTAGTTATTTTTTCTTTTAGCATCCTCGGTTCCTTGTTTGTGAGGTTCCCTTATATAGTAATGGTAAATTGGCTAAACATGGACAAGTTATTTTATGGGAATCATGATACATTAATTTTAACAAATATATTTTTTTAGTTGCTGAAACAAGTTATACAACTTACTACTGCTGTTGTTTATTATGCAACGGACATAGCACAAAGTGCAATATGGATAACTCAGGTGATACCCATAATCAACGTATCTGCCTGAGTTTATTTGTACCTTGTCTTGCCATTCCTACACTTAGGGACTACCTACCCAATTCAGATCAGCAGGTTTAAGACGACTGAGTGTTTTTCATTTTCAGCATCGATTTCCCTATTCATCTTGGATTTTTTGTCTCCCTCCATTGCTTTTAGGCATTACTCCGATTTTTATCATTGAAAAGTGACTTTGCTTTTGTTGCTCTTCGTTCTAAAATGCTTTCAGTATTGCTTTAATCAGTTTAACTACTGAATTACTACTCATAGTGTTCAGAAATACCAAAACAGCTAAAAAGTCAAAAACATTGCCCAATAAAAATTCAACTCCAATTCAGAAAAATAGTGTGAAATCTAATGAGCAATATGACAACACGATGACAAAAATTCAATAGGGGAACAGAAAAAATATATTTTTTAAATTTAAGTAAAAATAATGCCAAAAGTGCAAAGTGCCAAAACAGGCAACTGGTTGTGCTAGACCAAAAAGTGCAAAGCTCCACTGGTAGTCAATGGTTGCTGTAGCCCTGTACCTTGGTGCGATTTAAGTCTGACCATGATGGAAACAGGGTCCTGGTTCTCCAGAGGTCCAAAAGTCCAAACATGTCCTAAGCCCTAGATTTTTAGTAGTGGTAGAAGCTCAACTAGACACAGCTAATCATCCCAGGATGTCAGGAACAGCACTTGGGGATCAGTACTCACTGCAGCAAAGGCCACGAGTATGGTCCAGGTCAAGTCTAATTGATACTAGTCAGCTGGGAACATAAAACAAAATACTGCAACTTTTGTTAGCCCTGAAGTCCATTATCCTTGGAGTCCACCTCCTAGACCTAGGTTCAAGGGGAGCAGATCCAGTCTTCAGAGTTGCTCTTAGGTCACGGACAGCAGGACCGGTCTTCTGTTCTTACACAAGTCCAGAGAGAGTTCTGAAGAGGGTGTCTGGTGATGCTGCATTTATGCCTATCACTGGCTAGTAGGTGGGGATGACTCCTGCCCTTTCCCTAACCAATGGGGTAAAAGTTCCATGGGAACCAGCCTCACTTTTGAAGCAGTTTCTATCTTCCCTATGGCAAACAATCATATAGTGCCTCTCATTCCTAAAATCAAAGAGGGGAACCTTTCTCCCCTTGTGCAGGTCATGTTTCCCCACCCAGAGGTGTGGCTATAATAATGAACAGTGCCCCCCACCTTGTTCATTTCAAACCATTACTGAAGGTAGCTCTCTCCTCCCCACCAGTTTGGTGCCTGTTGGGCTGGGAGGACAAAAACTGGGGTCTCTCTAGGTTCCACCTAACATTTGGTTGTCTGAGGCCAATTAAGTTCCTTGGTGCACTTAAAGTAGTCTTCTTGTCAGGGGAAGAGAAAGTATCTCCCCACACTAAAGATGTTGACTATGCTCTGGGAGCAGTTTTCACATCTTATAAGATACTATTCACAGGCAATTTTATAGTTGGGGAGCTAATGCAAATTAACATATAGGAGCTTCAGGAAGACAAAAGGGTAACTTACGTAGAGTTACTTTTCCTTGACATTTATTACAAATCTGTATCCGGGGCTTTTTGTCCTGAAAATGTTCATTAAAATTAGCTCTGTTTCAAAAATAATAATCCTTATTTCGTGCACCGCCTAAAGAGCTCTAAATCCCAATGGTTGCATCAATTTAAGATCAAGGAGTCTATGTAGTCCTGTGGAAATTTAGCTTGCAAACTGAACATTATCTGCGCCATCTTGCCTCTCCCCAGCGCCACGCACAGCGAATGCACGGCTGCCATTTTAGGCACCCCACTCTCTCCCCGCTCATTCTCGATCGCCAGCGCTTTCCCCTGGCGCTGCAAGCATCCCCCGCGCGCCGGCCACCCCCGCTCTCTCATGCAGGCCGTAAACCCTCTCCTTCTGCGTGACCCTGCTACGGAACCACATCCGACCGACATCCCATACATGGTCATGCCTCTCCTTTGATAACCCCCTTCCTCTGCGCCCCATTGTCCGAACTGGTCCCAGGCCATCACCTAGCCCTGCGGATGCAGTTTATTGCCCCTACTGTAAGGGAAACACCCCACATCAAAGGGATTACAGTAGATCAAAGCCCCTACCCCCTGAGACCCGGCCGGTTGCACACACCCCCGGGAATTGGCGGAATACCCTGCTGCGCGATAGCCATCTCCTACTGCGGGTAAGGTGGGAACTTCTACTCTAGCTATGTGTGGGATCGGATCTGAGCCGGGGCTTCAGGGGATGTTCTCTCATGCATCAAGGGAATCTCAAGAATGTACTATGTGTAATAAAGCAATAAACCTGTGTATAAGAGACCAGGTCTCAGAGATGCAGTTAGAGCACCTCGTGACGATACCTTGCTGTCTGATCTGATGTGTTCTGCTCCGACGGAATAAAACTTTGTTTCCTGCCTTCCAGTCTCCGGCGCCTGCCTCTTTCATTGGTAAATTATCGAGTGGTATGAGAGGCGATTACCGCCGGGCAATACTTGAAGGGTTATCGATTGAAACTGCCTCTACCATTTAACAATTGGCGTCCCAAGCGTGGGGCCCATCAGCGACACGTGGATCCAGTGGGAGAGTGAACGACTGCAACGATCGGGAGAGCTCCTGCCCAATAGACCCTCGTCTGGCAGCCGATCATCCGAACTTCACTGGTTCCGAGCAGACCTCTCTCGAGTGATCTACGGTCCTGACTGGGAACCATCAGGAGTGCCGCGGCAAATACGGAGAGTAGAGGACGATCGGGCGCTGGAGGCGGAAGACGAGAAACTGTCCACGCGGTCCGGGTAAGGCCGTGATACACGACAAATTGCGAAATAATTGATTGATTGTTTGAAGCTTTGGAATACTAGTATTGCTCATTGATTGTGCTCATTGATTGTTCTCTTTGAGATATTCGCTGTCTACAAACGGGGAGGAGTAGAAATACTCTCTCTCTCTCCCTTTGCAGATAGTGAAGGGTAGGTAACGCAGACTTTTGTCCCCGTTGAAACCCGTCGTGCCTATCTTTATCTCCCCACTGATTGATTGTCCGAACATTGATTGTTTTGAAGAATAGTGCTCTTTGAGATATTCTCTGTTTGCAAATAACGTAGAATAGAAATATTCTGTCTAGTCTTTGCAAATAGTGAAGGGTAGGTAACGCAGACTTTTGTCCCCGTTGAAACCCGTCGTGCCTATCTTTATCTCCCCATTGATTGATTGATTGATTGTCCGAACACTAGTTGTTCGATATTGGTTCTTTTGGAGGTATTCTCTGCTTACAAATAACGAGGAATAGAGATATTCTGTCTAGTCTTTGCAAGCAGTGAAAAGATAGGTAGTGCTGACTTTTGTCCCCGTTGAAACCCATCATGCCTATCTTCTCCCCACTGATTGGTAGTTGGTTCTGCCCGGACCGCTTATTAGAGGTGGACCATCCGGCCCCACTGGAAGGCACCCCTAATAAGGACATGTTCACTAAATATGGACTAGTCGCCGTAGCTTATAGCAAGCTGTGGCATAAATATACCAAGAAGGACCCCGAGAGTCAGTGGCCACTGATGGGATCCTTCGACGACCATAAGATAGAAGCGCTAGAAATAGCTCTGCGTAGCAATAAGACAACGCCTACTATGCTTGACAGTATTGGCATGTGGCGCAAAGAAGCAACGCAACGGAAAAAGAGGGAAGAAGTAAAAGCAGAAAAGGAATTACGAAAAGCAGCTCACCTTGCCGCTAGAAAGTTAGAAGAAGAAATAAAGGAGAGAAGGGAAACTAAACTAAGACAGGAGCCCGAAACATCAGGCCAGTACGCTGTTAGGACCCCTTCTTTGCTCTACCCTGAGTTATCCTCTAAACAGCGAACGAATGATGAATTACTATTAGGTCCCCTGATCATTTACATGCCCCCTCCATACGCACCCTCCCAATCAATAGTGCAACACCCACAACCCCCAAACACGAACGAAAGCAGTACAGGGGCCTCGGTCCTCACGGCCTCCACGCCGGCCGAGCCTCCTGTACTGAACACAACGTCGGCAATAACGTTGGATGACCCTGAGATGAGAAAGAAAGAGTCCATCAGAATGAATCGACTAACAAAGGATGAACGAACAGGAATCGACAAAATAGTAAAGGCACTGGTGGGATCCTTTTTGACCTTACAAAAACTAAAGTAACGCTGGGAGTTAGCCCTTTGTGGGACATATGAAACCAAGGGAAGGAGCCAAGCTCACGGTCGAGACGGCCACGAGGTAGCCCGACTCCATTACTCTCGCTACCTAAACATGTCTGCCCTACTGCCCACCTCGCCCAATAAGCATGACAAAATCCTGCACAAACGGAAGCCTGCTGACACCCACCATCGACGTCACCAAACTAGGGCTAGATCGCGCACAATTGGGCTATGTTATTTTTCCGATCGCACAGTAACCTCCTTGTGCTCGTCACCAGATCGCAAATATGTACAAACACTCCAACGAAGTAGTATAGTTATAACATTTTAATAACTTACAAGATATAACAAACACACCAACAGGGTAAACAGGTTAAAACACGTTTTAAAACAACTATTTACATGACAGTCTGCTGCAACCTCCATCCCAAAGCCTTAACGTCCACATGACACCGTCCTCGCCTCTCCTTCCTCGAAATTGCAACATTGGCCTGTTTTGGGCGGTCCTTTTTAGTTGACTTTGGGCTATAAAAGCCATGCAAAAATCCATTGACATCAGTGGCGGACGACTGTGCGAATAGGCCGGAGGCTATACGAAGCGCCGGAGTTCTGGCAACACCAAGGCGGAGTCCACCACGCTGTGCAGACCTTCCCGTTTTCTTTCTTCTTTCTTCAATAACGGCTGATGCCCTGGTGGGGGGGGAGGCGACACGGACGGGCCTCCCCCGCCTCCCCAAGTGGAGGCTCACCAGCAGATGAGGGCACCCCAGCCATCTTTTTCATCGGTCTGCTGAATTGCACCCTGGCACGCTGTGCGGATCTTCCCATTCTCTTCTTCCTTCAATAACGGAGGGTGCCCTGGCGGGGGGAGGCAACGCGGACGGGCCTCCCCCACCTCCCCAGGTGGAGGCTCGCCAGCAGATGAGGGCACCTCAACCGTCTTTGACTCACCGGCCAGCTGAGCTGCACCCTGCCGCTGCACGCGACCACCGGACCACCGCCCAAGCACGGGTTCACCAGGATCGCCACTAGCACCCGACGCGAGGAGTGGGCCCCCGCAGCCAAGTAATCGGGGACCCACCCCGGTGGCGATACCATCCAAACTGCTGTCGTCGCTGCTACTGGAATCACCCCGGTGGCAGTACCATCCGAACTGCCGTTGTTACTGCTGTTGGCTCCTCTCCGGTGGCTGTACCGAAGAGCTGCTGCTACTGCTGCCCTTGAACTCCGGCGGTCGGCTCCTCCGGATCCAGGCCTAAAGCCCACCGTGAGACAATTCTGGACTCGAAAGCTTGTCTGCTTGGGCGTGGGCCCCACCCTTGACAAAATGCTCCCCTCAGCCTTGCAGAATCGGCTGGAGTCATTTGACACTCGACTCCCGCGGACTTCCGGTAAGGACAAAACCGCCGCCATTGCTCTTTGCCCCGGACGGCAGCCACCTTGCCTCCGCCTGGTGCAGTGAGAAAGACTGGTTCGAAGCGTCGGCGGAAGAACCCGCCTGCTGCCCCGCCCCAAGAACGAACCATGGCATTTCTACGGGGTCGCAGTGACGCCATGCTGACGCAAAGTTGACGCTAACGAAAGTTCTCGAACTACTGAAAGGAATTCTGGTCCAACAGCTAATTCATGGAAAGACTTAGACTGTACTCTGGCCCGACCTCGCCCCAAGATGGCGCCGATGTAGGAGAGGCCTACAAACCCTTGTGGCGTTCCAGTCACGTGACATTTGTGTTAAAAAGAGAGATATATATATATATATGCGATGCTTCCACACATGATGGTCGGGGAGGGGTGGGGAGGGAACCGATTTTATGCCGTAGTAGCGTTGCTCATGACACTCGACGCCTCCCACACCGTGGCCGGCCTGAACGGTTGTAGGCCCGTATCTTATATACTAACATTGTTTTAAATAAAGGGCCTCTTGAAAGAATTACGGAATCAGTGTCATGACTAATCACATAGGTTGATAAAGATTTTTTCTTTTGAAATAAATGATTGTTACTCCCAAGCAATAGAAGACAGATAATGCAGTCCCCATTTGCCTGAATCTTTTTGATTAACGGAATTTGTACCCATCACACCTATCTTTTCCAAAAGTTGTTAAACAATGGTCAACCATAGCTCAGGGTATATGCCGAACGCAAGGTATGGTATCTTGCACCTTAATACACGACCGATTGAGAAATGCATGTATGACAAGGGAACCCGAATTTAGGAAATGAAATAAATTAGAGCATCTTTGTCTCGGACAAAAAGAATAATAGGTCTGTGGTATCACCCATTCCTGCGACTAGCCTGGTACGTGGTAAGTAGAACTTTTTCGTGTCTGCGCGCGCTAGGGTACTTTGAATGCTGCACATCCCCTCCCCTCTTTTTTCCCCTCTATAGGTCACGACGAAGCTCCGACTGAAGAATGAAGTGGACATGGACCGCACCGAGTTCAATATCAGGGAAAATTTAGACAACCGTTGTGAGATAGTGTGTGAAGTGCAGACCACCATTGAGAACATGAGAAACTGTATGGCATGATTGTGCGTGTGTGCTATGATTACACGGTATGAATGTGTATGCATCTCATGCTTAGGTCACTTGAAGAGAGCGTCACTGTATGATTGAAGTGCTCGCCCACCGATCAAAGGGAGGAGAATAAAGGGTCCGACACCCCCTAGGATAAACTACAAAATACTGAAAGTACGCAGCATGCATAGGAAAGGAGGACAGGAAAGGAGAGGCCCCCATACTCAGCGTAGCCCTGAGTCTCCGTCTTAAGTTTCTGCGCTTGATGCATGTACTGTCACACCCTATCCAGCATTTGTGTGTACGTGATCACCGAATCTATGTCTTTTCCCCGCTTGTGTTTTCTTACATGGAACAGACCCATGCTACTCCATGTTGTGTGTGCACCAAGTGGCCTATTATCTTGCCCATGTCTCCCTCGTTTTGTGTCGTATGTATGCCAAATAGCCTACTTGATGCACACCTATCTCTCTCTCTCTCTCTCTCTCTCTCTCTCTCCCTCTCACTCCCTCCCTCACTAAAAAGCCTTCCTACCCTCTTTTCTTTTTGAATAAATTAACGACACATACCTCCTCGGTAAGTGTATAATTGGCCTGGAGCACGGTGGTGTTCGAACAAATTGACTGAAACAAAACGACCGTACTTTGCCACGTTACTACCTCTCCTTTCTACAAATATTGAGCTTAATTGGCTGAGAAAAGAAAGGACAGGTAAGACGACTGATGTCTCCCAATTTGGCCCTCATCACGGGGACTATATGTCAGTGGTTTCCGTTTTTTCAGAGCTTTAACAACACCATCTCCACCGCCCAGAATTACCCCCGCCCAATTACCCCGAAATAGAATGTCTAAAGCACCCCGTTCTCCCAAGATAATCCCAGCCCTATACTAGCCGCCTCAGAGTATTTCGAACGAAACAGCTGATGACCTTATTCACTAATAATACATCGCCTAAACTGATAAAGGGTTACCTATTGTCGCCAGCAAAAATAATGCTTAGCTTATGTTCCTCCCCGAAATGGATACTCGTGAACCCGTGACAGTAGCACCTCGCACTTTCTTTTCATAAACTTAGCAGTCCTCGGAAGGAAATATGTATTAACAAAACTAGTGTTGAGACGAACGAGTCTCTGCCGGAGAAGCCGGTTCGAATTTTTAATAGACTAGAAGGTTGACAGATGTCAGGCTTCCTGCAACCAGTATCGGGCGCAGGAATCGGCACCTAGAGGGCCAGACGATGGACAGGGACACCCACAGAAACTTGCACCACAGCAATGATTAATAGATTAGTAACGCACACACTAACATCAGAATTAATGGACACCAATCGTACAGCAACCGATAAAAGCCTTTCCACAACTACTCGGTGGTTGGGAGAGAGGATGAAGTATGTGAATGTCTTCCCTGCCAAACTCTCTAAGATTTTTGTTTCTTGTACCCATTCAAAGATAACCTACGGCCATCGGAAGAGAGGGGTCGGACGTGATGCACAGCCTGGCTGCAGACCATGGAACATCTATGACATCGACCAAGGGGGAAGCTACGAAGCAAAAAGGGCGTGAGACGAGACACCATTTTCAGGATGATAAGCGCGAAGGGCTACATCGAGGCCCCCCTGCTCACTGACCAGCGCGCCTGAAGTCTCAACCCGTCGGGCCCGATTGATGGGCCCAGTGCTGGAAGATTCTGCTCCCCTTGGCCCACATCTTTGATCCGATCCCACTCCACCCCCTCTTCCCTCAGCATCCCGAAGCACGTCACACCCTTCTCTCTCTCACCCTCTTTTATATGGATTATGAATCTGACTTACCTACAGAAGAACAAAAAGCAGGTACCCTGTCTCAAAGTACCTATGGTGAACTGTGTTAAGGAACGGGGCTGTGATCGGAGAACAGTGAATGGTCACACCCTGCAACATGAGAAATTGGATTTGAGCTGGACCTTAGCTCCACCGCCGGTGCTCAACAGTGCCAACGAAAGAAGAACAACAATAAGAGCTTACCAGTGATGGCTCTTTATAAAAAAAGGACACTGGAAAGAAGAACCCATGTCAAAGTTGAAAATCCTCTCCCAACCACCTTTTTATATTAACTATCTTCCTATCAAGTTTTCATGATGTTGCATCAATCACTTCCGACTGTACACTGAGAAGTTAAGAAAATGTAACTTTGTATAGTAACATTCATACAACACCAGCCATGTACACGACTATACTGACTATTTTCGATCCACACGAAGTCTGGGCCTTAAGTAATGTATGAAATATCCCTTGTTTTGCCAGAAACATCCTGTTTGCTTTACAGTATCCTATTTGTGCTCAAACAAACTCCCCTCCTCCTGTCCCTGGGCCTGACATGCGGCACAGCTGATGTAACTCTGTATGTACTACCTCCTCGCCTACTTTATCACCTGTATGTAACTATAAGCAAATGTGTCAGATTACTCCTGCCTGCCCTAAAAACTTTGTATCTTTAAGGAATGTACAAAAGACATTAACGATATTATAGCTGAAGGTTAACGAAGATAAACGTCGGCCAGGCAAGCTGGCGAGATATGTTAAAAGGGAGGACTGTGGAAATGTAGCTTGCAAACTGAACATTATCTGCGCCATCTTGCCTCTCCCCAGCGCCACGCACAGCGAATGCACGGCCGCCATTTTAGGCACCCCACTCTCTCCCCGCTCATTCTCGATCGCCAGCGCTTTCCCCTGGCGCTGCAAGCATCCCCCGCGCGCCGGCCTCCCCCGCTCTCTCATGCAGGCCGTAAACCCTCTCCTTCTGCGCGACCCTGCTACGGAACCACATCCGACCGACATCCCATACATGGTCATGCCTCTCCTTTGATAACCCCCTTCCTCTGCGCCCCATTGTCCGAACTGGTCCCAGGCCATCACCTAGCCCTGCGGATGCAGTTTATTGCCCCTACTGTAAGGGAAACACCCCACATCAAAGGGATTACAGTAGATCAAAGCCCCTACCCCCTGAGACCCGGCCGGTTGCACACACCCCCGGGAATTGGCGGAATACCCTGCTGCGCGATAGCCATCTCCTACTGCGGGTAAGGTGGGAACTTCTACTCTAGCTATGTGTGGGATCGGATCTGAGCCGGGGCTTCAGGGGATGTTCTCTCATGCATCAAGGGAATCTCAAGAATGTACTATGTGTAATAAAGCAATAAACCTGTGTATAAGAGACCAGGTCTCAGAGATGCAGTTAGAGCACCTCGTGACGATACCTTGCTGTCTGATCTGATGTGTTCTGCTCCGACGGAATAAAACTTTGTTTCCTGCCTTCCAGTCTCCGGCGCCTGCCTCTTTCATTGGTAAATTATCGAGTGGTATGAGAGGCGATTACCGCCGGGCAATACTTGAAGGGTTATCGATTGAAACTGCCTCTACCATTTAACAGTCCAGAACAATGATATGTGCAGTGCAGTACACTGACCTTGTGGGGTTGCGAGCGCACAGTCAAATGTTCGTCGAGTGATCACTTTCTTTTGTTTCTTCTATCTTTCCTTTATCTTGGCGCGGATCAGGAAGCCAAGGGTCACTTGTAGCGTGGGACCTGTCGACTGGCTGTAGGTAACAAGCTGAGAGGGAACGCTGGAGATCACAATGCTGCATTTCGTGGAACCTCATGTAACTGAACCAACCTTTCTGTGTGCAATCTTGAATCCAGATGAGGTTTCCACATGAGGGACACGGCATTTATGTTGCCACACCCATGATGGCCGTCGAATCTCATGAGATCGCCAAATTTCATGAAATTTCAAGAACTGTGGTCAAATTGCAAGAATCATATCCAGAACAATCCAAAGAAGATGAGGGAGGCCTAAGGAGTCAAATGGGGCTACCTTTACATGGAACATGCGATCCACCTGGCATTAGATCTGTGCAACCAAAGATTAGAAAAGATACCATCATTGTGCTGGAGTGGGATGAATACCAGAGGGAGTGGAGGGAAGGGCCAGACAGACATCCTATTCATCAACATGCTTTGACCTGTTGGGGGACAGCTTTCTTCCCAATTACCTGCTGCCCAAGTGCCAGAATTAGCGCATACAGTTTGAGTGGTGGAGCATGCGTGACAATTTCTAGCTAGGACCAATACAGAGATACAAAGTACATATTTAATCCCACTTCCCATTCTTTCTCTTTGGGCGAGCCAGCCTTGCAATTGTGAAAATAGCTTTTGTTGCTAGTCACTGTAAGTACACGTTTAATTTAGATTTCTGCATGTTCTACTTTTAAATATCATGTATCCTGCTTTGTGGGCTGCAAAGCTTACATAGATGTGACTTATTAATATTTAAAAGTGCATTTTTCCCTATCAAAAGTTTTTTTTTGACTGGTTGGGCTACAGTGGTGGGCCTGGGTTCATGTCTGTCTGCCTGCACTAGTGGGTAGTACAGTAATGCTTTATTCTAAATAGGATATATACCTTTTCATGGCATGGGTGTATTGTAGGCATCATATAATACAGCCTTATAAATAAATATGCCTATTAGGTGTTAGCCAACTTCGACATGTTTTCCTGTAAAACTACATATACAAGTGCCTGGGCAGCAGTGTCCCAGTGTTCAAAGTAATCAAAAAACTACATCAACCCACATAACGTGGGAGTGACCGTGAAAAAAGAGGCTGTTTCCAACAATAATCGAATGAATAAATAAAGAAAAAAAGAGTCATCTTTTGTAAACAAAACAATATGAAAAATGGCATGGCAGGTTTGCAATACCATTGTTTGATTTTTATTACCATTGTTGAGGGGCACCATGACCCACTTGAGGATTCACTGATCCTGATCTATATGTACGCGCTCGCTTGCACAGAGATACATTTTTTAAATAATAATGCTGCGCATAAGAATTACAGAATGATGAATACATTTACCTGCCACCTTGACTGATGGTAAGCGCTTTAAAGTGAAGGCCATCTACTTCGTAACTGCCTATATTATTTTAGCAAATCCGTCTAAGTGTCTCCAAGGTACAACGAAATTATACATCTAGTAAACTTAAAACAAAAACCGGCTTATATATTCCTCAGCGCCGTAAAATGATGTCTAAAAAAGACCAAAAGAAGAGGCCAACTGCAGAACTTTTGAAACACAAATTATTATACGAAGCAAAGATTTTTTAAAAGAAGCATATTAAAGTAAATAGTTATAGTTAATCACTTGACTGTGAAGCCGCAAAAATAAGTTACTAGCAGGCAGGTGAATCTAGGTCAGATTTATGCATTCAGTCTCTACGATTATTAAATGCGTTTCAGAAGGCTTCACATTGACTTGACAGTGAAATTATTATGTAGCCTTAGAATAACTTTGTCGCATTCTTGAGCATGGCAGAACTCAAGGAGAAAAATTATATGGCATGAATACTCTTCTTCTCATTGGGAACTTTCAGAGCATGCTTGCTCTCTTGTATTGTTGGAATTTAGTATGCACATTAGGTTTCAAATATGTACATGTCTGCTTTTTTAAAAAATACATTCAATTAAGTTCTTATTTAGGTACATCATGGTGCAAATGACAGTTGCACCGGACTGCTGGTTCTATCTGCATCCTTCAGCCCCTTGGGAATAACATACACACATTATTTGAAAATCACGACTGGAGCTAGCCAGTGCTTTACATGGAAATATAGAAGCAGGCACTAACTATTTAGAGTGCCTCTTTGCTTCAGAGAAGTGTCGGCAATCTGCCATTAAATGAGTCACTCTGTTTGCTTTTGAAACGGGGCCTCAAGTCAAGTATATTCCATCTAGTGCAGAAGTTTGCAGCTACGATTTCTATCCACTAAAACCAGCACTAAATCTCTTGGGCAAAATTTAATGAATTCCAATTTGCCGGCCTAGAGACCCGGGCCCCTATCATGAATTGCTGCACTGGCTCAGCGGGGAGTCGAGCGCATGTTTTTGCGAGTCTAAAGTTTTGAATTTCAGACATATGGAATTTTCCCGACTGAAGGCGTGAATTAGACATAAAACTAAAGCCGTTAATGAAGAGACGTCATATCTCATATATACTCTACACTCGTGCTGTCTATCGTTCATGCATTGAGTCGGAGAATTTCCATGCTATATATGAGCTTTCGCTGTATCACATGAAATAATAAACAAGCATTGGCATAGCCAATAGGTCTCGCCTTTGGGAACTTATGAGTGTTTAGCCATGCAGCATATTGTCCCCCACTGGGCACATTTCAGTTATAGAACTAGTGATTGTGTAAAGCACTTTGATACCTTGATTTGCGCTATATAAAAATGCAAAACATAAAAAGGAATGAAAGGAGAAGTGCTTGCAGTTTCCTGAGGTGGGGGAGCGAAAAGATGCAGGATGTACACAACTTCTACCAGGTCAGGGTCTTACAAGTAGTGTCATAGTTGTTAATTAAAAACAGAGCAAACACCAAGAGGACTCCAGGGCCGATTGATGAAATTTGATCACAATTCAAATATTTAAACAAACATGCACACTTGCGAACTCATGCTCAGAATGAATTGAACCTCAACTCATACGGAAAATCCGAGAAATCATACAACCACGGTTATATTAGTAGGGCGTTTGCATTGAAGACTTCCGATTAATTATTTGCCAAAACACTAAGAGGTCCATTAGGATGGCAGGCGGACTTCTGTCCGCCCGCCACTTCAGCGGTGCTGGGACTGGCCGTCAGTGGTGCGACGGTCCCGCACCGGTGATTAGCATGCCACCGCCACAGTGCTGCGAATGCACTGCGTGCATTGTCATGCGCAAGGTGCCACCATGTCCATGACAATTCAGGGGGGTACCATAGGTACCCCCATGAGCACCTGCCACCGACCCAATACCCTGGGGGCCCGCAACAGGCCCCCGGAAGCCGACACGGAAAAGCATGTTCCCGCCCCATGCTAATATGGATGGCAGTGTCTAGCAGACACCGCCACCATATTAGACCCTTTTCCGACCGGTCGACCGGGCGGAAAGCGGTGGACGGTCTTCCCGTCCGCCGCGGTACCCCCGCCATATTAATATGGCGGGTGAAAATGGGTGGCGGGCGGGGAAGGATGTAGGGTGGATCGTCTCCGCCATGCGGGCGGTGGCGATCCGCCCTACATCCGAATGGGCCCCTAAGAATGCATTTTGCACTAAGAAAATAGCTCCAAATGCCCACTCCACCCTGTCGAGAAATTCTGAAGAATCTCACGGAATTTTTACATTTCACCAATTCCGCCCACCCCTTGATTACACACTAGCACAAAACATGACTGTGCCCAGTTCCATATCAAAGCACCACATTATTTAGGGCCTCAATTTGCGCCATCGGCTCTGTCAAAGCTGTGCTTTTAGGTCCACTAACAGTTATTAGCAATTCTTTCAAATATGCACAGTGCACTCCCAAAGGAGTATTCCTCTCACGCATCATGCTACTTGCTGTTTGATGTATCCTTCCACTTCCTATGGTGTAGGACACTGAAAAAAGTACACAAAACAACACTAATTTGGGCCTATTCGCAAAGGTAAATTTGGCTAACAATGTAAATTTATGACTGAATTCACCTCAGCTTCACCTATCAGGCAGTCACACAGGGATTTCTAGCAGACATAAGCCCATTTACATGGGCAGCGGCTGTGCTTAGAGTTATGATCAGGTAGCCCTTTTTGTCTTTCTCATATTCATCCCAAATCACTTGTAACCTGTCTGGATGCAAACAGGTAATAATTTGCCCAATACATTTGTAAACTTATAAACTGGTTTATTATTGATTTTGCGTTTTGTAATACAAAGTTTCATCGCGCTACCCTGTTTTTGGAATCGCTCGTATTGTAGTATTAAAGAGGGTGCCCTTTGCAACACGTCCAGGAAGAGTTGCTTAACACTTATGAGCGGGAAACCCACCCATTCACATTTTTTTACGTAAACACGTGGGTGCTTGGAAGTCACCTTCCTTCCTGCCAATTAAACTTTCTTATCAAAAGGACAAAAACACTTGGGGCATACACACCCGAACCCGCACCAAGTTCAGACTGTAGCACGTTTTGGAACTAAAATGTCCCTTTCCACAATACTAAAGAATCAGAGCTGGCTGGGCAAACACAAAGGATGTCAGAACCGGTGACCGCTGAAATGGCACTCAACGCCCATGCAGGAGAGTTAAGGTGTGAATGCTTCCGAAGTACTCATTGTTAAGATCAGCTATCACGGAGACGCGGCCTAAGACAGCACTATTCACTGAGCCTGCTATGACCTTAAAATCATTGCTCCTGGGGCATGCGCGTCCGCCAATTAGCCCCCATGCCCACTGCAAATTTGCTGCTCGCTGAGTGAGCGGGCTTCCCATTCCGCGGTGTTGAGGAAGTGTGTGTGATGGCTTTCTCTTCACAACTTGACCCCTGACCTGAAACCTGAGCGCATTCTCCGTCATTATACGGTTTATATGTTTGTTTAAAAAACAGAAAAGCACGAGCGTTTGCAGAATGCCGAGATGGACTAAGACATGCTCCTCATACAGAACCTCATTTTCCTTTACGTTAACAACAACAAAGAAAAAAAATGAACATTTCAAAAGCAATTGATCTTTTTTAGTCCAGTCATGGTTCCAGCTGCCTTTTATGCTCCTCAGCCAGGGCTTTAGGAAGGATGAAACAAGCAGCCGCAAAAGTGAACACGACCGCCATCTGTTTCCAATTAACGCGACAATGAGACAGGCAAATGTAAACAAGCGTGGGCGTGATAATTAGAAACAGAAGGCGCAGCTGCTCGCTCCCGCAAGGTAAACACCATACATGCACGAGTGCCAATTGGAAACAGTGCAGTACATGCACGAGTTTCCTAAAAAGTCCTGAGTGATTCCAAGAGGTCACTCCTATGCAGCAGCGAGGCCAGCGCAGCTTTTCATGATGCGGGGCCAAGTGAAATCATGTGCAAGTTACTCCCCATTTTGTAGGTCAGCAAATCGGAATCCGTTGCGTGTTCTGCAGAGGCTGCTTTAAGTAGTATCTTTAAGGACATTTAGCCATACTGAGCAAGATTTTATTTTGCAAGTTTGAGGATTACATTGTCTAATTGCATTGAATTTATGAAATTCACATTGTATATGGAGGCCCAGTTCTGTATAATAATAAACAGACTCTCTTTCATCTCAAGGGGACCCTGTGTTTCCATTAATTTCTCAGGATGATTTATGACCCGACCTTTCAATTCAATATTTCAAATAAAATGATGACCAAACCATTTCAAATGGAAGAAAATCATTTTCAGGAACTCAATGGAGGATTCCTTGTGAATAATAGTTTGGACATAAACAAACGCAACCAGTTCCAACATGCACTAGAACCTAAAGCAAGTGTTCGAGAACATCATAGAATATTAAGAGACCACATTTTTATTTCATTTAGGAAATTATTTACCAGTTGACAATAAGCCAAGTCGAATATAAGGTGGGTCATTATATGCAAAAATAACTAAACAGTTTATTTCTGTACGACTATCGAGTATAGCTGCTATATTAGGGACACCATGGGATTTTCACATTTGTCGCCTCATAGTGTTTGGCTAAGAGGACCACCATAATATGGTCTGAGTTTTTGCTGGATTTCTAGGAATTATCCTGATGTGTCATTTATGTATAATGCAAAAGAGGGAAGTCGTGACAAATATTGGTCAATTAGACACACGTTCCTACTAATGCTGGCTGATCTATGTCAACAGTGTTGGCTAAGCGACAATGATTAACTTCTGGTAGTAAGTGCATCTTCTATTGGCATGAAGGGCACACAAGAGGACTTATGCAACACATGCACTATGTGCGTGAATGTGTGCTGCTGGCTTAAGAAATACGTGAATGCACAGCCATACACATGCACGCATGTGCACACAGATGCACACGTACACACACACACACCCACCCACCCACTAACAGACACTACACAATTTAAGTGAAAGAGATGATCTGAATGAAGCTGGAAAAACAATGGCCTATCACAAAGGGCAACGTAACACAACTTTTTAAAGAATTAACTTTACTCATGTAGAACTTCATCCCATAATTTCCTCAAATCTGTCTGGCCATCAAGGTTCTGTTGTGCTAAGTAGAATGCGAACTCCTCTGACCGCATTTCACAGCTTTCATTTGTAGCTGTATGATGCAAAATATACATTTTATAGCAGAAAAGGGAAAGACTATCGCATTCTAAAAAACGGTACAACCAACGTTTTAAGGTCCCGTGCTTTTTATGGAACTGGAAAAAGCAGACAAGAAGAGTGTGTTCCTCTCTAGACAGTAAAAGACAGCTGTCCTTGGGTTGCAGCGAGCCCCTCACATCGCTAGGCCACAATACGACTACTAAACCCATAAGAACAGGTGTGTTACCTCACTGATCACATTATAATGAGAACACTATTAGACTTGGCATCCTTAGCGTGGTTTTCCCCTAACTTTTTGGCTTCAATGCTCCTTTTTTGATGACTGCGTTTTCGCAGCATTTAGGACTCCGCACACTTTACCACTGCAGTGCTAATCAGCGCTAAAGTGCTTGCTCTCTATCCTTAAAACATGGTAGAATTGGCGTACAACCAATTGGGACATTTAACTCATCTGTAAGTCCCAGTAAAGTGGTACTGTCTGTACCCAGAGCATTTTCATTCATTCATTAGAAACTTTAGTCGATCTTTTTTGTTCAGATCATAAAAGTAGATAAAAACAGGCCTATAACATCACATCCAATCACAATTCTTTACATAGACAAGCCCTCCTTGATCAGGTTTACAATCGATTTCCATATAAAACACATTAAAGGCAATACATTAAGTTAAAAAATACTAGGTATGTAATTATATATATATATATATATATATATATATTCACTGAAAAAACCATAGGTTTCACACATGTTATAGTTAGCGGAAATTTTACTGATAAAAAACCAATGAAATTCCCCCGTTATAGTTAGTGCAGGAAACTATAACTCACGCGACCGCAATCCTCTGCTGATGCTAATACTGTATTTAGACACTTTTTTGCCCATGTCTTCTTCCATAAATTTTTAGCTATACATATATTACAAATATTTTTTTTTCATAAAGACACATATGTCATCAGCAGAAGATTGCGGTCGCGTGAGTTATAGTTTCCTGCACTAACTATAACGGGGGAATTTCATTGGTTTTTTATCAGTAAAATTTCCGCTAACTATAACATGTGTGAAACCTATGGTTTTTTCAGTGAATTTGCAAGGTTTTTTAAATGCTAATTCCTAACTATAACGTGTGTGAAACCTATGGTTTTTTCAGTGAATGTGTACGGTTTTTTAAATGCTAAGTTACTTTACGCCATTCGTGGCGTGCGCGCCCACTTAACGCAGTTCGTTCCGTGCGCGCACAGTTAGCACGCGGTGCGCTTCGCGCACCGCGCGCCCACTTTACGCAGTTAGTGCCGTGCACGCACGGTGGGCACGTGGTGCGCTACGCGCACCGCGTGCCCACGTTACGCTAGATGGGCCATGTACGCACGATGCGCTTCGCGCACCGTCCACACATGGAGGACATATGATGCGCTTCGTTGTGAAAGGTTATATTTTATTTTTTTTACTTGTTGATATGCCATGCACAAAAGGTGCACTTCGGGCACCTTTTGCTCACGGGGTGGGGAGGGTGTGGAGAATTTTTTTATTTCAATAATTTTTTACTGTACGCGTACGGTAAGCGTAATCGGCGAAATTAGCGAAAAAATTAAAATTCCGTTTTTGGCCTTGGGGGATCTTTGGGGACTCCCTAAACATGGCTAGGTGCTTTGGAGCTGGCTAAACAGCTCCTTTACATGTTTTTGTCCTTTGTTTTTTAATCCACACTCTGAGTGCGAGAGAGAAAATGGCGGCCGCCGCTTCCTGGTTTCGACCGATTCGAATGTTTACTAAGATCTAACAGCCAATCAGAATCGCGCTCGCGCACGTCACCGTACGCGTACGGTAAGCGCACCGTAAGCGCACCGTGAGCTGGCTCAGATATATATATTGATTTAAAGGCTATTTTCTCAGAATCTACTGAACAGATTTACACCAAACCTACAAAAGGCACTTCCTTGACCTGAGGACTACCTCTCTGCCAAATTTCAAGTAATTCTGTTCAGCCGTTCGGGCTGTAGCTGTGTCTAAAGGTCCTATGGAAAAATGCATGGGAAAAACGCGTTTTGGAACCCCCCTTTTATCTCAGCCCCCGCTTGACGAATCCCCCCGAGACTTTCAGGGTAGGAGCGGAGCGTAGCGCCCCACCTATTTTGAAAACTTCGCAAGGATTCGTCGACCGGCGCAAAAGTTATTCAAAATAGAATGTTGCGGATTTCCTATGGAAACGTGGTCCTAACTATAACTACCTACTGGCGACCGCCAGTAGGTAATATATATATATATATATATATATATATATATATATATATATATATATATACATACATATATATATATATATATATATATATATATATATATATATATATATATATATATATATATATTTGTTTTTAAAGAGTAATAAAAACAATGAACAAGTAAAAGATTCTCATGTTCATTAATGGACTGCATATTTCCTTTTATGCAGATAAAAGGGTTCGGGAGTGATTTAAAAAAAATATAATGCAACCCGTCATTGACAAAATTTGTGTCTCTTTAGAATTGGTACAATGAATGACTTTCTTTCCTGAGCATACATGCTACAGAAAAGTACCAAACGCAAATCGTTTTGTGGTGACTTAAAATCACAAGGGCACAAAAGTAAATCCGAGTGCCTAAATCTTCTACCTGAATACCCCAACATCAACGGGATCAGATTTAGATAATATCTCAGTAGGATAAACTTGTGATAAGAGAATGAGACCTCTGCTAAATATGAAAACTCACCCTCAACTATTGGGGGTGTTAGTTGGTACATCCAAACCATCTTCTCTCTTCGGTCATATTGGGCCCTCAGCTTGGAAGTCTTAGCCAATCTCAGTTTGAGAAAGTTCTGGCATGTCATTGGTACCTTAAAAAGGTTCAACAGGCTTAAGGCACTAAATTCCTGCTCAACATAGCTTAACCATCCACTCCTACTGTGATACTCCATTTTGAGTAGGTCTGTAATAATCCTTTGGTTAAGGGGGACTGAGTCCCTGCGCCAAATCGACAGCCACAGCATGAGTGGCGCCATGCGAATTCAGTCAGTAATGTGAGGAAGGCCCGATTCTATATGAGAAATATAATTTGAGTACGATTGTGGAAGAGAGATAAGAGATTTCAATTTTTTTTTCCAAGTATGTGTAATGGCTCAGTGGGGACCATGCCCCATACACCTGCCCCATAAGCCACAGCTGATACTGTTTTGGATTGATATATCTTTTTTGGGGGGCCAAGAGGTCTGGCACCCAACCTCCCTTGCAATAGTATAAATGACTTTGCTTGGTTAACTTTGAAGTCCAGCTTACTCATTAAAGCAGCACATGCTGTTATCAGACGCTGGAGACCCATGCCAGTTCTGGAAAGCAATACAGCATCATCGTTGATGCCAAGATAGGGAGCCGATGGGAATCAAATATGGGAACATCCAGGGATGCCCCCACCAGCGCATTCTGCACACCATTTGTATAAATAGACATTAAAAATGGTGCGAGGACGCAGCCTTGCCTTACCCCACTTAAGATCTTAAAGGGGCGGGTACGCTTCCCATTCCTCCCATACCAAACAGATGCAGAGGCATCACAATACAGTTGGCAAATGAAGTCAATTAGGGGCTGGTCCATTCCCATCTCCCATGCCATAATGTTCCAGAGCTTAAAGTGGGAGACACAGTCAAACGCTGCAGTTAAATCCATAAAAGCTAAGTATAGTTTCCCACCCTTAGCCCTCACATATTCTTCCATAATGGGAGAGAGATTCAGGCACTGATTAACAGTGCCCTTCCCCTGTTGGAATCCATACTGGGTCTGCATTAAAAGATTCCTATCTTGCGCCCATGATTCGAGCCTAAACAAAAGAAGATGACCCATCAGTTTGGCATTTGTGTCAGTAAGGTAGATGGGTGTCTAATTTTTGGGATTACCCTTATCCCTTTTAAAAAATTGGGTCAATTAAGCTTGTCTTCCATGATAGCGGAGGGCCCAGTAGCGCTGTCTTATTAAAAACATTTGTCAACAAGGGGACCCAAAGATCTTGATCCGTCTGAAAGAAGTCTATTGGGCCCCATCCGGGCCCTGCTCTTTCCCCTTCTTACAGGCCTCTAGTCCACACTTTACCTCCAATAGGGTGAATACTAGATTTTCTTGGGGATTAGGGCCTACTGAGTTCAGAGGACTGGGGTGAGAAGAAGTGAGGGAAAAAATGCTTGAGTAGTGTGCCACCCAATCATCTTCGACTATATGTGAGTCTAACACAGGATCTCCTTGGGTCTTAAGTAAAGAGCGTTAATTATGATCCAAAATTCTTTGCTGTTTCCTGGTTCTGAGACATCCTCTAAGCTGGCCCAGACTTCCTCCCTCCTTACCCTCTCCCTAGATTTACTTGCTGATATATAATCCCTACATAAGGAGGTGCTTAGTGTTACATCCCTAGGTTGTCTCTTTGAGGCTGTTAACAGGGGAAATCAAACCAACCATTGGCCTTTTGGATCGATCAGACTTATACCGTGTTAATGCATTTTTTATGTTATCCAATAGGTTTGTGAAACCTATTAATGTTACATGGGGGGGGGGGCTATTTGGGTCCAGACATGTTTCTATGCTAGCTAAAGTGTTGCTGACCGTTTCAAAAAGAGTTTTAGCACTTTCAGTTTGGGCCCACTTTAATTGATAGCCATTTCTCCTTGCAATTAATGGTGGGGCTATTTCATGCAGTCTAGGCAGATCTCTAGGGGCAGAATGGATCTCACAAGTTAAAAGGGTGTGATCATTAAAAGATGTAAATTTGGTATCAACGTGGCTACAGCTCTCATTGAGTGGGTTTGAAATCAGAAGGAAGTCTATAGTTGTTTCATATTCAAAAAGTCTGAATGTTTTAGGTAGGTATTCAGTGGTAGAAGAATACTTATTCACAATCACCATGTCCATGGTCGAGAGTGTCCAATGCAGACTATTGCCATAGGTGCTGTGAGAGAAGTGATGTAACGGGTTACCCGTGAGATCTGTCATACCACATACTTTCTCTAAACTGTGTTTACAGGGGTGGATGTTGAACTCTCCAAGCCAGATGATGACATATATAGATTCTTTAAGCCTTTGTGTTTTTAGGATGGCATCTAGTTCCTAATTTACCTCATCTACAGCAAGTGCATATATGGGGCCAAAATTGTTATTGTACAAGTTTGTTAAAAGCCAAGAGCCTAGTTTGGCCAACTCGAGGATAAGGATATGGAAGAAGAAGCTATTTTCTATAAACTTTTTTATCTTCAGGTCTGATGTATTTGGAATCAGTGTTAGCAAACCCCCCCTTAGCCCTCCCTGATGGGGTTGGAACTGCCCTCGATTGGAAGGAATGATAGCCATTTTCAAAAATGGGTCCGTAGCCCAGGTTTCCTGGAGGGAGATGAAATCACATTCCTGCCCGATTTTTGCCCATTGATCATTGCCCACTTTATTTGCCATACCCGCCACATTCCAGAGCTATTAAATTAAAAGCTACTAGTGTGCCCCCAGCACTGACCGTGGCACTCATTAGTGTAGCCCTTTTGAACATGTCTCAGGCCAACACTGGCAGCCTGTGTGTGTTGTTTTAAACTGTCATTGACCTGGAAAAATACACCTTCTGCTAAACCCAAATCTTCCTTTATAATACATACAAGTCACCCTAGGGTAGGCCGTGAACAGCCAAGAGGGTAGGGTGCAGTGTATTTAAAAAGTATGACATGTACTTTTAAGTTTTACATGTCCAGGTAGTGAAAATTCCGAAAGTCCGTTTTCACTACTGCTCGACCTTCTTCTCCTATAAGAGTTACCTTTTTACATTTAATAAGCTATATCTTTCAATTGGTGGCAGGTAGACCAGTCAAGTTTGGTGTCTAAATAGTTGGAATTAAAACCCCTTTTCAATGGTAAAGTTGTAATTTTATTCACAATTCTGACAGTGCAACATTTAGAAAGTTGCCATTTTCTTGCCCTAATTGTCTGGTGCCTACAGTCTGATCCTTGGCCACATGACTAGGTATAGCTGACAGTGCGTGTTTGTATATTGCTCCCAGAATGTGAGACAAAGGGAAGATAGGTGTTGGCAGGTTGGGCCACTTTGAGTTAATGAGTTGGAGGAGCTGTCATCTACCACAATTGTACATCATAAAGGCTCCGCCTGAGCACTCTCACAAAGAGTTTGTCACTAGTCCATTGTGACCCCATGACAAGCTGGGTCCAGGACAGGGAGGAAGGGAATGTCTGACATTTAAGGGGGCTGGAAACCTTTAGAAGCATTCTCCACTTTAAAGTGGGTACCAAGTATACATGTTGGACCTTTAGATCCAACTCTTCAGTGCACTTCTGGACCTGTGGACTCTGCCTGGAAGAAGGATTGCTGTGCTGCTGAAAGAACTGCCACTCAGCTGAACTGCTGCTCTTGAGGCCTGCCACCCTGCTGTGCTGCCCTCTTGCCCTCTTGCCTGGGTGAGAAGGACTGGATCTGCATTTGATGAACCCAGGACCCCAGAGTGACTCCTAGGGCTAGTTGGCTGTCCCCCGATTAGATCCAGAGGGACAGAAAGCTTCAACAACCTT
This sequence comes from Triturus cristatus, assembly GCF_964204655.1. Classification (NCBI taxonomy): domain Eukaryota; kingdom Metazoa; phylum Chordata; class Amphibia; order Caudata; family Salamandridae; genus Triturus; species Triturus cristatus. The sequence goes on from NC_140582.1 coordinate 722,502,146, forward strand.
GAACCAAAGTACCGGGACTTTTTCAACTGTGAGTCCTACCCTGCAAAGTGATGTCACCCCAGTCCTGGATCCTTGGAGGTGGGCCTGAATTTGCTCTGACAGCCCAATTTATGTTCCCAGCAAAACCAATTCATCTCCTCTGCTGCATCAACTTACCCTGTGCAAGGACTTTGCATCACCTTTGCAGCACACAGCCCTGTTGTTAGCACCAATGTACAATGTATTCTCGCATGGCAAGCTTCTCATCGATGGGGATGTATGACATTACAACGCGGGTTTTTACCACGCGTGCAGTTACATCGCATGTGTTACAACGCATGCGATGTTACAATGCTATGCCATTTCAACGCAGGTCTTTACATCGACTTGCGCTAGATGGCGTGCTAACATTAAAAAAGTGTAATTTACTATTCCAACTCCAGTCCACTTAACAGTAGGGAAGGTGTTGGGATAGTAAAGTACACTATTTGTAATGTTAGCACGCCATCTAGCGCAAGTCGATGTACAGACTTGCGTTGTAATGGCATAGCGTTGTACCATCGCATGCGTTGTAACGCATGCGATGTAACTGCACTGCGTGGTAAAAACCGCGTTGTAATGGCTGTTCCCCCATCGATGGCAGCTTTGCTAACAACACAGAAATCTGCTCCGCAAGACACAAAGCTTCTTCGGAACCAGCCCATGTGCAACACATCCTCAAGTCAGGACTTCACAACGCAAGCCCCTCGTTGACAGCTACCTAGATGACCATGTGGAAACTCGCATCCCAGCCTCACAACTCCTCAGAACAAATGCTGCGTGATGGATCTTCGACCAGGGCCTTGCATCGCTTCGAGTGTGTGACACATCTTCGACATGGGACACTGCAACTCTTCACAATCAGGATTTAGGGTACTCTTTTTCAGCAGACCTAACTGGGTCTATGGAGCCAGCCCGTGCTCCATCCAGGTCAACCTGAACATGTGACTTTGTCCCGGTCTTGCGCAACCAGATATACACAGTTAGAGCTTTGTGCTTTTTTGGCACTATTTTCACTGAAATCTTTTAAATTGCATATCTCCGTTTCTACTCATTGGTTTTTTTTTGTTTTTGTTTTTACTTATTTAGTACAATTTACTTTATTATTCTAAATTGGTTTGGGATCCTTCTTGTGTTGTGTTCACACGTTATTTAACCCTGGGCGGTCAACTACGCTACGCTCGCGTAGTTTGTGTAGTTTGTGCTACTTCTTGCTACACGAATTGCACGTAGAACAGTGCAAAAACGCGTAGCGTAGTTGCCATTTTTTGTTCGCTCATGGTCCTCAACATCAAGTAAGCGACCGCGAGCAAGCAAAAAGACATCCTGCGAGACTTTTTCCTCGTTCGCGATCAACAACATCAAGTTGGCGATCGTGAGCGTGGTAAATAAACCTCCCGGCGAGATTCTCAACGCGGGGAGGTCAGGTCGCGTATGCTCGCGACCGCTCGCGATGAGAAACTACTAGTCCGTGTTGAGAAAGCTGCCGCTCGAGTAAAAATCTCCTTGAGCGGCAGAAAACAACAGCTCGCACTGTGCGAGATGACATTTTCAATGATTGCACAGTGCGGACAAGCATCCGGCACTGTGCAATCATCCCGAACAGCGCACTACGCAGTTCGCGTAGCGCTAAGCGTGTCTCGCGTAGTGTGAAGTGCACTTTGCGTAGCTACGCGTAGCGCTACTATGCAAACTACACCTGGGTTAACGTTATTGCCATTTGAAGTGCTGCGTAAATACTTTACACATTGCCTCTAAGTTAAACCTGACTGCTCTGTGCCAAGCTATCACAGGGCTGAGGAATGATCCATTTAAGATATGCTTGTGACTTCAACCTGACAAGGATTATGTTTGCTGCTTTAGCAGGGTTCCTCCCGCCTCAACCAGTAACCCAATTTCATGCAAACACGTTCTGCAACCTAGTGTTGACTACTGATATTGAACCCCTTTAAAACACTTTGATTTATATCATACAATTCACACTGTCTTGATATTTTAAACTGGAAATGGTGACAGCTCTCTCTGCTTTAACAGTGGCAAAGCATCAATTGTAACAATTATATCAACACAAATTCTTCAGTTGCCCAGAAGTTGGGATGGAGGGGTTGTGCTTGACCTTGGAGATAACAAATACATTATTGCATTTTCCGTTCTATTTTATCATTTAAAAGTGTTATTTAAATTCAAAACACATATGCATTTTCTAGGTAGCCCTGGTGTCACATGGGATTTATACGTCATCTTAAAGAGAAATAATGTTTGTTTTGCATGTAATCAATCAACAGCAGTCCCTGCAGCCCAATTGTAAACCCCTAGAAAAAGAAGTGAAGCAAATGTGACTAAAAAAAAAAAAGATCATGACGTCAGCAGGTCTTGATAAATGTCAGCCTTCCAGCCTTACTGCTGAAGCATTTGAGTTTTCTATACTGTGGAAATGTAAAAATAAATACCCGAAGTCTCATGGTATTAAAATTGTTCACCCGTGAGTCTGGAGAGTAGATCTGTGTAATATGTTGTGCACTTAAAGTGCACTGCTGGAGCCAGCAAGAATCACATATTTTTAAGATTTAGAAAACTATATTGAAATGATTTCATAAAAAAGATACAGCTTAGTAGAACATGTCTAATACTTAAAAAAATATAATATAAAGATATTAATGGAGAAATAAATCATACAATTGAAGCATTAACAAATAGTAAAAATACTCAATATGAAAACTACTGACCAATAAAGAAAAACTAATTTGTGTTTGTATGGGAAAAGGAACAAGAAGAACAGAAATGAGAGGAAAGAGAAGTCGCACAAAAAGACAATCTAGAGGAATAATAAAGATAAATAACCTTACCAGTGGCAATTGTTATCGATTATCAAAAACATTCTACACATGAATGACAGTAATTTTAATGTTATAAAAAATAATTAAGAGGTTTATGGCGGTTAAAAAACAGAATTACTGTCCTGGATCCAAGCAGATTGAATGGAGAGATAGGTGGTAAGTGGTAATCAAAAAGAATCCTTCTGAAGAAGTAGTTGTTGTATGGAAGTAGCAGATGCTCTTTCCAGTCTATGATGAGGACAGAGTAAGTTCAGCCATCCAGTAATAGTAACTTCAGATGTAATGATGTGAAAAGCAATAGCAAAAAGCAAGTCCACAAACATATCTAGTTTATGGGCACCCATTCAAATTAGTGAGGAACTACCCAAAAAATTGATTCCATCTCAAAAAGAAAGTTAATGAAACATATTGATGAAATTGTTTTTCAAATCCTGTTCCAGAAAGAGTCAATATATGGACAATGAACAAATGAATGCAAATAGGTGCCTTGTGTGCTTGCTCAAGTCCAGTATGAGTTAAGTAGGCTTGGATTATATATACAGAGAGAGGTTGGAGTAAAAAACAATCTGTGCAAAAGTAGTAAAGTGTGTGTAGTGCTAGCATTGCATGAGGTATGGTGTACTTTCAACCAAATGGAAATCCATGTTTCTGTGGGAAAAGAATGTTGCAATTCTGATTCCCATAAAAGTTCTATTTTGTATTTTGGGCTATTAGGAAGGGAATAATGAAGATATTTGTATATGTGGGAAGCCTTAAAGGATGAGGAAAGGATTAATTGTACCGGAAGGCTATTAGCAGGCCTGGGCATAGTTTGCGGGGTTTTGCTACGTAGAACCCTGCGAAGTGACAAATAAACTCAGCAGACTCCTGCAAGTGGCGGAGTGCAGTGTGAACTGCCATTCACACTGAAACTCCTGCAGCTCGGGCAGAAATTCTACCAGAGTGGCAGCTTGTGCTTGCCAACTTACGGTTCGCGAGCGTGAGCGGGGAAAAACTCCACTGCAATACACAGAGCCAAGTTTTCTGCACTGCGTAAGCTACGCATTTTCTGCAAGCATCACTGTTAACTATTATTTATTTAATGGAAGGACTTCAGATTTGGTCAAATTTAATTATTAGCCAGATAGGATGGAATAGGTGTTTAAGAGATCTGTAAAGGCAGGTATGGATGTTTGTGGATGTGAGATGTGTAAGATTATGTCATCCACATAAGCTGTGAATTTAGTTTCAGTATTTCTGTGAGTAAAACCATGAAAGGAGGGTGAATGAAGCAGCATGTGCAGAATGGGTTCCAAAGATAATGTAAAAAGTTACAGTGATAAAGGGCATCCCTGTTGGGTAACACGATGTAGGGGAAAATAGGAGTATTTGCTATCATTGACAACAATACAAGATAGAAGAGGTTGGGGAAGAATAAAGCAGACATATATTGCAAGAATCGAGATCCAATACCATGTCATTTGAGAGCTTTTATCATGATGTGCTAGTGTACCCGGTCAAAAGCTTTCTCTGTATCTAAAGTGATGGCGGCTATAGGGGTAGAAATTTTTGGGGGCCAGATGTACAATGTTTAAGAAAGCTCTTGAATTATCTGCCATATATCTACCCTTAACAAACCCAGATTGTACCTTTCCAATCAGGACCGGGATGAATTGATTAAGTTGATGGGCTAATACTTTCACATAAATCTTACAGTCCAAATTAATAAGGGAGAAGAGTCTGTAATTATCACATGAGGAGAGGTCTTTGTCTTTTTTTGGAATCAAACAGAGCATTGCTTCCAGAAGTGTGCCTTGAGCATCAGTGTTAAGAAACAATATTGATATAAAGAGTAGGGGTAGGTGAAAAACTCTGCTCCACTGGTGGAGTTTGCTGAGATTTTGCCACTCCCCATTCTGCTTGGAGTGCAGAGCTCGGCAAAAATCTCTGATGACGATGGCCATAGCTCCAAAAAGCACAAAGCACCAACTGTGGATATCTGGTTGCGGTACACCAGGTCAAAACATGTCAAAGTCAAAAGCTAAGACCTACTTTGATGAAGCGTAGGACAGAGTTAGGGACCAGGTTTTTCTTGGTGGAAAGTTTACCTCATGTCTTGGAAAGATTAACGAGAACAAGTGGTCCTCGACAGTACAAGCTTTAAGCTAGATATGAAGTGGGGCTAGATGACGATGGGCTGCTGAAGATCTGGGACCCGGTGTGGTTGTCAACAAAGGCAGGAGAGCACAGAGTAGGCAAAGTCCAAAGTATGTGCCCAGGAAGGAATTGACATGAAGCAGATGTTCCTTGGCTATCCCAGTGAAGCCTTCTTTATTCAGACCTGGAAACTTTTCTCAAAGTCGAATCTCCTTCAGTGGGGCAAAGCAGCAAGTTGATGCAGACAGGCAATTCAACGTTGACAGCTGCAGGTTTAATGGCAAGCCTGTTCTCTGACAATTCTCCATGAAGAAAGTTGTTAAAAAGTTGCTAAGACCCATTTCATGCAGTCTTTAGACAGGAAGAGTATACTCCAACACCAGCCAAGGGTACAGGTCTTGAGGGACACCATTTGGGGTTAGGACTCAACCCAGCAGAGATTGTCTGCCAGGGCAGGTCCAGTTGAAACTGGTTAGATGGGCAGTTGCAGGAAGAGGGGTCTCTTGAAGCTTGTTTTGTCCCTGTATCTCAAACAGGTTGTCAGTCAACTGACTCTTAGAGTCACTTCTCCTGTTCTGGGTTCAGGATAAGCAGGTCCAGTCCTATTTCAGGCTCTTCAGACAGCAGGGCAGTCCTTCTTCTGATTCTTCACAGGTGCAGGAGTGGTCTGAGGAGAGGGATACCGGGTCCACTTTTATGCCCCGTGCCTGCTGTGTGTTGAGGGCCTTTGTGTACCTCCTAAACTAGTTCAGATAAGTTCCTTACCACACACTGGGTTTGAAGCCAGTCTGACTATAAAAACAAAAGAGAGGGCAGGCCTAGGCATGAGCTTCATCTGCGATTGACAAGGTAAGCTCAAGATGGGGTTGACCAAAGCCCCCATGCCATCTTGTTAAGGTTGAAGACCCCTACCCATGTCCAGAGCCCTTTGTCCACTGTCTTGAAACAGTATACATTTCACCACAGGGGAGTCATCAGGGGTCAGGTGACAGCTGGACACGGGCAGGAAAGACTTTTGGCTGTAAGCAGGAATATGACAACTTACTAAAAGTGTAATACTCGAAATAGTAATGTGAAAACAGATTTGACCATTAAGTTGGATTCTAAATGACTATTAACATGAGTCCTTGAATCAATTTCCCGGTTACACCTAAACTGATATTTAACACTTCTTATAGGGAATTATGTTACTGGTTGAGAAGGGGTGAAACCCTACACATGCAGCAACCACAGTTATTGTCAGGGTGAAACACAGGCAAGTCCTAACTTAACCTGTGCCTAACCCTCTGTTTGCTGAATACAAAAACAGTCAGGCTTAACTTGTAGGCAAGGTGTAGAGTATTTATGACACACTTGAAACAACAATAAAGTAAAAACACAACACAAGGAAAAGTACACACCAATTTAGAAAAATAAAGTTTAAATATAATTATGTATTCAACATCAAAATTACAAAAATCCAATTATTTGACCTAGAGAAGAGCAATTTTACAGATTTGAGTAGAAAAAGTGCCTAAGAGCACAGAGCTCCAATTGTGGTTTTCTAGTCACGTCGCACCGGGACAAAATCATAAATTCAAGCTGACTGTGATTGAGCATGGTCAGGATACAGGGACCAAGTTAGGCTAGCTGAAAAAGCATCTTGAGTCCTGGTTGTGTAGTGCTGTGAGGTCTTGGGTTCAGGCTGGATGGTTCGTATTGTAGCAGAATCAAGACTGATTTGCCTATTGTTGGGTCCAAACTGAGGTGGCACGGTGGGTCAAAAATGGTGGATTGGGATGCAACCTGATGATTGCCTGTGGCTGAGATTAATTCAAGCATTCCATCCACCACCGTGTTGCTGCTGCAGAAGACCCCCTAAGTGTGACGGGTAGGCCCAGACATGTGTCCCATGCTTACTGTACAATTGGAATCAAGGTATACTTGGATGATGAGTCCTTATCAGGGCAAAACCGGTCCTAGGTGCTTGTATTCTGGTTAGGGAGGACAGACTCAACAGTTTCGGCTGGACTGTTCCCATTTGAGCAGGGTCACCCGCAAGGCTATTCAGGTGCTAGGTTATTAAGCTCAGTCAAAAAGTCAGGTCTTGAGTGATTTCCTAAAAACCACGAGAGAGGGTGATGATTGGAGGTAGAGGACATTCCAGGATTTGGTAGCAACGTAGGAGTAGGAATGGCCTCCACTGTAGATGTGGTGGATATAAGGTGTCTGTGAGAGGATGGGGGAGGCATAGCAGAGATCCCTGGAGGGTTGGTGGAAGTTCAGGTGGTGGATGATGTATGCTGGGCCTTGGTTGTGCGGGGTTTTGTAGGTGTAGATCTTGAATTTACATCTTTCCTGAATGGGGAGCCAGTGGAGCTTTCTAAGGTGGGGGGTGATGTGGGTCGGCTTGGGGAGGTCGAGGAAGAGTCTGCCTGCTTAATTCTGTATGGTCAGCAGTCTCCTTAGAAGGTGCTAGGTGACTCCTGCGTAGAGTGCATTGCCATAGTGCAGCCGGCTGGTGACTAAGGCTTGAGTAATGGATCATCTGGTGTTGACGGGAAGCCATTTGATGATCTTGCAAAGTATGCTAAGAGTGAGGAAACAGGTGGAAGAGAATTTGTTGATCTGGATTTTAATGGTGAGCTTGGTGTTCAGGATGATGCCTAGGTTGTGGGCATGGTCTGTCGGAGTGGGTGAGGGTCAGAAGGCAACCGGGAGTCGTTGCACAGGGAGGTATTGTTCCCGAAGATCAGAACATCCCTTTTGTCTGTGTTGAGATTCAGGCAGTTGACTTTCATCTAGTTGGTGACGCTCATCATGCACATGTGGAAGTTGGCCCTTGTATAGGGGTTTTCTAGTAGTGAGAGAATAAGCTTGGGATATGATGTTGAGTTGAAGGGATTTGACAATGTTCTTCCAGGGGTCATGTAGGTGTTGGTTACATGTGTCTGGGTCCAAACTGAGGTGGCACTGTGGGTGAAAAATTATGAATTGGGATGACGCCCAAGCAATTGCCTGTGGCTGAGATCATTTCAAGCATTCCATCCATCACCTTCTTGTTGTTGCAACTTTGTAAAAGTAGCATTTTTCAGAATTGTGACTGAAAATACAAGTTTATCATTAACCCCTTCAGTGCCCATGACGAGATAGTCTCGTCATGGAGCGCGGTTGCGCTGTGCCCATGACGAGACTATCTCGTCATGAACCCCGCCCGCTAATGCAACGCCCGGCACAGGGCGTGGAAAGGGCGGGGCACTGAAGAGGTTAAAGATGTTTTTAAATTACAATTTTTTACAGACCAAACTCAACATTATTACCTCCTCCCAATTGAAAGTTATCACTTATTAAATGTAATAAGATAACCCAATGTTTTTCTACAGAGAGGCAGACCTTGCAGTAGTGAAAAACAAATGTAAGAGTTTTTCATTACCAGAACATGTCAAAGTTAAACATACATGTTCTACTTTTAAAATGCACTGCAACCTGCCCTGTGGATTGTTTAGGTTCCACCTCAGGGGTGACTTATATTTATTAAAACGCAAGGTTAGGCCTGGTAAAAGGTTAATTTCGCCAGGTCGAAATGGTAGTTTTAAACAGCACACTGGCTGCAATGACAGGTCTGAGACGGTAAACAACATTTACAATGCATTGTTTACAACGCATACCAATACAATGCAAGTCGTTACAACAACGCGTTGTTACATCGCATGCCATTACAATGCAAGTCGTTACAAGGGGCAGAAGGTTTTAGATTTGTTGGATTTTCATTCCAACACCTTCCCTACTGTTGCACACACTGGAGTTAAAATGGTAAATTATACTATTCCAAACTCCAGTGTCCCCCCTACAGCAAGTCGTTGTAACAACTTGTGTTGTAATGGCATGCGATGTAACAACGCATCGTTGTAACGACTTGTGTTGTAATGGCATGCGTTGTAAACACATGCATTGTAATGAGTGCTATTAACCTGAGACATGTTTAAAGGGGCTACTTAACTGCTACACACAATATGTGCTGCAGTCCCACTAGTAGCATTTAATCTTCAGGTTCTGGGTACATGTAGAAACACTTTACTACAACATAGAAGTAAATTAAATGTGGCCACTGGGTGTAAGCCAATTCTAACATGTTTAGGGGAGAGAGCACAAGTACTTTAGCACTGATTAGCAGTGGGAAAGTGTGCAGAGTCCTAAGGCCAGCTAGAACAAAGTCAGCAAAAATACAATTATTGAAGGCAAAACATTGGGGGGAAAACCATGCCAAGGATGTCAGGTCCAACAATATTATATGTAATAGTACAAACCAGTGTAACCTATTGAAGAGCCAGGCTTGCCACAGTGAAAAACTACTTTGGAGGTTTATCACTTCCAGGACATGTATAACAATAAATATTAATCTTCTACGTGTTAAACACCATACACCAGGCCCTTATGTCTCTTAAGGCCTACATTAGGGGTGGCAGAAGTATTTTAAAAAAAGGTTTAGGTCTGATACAGTTGAAATGGTAGTTTAAAAATGCACACTCAAGCTGCAGTGGAAAGGCAAATATATGTTTTACAGTGCTACTTCAGTGAGTGGCTAAATGAGTGCTGGAGCTCAATAGTAGCATTTAATTTGCAGGCGTTGAGTATAGATGGTACCATATCCTAGGGACTTACAAGCAAAATAAATGTGCCAATCAGATGTATAACAATGTCAGCAGATTTGAAAATCAGGGCACAAGCACTTTACCACTCCCATGGTCAGCCAAAAAACAGGTTTAGCAACAGAAGGCAAATGTCTGGGGGAACACCACACAAAAGATGGTAATTTTCAACAGCTTCTCAATGACTCGATTGCTTTATTTGCTCTTTCACCTGCCTTGGTTTCCTTTACAATTTGCCTTTCGTAACTTGGCTGCCATTATCTTTGGTTGTAAACTTTCAAAATTGCAGCAATGTGGCATTATGCATGTGTGCATGTTATGATGCAAGTGCACTCATGAGTAATGATGCATATTTGCACATGCATCAGGACACGTACATGCATCCAAGGCCATGTAATGGGTTTTCTTTAAGAGGAGAACATTTTAAAGCTTTATTTAAAATTGTTGGCTGGGCATATGTATGCTTCATAAGTCATATGTTCAGATGTCATCAGCAAGAAAGAATCACTTATTAAATGTAATAAGATATCCCAATGTTTTTCTACAGAGGCAGACCTTGCAGTAGTGAAAAACAAATGTAAGAGTTTTTCATTACCAGAACATGTCAAAGTTAAACATACATGTTCTACTTTTTTTTTTGTTTGTTTTTTTAACAAACACTTTATTTCAAGGTACAAGTCAAAACATCATTAAGGCAGAGTTTTTTCCATTTGTTTGACACATACATTGTTAATCATTAAACCACAGTTTCGGCTCTACGTTGCGTACAGTTACAATATATCTAATACATACCCCGCAGCACCCATTAATCATCCTCCGTCCTCCCTATCAATCCCCCTCCATGCTCTCCTCCGCCTGTTCTTTTGGTGGGTCACAGATGTTGCCTCTGTACTTATTCCATGCCCCCCAGATATTATTCCATTTTTGGGGACAGCCGCGGTTAATAAATACTGTTCTTTCCGCTACCATGGCCGTGTCCATGTCTTTACACCATGCGCTAAGCGATGGCACCTTCATCGCCCCTCATTTCTGTGCTATATTATGTTTGGCTGTCATAATCTCCAGTGTCGCCCAATCTTATGCCAACTGTGTTAAATCGTTTGGGTCCCATATATTCAGTAGACAACTCTTAGGCTCCGGCAAGAGGGACACTCCCACTGTCTGTGAAATCGTCCTCATCACTTTCACCCAATATACCCTAATCCTCGGGCATTTGCCATATCGTGTGGTAAAAGGTACCCTCCTCCCCACACCGCCTAAGACAATATGGGTGTGAAGCCCTGCCCATCTTAACCATTATGCATCTGGTGTAGTATGTTCTGGGCAGAATTTTGAATTGTACTAATCTGAGTCTCGAGGGTATACCCACTTCCTTTGGTGAGGACAGCACCTCCTGCCATTCTGTGTCGTCCAGGTCACCCACATCACGGATCCATTGGTCCCTGAGAGACGTCGTGGGGTCCGGTAGGTTGTTAACTAACTTGCGGTAAGTGAATGATGTAGCTCGCTTATGCATATGATCTGTTAGTAACCTGTCCTCCAGAGGGGAGGCTTCCGGGACCACAACACCAGGCGATAGGGCAGTTGTAATTGCATGTTTTATCTGCGTATAGCGATATATTTCAGTGGGTGCTAAATCGTACTGTTGCTGGAGGCGCTCGAAGGTGGCCACCCCCCCCTTATGCCACATGTCTCCCACTGTGGATATGCCAATGGCATCCCATTGATTAAAGCCTTTACTATTCCTGAGTCTTCCCAGACTCCCCGTGTCCCATAGCGGAGTAAGTTGGGTTATGACCCCTTGCCAGCCCATCTTTGCCTGTGCTGCGTGCCATATGGTGACTGTGTGTTTCGTGGGCCCTATTAACGTTCGAGTTTGCTTCTTGTTGTAGAGGGGGGACAGCATACTTCCTGTTCCTAATTGGACCCTGTCAGCCATAAATGCAGGATCCGCTTCTGCTGCATGTAGCCACTGATTAATCACTTTCAGCTGCGCTGCCCAGTAGTAGAGGTGTATATTTGGAAGCGCTATCCCCCATCATACCACCCTCGCACCAGTTTGGCCTGTGCTCTGCGTGCTGGTTTGGGTCCCCACATTAAGTTGGAGACCTGGGCTGCAATTGCTCTGAAGTAGCTTGGGTGTATCGGGAATGGAGCATTTTCAATTACATATAGAAAACGAGGTAGTGCCATCATTTTAAAAAGCGCTTCAATCCCTAGAAGAGTCAGCGGTAATGACTCCCAGTGTGCTGTGTCCCTTTTTAGAAGCTCTAAGGAGGCGTTAGGTTTCTCTTGAAAAAGTCATCAGGGTCAGCCGTGACGTTGATGCCTAAATATTTAAACGTATCGACCGCGATCTGCAACGGACACTCGGAAGGCAGTTGCGGTGGGGTACCATGCAGCACAAACAAGGTGGATTTGGACCAGTTAATGGTGTACCCCGACGCCCGTCCGAAGAGTTCGCATATATTGAGGAGGACCAGTATGGAGCACCTGGGGGAAGCCATATACAAAGAAATGTCGTCTGCATACAGGGAGATGCGGTCCTCCCATCCTGCTGCCCACCTGAGTCCCCTTATCATTGGTGCCCACCTTATCCACGCCGCCAACGGCTCCAGTACTAGGGCAAAGAGCAGCGGTGACAGGGGGCAGCCTTGACTCGTGCCCCTCGCAAGATGAAAGTCCCTGGAGATGTGCCCATTCGCCGTAACGTGCGCTATTGGCTTGGTGTACAGAAGGCGGACCCATGCACAAAATTTAGGGCCAAAGCCCATGTGGCGAAGGACTGCGAATAAAAATGGCCACTCGACCATGTCAAACGCCATTCTGGCGTCTAGGGAGAGTATAACCGCCGGTTCCTGTATAACTGGGATACATGCCATGACTGCGTGCAGGTGCCGCAAGTTTAATGCCGTGCTCCTGCCTGGCATAAATCCGGACTGATCCGGATGGATCAGGGTCGATAGGTGCGGCGTGAGCCTAATTGCCAATAGTTTTGCCAGAATTTTTGCCTCTGCGTTATTTAATGATATCGGGCGATATGAAGTGCACTCCTCAGCAGGTTTGCCTGGTTTAGGTATTGTCACTATCGTGGCCGTCCGTTGGTCTAGTGGTAACTCGCCCACCGTCAAGCAGTCGGTGTACATATGCAGCAAGTGCGGGTCTATGGTTCCTGCTACAGTTTTATAAAGTTCAACTGGTCCCATTGCTTTGCCGGATTGTACTGATCCAATCGCCACCTGCATTTCCTCCACCGTGAGGCTCGCCTCCAGTGTGAGGGCCGCCTCCGGGGTGAGCTTGGGTATGGGAATATCCTGGATATACGACAGCGCTACTTCAAGTGACATCTCCGAGGAGGACTCGTATACCTGCTGGAAATGGTGCGCCAGTGTATGTATTATTATGCGCGGGTCCGTCGTGATTTTTCCCTCTTTCGTCCGGATTTTCGCTATCCCCTTATTCCCCCGTTCTCGTCTATCTAGCCATGCCAGAAGTTTTCCAGCTTTATCCCCAGTTTCATATATCTTATGTTGCGTGGCCATCAGGCGAGATCTGGTCACCTCCTCAAGGTATCCCCTGTGTTGTTGCTGTTTAAGACGCAATTTATGAGCTGCATCTGGCATTGGGCTGCTGGTATATTGAGCCTCAGCGTCCTGCAATTCCAGCTCAATATCATGTAGTTCCCGCTGCTTCTCCCGCTTATGCCCCATGATCGAACCGATAGTCTGTCCCCTAATGACAGTCTTATATGCCTCCCACAGAATTGGTGGGGAGCTTACTGTCTGGACATTCTCTTGAAAATAGTGTTTTGTCGCTGTAATCACTGCCTTCTTAATCTCTGGGACCTGCAAGTAGCAAGGGTAAATGGGATAGGTACGTCGCCGAGCTGATGATGGTATGTATACGTCATCTGCACTGGGGAGTGATCGGAGATCCCCCTGGGCTTTATCTCAATATCTTCAACGTGTTTCAGGCAATTCGCTGGGGCTAGGAAGTAGTCTATCCTAGATAAACTGTGGTGCACCCCAGAGTGGAAGGTAAACTGCAGCGTCGTGGGGTGGTGCCACCTCCACACGTCAGAAAGTCCGAGCGCCTCCAGAAAGTCCCCGAGGCAGGATGTGCCCGATGGCGGTCTAGAGCACCATCTATAGCTGCATTGAGATCCCCCCCAATCAAGAGTTCTCCCTCCGGGAGACCAAGTAAGAACTCGCTGAGACCCGGGAGTGCCACCGCGTGCAGCGCAGGGGGAATGTAGACTGACACTATATTTATAGACAGCCCCTCCCATTGACCTATTATGGCCGCAAAACGGCCGTGGTCATCCGTTTTAGTCTGGTGTACTATCAGCGGTGATTGTTTTTTAATTAGGATGCCAACGCCCCAAGAGCCGGAGGAGAACTCAGAATGAACCACCATTTTAAACCCCCATCTGTCCATTGCCCAACACGCTGCCCCTGTAAGGTGTGTTTCCTGCAGCAGAGCCACCGTTGGGAAGCACCGCTTTAAGTACTGTAGAACCAATCCCCTCTTTATTTGGTCTCCAAGACTATGGACATTCCAGCTAATCATGGACAGTGGTGTCACTGGGGCCATCGGATACTGTTCGGGATCAGGGGTAGTCCAATTTTGTGCTGCCATACTGGGTGCGACGGGTATGTGCGATTAAAGAACCACTTATGTACTGCCTCTGAGATGTTGTGGAAAATTGCCCTCTGCCTGAAAACTTTCGTAGAACCAATCATGAAGCAAGAACAATGCCAATAGTACATATTCACTCCTACCTCCCCCAACCCTATCCCTTACCCCAAAAAAACATACCACTTTGCCCTGTTCCTCCCTCCCTCCCTCCTGCCTAACCCCGAATCACCCTTTAGGAAAGAATACGTTGTAATTACACAATCGTCATGTGATAACGCTCGGTATCCCCTAGTGTAATCAAGGTCCACAGAAGTTACGTGCCCCTCATGTCTCACCCCCAGTAAAGGGCGAGGGCAAATCTCTATCTCGTGCTTCCGGGTCTGCACGTTCTGTTCCATCAGGGTGAGTATCAGAATATGAAAAAAAACATACATAATCAACCATTTAGAACTTCCCTCTGTACCTACCCCCCTCCCTGCCTCCCTGCCAGACGGACCCCCAACTATCTGCCACCCCAACATAGCAGAGTGCTTCAGCCCCTGTAACAGTACTTGCGTGTTGGGGGGAGAGAAGTCCGTGGGATACCGCAGTCCATCCCCTTCTCTGAGACAGTCTATTAGCTGGAGCATGCCACGTGTCCCCGGCCGGGCCCACCACTCCGGGTCACAACCCAGCCTCTCTGAGCGGGGGGGGGTGAGTCCATCACGTGCATCACAGCCGTTAATTTAAGTCCCCTCCCGCAGGTGGCCAGATCAGGGGAACCGCACCCCAGCTTAATGTCTCTTGATCTGGGGACGCCACCGCTCTTTATCCCTCTTCTCCTTCAGTCCGGTGTGCGTCTGCCTCTTCACGTCCCGGGCTATGTTCCAAGGATCCGCCGGTGACCCCAGGGCGCCGCTGTTGTTTCTCCGTCCGTCGGGATCCCTCCGCTTTTCGCCATCCCTCAAGCCAGTCGTGGGCCTCCTCTGGTGAATCAAAGAACCAAGTTTTTCCATCCGCTACCATGCGCAGTTTTGCCGGGAACAGCATGTAGTACGGCAGCTCTCTATGCCTAAGTTCCTTCTTTACTTCCAGGAAGCTCCTACGGCGTTTTGACACTGCTGCCGTGTAGTCCGGAAAAAATGAAACCACCACGTTTTAGACTCGCAGTGGGGGGGCCACCCTCGCCGTCTGGAGTATTACATCTCTGTCGCGATGATTGAAGATGCGGGTGAGGACCGGCCTGGGGGGGGCTCCAGGCTTGGGCTTGCCCCCTGGCACCATGTGTGCTCGTTCCACAGAGAAGAAATGCGAAAGCCATCTGGGCTGGAGTTTGGCTTTGATGAGCTCCTCAACATAGAGATCCATGGCCGGATGCCCGTCGCTCTCTGGAATGCCCGCGATTCGTATATTGTTGCGCCGAGAGCACCCCTCCTGATCGTCCAACTTCTCTGCCAAGACCCGATTTTCAGCTTCTAGATGTGTGACCCGACCAAGTAGAGCGGCGATGTCCCGTGACAGTGATTTCGTCTGCTGCTCCACTTCAGTGACCCTGGCGGTCATCAAGAAGGAAACATCCGTGGAGATGGTGCCCACCATTGACTGCACACTGGTAAGGGCCGCCATGATATCCTCCAGCATCACTTTTGTTGCCGCTAGCGGCTCGGAGTCTTTTGGAAGGGTGTCCTTGTGCTCAGGCTCCAGAGGGGCATTCTTATGATAGGCATACTTGTCTAGTTTGGTTTGCAAGTTCGTGCGCGGGCCCCTGCCCCCCATCTCTGTCGCCGGGACCGCAGCTCTGACTGGTAATCGCCGCCGCCTGCCGCAGGAGCGACCTCCACGCACGGCCTGTCGGTTTTCCCGCCGTCCCGCTGATCCCGTGTAAGTGGGCCGCTTTGTCCCCCAAACGAGACCAAACGCGGCCTCAGGGTCACCACACCGCCTTGTCTTCACCCCCCGATAGTCGTTCCGTGCGTCGGCCGTGAAAGTCGCTGGATGAGGTGACGCGCGCCCCCCGCTGTGTTCCTTTTCCGTCTGGGCTGTAAGGCCTGATCAATCTTTAATCACTCCTTTGAGGCCGGGGGGCGCCAGCCGCCTTTGCCTGCCTCCCTCTCAGTCATTCACGGCCCTGCATTTAGTCCTCAATCAGGCAGCATTAATTGGCCCTGTTGGTCCCATGCATCCAGTGCTTCCGGTAGGGCCCCTCAGACCCTACTCCTTGCAGGTTTCCAGAGTGCACCAAACAAAGCTCCCCCACTCCCAGCCGCTCAGCGACACTGTGCCGGCATCCGCTGGGTTCAGGTCTTCACCTCATCCCGACCTCTGCATCCTGTGCACGCCTTGAGGCCTGAGGCGCGCACCGATATCGTTCGTGTCTTGTGTTGGCCCCCGATGGTGGGGGGGGCGTCGGGAGGGGGGAGGGGCGCAGGGGCACTCACCGGGAGCGTATAGCAGTGCGGGCTGCAATCCTTCCGCAACGTCAGTCTGCAGCCGGGGAGCCCTCTGTATCGTCCGCCGCTGAGTGCTGGTACTCCCGGGCGCGCGCGACCCACGCTAGTCCCCAGCCGCTAACGGTCCGCCGGGCCACCCCTCGCTGCACTCGTCCTTCAGCGCACGACGCTTCTTCGCCGGACCTTGAGCGGCGCAATCCGTGCTCCCAGCGTCCTGCTTGCCACTAGTGTCTCTGAGGCACGAGAAGTTGTTAGGGACTCCGCGTCTTCCTCCGGAGCTTCTCTAAAGTGCGCCCATTAAGATCAGCAGTTGGCCACGCCCCCCACGTGTTCTACTTTTAAAATGCACTGCAACCTGCCCTGTGGATTGTTTAGGTTCCACCTCAGGGGTGACTTATATTTATTAAAACTCAAGGTTAGGCCTGGCAAAAGGTTAATTTCGCCAGGTCAAAATTACAAAAATCCAATTATTTGACCTAGAGAAGAGCAATTTTAAAGATTTGAGTAGAAAAAGTGCCTAAGAGTACAGAGCTCCAATTGTGGTTTTCTAGTCACGTCGCACCAGGACAAAATCATAAATTCAAGCTGACTGTGATTGAGCATGGTCAGGATACAGGGACCAAGTTAGGCTAGCTGAAAAGAGTATCTTGAGTCCTGGTTGTGTAGTGCTGTGAGGTCTTGGGTTCAGGCTGGATGGTTCGTATTGGAGCAGAATCAAGACTGATTTGCCTATGGTTGGGTCCAAACTGAGGTGGCACGGTGGGTGAAAAATGGTGGATTGGGATGCAACCTGATGATTTCCTGTGGCTGAGATTAATTCAAGCATTCCATCCACCACCTGACCACGCCTGGTCAGCCGATCTAAGAGACTGGCGCGGCACATAGAACTGTAGCAAATTAGACAAGCCCAAGGGAGCCTGTTGAGTAAGAATCCTATGCGAAACGCAAAGAGTTTTAAACTGGATTCGCTTCTCGACAGGCAGCCAATGTAACTTGGGCAGGACATGGGAAACAGAACAGGATCTCGGCAGTGCCACCAGAATACGTGCGGCAGCATTCTGGATCCTCTGCAAGCGCTTAACACAAGACTTGTTGGCCCCAAGATAAAAGAGTTACCATAATCCAGTCTAGACAAGATTGTCTCTTGGATAATAGTCTGACGTACCCTAGGGGGGAAAAAACCGAGTAAAGGCTTCAAGCCACGCAACAGACCAAAACAAGTCCCTGCCACGGCTTTAGCTTGTGTATCAAAGGTAAGCCCGCTATCGATCGATTTGAAGTTGATTTGAAGCAGCAGAGGATTAGCCACAGGACCTGGCAAGCTGCCATGCCCTGATTACAACTCGCATGGGTGCGGAACCATCCGTTGTGCATGGTGTATGAAATTGGATTAATATTTGGTGGAACACTACTCACCTCAAAGAATAATCACAGAGCTCTTCAGGGTGAACCCACAAAGTCACTAAGTTTACCTGATCTCAACCGCCTGGTAGCCATGGCACAGGACGGACAGGTTTAACTTAGGGCAATGTCCAAAGTATTTATGCAGTACCAAAACAGTTATTAAAAATGAAATATAAAACAATAAAAATCAGGCAGCACCATAGAACTGGACTTTTGATCACTATTACAATAGTTGTTTTTTCTGGGTAATTCAATTCTTGAGGTACAGTATTAGGATGTTTAATCTGTACTTTGGTTTTCTAGATAGGACTTCTTTGCCTCCCACAGCGAAAAAATATTTTGTGTAATTTTTGCCTGAACTGACTTTCTGGACATATAATTTTGTACACTTTGCTCTGCTAACCAGTGGTAAAGTACTGGTGCTCCTCCTTAAACATGATGAAATTGGTGGACACCTGATTGGCACATACTTACCTATTTGTCCCTAGTATATGGTACCAAGTATACCCAGGGCCAGTAAGTTTAAATGTCACCAGTGGACTGCAGCATTTATTGTGTCACCCATTGCAGTGATACAACAAACCCTACTCTAGACCTACTAATAAACCCTTTTGACACACCTAAACCGTCTTTTTACATGCTAGCAAGTCACCCGTTAGGTAGGCCTAAGTGTCCATAAAGGCAATGCATGGTATTTAAAGGTAGGACATGTACAAATCTAATGTTACACATGTCCAGATAGTGAAAAAGCCTAAAAGCTATCTTCACTGTTCAAAGGCTAGCTGCTGTCATAAGGAAACTTTTTGATTATATTGATTACACCTTATAATGCTAATTCAAGATTGACAACAGCTAGAGAAATCATTCAAGGATTTTTTTAATAGCTTCTCAAAATCAGATTTAATGGTAAATTCAAATTTTTCTATCTATTAAAGATTTCTGTTTTAGCATAATCACTTTTTCTCTTCCTAACACCTTACTGCCAATATTCAACGATCACCTGACTGCTGATGGCTCCCCTGCGGTGAGATGTGGATTGCTCCCTGACAAAGGACAAAGGGCCTTTCTTTGATACAATGGCCTGGGAGCTGTGCTGAAGGATTAGTTAGGCTTCAAAGAGACCTACCGCATCATGAGCAGATAAATCAGACACCAGGCCTCTCCCCTTCCTTTGTCCCCCTAGCCACCTTGACTCCAAAGACAGAGGGAGGGGGAGCTGCCCAGAATTGGTCTGGAGTGATCTCAAGGGGTGGTAGACCATTTCCATCGCCACACCTCTGGGTGGGCAGAGAGAGTTCTGACCCTGGAAAATAGAGGTTCTGCCATGTTGAATTTATAGAGAGAGGGGTACTGTGGGATATGTTAAAGTAAAATTCAAAGGAGGTGCTGAAAAAATGGATAGAGTCACCATAGGGAACTTTTAACCCATTGGTTAGGGAGTGACCATGAATTTTACCATCCACAGGCTGGCACTGGACAAACATGTAGCACCCACTGTATCCTCCTCAGATCAATCCTCACCCTAGAAGAATAAGAAGGTCTGCCCTGCTGTCTGAAGAACCTGAAGAATGACTAGACAAGCTTGCCTTGAGGCCAGGACCCTTCATGCGACTCCAATGGTCAGTTAGCTGGCCTCCTGTTACATGGATATAAAAACTTTCCCGAGACCTTTTTACTGTACCCCAAGCTGACCAGTTTCAACAGGACCTGCCCTTGACCCTGCTGCTGGCCTCTGCTTTAGTGAGTCTTAACCCTTCACAGTACTGTTTTCAAGGTTCTGGACCCTGGGCATTGTTTAAGCATACCCCATCTGCCTAACCCTACAACTTGGGTCTTTAAAACATTTTGGCAAATTTTTACTTGGAGAACCACCAAGACCAAGCTGCCAAGCTGATCTGCTGAGGGTGCATCGCAATGAGGATTGAGTTTGCTGCACCTCCCACTGTGTTCTTCTCCACAGCAGCAAACCCATTTCAGTAGAGTTGCTGTCAAGAAAAATCTGTCAACATTGAGCCCTCTTCGGCTACATCCTGCAGCCTTTCCCCACTGAGAAATTCTACTTACCCAAAAGTCCAAACTTAGGGAGCTCCATAGGATTGAGCCACTGCATGTATTCAATCAGTGCCAAGGCCTGTTTGGGTATGAAATTTGAACGTTTTCTGTTCTGAACTTTCCCATCATCAATGGCTTCACCAAGACCAATTTGAATCTGATATTTTAATGCTGCTGCCTGAATCAAATTACTTTGTGGTCCGGAGTTGAATGGACTGCTGCTAAGGGGTGGGGAGCCCGCTTTTTACTGGGCAGTGAGGAACTGCAAGAATCATAGGGAGAACTGCTGTCCTCTAACTAGAATAGAGTCAGGGAAGGTTGGCGCACTAGGTGTTATACAGGCATGCCTATATACGCTGGCAGCAGAGCAGGCTTGCCAAAGGCAAGCACGTCTGTGCCCATCTGTGCCCGACCAGGGGCCAGGAACCCTGCCTGAACATCCACTGTCTAGCCTCCTAAAGTACAATGCAGAAGAATTACTGTGGCTCAGGCTGACTCCACAGTGCGCTCAGACCCTTAAGCCTGACAGTCCTGCAAGAGAGATGGCGGTTTGTTTTCAATACAACGTAATTCTAAAAAAGCACACAAACAGTAATATTATAACACAGGGTACCCAAAGAAGGAATCAACAATGGAAAATGAGCTAATCAACAGTAGGTCCCTTCCAGGGGACAAAATAGATATTGGGTTCCTAATAAAGGAAGAACTACCTGATATTTTGTTTATAATGGGGATCTGGCTCAAAGAGAGATTGACCCCAGATATTGCCATGGCCCTTTCCCAGGCCATAGTATCAGTAGACAGGATCGGGTGGACAAGCTACGAGGTGGTGTCGACATCATTCATAAAGAAGAGTTTAGATGCTCTACTATACCCCTTATATTGACCACCTGTGACATTCTGCAGTTCAGAATCACATTTTCTTCCACCTGTTCATCCTCCGGAAATCTTATTTACAGGCCTCCAGGGCTGTGCAGCACTTTTTAGATGCTCTGTGACTTCATAGCCATCAAAATTGTAAGAAAAGGATTCATCACCATGCTTGATGATTTTTACATACATATAGATGATCCTAACAACCCATCTACCAGAAGACTCCTACAAGATCTAGAAGCCATGCAAGTTATCCAACTATTTGGCTTCACCACACATGAGAAAGGGCATATTCTTAATCCCATCTTTTCCAACGACCCAAAGATTCAGGTGAATACACCTATCTCAGTTTTAACTTTATAAAAAACTGTACACATTGCCTCTAAATTGAGCCTGGACATTCTGTGCCATAGCTACCAAAAGTACAGGTTTATTAATTCACCCTTGCTGTTCACTCTGAAAGGGATTGTGATCATAATTTGAGGTGGGTTCTTATCCCCCTCAACTAATACTTTAATTTCTTACAGGTGCTAGTCAGTTTAAGGACATGTTAACATTACATTTCTACATGTCCTTCTTTTAAATACCATCTACCCCACCCTGTATGTGTCTATATAGGGGTACCTTTTAAATGTTTAAAATTATTAAAATAGGTTTTTGACCTGTCAAACTAGTTTATTTTGAAAGGTTGAATTGCAGTTTCTACACTGTTCCGGTCAGGCTATACTGGTAGGCCTGAAGCCATGTTTGCACTTTCACAGTTGTGGATGGCACAATAGGTGCTGCGGTACACTAGCGGTATTTAACTTCTAGGTGCTGAGTACATCTTGATACCATATACTAGGGATTTATAGGTAAGTTATATATACAAATTAAGAATATGCCAATTTGAACATGTTTAAAGGGGAAGCAAAGGAACTTTACCACTCCACTGGCTAACAGAGTTAAAGTGCACAGAGTTCTTTCAATCCATAGCCTTCAGCTTTCACTATGGTGGTTGATCCCAGGGTGGGATCTTTGACCAGATTCTACTCATTTTTACAAATGTTTTTTCAGTAGCATAGTAGCAGCACCAGGACTGTGGGTCCTCACTGGGTACCATGGCACTGGGTGATGGTACCTTGGTTCAGGGTTGACCTGCGGCTTATATCCCCATGGGTGCCCAACATCCAGCCAGGCCCTACCCCTAACCAAAGTTGGGTATTCAACCCCCTGTGGTTGCCCCACCCGTGCTGCACATGGCCTTTGGCCATTTGCAGTTGATCGTAGGTCAGAGAGCCAGGCCTCTGGCACACAGCTCTTTGCAGACATCCAATCTTCAGCCGGTGGCTAAACACCTGCTGCACACAGCTGTCTGCCTTCGACCTCAGGGATTGACCTCAATACCTGGCCTCTGGCCAGATGCGAGGCCTTGTACCTAACTCCCACAGGCATCCATTACCTTCAGCTGTGAGCAGTGGTGGGTTGGTCCTGCACCCAGCTCAATGCAGACAGCAAAATTACACTCTCACTGCATACAGCCTGCACAATCGCAGTTGGCCACGAAGTCTGGTCTATGACCAGAAACTTCTTTTTTATATTTTGAATGTACCATGTTACGGCAGCACCACGCTACTACTTTACTAGTGGCCTGAAATCTATATATTTGTTTATATTTTGACTTAAGGGTGGGTCTCTTTGGGACACTAATACATAGCCCTGGGGTCAAGTGTTCCCTTTATGTGACCTTTTGATTTTTTTTTCAGGACTTATGGACCGAGTGCCAGAATCCTGTAATGGCTGCCACAACGTATTCTTTATGTTGTGGGTTGTCAATCAGGATCTGTCCACTTTGAATGGCTTAAGCAGAACATATCTGGACACCAATAGTCCAGATATCACTGCCTTTCTACTAGTGTTAACCCCTCAGTACCCAACTGTAGCCCCTTTCTAAACACTAATTTCTTTGAAATGGCTGAACAAATTAACAACAAATAAGAAAAAGCACATTTTCTGAGCCTAGCTCTAAATTTTTGCCACATTTGAAATAATTGCATTCAGCCTTTTTTTCCCGTATCAGTGAAAAAACTTTCCTATCACGGTTAACTTTGGAAATCACAATTTAAGCAGCCCCCCTTTTTTCATGCCCCCCCTCCCCCTTGAAGGATTGATGCAAAACTTTCCATGAAGGAGCAGAAGTGGATGAATTTTCTGTTTTAAATGCTTTTTTCTGATTTGTCAAATGGCACCAAAGTTATTAAAGAAACAAAAAAAGCTTTTCCTGCGTTAACTCTGACCCAACTATAATTATCTGGTGGCAAACAGCAGTGTGTATGTGCATATATGTAACACCACCAACAACCTCGACAAGTACTTCACCAGCTTAAATTAATGAATCAAGAACTGCACAGACTCCCTCACAGACCATCAACAGCAAAAGACAAAGAAGAACCAACAAACAAGCCAACTGGTACACAGACAACGTCCGGGAATCTAAAGGCTACTGTAAGCAGCTACAAAGAGAATGGAGAACAAGCTATGATGCCAATGCCAGATCCAGTGACAAAGCTGCACTCAGATGTTACCACCAACTTCTGAGAGACACCAAAAAAAGGGCATTAACCAAACTCATAGAGGTGAACTCCAACAGCTGCAAGGGGATCTTCTCAATTGTCAAAGAATACACCACCACCGAGGCCACAGCTAAAACCATCACCCAATCACAGAAACTCTGCGACAACTTAATAAGCCTGGGCGGAGTTCATGGAGGAAGTGGAAAATAAACTCTGCCACGCTACGCAGAGCTCCGCGAGCACAGCCGCGGTCCATGCAGGTAACAGCGGTGGGGCGGTGGGGCCGAGTAAAGGGGGATTTCGAGGGACGATGCAGAGGGAAATTTATTAATTATTTAAGATTACCTCTGCATCATCCCTCGAAATCCCCCCTTACCCGGCCCCACCACCCCACTGCAGTTACCTGCTCAGAACGCGGCTACACCAGCAGCAGAATGCATTAGATAAATGCTGTTTGCTGTGATTTTCAGCGCCAGGTGCTTGTCTACACTGTGCAATCATCGCGAACGGCATATTGCACAGCGAAAGCGGGCAGTGCTTTCTTTCTGCCACTCGAGTAGATTTTTACTTGAGTGGCAGGTTGTTGTTGGTGATCTTGAACGAGTAAAAATCACACCGGGAGGCGTATTTTCCTCGCTCACGCTTGCCAACTTGACATTGATGAATGTGAGTCAGGAAAAAACTCTGCTCTCCTTCACAAAACTGAGTTTTCCTGAACTTAGCAAGCTACGCGTAACGCAGAGTGCTGAAAACTCTGCAAACTCCCCAAGCGGAGCGGAGTTCACAGCCCAGACTTACAACTTAACAAACTTCGTCCACAGCAAAATAGCATGGATCTACAGTAACTTTGTACAATAACCAGGCTTTGAAGATCTCATCACCAACCTGACCACCACCAACCGAGATAGTCACCTGACTGAATGGAAAACACTCACTGAAGAAGACACTGAAGTAATCATGCGAACAGAACTCTCCCAGGCCCCATGAGACCAATGATACCACCACATCAACAACATGGGAGGACCACCAATAAGCAACACCTTCATCCACTCACCAGCACCTCTATATATTCGGCCACCTTCCCAGAAGACTGAAAGCACTCAGCAGTCAACACCATTCTCAAAAAAACATTGGCAGACCCAAGTTAGATAACTTCCAACCAATCTCTCTCCCCCTATACCCAGCCAAAATGTGGAAAAGGCCATCAACAAACAACTGATCAGCCACCTTGAACTCCACGACCTCTTGGACTATACACAATCAGGGTTTCAGACCACCTAGAGCACCAAAACAGCAACCATCAAGGCCACAGGTGACATCAGTAACATGCTGGACCGTGGAGAAACCACAAACCTCATCATACTCAACCTCTCCGCAGCCTTTGCTACAGTTTCCCACTACACTCTTGTCAGAAGACTGCACAACATAAGCATGCAATGATAGGCCCTCAACTGGAGTCAGGCTACCACCCTTACACAGTGAATTCAAAGAATCTGATCCATGGAGTCACTCAAGGTTCATCTCTCAGTCTTAACCTAATCAACATGTTTCCACTAGCTAACTTCATCAGATCCCAAGGCATCACCATCAAATCCTGTGCCGTTGACACTCAACTCATTCTTTCTCTGGCCAACAAGTCCACTACCACCAGAACCAACTTCTCCAACTGCATAATCAATGTAGCAAACTGGATGAGATCAATTTTGCCTGAAACTCAACTCAGACAAGACAGAGGTGCTGATCTTTGTAAACAATAACTTCCAATAGGACTCCACCTGCTAGCCATCGGAGCTTGGAACTACATCCACAACAACTGACAACACCAGAAACCTAGGAATCATACTGAACGGCAAGTTCAATGTTGTCAGCCTTTCTTCCTTCCACATTCTTCACATACTCCACAAAATACTCAAAGGGCTAACCCTGAACACCAAAGGCAGTGCTACGCAAGCCCTCATCACAAACAGACTATACTACAGCAACATACTATACACCGTGAAAACCATCTATCATCTACACTGACTCTAGAACATCCAGAACACCGCAGCGTGATTCATCCTCAACCTCCCACAGTGCACCCACATCTCAACACACCTCAGAGAGCTCCACTGGCTCCCCATTTAGAATTGAAGCCAATTCAAACTCCTCATGCATGCTTACAATTCACTGCAGAACATTGGACCAACAGGCCCGATTCACAAAAGTAATCTGAGACAAAATCCTAACTTTACGACTTTCGGTATTCACAAAAGGCATTTAGGAGTAGTAAAGTTAGGATTTTGTTTTAAGTTTTGGTCTTAAGACAAAATCCTAACTTAAATTTAACTTAAGTTTAACTTAAGTTAGGATTTTGTCTTAAGACCAAAACTTAAGACAAACTCCTAACTTTACTACTCCTAAATGCCTTTTGTGAATACCGAAAGTCGTAAAGTTTGAGTTGTGTCTCAGATTACTTTTGTGAATCGGGTCCAACATTCCTGAACAAGTGACTACACTTTCATCAACCCTTCAGACACCTACGCTCAGACACACTCTCACTTGCACACATGCCCCACATCTACAAAAGCAGAATCGGAGGTTGACCAGTCTCCTCCATTGTACCAAAGACCTGGAATTACCTCCCTCTACACATCGGAGCCTCCTCACTTTTTGAATTCCGCAAGAAGCTGAAAACCTGGCTCATTGAATAATTCTGCATGGTCTGATGCCCAACATCACTTGGCAGAAATGGTTAGAACCGAAAAAAGGTTCATACACTTCAGATCCTTCCTCTGAATATTTGGAGTGATCCGTTAAGCGAAGGGGGAGACAAAGTGGGTGGGGACAAAATGAGTTTTCCCCATGAAACTTTCCGTAGGGAAATTAGACACCACCATTGCAAAATTGCTGAACGAAATTAAACTACATTTGGCAGAAAGCTAGATGTTGGTCCAGAAGGCGTGCTTTGTGTAATTTGGTGATGATCCATTCAGTAGTTTTTGAGAAATTAAGGTTATTTCTGCCCACATTCTCCCAGGCAGAGAACACAACTTTGCTCCCACCCAGGCCGGAGTAGAGAAAAATGCTGTTCTCGCTCAAGTGTGAACTACCTAATAGAGCCAGCTCCTGCTAGCACCACAAAGGGTGCTGGCTGGGAAGCCAGCTGGGGCTGTGGGGGCATTGGAGCTCCATCCCAGACCCCCAACAATTTGGGCTGTTGTAGGTGTCCCAGGTGGCAACTGGGGTACCCACTTTGAAAAAATAACCATCACCTCACCCAGGGAAGCCGGGTGCACAGGTGTCTTTTGGTGTCGGGTCGCTGCGTCGTTTTCAATGGGAGCCAAAGAAGACTGGCTGCTTGTGAAGACAGGAGAAGTGTCCGGTGGAATCCAAGGCTGAATTCTGAAGAAAGAAGACCTGAAAGCAGAGGAGAAAGTGTTCAAAGTCACTTGCCAGTGACCCGGGCCAGGAAGATGGAGGCCCAGAGTTGTCAGGTGATTTTAGGTGATCCCAGGTGAGTCTTCAGCCACGAGGTCCAGGAGGTGTCGACGACAACCAGGAGCTTGATTCGGTGTGTCCCACGAAGTCTGCAGCTTACTGAGGTGTCGGCAACCAGATTGGAGCCAACAAGCCTTGGCAACAGCAAGTCTCGTGGAAAGTGAAGAAAGTCAGCGGTGCAGTCCAGCAAGGTCTGAGGGGCTCACCCAGCAAGGGTAAGTCAGGGCAGGCCTGGAGCAACCAGGAGAGCCCTTTGGTTCTATAGCAAAGTCTTCAGGGGACCCACAAGCCAACGGGCAAGGGATTGCGAAGATGCCTTGTGAGGTTTCACTTCACAGGAGCCCACGGTCACTCGGGACAAGGTAGGCCTCTGATCTTCGGTGGAAATCCTGCTGGAGGCTTGGACCACAGGTGGTCTAATGCACAAGTTCGTAGAATGTCGTGAAGGGATTGTACTTGACAATAGTGCACAGTACCTGGGTATTGCTGTTCCTCGTCACTCGTGGGGTCCACTTGCTTCAGCTTCACTGGGGACTCACGATGGCCTTGGAGAAGTCAGGAAATCTACTTCTGGGGCTGCAGGGACTTCGGACTCCGGTGGGAGCGAGAAAGTTTGCGACCGTTGATTCAAAGTTGTGGTGTCTGCCAAGCAGTGGAGTCACTCCGTGGACTCCAAGGGAGATTCTTCAGTCTTCCAAAGGTAGTGGAACGTCAAAGGTCCAGGATTCTTCTTCAGAGCGTCGTCCAGGGATATCTAACTTGCAATGGCAAGGGTTCCCTAACTTATACTACGAGGACGGGAGGGACTAGCTCTATGACCCCTCCTATGGGAGGGTCAGGGGAGTGGGTTGCTAGACCCACTTCCCTTTGTCCAGTTTTGCACCAGAGCAGGGGCAGGTAGCCCCTGAAATGGTTTGAGCTGGCATATGCACAGAGGAGCCTACTGCTCCCCCAGTGCAGGACTTCAAAGCACTCTAGGAGTGCACCCACCCAGCCCCAATAAACTAAATCCTGTCTGGATGGTGATGACACCTCCCTGTGACAGGATACCTATTATTGGGCCTCCTCCTCTGCGAGTTTCGGTCAGCAGCAGGAGGGCAGCCCAGTGTCTGTGCTGGTGGCATCCATTTTGTGATGCCAGGGCTCTTTCAGGATTCTACTGTGTTTCCACAGTAGGTGCATGTCTTCCCCTCTAGAAGGGTGGAATCATACTCCCATACCAGTTAATGGTGTGGGGGTATGATTCCAAAGCGTTTGACACCAAACACGACATGTTTTGATGCAGCCATCCCAGAGTTAGCATTTACCGTGAGATTATACTGCACTTAAGAGTATATGGTTTAACCGCATCCACAAACAGCCACAGAGAATAGACTCTGAGGGCTGCAGAGTGGCCCTGCTCAGGCAGAGGCACCCCCTCACATGCAAACCAAGCACCCTGCCCTCAGGATTGATAGGGCCTGCCTTTGGGGTGACTGATAGGCTTATATGTGTGTGTAAGGGGAGATATAGGGAACCTATATCTCAGTGAGGAGTGCTAACACTACCTCACCCAGGCTGCAGTAGCAGGCCTGTGGTGTCAGATTTAGTCTGCTTCCCAGGGGTGGCATAATACACGCTTCAACCCACGGTAGGCCTGTGAAGTACCTATGCCTTTTGTACCTAAGGTACCATATACTAGGGGCTCACAAGGTACCACAGTATCCAATCACTAGTGCATCTAATATGCACTCCAAGTTGTTTAGAGAGAACAGAGAGACTGGGGCCCTGATTAGCAGGGACCCAGCCAGACTATAGCCAGAAACCAGTGTTAACATCAGAAACAAAGTGGGGGCAACATAAGTGCAGATCCTACTCTCCTACAACTGCCTTCTGATAAGCCTAACTGTTAACCCACACTACCACAAATAGAGCATTATTTATTACCTACTTTTGCCTCTGTAAACCATTGAGGGACTCACCGGACTATGCACAGTATGTTTCATTTTAGTACCCTACATAGAGAGCCAGCTTCCTATAAGTGAGATAGTGGGTATGTGAGTGGCTGTATGAATAACTGACTGGGTGCGTAAGTGACTGGGTGTGTGAGTGACTGTAGGAGTGAGTGACTGTGGTTCTGAATTGCTCTATGATTGAGTGATTGTGTGAGTGGCTGTTTGAGTCAACAAGGGGGGCAAATACTACTATATGAGTGAGATAGTGAATTTGTGAATATCTATATGAGTGACTGACTGAGTGGGTGAGTGGCTATGTAGGTGAGTGACTGGGTGTGTATGTAGCTGCATGAGTGAGTGGCAGGGTGTATCAGCATGCATATGGGTAACTGACAGGGTATGTGAGTGGTTGTGTAATTGAGTGAGTGGTTGTGTGACTGTAAAGTTGAGTGACTGGGTGAGTTGGTGTCTATATGGGTCAGTGTGTGTGTGAGTGTGTGTATGGGTGAGTGATTGGGTGTGTGCACGGGTGTACGAGTGAGTTACTGGGTGTGTGAGTGACTACATCAGTGTAGAAGTGTGTCTATTTGTGAGTGATTGGCTGTGTGTGTAGCTGTATGGGTGAGTGAATGGCTGTGTGAGTGCCTGTATGATTGAGTCAGTGCGTGTGTGCTTGGCTGTATAGATGAGTGACTGGGTGTGTAAGTGGGTATATGTGTGACTGACTGGGTGTGTTAGTGGCTGTAGGGGCAAGTGACTGGATATCAGTGGCTCTATGAGTGAGGGACTGAGTATGAGAGTGACTGTGTTGGTGGCTGTGAACTGCTTTATAAGTGAGACAGTGGTTATGTGAGGGGCTTTATGAGGGGCTTTATTAGTGGATGACTGGGTGTGTGAGTGGCTGTATTGGTGAGGGACTGTGTGGATAGGTGGCTGCATGAGGGAGTGACTGGGTTTTTGAGTGTCTATATTCATGAGTGGCTGGGTGTGTGAGTGTTTATGTATGGGTGAGTGAATGATTGTGTGAATAGCTGCATGAGTGAGTGACTGGGTGTATGAGTGTCTATATGTGTAAATGAGTGTGAGTGACTATATCAGTGAGTGAGTAGGTATATGAGTGAGTGATTATATGTGTGAGTGGTTGGATGAGTGAGTGATTGTCTATGTGAGGGGATGAATGAGTCAATGAGTGGCAGCATGAGCTGCTATATCAGTGAATAAGTAGGTATGTGAGTGGCTGTATGAGTGACTAACTGGGTGTGTGAATCGCTACATGGTTGAGTGACTGGGTATGTGAGTAGCTGTATGATTGAGTGAGTGGCTGCATAGGTGAGAGACTTGGCATTTTAGTACCTATATGAGTGAGTGACTGGATATGTGAATGTCTATTTGGGTGAATGAGTAGGTGTGTGAATGCCTGTATGATTCCATGACTGGTTGTGTGACTGGTTGTATGGATGAGTAACTGGATGTGTTAGTACCTGTATGAATTAGTGACTAGGTAGGTGAGTGTCTATATAAGTGAGTGACTGGGTGTGTGAGTGGCTACATGCATGAGTGACTGAGTAGGTAAGTGCCTCTATAAGTTAGTCAATGGATGTGTGAATGGCTGTATATCTGACTGAATGGGTGTGTAAATTACTGTATATGACAGTGAATGGCAGTGTCAGTGGTTGTGTGGGTGAGTGTGACTGTGTGAGTAGCTACATGAGTGAGTGAATTTGTGTGTAAGTAGCTATATGGGTAAGTGAGTGGATATGTCAGTATATGCATCAGTGTGTGCTTGGATGTGTCAGTGTTTGCATTGGTGTGTGCTTGGGTGTCATAGTATAAAGAACGATGTGTGCCTGAGTTTATCAAGTTATACATAAGAGTGTCTCTGGGTATGTCAGTGAATGCCTGGGCATGCTACAGTATGTATCAGTGTGTGGTTGGATATATTAGTGTATTAATGAGTGTGTGCCTGGGTGTGTCAGTGTATGGATGAGTGCTTGTCTGGGTGTGTTATTATTTGCATGAGAGTGTGCCTAGGTATGATAGTGTATACAACAGTGTGTGACTGGGTGTGCCACAGTCTGTATCTGTGTGTAAATGGGTGTGTGAGTTTCTATATAGGTGAGTAAGCAGGTGCATGAGTGTCTGTAACAGTGAGAGTGCCTCTACAGGTGAGTAGGTAACATAGACAGTGCCCACATGTGATATTAAATAAGCATGACAGTTGCTGTATAAATTACAGGAGTAAGTGAATACCATTCTAGCTGTATGAGAGAATGATTGGGTGTATCAGTAGTTTAATGGGAGAGTGATTGAGTATATTAGTTACTGTATGCATGGCTGCCTGATTATTTAAGTTACTTTGTAGGTGAGTGAGTGCATTTTTTAATACCTGCATTAGCAAGTAATTAAATGTGTGAATATATGTATGGGTAAGTAAGATTTTGAGGAGGTAGATGTATTTGTATGTGAGTTGGTGTCTTATTAACTGTGACAGTGAGTTTACTGAATGTTTGAGAGGTTGAATGAATGAGTGACTGGGTATATGAGTTGTTTAATCAGTGTGTCTCTGGATGTGTCAGTGGCTGTATGCGACTCTACCTTGGTGTATAGTTTGACACTGTAAGTTTGCTGAAATACACAGATAGAAATAATTAGGAAATGGGCAAAACAAAGTGGTGGCAAAGGATGCCAAGTGCTCTTTATGCATAAAGATACTCTCCAGGGGTATGTCTAAAAATATTTGCATGTGGAAACGAGTATCTTTAGTCATCTAATGACATAGCACTCCAAACACTATTGAAATAGAAAAAGAAGATAAATATAAGTTAGTATTTCACTTACAAAATTGCACAGACATAACAGTACACATTGCTAATGCTGTAACAGTATATCACAATATAGTAAACATTTAATTTTCCATGTTTTACTGTTCATGGATTTGATATTTGTTTACCATAAATAATGCACTGTATGAAGCTTCATCCTTGAACAGTGCAGAAAAAATAATCATATAGATTGTAGGAAAAAAACTGCACATTATATCACTATAAATAAGTGACACTATGGGTTGAACTCACTACAATTTGTTAGTCAGTTGTTTTACCTACAGTTAGTACACTGATCTGAACAAACCTATCTTAAAAATATTAATTTTATTATTGTACGTGGTACAATGCTACTAATGAATAACCACACTTAAATATTCGAGATCCTTTTGAAAAAATCACCCCTGGTAGGCCAAACGATTTCTAAAACGCTGATGATCCTTGTTGACAAAATCCCATACATTACTTTTTGCCACAAATAATGCTGCCTTTGATCATGTAAATAGGGACAAACTCTGGTTAATGATGAGCCAACTTGGGATTGATCAGGGACTGATTACAATTCCTAGGGATTTACATAGAGACACCACAGCTAGGGTACGCTATAACACTGAAGGGGGCCTCACTGAAGCTTTTGTGTGCTCTAGCGGGGTGAGACAGGGGTGCATTCTTGCGCCCTTCTTATTTTCTCTTTATATTAACAACTTAGAGCAGACCCTGATTGCCTTAAACACTGACTGCCCGAGAATTGGCACGCGTCAAATCCCAGTCCTGCTCTATGCTGTTGACGCAGTTTTGCTAGCTCGTACCCGAAGAGTTTACAGATTCTAATCGACGGTTTCGTGAGGTTTATGGGAACTTTAGACCTCTCTGTAAACCTCGGTAAATCATTTGTAATGATGGCAGGCAAGAAATCCCAGTCTAAGTTCATACACAGAATTGGGACTCACTCATTGGAAAGTGTGCAGATCTTCTCCTATTTAGGGATATTGTTTGATGAAAGGTTAAAATTCACATCTCTGATAGAAGAGAGATGTGGAAAACTAATATCTTCAAATGGTGCAGTGACTAGTTATGGGCGAAGGCTAGGAAGATGGTCCCCAGAACAAGTAATGCATCTTTATAGCTCCATCTGTTGTTCTAAAGTTTTGTATGTAGCAGAAGTCTGGGGTTTTGCAGACACAAAACAACTACAGCGGGAGGAAAATAAAATCTTTCGGTCTGTATTAAAAATCCCTCAGAGCATCCCAGCTATCATTGCCCACAGAGAGCTAGGGAGGCCATATATTGAAGACATGGTCAAGTATAGACCCATTTTGGCGTGGCTCAATATCTGGTCAAACCCAGAAGCTAAGATAAGTAGGCTAATATTGAGTGACTGTCTAGGAAGAGAAAAATGGATGAATATACCTTGGTTTAAGTATGTTAAGGCCACCTTGGAGAGTTTGGGTCATTTAGAACTCTTCACTAACCCACTAGTAATTAGAGTGCAGGATAAACCCTTGTTAAAAAGCTTGTTCCTGGCCCAAAGAAACGCTAGTAGAGCATTGGAAGAAGGGACTAAGGGGTCAGTGAACGCACATAGCCTCATCAAGACCACTGTGGTAATGGAACCCTACCTTTGCCTAATGTACAACGCACAGGATAGATTTTTAATATCTCGTTTTAGGCTCAATCTTTTATCATATTTATTAGCTGATCCACAAGGCTACACTGTTTCGATTGAGCACAAGGGTGCCTGCGGCTGCGACAACCTGTCTCCGCAGGGCACCCTTCATTTTGTATTTTTCTGTTCTTATTATTCCATTCCAAGGCGAAGTTTTTTAATTAATATCTTGAAAAAGGCCAACCTGACTCAAGCCAAATCAGCGCTAATGTTTTTACAAAGGGCAGCTGATCCATTCACCTTGTGCTGTATATTGAACTTTATTAAAGTTGCATTGAGATTAAGATTAACTAAAGGACAGGTTTAAATTGTGTTTGCCAAGAAGCTATGTATTTATTATGTGACATGTTCTTTTTCACCTCATCAAATGTTCTTATGATGCTGATTTAATTGTTTTTTAAAAAATATTGTATTGTGTATATATGCTCTTTTATGGTGTTTTTAACATCTGAATAAAGAACTTTTGATTGATTGAACTGTGACAGTGAGTTTACTGAATGTTTGAGAGGTTGAATGAATGAGTGACTGGGTATATGAGTTGTTTAATCAGTGTGTCTCTGGATGTGTCAGTAGCTGCATGAGACTCTACCTTGGTGTATAGTTTGACACTGTAAGTTTGCTGAAATACACAGATAGAAATAATTAGGAAATGGGCAAAACAAAGTGGTGGCAAAGGATGCCAAGTGCTCTTTATGCATAAAGATACTCTCCAGGAGTATGTCTAAAAATATTTGCATGTGGAAACGAGTATCTTTAGTCATCTAATGACATATCACTCCAAACACTATTGAAATAGAAAAAGAAGATAAATATAAGTTAGTATTTCACTTACAAAATTGCACAGACATAACAGTACACATTGCTAATGCTGTAACAGTATATCACAATATAGTAAACATTTAATTTTCCATGTTTTACTGTTCATGGATTTGATATTTGTTTACCATAAACAATGCACTGTATGAAGCTTCATCCTTGAACAGTGCAGAAAAAATAATCATATAGATTGTAGGAAAAAAACTGCACATTATATCACTATAAATAAGTGACACTATGGGTTGCACTCACTACAATTTGTTAGTCAGTTGTTTTACCTACAGTTAGTACACTGATCTGAACAAACCTATCTTAAAAATATTTATTTTATTATTGTACGTGGTACAATGCTACTAATAAATAACCACACTTAAATATTCGAGATCCTTTTGAAAAAATCACCCCTGGTAGGCCAAACGATTTCTAAAACGCTGATGATCCTTGTTGACAAAATCCCATACATTACTTTTTGCCACAAATAATGCGTAGATGTTTGGTTGAAGAAACAAAAGGTGACAATTTTGTAGTTTGAAAGGCATTTTTAGTTTCAATTTATGGTTTCTGTGATTTCATTGTGTCCACCCAGTTTTATACTTTAATTAGAGAGTGTAGTATTTAGATGTTATGTGAACTCCTTTGTGGAAGATAAAAAGAATTTTGGAGAAATGTATAAAGACATCACCCCTGATAGTTGAATGATGTCTAAAACAATGATGATCTACGTAGGTGAAACACAGTACACCACATTTTCCCAGAAATCCTCCCTAGAACTTTGTTTGAAGCAACAAAAGATAAGAGTTTGGTAGCTTGAAAGGAAGTTTTGGTTTGATTTAATGTTGCTGTCATTGCATTCCGTCAATCCAGTTTTACTCTGCAAATAGACAGTGTAGTGTCCAGATGTTATATTATGTGCTTTATGAAAGATAATAGCCAAAGGAGTATAAGTTCATCCAGAAACTGATATTTCTCCAACTTTGAAGTTTTTAATTTCAGTTTCCAATTTAGATCCATCTGCTCTCCATCATTATAGCATTAATATAAGGTAATTTCCAGCTGTTCCTAGAATCAACTAGACATC
Organism: Triturus cristatus; assembly: GCF_964204655.1. Taxonomy (NCBI): domain Eukaryota; kingdom Metazoa; phylum Chordata; class Amphibia; order Caudata; family Salamandridae; genus Triturus; species Triturus cristatus. Next base: position 722,537,506 of record NC_140582.1, read on the forward strand.
ACATCTGATATGCCATTTGGGCAGGTGATATTTTAGTTCACCTTTTTTAAAATAAATGTGTCAAAAAGCACAGTTAGGAATCCGGTACTGTTAAATACAGAAAAGCTCAGAATTTATTCGGGTGCTAGATGAAAAATAACAATCTTCACAGTCATGGTTCCATGTGTAACTCTGTCCAAATAAATCATCAATATTTACTTTTTCTTGCTCTAAAACGTCAAGGATCACCATGATAAATTACTTGTCATCTTGTTGAGTGATGAGAGTAAATACTACAGATCCACTATATGTCTACTACTTCTCGAATGTATGAAGCAGAATGTGACACAGCCCTATCACTATGTAAATATTGGAACAAATGACAAAGTGCTGAACACAATGTGTTCATTGGTTTTTCTTGAATTGCATTTACAGACTACTTATTGGATCTCTTCTCTGTGGAAAAGCAGTTTCGAGCTGGAACTGTACAATTTCTTCACAAACCTCTTCTGCAGAAATCTCCTCCCACATCTCTTTCATCTCTGTCTTCTCTGATTTTGTTATACATGGAGCCACGTAGATAGCAACAGCGATGGAGTTGTCTGCAGCAAACAGTATATCAATAATCACATTTAAATTTTTTAGACTCACACGATTCTAGTCATTAATAAACTTTGAGGCCTCTGTCCTTCTCAGGTTGTATGTGTTTTTTGGTGTCAGTGTATGTGAGACTGTAGATAAATAGCTGTTTACTCTTCCTTCTGAAATGACAGGTCAAGGTAATCTAAAATGACATGTCATGTAAAACCTTTCCTTTGAATCAATATTTTTGACAACAGTAGTTGCCACATCTATGAGTTTAAGACCGCAAAACTTGTTGACTCAGACCTTTCTCACCATTGTTTTGTGGGATGGCGCATGTTACATGCTGCTGTATGAAACACAGGATAGAGGCATCACTGTATGTTCCAAAATTCGGTACATCTTTATCCATAACAGCATGTGAATATGCGGAGCACCTCTTGCTTGGTACTCTTTATGACATAAAATATCAGTTACTTCACAAGAGGAAGATTAGTTTTGTTGCAGATGAAAGACAACATGGCTTGAAGCCTCTGGTTAAAATATCTGCAAACATTTGCAGGATCCAAGAAGCAAAGTTCTTCCACTGTCTTAACTTTGATGTCCTTTATGTTTGAGTTTGCTTCTGGCAAAAATTCCAGCAGGTCATTCCAAGCAAGCTCAGCTGACCATTAGAAACCAAGTAGGCACACCTAGATTTCTCCACATGCCCTTCAGCTCACCATGAGGATGATCCCAGTACTTGGATGTGTCAGTGTTTGCATTGGTGTGTGCTTGGGTGTCATAGTATAAAGAACGATGTGTGCCTGAGTTTATCAAGTTATACATAAAAGTGTCTCTGGGTATGTCAGTGAATGCCTGGGCATGCTACAGTATGTATCAGTGTGTGGTTGGATATATTAGTGTATTAATGAGTGTGTGCCTGGGTGTGTCAGTGTATGGATGAGTGCTTGTCTGGGTGTGTTATTATTTGCATGAGAGTGTGCCTAGGTATGATAGTGTATACAACAGTGTGTGACTGGGTGTGCCACAGTCTGTATCTGTGTGTAAATGGGTGTGTGAGTTTCTATATAGGTGAGTAAGCAGGTGCATGAGTGTCTGTAACAGTGAGAGTGCCTCTACAGGTGAGTAGGTAACATAGACAGTGCCCACATGTGATATTAAATAAGCATGACAGTTGCTGTATAAATTACAGGAGTAAGTGAATACCATTCTAGCTGTATGAGAGAATGATTGGGTGTATCAGTAGTTTAATGGGAGAGTGATTGAGTATATTAGTTACTGTATGCATGGCTGCCTGATTATTTAAGTTACTTTGTAGGTGAGTGAGTGCATGTTTTAATACCTGCATTAGCAAGTAATTAAATGTGTGAATATCTGTATGGGTAAGTAAGATTTTGAGGAGGTAGATGTATTTGTATGTGAGTTGGTGTCTTATTAACTGTGACAGTGAGTTTACTGAATGTTTGAGAGGTTGAATGAATGAGTGACTGGGTATATGAGTTGTTTAATCAGTGTGTCTCTGGATGTGTCAGTGGCTGTATGAGACTCTACCGTGGTGTATAGTTTGACACTGTAAGTTTGCTGAAATACACAGATAGAAATAATTAGGAAATGGGCAAAACAAAGTGGTGGCAAAGGATGCCAAGGTCTATTTATGCATAAAGATACTCTCCAGGGGTATGTCTAAAAATATTTGCATGTGGAAACGAGTATCTTTAGTCATCTAATGACATAGCACTCCAAACACTATTGAAATAGAAAAAGAAGATAAATATAAGTTAGTATTTCACTTACAAAATTGCACAGACATAACAGTACACATTGCTAATGCTGTAACAGTATATCACAATATAGTAAACATTTAATTTTCCATGTTTTACTGTTCATGGATTTGATATTTGTTTACCATAAATAATGCACTGTATGAAGCTTCATCCTTGAACAGTGCAGAAAAAATAATCATATAGATTGTAGGAAAAAAACTGCACATTATATCACTATAAATAAGTGACACTATGGGTTGAACTCACTACAATTTGTTAGTCAGTTGTTTTAACTACAGTTAGTACACTGATCTGAACAAACCTATCTTAAAAATATTAATTTTATTATTGTACGTGGTACAATGCTACTAATGAATAACCACACTTAAATATTCGAGATCCTTTTGAAAAAATCACCCCTGGTAGGCCAAACGATTTCTAAAACGCTGATGATCCTTGTTGACAAAATCCCATACATTACTTTTTGCCACAAATAATGCTGCCTTTGATCATGTAAATAGGGACAAACTCTGGTTAATGATGAGCCAACTTGGGATTGATCAGGGACTGATTACAATTCCTAGGGATTTACATAGAGACACCACAGCTAGGGTACGCTATAACACTGAAGGGGGCCTCACTGAAGCTTTTGTGTGCTCTAGCGGGGTGAGACAGGGGTGCATTCTTGCGCCCTTCTTATTTTCTCTTTATATTAACAACTTAGAGCAGACCCTGATTGCCTTAAACACTGACTGCCCGAGAATTGGCACGCGTCAAATCACAGTCCTGCTCTATGCTGTTGACGCAGTTTTGCTAGCTCGTACCCGAAGAGTTTACAGATTCTAATCGACGGTTTCGTGAGGTTTATGGGAACTTTAGACCTCTCTGTAAACCTCGGTAAATCATTTGTAATGATGGCAGGCAAGAAATCCCAGTCTAAGTTCATACACAGAATTGGGACTCACTCATTGGAAAGTGTGCAGATCTTCTCCTATTTAGGGATATTGTTTGATGAAAGGTTAAAATTCACATCTCTGATAGAAGAGAGATGTGGAAAACTAATATCTTCAAATGGTGCAGTGACTAGTTATGGGCGAAGGCTAGGAAGATGGTCCCCAGAACAAGTAATGCATCTCTATAGCTCCATCTGTTGTTCTAAAGTTTTGTATGCAGCAGAAGTCTGGGGTTTTGCAGACACAAAACAACTACAGCGGGAGGAAAATAAAATCTTTCGGTCTGTATTAAAAATCCCTCAGAGCATCCCAGCTATCATTGCCCACAGAGAGCTAGGGAGGCCATATATTGAAGACATGGTCAAGTATAGACCCATTTTGGCGTGGCTCAATATCTGGTCAAACCCAGAAGCTAAGATAAGTAGGCTAATATTGAGTGACTGTCTAGGAAGAGAAAAATGGATGAATATACCTTGGTTTAAGTATGTTAAGGCCACCTTGGAGAGTTTGGGTCATTTAGAACTCTTCACTAACCCACTAGTAATTAGAGCGCAGGATAAACCCTTGTTAAAAAGCTTGTTCCTGGCCCAAAGAAACGCTAGTAGAACATTGGAAGAAGGGACTAAGGGGTCAGTGAACGCACATAGCCTCATCAAGACCACTGTGGTAATGGAACCCTACCTTTGCCTAATGTACAACGCACAGGATAGATTTTTAATATCTCGTTTTAGGCTCAATCTTTTATCATATTTATTAGCTGATCCACAAGGCTACACTGTTTCGATTGAGCACAAGGGTGCCTGCGGCTGCGACAACCTGTCTCCGCAGGGCACCCTTCATTTTGTATTTTTCTGTTCTTATTATTCCATTCCAAGGCGAAGTTTTTTAATTAATATCTTGAAAAAGGCCAACCTGACTCAAGCCAAATCAGTGCTAATGTTTTTAGAAAGGGCAGCTGATCCATTCACCTTGTGCTTATATTGAACTTTATTAAAGTTGCATTGAGATTAAGATTAACTAAAGGACAGGTTTAAATTGTGTTTGCCAAGAAGCTATGTATTTATTATGTGACATGTTCTTTTTCCCCTCATCAAATGTTCTTATGATGCTGATTTAATTGTTTTTTAAAAAATATTGTATTGTGTATATATGCTCTTTTATGGTGTTTTTAACATCTGAATAAAGAACTTTTGATTGATTGAACTGTGACAGTGAGTTTACTGAATGTTTGAGAGGTTGAATGAATGAGTGACTGGGTATATGAGTTGTTTAATCAGTGTGTCTCTGGATGTGTCAGTAGCTGCATGAGACTCTACCTTGGTGTATAGTTTGACACTGTAAGTTTGCTGAAATACACAGATAGAAATAATTAGGAAATGGGCAAAACAAAGTGGTGGCAAAGGATGCCAAGTGCTCTTTATGCATAAAGATACTCTCCAGGAGTATGTCTAAAAATATTTGCATGTGGAAACGAGTATCTTTAGTCATCTAATGACATAGCACTCCAAACACTATTGAAATAGAAAAAGAAGATAAATATAAGTTAGTATTTCACTTACAAAATTGCACAGACATAACAGTACACATTGCTAATGCTGTAACAGTATATCACAATATAGTAAACATTTAATTTTCCATGTTTTACTGTTCATGGATTTGATATTTGTTTACCATAAACAATGCACTGTATGAAGCTTCATCCTTGAACAGTGCAGAAAAAATAATCATATAGATTGTAGGAAAAAAACTGCACATTATATCACTATAAATAAGTGACACTATGGGTTGCACTCACTACAATTTGTTAGTCAGTTGTTTTACCTACAGTTAGTACACTGATCTGAACAAACCTATCTTAAAAATATTTATTTTATTATTGTACGTGGTACAATGCTACTAATAAATAACCACACTTAAATATTCGAGATCCTTTTGAAAAAAATCACCCCTGGTAGGCCAAACGATTTCTAAAACGCTGATGATCCTTGTTGACAAAATCCCATACATTACTTTTTGCCACAAATAATGCGTAGACGTTTGGTTGAAGAAACAAAAGGTGACAATTTTGTAGTTTGAAAGGCATTTTTAGTTTCAATTTATGGTTTCTGTGATTTCATTGTGTCCACCCAGTTTTATACTTTAATTAGAGAGTGTAGTATTTAGATGTTATGTGAACTCCTTTGTGGAAGATAAAAAGAATTTTGGAGAAATGTATAAAGACATCACCCCTGATAGTTGAATGATGTCTAAAACAATGATGATCTACGTAGGTGAAACACAGTACACCACATTTTCCCAGAAATCCTCCCTAGAACTTTGTTTGAAGCAACAAAAGATAAGAGTTTGGTAGCTTGAAAGGAAGTTTTGGTTTGATTTAATGTTGCTGTCATTGCATTCCGTCAATCCAGTTTTACTCTGCAAATAGACAGTGTAGTGTCCAGATGTTATATTATGTGCTTTATGAAAGATAATAGCCAAAGGAGTATAAGTTCATCCAGAAATTGATATTTCTCCAACTTTGAAGTTTTTAATTTCAGTTTCCAATTTAGATCCATCTGCTCTCCATCATTATAGCATTAATATAAGGTAATTTCCAGCTGTTCCTAGAATCAACTAGACATAACATCTGATATGCCATTTGGGCAGGTGATATTTTAGTTCACCTTTTTTAAAATAAATGTGTCAAAAAGCACAGTTATGAATCCGGTACTGTTAAATACAGAAAAGCTCAGAATTTATTCGGGTGCTAGATGAAAAATAACAATCTTCACAGTCATGGTTCCATGTGTAACTCTGTCCAAATAAATCATCAATATTTACTTTTTCTTGCTCTAAAACTTCAAGGATCACCATGATAAATTACTTGTCATCTTGTTGAGTGATGAGAGTAAATACTACAGATCCACTATATGTCTACTACTTCTCGAATGTATGAAGCAGAATGTGACACAGCCCTATCACTATGTAAATATTGGAACAAATGACAAAGTGCTGAACACAATGTGTTCATTGGTTTTTCTTGAATTGCATTTACAGACTACTTATTGGATCTCTTCTCTGTGGAAAAGCAGTTTCAAGTTGGAACTGTACAATTTCTTCACAAACCTCTTCTGCAGAAATCTCCTCCCACATCTCTTTCATCTCTGTCTTCTCTGATTTTGTTATACATGGAGCCACGTAGATAGCAACAGCGATGGAGTTGTCTGCAGCAAACAGTATATCAATAATCACATTTAAATTTTTTAGACTCACACGATTCTAGTCATTAATAAACTTTGAGGCCTCTGTCCTTCTCAGGTTGTATGTGTTTTTTGGTGTCAGTGTATGTGAGACTGTAGATAAATAGCTGTTTACTCTTCCTTCTGAAATGACAGGTCAAGGTAATCTAAAATGACATGTCATGTAAAACCTTTCCTTTGAATCAATATTTTTGACAACAGTAGTTGCCACATCTATGAGTTTAAGACCGCAAAACTTGTTGACTCAGACCTTTCTCACCATTGTTTTGTGGGATGGCGCATGTTACATGCTGCTGTATGAAACACAGGATAGAGGCATCACTGTATGTTCCAAAATTCGGTACATCTTTATCCATAACAGCATGTGAATATGCGGAGCACCTCTTGCTTGGTACTCTTTATGACATAAAATATCAGTTACTTCACAAGAGGAAGATTAGTTTTGTTGCAGATGAAAGACAACATGGCTTGAAGCCTCTGGTTAAAATATCTGCAAACATTTGCAGGATCCAAGAAGCAAAGTTCTTCCACTGTCTTAACTTTGATGTCCTTTATGTTTGAGTTTGCTTCTGGCAAAAATTCCAGCAGGTCATTCCAAGCAAGCTCAGCTGACCATTAGAAACCAAGTAGGCACACCTAGATTTCTCCACATGCCCTTCAGCTCACCATGAGGATGATCCCAGTACTTGGATGTGTCAGTGTTTGCATTGGTGTGTGCTTGGGTGTCATAGTATAAAGAGCGATGTGTGCCTGAGTTTATCAAGTTATACATAAAAGTGTCTCTGGGTATGTCAGTGAATGCCTGGGCATGCTACAGTATGTATCAGTGTGTGGTTGGATATATTAGTGTATTAATGAGTGTGTGCCTGGGTGTGTCAGTGTATGGATGAGTGCTTGTCTGGGTGTGTTATTATTTGCATGAGAGTGTGCCTAGGTATGATAGTGTATACAACAGTGTGTGACTGGGTGTGCCACAGTCTGTATCTGTGTGTAAATGGGTGTGTGAGTTTCTATATAGGTGAGTAAGCAGGTGCATGAGTGTCTGTAACAGTGAGAGTGCCTCTACAGGTGAGTAGGTAACATAGACAGTGCCCACATGTGATATTAAATAAGCATGACAGTTGCTGTATAAATTACAGGAGTAAGTGAATACCATTCTAGCTGTATGAGAGAATGATTGGGTGTATCAGTAGTTTAATGGGAGAGTGATTGAGTATATTAGTTACTGTATGCATGGCTGCCTGATTATTTAAGTTACTTTGTAGGTGAGTGAGTGCATGTTTTAATACCTGCATTAGCAAGTAATTAAATGTGTGAATATCTGTATGGGTAAGTAAGATTTTGAGGAGGTAGATGTATTTGTATGTGAGTTGGTGTCTTATTAACTGTGACAGTGAGTTTACTGAATGTTTGAGAGGTTGAATGAATGAGTGACTGGGTATATGAGTTGTTTAATCAGTGTGTCTCTGGATGTGTCAGTGGCTGTATGAGACTCTACCTTGGTGTATAGTTTGACACTGTAAGTTTGCTGAAATACACAGATAGAAATAATTAGGAAATGGGCAAAACAAAGTGGTGGCAAAGGATGCCAAGTGCTCTTTATGCATAAAGATACTCTCCAGGGGTATGTCTAAAAATATTTGCATATGGAAACGAGTATCTTTAGTCATCTAATGACATAGCACTCCAAACACTATTGAAATAGAAAAAGAAGATAAATATAAGTTAGTATTTCACTTACAAAATTGCACAGACATAACAGTACACATTGCTAATGCTGTAACAGTATATCACAATATAGTAAACATTTAATTTTCCATGTTTTACTGTTCATGGATTTGATATTTGTTTACCATAAATAATGCACTGTATGAAGCTTCATCCTTGAACAGTGCAGAAAAAATAATCATATAGATTGTAGGAAAAAAACTGCACATTATATCACTATAAATAAGTGACACTATGGGTTGAACTCACTACAATTTGTTAGTCAGTTGTTTTACCTACAGTTAGTACACTGATCTGAACAAACCTATCTTAAAAATATTAATTTTATTATTGTACGTGGTACAATGCTACTAATGAATAACCACACTTAAATATTCGAGATCCTTTTGAAAAAATCACCCCTGGTAGGCCAAACGATTTCTAAAACGCTGATGATCCTTGGTGACAAAATCCCATACATTACTTTTTGCCACAAATAATGCTGCCTTTGATCATGTAAATAGGGACAAACTCTGGTTAATGATGAGCCAACTTGGGATTGATCAGGGACTGATTACAATTCCTAGGGATTTACATAGAGACACCACAGCTAGGGTACGCTATAACACTGAAGGGGGCCTCACTGAGGCTTTTGTTTGCTCTAGCGGGGTGAGACAGGGGTGCATTCTTGCGCCCTTCTTATTTTCTCTTTATATTAACAACTTAGAGCAGACCCTGATTGCCTTAAACACTGACTGCCCGAGAATTGGCACGCGTCAAATCCCAGTCCTGCTCTATGCTGTTGACGCAGTTTTGCTAGCTCGTACCCGAAGAGTTTACAGATTCTAATCGACGGTTTCGTGAGGTTTATGGGAACTTTAGACCTCTCTGTAAACCTCGGTAAATCATTTGTAATGATGGCAGGCAAGAAATCCCAGTCTAAGTTCATACACAGAATTGGGACTCACTCATTGGAAAGTGTGCAGATCTTCTCCTATTTAGGGATATTGTTTGATGAAAGGTTAAAATTCACATCTCTGATAGAAGAGAGATGTGGAAAACTAATATCTTCAAATGGTGCAGTGACTAGTTATGGGCGAAGGCTAGGAAGATGGTCCCCAGAACAAGTAATGCATCTCTATAGCTCCATCTGTTGTTCTAAAGTTTTGTATGGAGCAGAAGTCTGGGGTTTTGCAGACACAAAACAACTACAGCGGGAGGAAAATAAAATCTTTCGGTCTGTATTAAAAATCCCTCAGAGCATCCCAGCTATCATTGCCCACAGAGAGCTAGGGAGGCCATATATTGAAGACATGGTCAAGTATAGACCCATTTTGGCGTGGCTCAATATCTGGTCAAACCCAGAAGCTAAGATAAGTAGGCTAATATTGAGTGACTGTCTAGGAAGAGAAAAATGGATGAATATACCTTGGTTTAAGTATGTTAAGGCCACCTTGGAGAGTTTGGGTCATTTAGAACTCTTCACTAACCCACTAGTAATTAGAGCGCAGGATAAACCCTTGTTAAAAAGCTTGTTCCTGGCCCAAAGAAACGCTAGTAGAGCATTGGAAGAAGGGACTAAGGGGTCAGTGAACGCACATAGCCTCATCAAGACCACTGTGGTAATGGAACCCTACCTTTGCCTAATGTACAACGCACAGGATAGATTTTTAATATCTCGTTTTAGGCTCAATCTTTTATCATATTTATTAGCTGATCCACAAGGCTACACTGTTTCGATTGAGCACAAGGGTGCCTGCGGCTGCGACAACCTGTCTCCGCAGGGCACCCTTCATTTTGTATTTTTCTGTTCTTATTATTCCATTCCAAGGCGAAGTTTTTTAATTAATATCTTGAAAAAGGCCAACCTGACTCAAGCCAAATCAGCGCTAATGTTTTTACAAAGGGCAGCTGATCCATTCACCTTGTGCTGTATATTGAACTTTATTAAAGTTGCATTGAGATTAAGATTAACTAAAGGACAGGTTTAAATTGTGTTTGCCAAGAAGCTATGTATTTATTATGTGACATGTTCTTTTTCCCCTCATCAAATGTTCTTATGATGCTGATTTAATTGTTTTTTAAAAAATATTGTATTGTGTATATATGCTCTTTTATGGTGTTTTTAACATCTGAATAAAGAACTTTTGATTGATTGAACTGTGACAGTGAGTTTACTGAATGTTTGAGAGGTTGAATGAATGAGTGACTGGGTATATGAGTTGTTTAATCAGTGTGTCTCTGGATGTGTCAGTAGCTGCATGAGACTCTACCTTGGTGTATAGTTTGACACTGTAAGTTTGCTGAAATACACAGATAGAAATAATTAGGAAATGGGCAAAACAAAGTGGTGGCAAAGGATGCCAAGTGCTCTTTATGCATAAAGATACTCTCCAGGAGTATGTCTAAAAATATTTGCATGTGGAAACGAGTATCTTTAGTCATCTAATGACATAGCACTCCAAACACTATTGAAATAGAAAAAGAAGATAAATATAAGTTAGTATTTCACTTACAAAATTGCACAGACATAACAGAACACATTGCTAATGCTGTAACAGTATATCACAATATAGTAAACATTTAATTTTCCATGTTTTACTGTTCATGGATTTGATATTTGTTTACCATAAACAATGCACTGTATGAAGCTTCATCCTTGAACAGTGCACAAAAAATAATCATATAGATTGTAGGAAAAAAACTGCACATTATATCACTATAAATAAGTGACACTATGGGTTGCACTCACTACAATTTGTTAGTCAGTTGTTTTACCTACAGTTAGTACACTGATCTGAACAAACCTATCTTAAAAATATTTATTTTATTATTGTACGTGGTACAATGCTACTAATAAATAACCACACTTAAATATTCGAGATCCTTTTGAAAAAATCACCCCTGGTAGGCCAAACGATTTCTAAAACGCTGATGATCCTTGTTGACAAAATCCCATACATTACTTTTTGCCACAAATAATGCGTAGACGTTTGGTTGAAGAAACAAAAGGTGACAATTTTGTAGTTTGAAAGGCATTTTTAGTTTCAATTTATGGTTTCTGTGATTTCATTGTGTCCACCCAGTTTTATACTTTAATTAGAGAGTGTAGTATTTAGATGTTATGTGAACTCCTTTGTGGAAGATAAAAAGAATTTTGGAGAAATGTATAAAGACATCACCCCTGATAGTTGAATGATGTCTAAAACAATGATGATCTACGTAGGTGAAACACAGTACACCACATTTTCCCAGAAATCCTCCCTAGAACTTTGTTTGAAGCAACAAAAGATAAGAGTTTGGTAGCTTGAAAGGAAGTTTTGGTTTGATTTAATGTTGCTGTCATTGCATTCCGTCAATCCAGTTTTACTCTGCAAATAGACAGTGTAGTGTCCAGATGTTATATTATGTGCTTTATGAAAGATAATAGCCAAAGGAGTATAAGTTCATCCAGAAATTGATATTTCTCCAACTTTGAAGTTTTTAATTTCAGTTTCCAATTTAGATCCATCTGCTCTCCATCATTATAGCATTAATATAAGGTAATTTCCAGCTGTTCCTAGAATCAACTAGACATAACATCTGATATGCCATTTGGGCAGGTGATATTTTAGTTCACCTTTTTTAAAATAAATGTGTCAAAAAGCACAGTTATGAATCCGGTACTGTTAAATACAGAAAAGCTCAGAATTTATTCGGGTGCTAGATGAAAAATAACAATCTTCACAGTCATGGTTCCATGTGTAACTCTGTCCAAATAAATCATCAATATTTACTTTTTCTTGCTCTAAAACTTCAAGGATCACCATGATAAATTACTTGTCATCTTGTTGAGTGATGAGAGTAAATACTACAGATCCACTATATGTCTACTACTTCTCGAATGTATGAAGCAGAATGTGACACAGCCCTATCACTATGTAAATATTGGAACAAATGACAAAGTGCTGAACACAATGTGTTCATTGGTTTTTCTTGAATTGCATTTACAGAATACTTATTGGATCTCTTCTCTGTGGAAAAGCAGTTTCGAGCTGGAACTGTACAATTTCTTCACAAACCTCTTCTGCAGAAATCTCCTCCCACATCTCTTTCATCTCTGTCTTCTCTGATTTTGTTATACATGGAGCCACGTAGATAGCAACAGCGATGGAGTTGTCTGCAGCAAACAGTATATCAATAATCACATTTAAATTTTTTAGACTCACACGATTCTAGTCATTAATAAACTTTGAGGCCTCTGTCCTTCTCAGGTTGTATGTGTTTTTTGGTGTCAGTGTATGTGAGACTGTAGATAAATAGCTGTTTACTCTTCCTTCTGAAATGACAGGTCAAGGTAATCTAAAATGACATGTCATGTAAAACCTTTCCTTTGAATCAATATTTTTGACAACAGTAGTTGCCACATCTATGAGTTTAAGACCGCAAAACTTGTTGACTCAGACCTTTCTCACCATTGTTTTGTGGGATGGCGCATGTTACATGCTGCTGTATGAAACACAGGATAGAGGCATCACTGTATGTTCCAAAATTCGGTACATCTTTATCCATAACAGCATGTGAATATGCGGAGCACCTCTTGCTTGGTACTCTTTATGACATAAAATATCAGTTACTTCACAAGAGGAAGATTAGTTTTGTTGCAGATGAAAGACAACATGGCTTGAAGCCTCTGGTTAAAATATCTGCAAACATTTGCAGGATCCAAGAAGCAAAGTTCTTCCACTGTCTTAACTTTGATGTCCTTTATGTTTGAGTTTGCTTCTGGCAAAAATTCCAGCAGGTCATTCCAAGCAAGCTCAGCTGACCATTAGAAACCAAGTAGGCACACCTAGATTTCTCCACATGCCCTTCAGCTCACCATGAGGATGATCCCAGTACTTGGATGTGTCAGTGTTTGCATTGGTGTGTGCTTGGGTGTCATAGTATAAAGAGCGATGTGTGCCTGAGTTTATCAAGTTATACATAAAAGTGTCTCTGGGTATGTCAGTGAATGCCTGGGCATGCTACAGTATGTATCAGTGTGTGGTTGGATATATTAGTGTATTAATGAGTGTGTGCCTGGGTGTGTCAGTGTATGGATGAGTGCTTGTCTGGGTGTGTTATTATTTGCATGAGAGTGTGCCTAGGTATGATAGTGTATACAACAGTGTGTGACTGGGTGTGCCACAGTCTGTATCTGTGTGTAAATGGGTGTGTGAGTTTCTATATAGGTGAGTAAGCAGGTGCATGAGTGTCTGTAACAGTGAGAGTGCCTCTACAGGTGAGTAGGTAACATAGACAGTGCCCACATGTGATATTAAATAAGCATGACAGTTGCTGTATAAATTACAGGAGTAAGTGAATACCATTCTAGCTGTATGAGAGAATGATTGGGTGTATCAGTAGTTTAATGGGAGAGTGATTGAGTATATTAGTTACTGTATGCATGGCTGCCTGATTATTTAAGTTACTTTGTAGGTGAGTGAGTGCATGTTTTAATACCTGCATTAGCAAGTAATTAAATGTGTGAATATCTGTATGGGTAAGTAAGATTTTGAGGAGGTAGATGTATTTGTATGTGAGTTGGTGTCTTATTAACTGTGACAGTGAGTTTACTGAATGTTTGAGAGGTTGAATGAATGAGTGACTGGGTATATGAGTTGTTTAATCAGTGTGTCTCTGGATGTGTCAGTGGCTGTATGAGACTCTACCTTGGTGTATAGTTTGACACTGTAAGTTTGCTGAAATACACAGATAGAAATAATTAGGAAATGGGCAAAACAAAGTGGTGGCAAAGGATGCCAAGTGCTCTTTATGCATAAAGATACTCTCCAGGGGTATGTCTAAAAATATTTGCATATGGAAACGAGTATCTTTAGTCATCTAATGACATAGCACTCCAAACACTATTGAAATAGAAAAAGAAGATAAATATAAGTTAGTATTTCACTTACAAAATTGCACAGACATAACAGTACACATTGCTAATGCTGTAACAGTATATCACAATATAGTAAACATTTAATTTTCCATGTTTTACTGTTCATGGATTTGATATTTGTTTACCATAAATAATGCACTGTATGAAGCTTCATCCTTGAACAGTGCAGAAAAAATAATCATATAGATTGTAGGAAAAAAACTGCACATTATATCACTATAAATAAGTGACACTATGGGTTGAACTCACTACAATTTGTTAGTCAGTTGTTTTACCTACAGTTAGTACACTGATCTGAACAAACCTATCTTAAAAATATTAATTTTATTATTGTACGTGGTACAATGCTACTAATGAATAACCACACTTAAATATTCGAGATCCTTTTGAAAAAATCACCCCTGGTAGGCCAAACGATTTCTAAAACGCTGATGATCCTTGGTGACAAAATCCCATACATTACTTTTTGCCACAAATAATGCTGCCTTTGATCATGTAAATAGGGACAAACTCTGGTTAATGATGAGCCAACTTGGGATTGATCAGGGACTGATTACAATTCCTAGGGATTTACATAGAGACACCACAGCTAGGGTACGCTATAACACTGAAGGGGGCCTCACTGAGGCTTTTGTTTGCTCTAGCGGGGTGAGACAGGGGTGCATTCTTGCGCCCTTCTTATTTTCTCTTTATATTAACAACTTAGAGCAGACCCTGATTGCCTTAAACACTGACTGCCCGAGAATTGGCACGCGTCAAATCCCAGTCCTGCTCTATGCTGTTGACGCAGTTTTGCTAGCTCGTACCCGAAGAGTTTACAGATTCTAATCGACGGTTTCGTGAGGTTTATGGGAACTTTAGACCTCTCTGTAAACCTCGGTAAATCATTTGTAATGATGGCAGGCAAGAAATCCCAGTCTAAGTTCATACACAGAATTGGGACTCACTCATTGGAAAGTGTGCAGATCTTCTCCTATTTAGGGATATTGTTTGATGAAAGGTTAAAATTCACATCTCTGATAGAAGAGAGATGTGGAAAACTAATATCTTCAAATGGTGCAGTGACTAGTTATGGGCGAAGGCTAGGAAGATGGTCCCCAGAACAAGTAATGCATCTCTATAGCTCCATCTGTTGTTCTAAAGTTTTGTATGGAGCAGAAGTCTGGGGTTTTGCAGACACAAAACAACTACAGCGGGAGGAAAATAAAATCTTTCGGTCTGTATTAAAAATCCCTCAGAGCATCCCAGCTATCATTGCCCACAGAGAGCTAGGGAGGCCATATATTGAAGACATGGTCAAGTATAGACCCATTTTGGCGTGGCTCAATATCTGGTCAAACCCAGAAGCTAAGATAAGTAGGCTAATATTGAGTGACTGTCTAGGAAGAGAAAAATGGATGAATATACCTTGGTTTAAGTATGTTAAGGCCACCTTGGAGAGTTTGGGTCATTTAGAACTCTTCACTAACCCACTAGTAATTAGAGCGCAGGATAAACCCTTGTTAAAAAGCTTGTTCCTGGCCCAAAGAAACGCTAGTAGAGCATTGGAAGAAGGGACTAAGGGGTCAGTGAACGCACATAGCCTCATCAAGACCACTGTGGTAATGGAACCCTACCTTTGCCTAATGTACAACGCACAGGATAGATTTTTAATATCTCGTTTTAGGCTCAATCTTTTATCATATTTATTAGCTGATCCACAAGGCTACACTGTTTCGATTGAGCACAAGGGTGCCTGCGGCTGCGACAACCTGTCTCCGCAGGGCACCCTTCATTTTGTATTTTTCTGTTCTTATTATTCCATTCCAAGGCGAAGTTTTTTAATTAATATCTTGAAAAAGGCCAACCTGACTCAAGCCAAATCAGCGCTAATGTTTTTACAAAGGGCAGCTGATCCATTCACCTTGTGCTGTATATTGAACTTTATTAAAGTTGCATTGAGATTAAGATTAACTAAAGGACAGGTTTAAATTGTGTTTGCCAAGAAGCTATGTATTTATTATGTGACATGTTCTTTTTCCCCTCATCAAATGTTCTTATGATGCTGATTTAATTGTTTTTTAAAAAATATTGTATTGTGTATATATGCTCTTTTATGGTGTTTTTAACATCTGAATAAAGAACTTTTGATTGATTGAACTGTGACAGTGAGTTTACTGAATGTTTGAGAGGTTGAATGAATGAGTGACTGGGTATATGAGTTGTTTAATCAGTGTGTCTCTGGATGTGTCAGTAGCTGCATGAGACTCTACCTTGGTGTATAGTTTGACACTGTAAGTTTGCTGAAATACACAGATAGAAATAATTAGGAAATGGGCAAAACAAAGTGGTGGCAAAGGATGCCAAGTGCTCTTTATGCATAAAGATACTCTCCAGGAGTATGTCTAAAAATATTTGCATGTGGAAACGAGTATCTTTAGTCATCTAATGACATAGCACTCCAAACACTATTGAA
Organism: Triturus cristatus; assembly: GCF_964204655.1. Lineage (NCBI taxonomy): Eukaryota > Metazoa > Chordata > Amphibia > Caudata > Salamandridae > Triturus > Triturus cristatus. The sequence continues at coordinate 722,554,110 of NC_140582.1, forward strand.
ATAGAAAAAGAAGATAAATATAAGTTAGTATTTCACTTACAAAATTGCACAGACATAACAGAACACATTGCTAATGCTGTAACAGTATATCACAATATAGTAAACATTTAATTTTCCATGTTTTACTGTTCATGGATTTGATATTTGTTTACCATAAACAATGCACTGTATGAAGCTTCATCCTTGAACAGTGCACAAAAAATAATCATATAGATTGTAGGAAAAAAACTGCACATTATATCACTATAAATAAGTGACACTATGGGTTGCACTCACTACAATTTGTTAGTCAGTTGTTTTACCTACAGTTAGTACACTGATCTGAACAAACCTATCTTAAAAATATTTATTTTATTATTGTACGTGGTACAATGCTACTAATAAATAACCACACTTAAATATTCGAGATCCTTTTGAAAAAATCACCCCTGGTAGGCCAAACGATTTCTAAAACGCTGATGATCCTTGTTGACAAAATCCCATACATTACTTTTTGCCACAAATAATGCGTAGACGTTTGGTTGAAGAAACAAAAGGTGACAATTTTGTAGTTTGAAAGGCATTTTTAGTTTCAATTTATGGTTTCTGTGATTTCATTGTGTCCACCCAGTTTTATACTTTAATTAGAGAGTGTAGTATTTAGATGTTATGTGAACTCCTTTGTGGAAGATAAAAAGAATTTTGGAGAAATGTATAAAGACATCACCCCTGATAGTTGAATGATGTCTAAAACAATGATGATCTACGTAGGTGAAACACAGTACACCACATTTTCCCAGAAATCCTCCCTAGAACTTTGTTTGAAGCAACAAAAGATAAGAGTTTGGTAGCTTGAAAGGAAGTTTTGGTTTGATTTAATGTTGCTGTCATTGCATTCCGTCAATCCAGTTTTACTCTGCAAATAGACAGTGTAGTGTCCAGATGTTATATTATGTGCTTTATGAAAGATAATAGCCAAAGGAGTATAAGTTCATCCAGAAATTGATATTTCTCCAACTTTGAAGTTTTTAATTTCAGTTTCCAATTTAGATCCATCTGCTCTCCATCATTATAGCATTAATATAAGGTAATTTCCAGCTGTTCCTAGAATCAACTAGACATAACATCTGATATGCCATTTGGGCAGGTGATATTTTAGTTCACCTTTTTTAAAATAAATGTGTCAAAAAGCACAGTTATGAATCCGGTACTGTTAAATACAGAAAAGCTCAGAATTTATTCGGGTGCTAGATGAAAAATAACAATCTTCACAGTCATGGTTCCATGTGTAACTCTGTCCAAATAAATCATCAATATTTACTTTTTCTTGCTCTAAAACTTCAAGGATCACCATGATAAATTACTTGTCATCTTGTTGAGTGATGAGAGTAAATACTACAGATCCACTATATGTCTACTACTTCTCGAATGTATGAAGCAGAATGTGACACAGCCCTATCACTATGTAAATATTGGAACAAATGACAAAGTGCTGAACACAATGTGTTCATTGGTTTTTCTTGAATTGCATTTACAGAATACTTATTGGATCTCTTCTCTGTGGAAAAGCAGTTTCGAGCTGGAACTGTACAATTTCTTCACAAACCTCTTCTGCAGAAATCTCCTCCCACATCTCTTTCATCTCTGTCTTCTCTGATTTTGTTATACATGGAGCCACGTAGATAGCAACAGCGATGGAGTTGTCTGCAGCAAACAGTATATCAATAATCACATTTAAATTTTTTAGACTCACACGATTCTAGTCATTAATAAACTTTGAGGCCTCTGTCCTTCTCAGGTTGTATGTGTTTTTTGGTGTCAGTGTATGTGAGACTGTAGATAAATAGCTGTTTACTCTTCCTTCTGAAATGACAGGTCAAGGTAATCTAAAATGACATGTCATGTAAAACCTTTCCTTTGAATCAATATTTTTGACAACAGTAGTTGCCACATCTATGAGTTTAAGACCGCAAAACTTGTTGACTCAGACCTTTCTCACCATTGTTTTGTGGGATGGCGCATGTTACATGCTGCTGTATGAAACACAGGATAGAGGCATCACTGTATGTTCCAAAATTCGGTACATCTTTATCCATAACAGCATGTGAATATGCGGAGCACCTCTTGCTTGGTACTCTTTATGACATAAAATATCAGTTACTTCACAAGAGGAAGATTAGTTTTGTTGCAGATGAAAGACAACATGGCTTGAAGCCTCTGGTTAAAATATCTGCAAACATTTGCAGGATCCAAGAAGCAAAGTTCTTCCACTGTCTTAACTTTGATGTCCTTTATGTTTGAGTTTGCTTCTGGCAAAAATTCCAGCAGGTCATTCCAAGCAAGCTCAGCTGACCATTAGAAACCAAGTAGGCACACCTAGATTTCTCCACATGCCCTTCAGCTCACCATGAGGATGATCCCAGTACTTGTGGGCGCCACGTTGCCACTCTATCAAATTAATCAAGTTGTATTCCAAGTTTCGTCTTTTACTTGAACTTTCTCAACAAATTCCCTTGCTGTGAGCTTTTGCAGATTCACTCCTATCTTTAGAATGTAGTTTGCTGCATAAGATAGTCCTGATAAGTCATTCTAAAAAAATAGATGGAATAAATAGGGAATAAACTGGCAAAATCTAGTGTTATCTGAATATAATTTAGTTGATCTGTACTTGATTACTGGCATTTGTACAGGCTGGTCATCATACCTACCACATACTCGAGTGTGAAACAGATTTGGAAAACAGCGTGCTTCTAAACCTTCTTATACACACTCAAAGGAGCTACTTTTGCTTCTTTCATTTAAAAAAGGTCAATAGCATCACCAATAATCTCTTACGAATACAGAGGATGGGTACTTTAGTTTTCATAAAGTTCTTCTGATCTGGATTGATCCACCTATTCAATTTGATCTCTTGATGGAAATGTGTCATCTCCCATATGTGCTATATCTTGAAGAACATCTACATTTGTAAGGTAAATATTATTTTGCACCAGATAAAATGTTGCTTTTTTTTAGTTTACTAAGATTCACTAAATCTTGCAATATTTTTTGTTCTTGGTAGGGACACCATTGACTAGAATAATAAATGGTTCTTCAAAATCTCTCTGTACCCCTAAAGTTTCTATATTCTGCTTGAAATATAAAGGCCAGTAAACAACTCTACCTTTAAGACCTTTCTATAGGTCTGTTGGAGGTAATTACCCTCTCTTTCTCTCCAGACGAACTATAGCTTGAAATGGGTTTACACATTTTATGAGAATAAATTCATAAACATTTAAATCATGAAGCTCTTGTGGTACTGAAACTAGTTCTAAATTTGTATGCACTGCTCTAGCTAGCATTTTTATTATCTTCTAACTTATCATAAGAGTATTTACATGCAATTTTTTGTGTAGAACAATTGAAGCATTTTTCTATAAATAAATACTCTGTAAATTGTTTCCAATTATCTCTGTTCTCTTCTTCAGTTTTTGAAGACAGAACAACATCACAAGTCTGACTTTTGTAGTGAGTGCATTGACAAAATATACAAAAACACTGTTTGGTTTCTCTGAAGAAACTGTGTTAAACTTTGTAATCTCTTTTTCAAATTTATCAACAGTATTACCTGTGTCCTGTTCCTCTACACCGACAAATACCAAGTTCTCATTTTCTCTACACTCCTGTTCAGGACCAAAGAAATTAAACTGAACATCATCACAAATATTTTCTACCTCTGCTGCTGTATCATTCAAAAGAGCTCTGCTCATTTCTCCTAAACATAGCGTAGGAGTTTTGACACAGTAAAGCCTCCTAACTAAAGTTCGCATTTTTGATTGGTGTACAATGAAATGATGAAAAGTGCTTTGGCATACTTTCTTTGATAGACATGCTAGTGAGTTTCCCTATAAATTAGAATACTTTCTTATTTTGCATGGATCTAATCCTTCTACCACAACTATTTGCTGTTTCTGAGTTCTGCAGATAAACATCCATTGAACATTTCTCAATATATCCTGCCAAGCCCTACAAACACTGCTACAGATCCATTTACATATTGGGGCCTGTCTATGCCTTCCCAGTACCTCTTCAGATATCCCTTCCTATACATTTCTAGGTACCATCCATTCTTTTGGAATAGGAATAACATGCTTCATCTTATAACATCATCCACATTCTTCAACTGCATGCACTAATGTGTTCTCTTGGAAGTAGCTTTCTTCATTAAATAAAGGCTGAGTACTAGAAGTCTGTCTGTAAACTGGGGACTGGGAGCGTGGGAATCACTGGCCAGCCCTGGAAGGTGAAGAGAGCCTTTCACCTCTAGGAAAGAAGAGGGGAAATAAGTCCTCCCAAACTAACTGTACAATACTCAAAGGCATCCCACCTAGTTTCATGACTCGTGACGTGATGAGGGAGTGCTTGCCTCAACTAGACTCCTCATCAGTAGAAATCCCTTTTCTTTAAATAACCCTCACACCCTCTAGTAGTGTCATGCTTCATCATCGCGTTCACCCTGACTCCTAAAGGTCAGGGTGGGTTCAACCATGTTCCCCTTGGGTACTGAAAATATATGTAGGGGTGGGCGGAATTTGCAAAAGTGACTTTCGCGAATTATCGCGAAAATGTTAAAAATCTCCGCAAACACGCGGAAATATCGCGAAGATGCTGACGTTTTTTCCCGCCCGTTCGCGGTATTTTCTGCGTGGTCGCGGCTCGCCAACTTATCCATGCGGTTGCTCGCGGGCGCGGCCATCTTGTTTTCACTCTTCTCGCGGTGCATGATCGTGAGAAGAAAGACGTGATCGCGCGATCAATGACATTACTGCGGGCGCGAACTGTCGCGAGACAGGGCAAATGGCTACCAACAATCCAACATCTCGTGGAGAACGCGACCAGATCGGGAAATCTTGTCGGCGAACGCGGGGATTCAGGTAAAGCGATCGCGCGCGTGCGAGAATGTATTATTTTACAGCACAAGCAAGAAACAAATTATCGCTAGGCTGCGGAATGCGGAAATTTTGACATTTTCGCGCTCTCCGGGGAAAGCGAAAATGTCAAGTTATTGCAATTTCCACAAGCGGAACGGAAATTTAGCCCAGGCCTAATTATATGTTCCATGAGCCTGGGAAGTTTGATGTAGTCCTCAACCTTTATGTTATCCTGCTGTAACCATTAACCACCCCAGCAATCAACAAATGGAATCCTCTGCTCTGATGCATAGAGGCTGATCCAGCTCCCCGTGTCACTATTAGCACATGTGCCATGAAACAGACCATCAGGGTGTTTACCCCACAGTCTGCGGTAATTAAATACAGCTGCAAAAGGCCACGCATAGAAGATAAAACCATGCTCTCCCCCAGACTACTCTGCCACAAGCCGGGGAGAGTAGAGCCAAGTATGTGCATTAATAGGTAGGTTCCCTTGACGAAGTAAGTTTCTTTCCCATGCAGGTTGCGTCTACTGAAACGCTGTTACTAGATACGGTTATTGACCATTGGCATTGATATTACTTTACCTTTTCCAATTCTCAAACAACATAGGATTTGACTACACGGCCTACCCCCTGACCTCCCATGGGGTTATAATCTCCCAGAAATTGGGTGAGTTGATGCAACTTGCATTAAACTTAAGTATGCTTGTGTGATGCCTGACTTTTAATGATATCTGGTAATTGTGTGAATGAGGTTTATGGCAATAGACTAACTTGGACACAAATAACCATGAGAGGTGATATTACATAATATGCTGTTTCGTACAAACCTACCTCCTAAATCCAGGAAGACAAACTGATGCATGCACCATAAGGGTACACATTGTGGAGGCACGCAAGTGAGCGTTTTTCACGAACTGCATGATGTGTACATGGCACGTCCATTGCGCCAATATAGTCACGTGTAATGAGAATAGTGCATGCAATAATTTGAGCAGCCACACAATTGCATATGATATTGTAATGGCACTTGAGGTGCCATAGAAATAAAACATTCACTACTTGAACCCCCAAAAGATTATTTCTGTTTTTACACGTCGAACCAGAAGTGGGAAGTACTTTTACTGCCAAATCATGCCCTTTGTTTGCATGCCTTACACAAATATACTGGCCCAACAGCTGCGTAACTGGGGAGTTGATACATATTTAAGAATCACCCTGATAAAAGCCCCGGACCTATTCAGGCCCCTAAGAGTAGGGCTGAAACATGATGGTTAAACAAGGATAATAGGACCATTCAATCCTATATACCCGAGTTGTTATTCAGTTTTTATTTTCCCCAACCAATCAGTGAATAAAGGGGTACATTGGGGCAGGTAAGAGAATTTTTATCTTTAGTTACGCCCCCTAGTTCCTTTCTTATAAGAGCTCTCTGGAACATGGTTTAGCCCACCCTAACCTTTAGGAGTCAGGGTGATTCCGATGATGAAGCATGACGCTACTAGAGTGTGTGAGGGTATTTAAAGAAATACATGTTTTCCTTCCCCACACCTAGTGCCTTGTGAGTCTAGTTGAGGCAAACACTTTGTCATCATGTGACGTGTTTCGACACAAGGTGGTATACTTGTGTGTATTGTACCGCTAGAAGTGTGTCTCCATTCACAGCCAAAAAGTTTGCAAAAGTTACTTCTATTGAAAAGTCTTTTTTTTGGGGTTCTTTTCCACATAGACCACACTGTTTTATCCAGTGTGCTCATTCAGTTTGGAATCAAAATACATAGTTTTCCTTTGAGTGCAAAGGCCTTATTGACTACGGATACAACACATTTCTTTTGTCTGTCTGCTTCTCTTCTCTTTTTATACTTCTTTATAGTTTTTATCAGACTTTGAATTAGTCTACTATGGAACATTCTAACTCAGAGTTCCTTAAACTGCCTCTGTCTTCTGGTTAAACTCTCTGCTTTATTGTTCAATTCTTTACTCTTCTTGTCATGTACTTTTTCTCCTTTCTTAGTTGACGTGAAAGTCTGTTTTTAATTTTCTTGATTTTGCTCTATTTCTAGTTTTCCACATACTATTTTAGAAATGTGTTTGTTCTCTTACCAGCAGTTCTTTTCTTTTCTACCTCATTCTCCGTATTTTGCCCATTTCGTTTCTCAGTTGTGATGAGATAGCTTCTGTTTCTTTTTTCTCTCAGTTTTTGATGGCGTTGTAACTGTCTGTACTTTCCTAGAAATTGATGCCTGAAAAGACAAAAAAAAAGTATATTTAGCTTTTCATTACGTACTATCAGATTACATATTTTATGTATTTAACTACTAACATAAACAGTTGTGTTTTTATATTATAGCTTACCTTTATCTATTAATATTCATTTGTATGTCTCTGTGTCTCTATGTGTGTCAGCACATGCATTAGTCTCTTCCTGGTTATACTACTATATCCATTACTCTGTGTCAGTACTTGGCTATACATCTGATTCAGTGTAGTAGTCCACGTGTAGGAGTGCTATCAAATGTTAAAGTAAATATGCGGGTATATGACTTTCTGTTTTAGTAATTCTATGGCTCTCTAATTGTGTATGTAAATGGCTGAACAAAAAGCTCAGTGCCTGTGTTTGTGAATACAGGGACATGTGAGTGTGTCTGTAACTACCTTTGATACTGCTGGATACACAACTAGTTTCTGAGTATGTGAGTGAATGTATAAATGCCTCTGTTGCTTTCTGACTGGGTTAGAGAGAGGCTTTATGCTTTTGGAAACAAGCATTTTGGTTGCATTATGTATGATAAACTCTATGTAGTACTTGGCGTTGGACAAGTGCTTGAGTAACTTAGCGAAAACTCAAATGGACATCTCTTACCTTTTTAGCACAAAGCACAGCACTTTATGTCCTACCTACAGCCTATCTCGTAGGTAAGGTATCTGCAATAAAAGCTAGGTTTAAGACTTGGTGAACGGCTTTTTCATGCCAAGTCAAGCTGGCAGTAAAGGTGCACAGACAGGCTCTGCAGTAGTAAGCCCCAAAAATGTTTAAAGGACTACTTTTCTGGATGGGTGAGTAGGTTGTGTCAGTACTTGACTACACATCTGAGTGAGTGCAGGAGTCCAAATGTAGGAGTGCCATCAGATGTTTAAGTAAGTATGCCAGTATATGACTGTCAATTTTAGTAACTATGACTTTCTAAATGTGTATGAAAGTGGTGAAAGAAAAGGCACTGAAAGTGTACTAAAATGTGGGTTTAAGTCTTGGCAAGGGGCTTTTTTACTAAGAATTCTGGGATTTGTATAATTCAAATATAGGCTCTCTGGTTTTAGGTTTAAACCTATAATAACTGATAAAACCCCACCAAAAGGGAAATCGCCCTCACCAGTGTAAATATATAAACAGTGAAAAAACACCTGTACTACCAGAAACTAAATCTCATTCAAAGAAATGAAAAGGAGAGTGAAAGAGTCATTTGTTTTCTTCTTGTTGTTTAGGGATGTCACTAAAATATTGTTTTTTCTTTCTTTTGCTTTTTTCAGTTTTGTGGTCTTGAGGCTAAACATGCAGGGTTTAGAAGCATGTTTTAGATCTTGTTTAAGTATTTTATAAACTGCATAGAATCAGGAAATATCAAAATCATAATTGATAATTTGGCTGCGTTTGATTCTTTCACTTATATGTAAAATGTCTGGTTTCATAACAATCTTTCCAATATGTGCCATCACATTTACCCACAGAGAATGGGTAAAAACTCTTGCTACATCAGACCCTAGTATCTAGTGAGTCAACATTGATAGTAGGTGAATTGGCAACATCTCAGTCTTTAAACATTCAATGCAAGGTTTAGTGACAAGTATAAGTGAAAAGAGTGCTATCACCAAGCATCTGGGATAGTGGTGAAAACATGACACCAGACTTTTGGAAAACATGGAACGCAGTGTCACTTAAAATGCTGCTGCAAAAAGGTTATTTCCAAGTTCAACAAAGATTGAAGTGATATTGTTTGTATTTGCAGTGATTCAGCTATGTATATGAAAACGTTGTGTGATGATCTGTCAAAATCAATACCTGAGCTGAAGTGCTACCCTGTAAGAGATCCTTGCCACTTGCTAGATGGTATGCTTAAAGCATATTTACAATCTTCAGAGTTAATGAAGAATGCTATTGACTTTTTAGTCCAATTTGATGCACTGTTTTTTTATGCACGGGAACTAAAATGCAAATATTTCTCATTTTGTACTTTGTGTGGCATCAAAGAGTCATCTCAACTGTGTCACTTAGTTGATGGTTCTCTTTCCAAAGGAAGGGGCTGTGAATGCTATATTATCCATGTGGCAACCGTTTACAGAATTTGTGCTGAGTGATGATGCCAAAGGCAAGAAACGTGAGGATCTTTGGTCGCATATTGAAAGTGATGTGGAAAAAAAACCTCTACTGCATTCTTAGATTTTTACAGGAAAACATAACTGCTGTAGTGGAAATAATAAAAAAAACTAGAATCTGCAAACACCCTTGTCAGCCAAGTGTTCAGCATAATTGGTGTAGACTCATTGAGAGTAGGCTGGGTAACACCTTTAGTGAATTTGGCACTGTAACATGTTCTATGTTAGAGTGCTTGCCACTTGGTAAGCAAAGCAATGTTGAAGAGAAATTCAGGAACTTTTATTTTAAAATGTATGAGAAATGGCTTGCAATGATGCATAGAAATGTCCCTTCACCAACCATGGCATTTGAAGTCAATGAAACCTCACTGTGGTACTCTGTAAAAGTTATAGATCCCTTCCGTAAAGGGAATCTTCTCTGTAGTTTCCAAAGTGCTTCTTCAATTTTGACGCTTCAATAACTCTGAGGGCATAAGCACCCAGTTGAAGGCAAATGTTGCAGAACCTGCCCATAGAATTGAATCTTCAAGGGCACCAGTGTTGGTACGGAAAACTATGTCATTGGCTAGAGTTAGAAAAATTGTGTACTGGCTGTTTTGGCGTTGCCCATCTCAAGTGCCAATGTTGAGAGGGCCTTTTCACAGAAAAAAATTTACATGGTAAGGAAAGAGTGAGCGCACATAACTAAAGACTCACTGAAGAAGTATTCTATGGTGTACTTCAAAAAGTTTGATTTGCAAAAATGTATTTGGGTCTCATATACACTATACGTACACTGACTATATGCCATGTACTGTCAGTGCATAAATTAAGTGATAATAAAAGCAAAACATTCTATAAACATCGGAAAAACACTGTTTCTGTTGTTTTTAATGGCGTGAAAATGTGTAACCACTGATAACCACTGTTTTTTTAGGGTATTGAAATCACTTGAAAACACTGGATAAAAACCACCAGAATTTACCAAAAATAGAAACTGAAAACAGGAAAGCCTCTTCATATATAATGGAATGAAGAAGTCTACAAGTGCTAGAATTCAAGCTATGGCTTACGTTCACCCTACATTAGGGTTGACTTATATATATGAGAAAGGAAGTTTCAGACTTGGCAAGGAGTTTTAATTACAGCTCAAGCTACCAGTACATCGGCACACTCAGGCTCTGCAGTAGCAGGCCCAACCCATGTTTAAAGGGCTAATTATCTGCATGGGTGATTAGGAGTGTTAGTACTTGAGTATATATATATATATATATATATTCACTGAAAAAACCATAGGTTTCACACACGTTATAGTTAGGAATTAGCATTTAAAAAACCTTGCAAATTCACTGAAAAAACCATAGGTTTCATACATGTTATAGTTAGCTGTACATTTCACTCGTAAAAAACCAATGAAATTCCCCCAGTTATAGTTAGTGCAGGCAACTATAACTCACGCGACCGCAATCTTCTGCTGATGCTAATACTGTATTTAGACACTTATTTGCCCCTGTCTTCTTCCATTAAATTTTAGCTATACATATATTACAAATATTTTTTTTTCATAAAGACACATATGTCATCAGCAGAAGATTGCGGTCGCGTGAGTTATAGTTGCCTGCACTAACTATAACGGGGGAATTTCATTGGTTTTTTACGAGTGAAATGTACAGCTAACTATAACATGTATGAAACCTATGGTTTTTTCAGTGAATTTGCAAGGTTTTTTAAATGCTAATTCCTAACTATAACGTGTGTGAAACCTATGGTTTTTTCAGTGAATTTGTACGTTTTTTTAAATGCTAAGTTACTTTACGCCATTCGTGGCGTGCGCGCCCAGTTAACGCAGTTCGTTCCTTGCGCGCACGGTGCGCTTCGTGCACCGTGCGCGCACAGTGAGCACGCGGTGCGCTTCGCGCACCGCGCGCCCACTTTACGCAGTTAGTGCCGTGCACGCACGGTGGTCATGCGGTGCGCTCCGTGCACCGCGTGCCCACGTTATGCGGGATGGGCCATGTACGCACGATGCGCTTCGCGCACCGTGCACACATGGGGGACATATTATGCGCATCTTTGTGAAATGTCTTTTATGTTAATTTCATAGCTGTGATAGGCCATGCACAAATGGTGCCCTGTGGGCACCATTTGCACACGGAGTGGGGAGAATGTGGATAATTTATTTTTTTTAAAAAAAATTACCGTACGCGTACGGTAAGCGTAATCGGCGAATTTCCGAAAAAAAAAATTTTTTTTTTTGGGCTTGGGGGTTGTTTGGGGACCCCTATATCAATCCTGGGTGGTTAGGATCTCAAGAAACTGCCTCTTTACACATTTTTGGGCTTCGTTTTTGCTGCCCAACTCAGAGAGCGAGAGAGAAAATGGCGGCCGCCGCTTCCTGGTTTCGACCGATTCGAATGTTTACTAAGATCTAACAGCCAATCAGAATCGCGCTCGCGCACGCCACCGTACGCGTACGGTAAGCGCACCGTAAGCGCACCGTAAGCTGGCTCAGATATATATATTGGTTTAAAGGCTATTTTCTCAGAATCTACTGAACAGATTTACACCAAACCTACAAAAGGCACTTCCTTGACCTGAGGACTACCTCTCTGCCAAATTTCAAGTAATTCTGTTCAGCCGTTCGGGCTGTAGCTGTGTCTAAAGGTCCTATGGAAAAATGCATGGGAAAAACGCGTTTTGGGACCCCCCGTTTATCTCAGCCCCCGCTTGACGAATCCCCCCGAGACTTTCAGGGTAGGAGCGGAGCGTAGCGCCCCACCTATTTTGAAAAATTCGCGAGGATTCGTCGACCGGCGCTAAAGTTATTCAAAATAGAATGTTGCGGATTTCCTATGGAAACGTGGTCCTAACTATAACTACCTACTGGCGACCGCCAGTAGGTAATATATATAAATAAGTGTATCAGTCCCTCCCTGGGCATGGATGTGTAAATGACTGCATAGCTATATGAATAGTTGTCTTGGTATCTCCATGGATATCTATATGTGTATGTAACTAGCTGTATGGATTGCTTACTGGCTGTATTGGTGAGCACTGGGGTATATAACTATGTGTGAACCAGCCTCTGTTCCTGCTGGATACATAAGTGCGGTATGGGCATGTGACTGAGTATGTAAGTGCCTCTGGCTTTCTCTGGCCGGGTGTGTGAGTAGCTCCATGTTTTTCTCAATGGGTAAGTGAGTTGCAGTATGAGTGGGATACTGCATGTATAACGGAACATATGGTCTATAAGTACACATATAACTTACTTAAAACTATCATATAGCCTACCTACAGCCTACCATAGGAATCAGTTATATGCAATTACTGATGCATACATATGTTTTGTATAGGTATGTCACCGAATATCTACATCCCTCTGACTCTCTCTCACAGACTATATAAGTAATAGTTGTTTTCTACATATGTATACAACTTGCACTATATTTGAAACACTGCGGGCCCAATTCACAAAAGTAATCTGAGACAAAATCCTAACATTATGACTTTCGGTATTCACAAAAGGCATTTAGTAGTAGTAAAGTTAGGATTCCAACTTTTGTGAATAAATTGCATGGTAGTTTTATTTCTTTAAAACGACATTACAGTTCCTAGGTAGGAAAACAAACCCTCATTTTTCAAAAATGAATCTAAACAAATCTATCTGAAAAAACTGTCTCTTTAATGCCCTTCCCCCAGCACTCTCTTAGCAGTCTCCTAAGCAACCCACTAGACCCGGTGGGTCAGAAATTCACAACAAATTTTAGAAGTAGCATATTAGCTAAAAATCAACTGCAAAAGTTGTGGTTGACTATTCAGAATTAAAAGTATATCCAAGTTAAAATAACATTTTTTTAAATCACTGATCTACTCACTTATCCTTTAAAGACACCACCTAATTTTATCAACATGCATATTTGTACCAACCAATCAAACATTTATGTTTTTTTAAACTAGGTCTTTGTGAGAACTGCATCATTCAGCTGCATCTTTCTCCTGTGTGCTACTGCTCCTTGCCATCGAAATGGTTTAAGTGTGGATTGTGGGTCATATCTATGTGTTTTGGGCTGGAGCGTGTGCTAGAAAAAGTGGCATTGATAAGGACTTGGGTTTGCCTAATGTGGCTATTACTTGGAATGGCCACATAGTGTTAAAGTGGCATCAATTTCTTCCTTTGGTTGGAAGCATTGTGGATTGTCAACCCCCGACCTCAAGATTGTGCATTGTGGTGGCAACAACCTAAACACACTTACTGGAGTAAGTATGGAAATCCCAATGAAAAAAATACCTTTGCACAATTAATGAAATTGTTTCATCAGTCTGCCTTGATGTACAACAATATATGCCAAAGGCAGAACTGGTCAAATGAATTCCATCCACAGATAGACAAAGCCAGGAAACATGCTGATAAAACTGTTTCTGTATTCCTCAGAGAGCATAACATGGGCACCATCTACAACAACAACTTGCATTTTGACATGCATCTATAGAGGTGATATAATTCACTTCACAGAAAAAGGCAACAGGGTGTTTCTCACCAACTTGAAACTCTGCATCCTGTTTTATGTCTAGCTGTCATATATCCACAATTCATACAAAGGCGTTTCTCAAATCCACCCTATTTCCCAAAATGTTGTCCATTTTATTTCATAATTTTTTTTATTCAAAATGTGCAAATACATAAAGCAAAAGCAAACATTAAATAAACACCAACACATTCAAAATTCAAAACTATCTAAGTGATTCTGTGCAGCACACTAGGTACATCACTATCTAACTAAGGGCCACATGCATCAACGAGAAAACTGGTCGCAAACGGGAAGATTAGCAGAGTCTGCCCCTTTGCGACCGGTATTTTTGCATTTGGGATGCATCATCCCAAATGCAAAAATCGCAATTTAAGGAATCTCTAAATAGCGATTCCTTAAATTGCGATTGCATTTAAGGAATCCCAAATTAAGATTCCTTAAATGCAATGCATTAAAGTTAAAAAATTAGCGATTTCGCTAATAGGGGGAGCAAATTACCATGAAGTTGAACTTCATGGTAATTTGCAAAAACTTTGAAAAATGCACTTTTGTGCATTTTTCAAAGTTTCATGTTGCGCACACACATGCCCTTAGAGCATGTGTGTGCAACATATGTGCACAGATCAATTTCAGGGGTGCAACAGGGTGTCCTTTTGACACCCCTGCACCCTTGAAATTGCATGAGCAATTTGCGAGTACCAATTGGTACTCGCAAATTGCGCTTGCAATTTCCCATTCATTCCTATGGGCCTACAGGCCCATAAGAATGAATGGGAAGCTATTCCTTATTTGCGACTCGCTATTTGCGAGTCGTAAATGAGGAATGCGTAGGAATCGCTATTATTATAGCGATTCCTACATGCATAGGATTTTGCCAGTCCATAATGGCGAATTCTTAATATTCGCCATTAAGGACTCGCAAAATCCTAGCATGATGCATGTGCCAGTAAGTCTATAAGTGCATGCATGAGACTCTGAGTGGGTCTGTGAGTGGGTATGTGAGTCATTGAGAGCATCTGTCAGTGGGTGCATGAGTGTCTGAGTGGGTCAGCCAGTAGGTGTCTGAGTGTCTCAATGGATCTATGAGTAAATGTGTGAGTGTCTTAGTGAGCCTGTGAGTGAATATATGAGTAGATCTGTGAGTGGGTGTATCAGTATCTGAATAGATCTGTGAGCGGATGTATAAGTGTCTGTGTGGGTCTGTAAATGGGTGCATAATTGTTTCAGTAGGTCTGTCACTGGGTGTGGCAGTATCTGTGACAGACCGTCAGTATCTGTGTAGGTCTGTGAGTGGGCACATACGTGTCTAACTGACACTCTAAGTGGGTGCATCAGTGTGTGAGTGGGTCTGTGAGTGGTTGCATGAGTGTCTGAGTAGCTTAGAGAGTGGGTGCATGACTATATAAATGGGTCTATGAATGAGTGCACAAGTGTCTCATTGGTTCTGTGACTGGGTGTGTAAGTGTCTCAGTGTGTCTGTGAGTAGGTACACGAGTACCTCAGTTTGTCCATCAGTGGGTGCATGAGTCTCTAAGTGGGCATGTGAGTAGGTCTATGGATGGGTGCATGAATGTGTCAGTGGGCCTATGAGTGGTTGCATGAGTCTCTGGATGGGTCAGTGAGTGGGTACATGAGCCTCTGATGGGGTATGTGAGTGGCTGCATAAGTGTCTGACTGGGTCTCTGACTGGGTGCATCAATGTCTGAGTGGATCTGAGTGGGTATGAGTGGATCTATAAATGAGTGCATTCATGTTTGACAGGGTCTGTGAGTGAGTGAATGAGTCTAACTGTGTCTGCAAGTGGTTGCAAGAGTTTCTGAGTAGATCTGTGTGTAGCTGCATGAGTGTCTGAGAAGCTTTGTGTGTTGGTGCATAATTGTCTTGGTGGGACTGTGAGTGAGTGCATAGGTATCTCAGTGGGTCTGGGAGTGGGTGCATGAGTGTCTCAGTGGGACTGTGATTGGGTCATGTGTCACAGTGTGACTGTGAATGAGAGTATGTGTCACTGAGTGAGTCTGTGCGGTGGTGCATGAGTACCTCAGTTGGTGTGCAAGTGAGTGCATGTGTCTCAGTAGGTCTGAGATTAGGTGCATGAGTTTTATGTGTGGGCCTGTGAATGGGTGTGGGTGTGGGAGTGGGTGCATAGGTGAATGAGTGCATCTGTGAGTGGGTGTGTGAGTCTCTGATTGGGCACATAAATCTCTGAGTGGGTCTGTGAGTGGGTACTTGAGTGTCTGATTGCTTCTCTGATTGGGTGTGTGTGTCTGAGTGGGTCTGTGAGTGGGTGCATGAGTTTCTGAGTGGGTCCATGAGTCAGTGCATGAGTCTCTATGTGGGTCTGTGAGTGGGTGCATGAGTCTCAGAATGGGTCTGTGAGTGAGTCCATCAGTGTCTGAGTGCATCTGTGAGTGGGTGCATGAGTCTCTGACTGGGTCTGTGAGTGTGTCAGTGTCTGAGTGGGTCTGTGAGTACATGGGTATCTGACTGGGTGCATGAGTGTCTGAGTGGGAGTGGGAGTGTCTGAGTGGGTCTGTGACTGGGTGCATGAGTGTCTGAGTGGGCGTGTGAGTGGGTGCATGACTGAGTGGGTCTATGAGTGGGTAAAGCATTACTTCAGTGGGTATGTGAGTAGGTGAATGCACCAATAGTTTTGTTTTTTTTTGCCAATATTTGTGAATTTGACGGACATTACATGGAGCCATGCTGAGAGTCATGACGAATTCACAAATATCCCATGTGGGGCAGAAAAATCTGTTTTTCAAAGTGTTCTGCCCATTACGTGTCCCAGAAACACCCCTTCCCACCCAAGGGGTCAGGGCACATCCAACCTAAACCCTTATGCCATTTTTTGCCATTTCTGTTTAGCCCAAGAGACTGTGCCCAAGAATAAAAAAGTCTGCTCAGGTTGTGGCCAGCCAATCATGGCATTCCTGTTGGTGCACTCATTTGCGTATCATTGCAAATTAGGCGCAAATTAGTCACGACCCTAGATGTATGAATATGGATTTCTTTTAATATCTCAAAGACTACTAAACAGATTTACACCAAATAACATACAGCATGCTTTCTGGACGAAAAACTACCCTTTTGCCAAATTTGGTGTAATTTCGACCAGTGCTTCGGACTGTAGGTATATCTAAAATCTCTATGGAAATGAACATGAGAAAAAACATTTTTTTACCCCCCTCCTTTTTTTCGGCCAGCTTCACAGATCACTCTGAAAGTTTCCATGCACAATAAGACCCAACTTGACACTTTTTCATCAAATGGCGCAAACGATATCGGCAAGTTAAAAAAATATTTTCCCATGAAAACTAGGTCCTAACTATAGTTAGGATAGCTTTCATAGGAGAAGTGTTTATTGTTTTGCTAATAACTTTGGTGCCGTTTGACGACTCTCCACTAAATATTCCAAAAGAGGGCTATTAGGTTGAGAAAATTCAGGGTCCCAAACCGCAAAATCACCATGCATTTTCCATGGACATCTTCAAGATGGGCTACAACAAAAACTGCTGAACGAAAGTACACCAAATTCGTCAGGAAGCTAGATGTTGGTCTGCTGATTGCCTTTTTTGTGATTTGGTTTAAATGCATTCAGTAGTTTTTGAGAAATAAAGGGTAAAACAAATATAGATATCTGGACGGTTGGGATCTTGAGAGTCTTGAGAGACTCTCGCAGTAGCACCAATTTAAACATGAAGCTTTCTTATTGGCCCAGGGAGAGTTATTTTCCTTGGGCCATCTTGCTCCCATGGGAGTCAAACTTCTGTGAGAGCAGGGGCTCTGACTGGCTGCCAGCAACACGATGAGGAAAATAAAAATCTATGAGGCCTATGTGTCCCCATGTGCCCCCCCCCACGCTTATGTGCACATACATGTAACCTATGTATTTCCCCTCCATGGCCTTTCTATCATGATGCTTATGCTATAACGTGGCCTGCCATCATCCAGTCTCCCATGAGAGAAACGACAAATCTGTATTGAGGCCTACACGTTTTTCATCATGTTTTCCTGCATTTTCATGAAGCCCATGTTTATGGCTCAGCCAGAGCCGAAAAGAGGTTTCATGCCTCAGAACGCTCTGAAAGCTGCAGCTACGTATCCTTGGCCTTGCACACTTGGGCCTCAGCCAAAGGGGCCCCGACCGAGGTGCCGAGACAGTATTGAGCACGGTTATCTGCTTACTCCTACAGAGCCGCATTCTTGCCTGGTGAAGGAGGAATGAACGCGACCCATCTGCAAGGAGGGAGCCCAGCCTTACTGTCTCTCTTTGTGAGATTGCAAAGCTCACGTCAGTAAAAAGCCCATAGCCCCCATGTAAGGCCTCTGCAGTAAATGAAGTAAATGAAGAAATAGATGCCACATCGGCTCTTGGTGATGAGCAACCTATGTCACAAATCAGTCCCTGCTCCAGACATCGGATATCAGATAATACAAGATGTGCTGGTCGTTCTGACACTGAAGGCCTCACTCACTGAAGGCCTCACTTCCAGACTTGTCCGGTTGCATAGCAACCCTCCCCACGTCAGTTACACGTCATGCTTGAGTTGAGCACAAGTAAGGCAAAGTTCCAGTACAATTCCAGCAGATCACGCAACCCCCTCCAGGTATCCACCCACACATGACAAATTACCCATTATCATCAAGTGGACGCCCACATGGACGCCCACCTTCACGCCTACTTACACGCCCACATGCTCTTATCTCATTCTCTCTTGCTCTTTTGCTTACGTACAATTGAGAGATGTATATATACTGTACTCTGTGAATAATGTTTTGAGAATATTGAGAATACTTTTGAGTCCCCTTCCAGATCCTTTTTGGTGATGGTAATATTCTCCCTTTGACTCGAGTTATTGGAATAAAGCCCTTTATGAACCTGATACCACAGACTCAGCCTCTTGCTTTATGCATGATCTTATTTATATACTAAAAATTCTGAGAGCGTAATATTTTATTTACCACAACGAGAAAAATATTACTGGCAGCCATTATGTGTCTCAGAGACATAGGGGCTGATTACGTGTCTAGCGATCTTTCGACCACTAGACTCGCGATGCCACAGTACTGGTGGTCCAGAGTTTTGCAGATTAAAACTGGACTGAACTGCCTGCTGCGATAGGGGCTGTGCCAGGGAACAGTCATTCCCTGGCAGTGGCGCAGGAGTACTACAATTCATTATGCTGAGCAGAGATTGGCACAATTCCGCTCAGCATATTTGGAGTTTGGGCAGTGACAGCCATTTCATGGCCGAGCCCTGCCATGAAAAAGCTGGTGGTGCAAAAACAAAGGCGGCCCTACAGGGCCTCCATGTTCCCCCCACAATGGGGATACATTCAGGAGGGCACAACATGTCTCCCCTAGTCTGTATCTCAAAAAATATCCAGCATGGCATGGATGTCACTGTCCATGCCGTGCTGGAACTTTTTTGCCGTTACCATTGCAGTGGCTGTTTTCCAGGCACTGCCATGGGAAGGGCACAGTACCACCCACTGTATTATAAGTTGAACTCGTGTAATACAAGTTGAACTCATAATACCGATCAACGGTCCATGCGCAGGTTTAGCACAGCGGCATCAGCATTGCACTAGTGCTGCTGAGCCAAACTCATAATCACGCCCTTAGTTCCCAGTCCTGAAATTTTTAAAAAGTTATAAGGAGGCAGGGTATGGCTACCCTGATCCTCTGGGGCCATAAAAGAAAAAATATCTGTGAAAAATGCTGCTATCCTTTTTTTTGCTGAATCGGAGAAAAACAAAATGGCGGCAGAGGCACATTTAATACCATTCTGTCCCTGGGAGCCCACCCCGGGGCTGTGTTTATGAAAGAGAGGGGGGCTGTCTGGGCCCCCATACTTGTGCTGGCAGAGGTCCTGGGGAGCCCAGCCCAGGTCAAAATCACTTTTTACAGTGAGGTAGGCTGCAAGGCCCCCTCCCTGTAACTCCAGGTTCCCTGGAGAGACCACCCCCAGGGCCAAATGTGTTTGTATGTGGAGGTAACTCCTGGATCTGAAATTTTATAACATGGGGAGTGGGCTATGCTGCTCCCCCCAAGCCAAAAAGGCCCCTGGGTGCCCAAAACTTTATTAAATGGAGAGGGAGATCTTATGGCCCCCCTTCCGGAACCTTAAAAGGTCCAGCTCCGGTGCAATTACTTGAAGGCAGGAGGGCGGATCGTCCCCCTCTCTGAGCCATTAACGACCCAGTGGACCCCATTCCCTAGGGCTGGCTCAGATGCTATCTTCCACAAAGCCCATCCTTGGGATATAGTGGTTTCCTTGCCTGCAGCGGCGTGAGCAGGGAAACCTGTGTTTGCTCTCACTTGTCGGGAGAATTTTGAAATCTCTCCTTTCAGATCCTTCTCTCAGATGATGGGTGTGCATAGCATGGTGTGTGAATGGACAGGCTTCTTCAGAGAACCCTCTCTCTCAGGTGACATGTTTTTATAGTAGGCTGCGGGAAGGGACTGGCCTTTCATTTCAGACCCCTCTCTTAGATGATGGGTTAGCATAGTAGAGTTTGGGGAGGGACTGCCCTCTCCGTTCAAACACGTCTCACAGATGTTGGGTGTGTGTAGTATGATTAGGGGTGGGCGGACATTGCGAAATTCACATTCGCAAATTATCGCGAAAATGTTAAAAATCTCCGCAAACACGCGGAAATATCACGAAGACGCGGACATTTTTTTCCCGCCCGTTCGCGATATTTTCTGCGTGATCGCGGCTCGCCAACTTACCCATGCGGTTGCTCATGGGCGCGGCCATCTTGTTTTCACCTGTCCCGCCCGCCCGCCCGCCCGCGATGCTTACTTCCTGTTCCGGGTCACACAATGCATGCTTGCGCCCGTTGGCGGTACGTATTTCCTGTTTGGAAACGCTTTTACATGTTCGTGCCGCTTTTTGCGTGCTCGGGGAGAAAATATCGCGCGAATTGCGCAAGTGGTCGCAATGGACGCGGCCATCTTGTTTTTCACTCTATTGCATGTTTCTGGGGCCTGATTTTCAATCCTCCCTGTATCTTTCCAATCCTTTGTTTGAAGCCACTTTTTAAAATCTTTTTTTATTTATTATCTCTCTAACTATTTTCCTGCTTCTATATTTTTGTTTTTGTCTACTTTATTTTTGTTATTTAGATACTTTTTCACTCTTTCTATTGCCTGCTATTTATTTCCTTTACTTACTTTTTAAATTTTATTAACTTTTTTTTGCCGCCCCGTCTCTCTCTCCTCAGAACCATGTCAAAGGATTGAGCTCGCCGCAGCCAGAGCCGCGACCACCTTCCTTGTGGAAGGTGGCACCCACAAGGGGTGCAGGCACGGGCCTTATTTGGGGAGGTGGAGTTGGCTGCACTCATCTTCTTTGTGCAGCGCCACCTCCCCTCAATCCTGGCAGCAGGTGGCAGGCCTGGGTCCGGGTACGGGCTCCGGGAGCATCGACAGCGGTGGGGAAAGGTGCGCCGGGCAGTGTTGCGCTGCTCTGGGGTCCGGCGCACCCAGGCGCTGTTGACACACCAGTGGTCCGACATCTTGGACTGTGAGCAGGACCTGCTGGACCTGCTAGGAGTGAAGGTCCCGGGTCTTGGTGAGTAACTATTTAATTATTACTCCTTTGTGTCTGTTCTTCTGCTCTGTGTTATATATTGCAAATATCTTTTTTTCTTCCAACCAGCTAGGATGTTGCTGCTTACATTCCAGGTTAATTACGATTAAAAGTCTTCTGTGATTGTTATGACACAGGTGCTCCTCTGCGCTACTACTAATCAACTTTGCGTTTGCGCTCGCTTAGTGTGATTATGTAAGAGTTTATTTTAGAGAAATTAAGTTACGTAATGCTATAACTTTGCTTACTTTGTCCTGTCACTACGAGATAGGGGCAGATTGATACTTAGGTTTAGTTACTTTGTATGAGTTTGTAATTTTTTAGTGGTATGCGTGATGCCCCCTCAGTTACGTCACGTGCTACTAGTACGCCAGTCTTTATTAGAACCTTTTCTAGTTTGTTCAATGAGTGGTGGTAATAGGCTTAGCACTAGCAGAACATCAGCATCAATCAATCAACCCAAAATTTGGTGTATACAAAAAATTAAGTCATGCGTCCTCCATTTGACCATATGCATTGTTGAGGACTAAAAGAAGTGGAAATGCATACTTAATGTACAATTGGCACGCCTGGAATAGGTTGGCTAGGTCGGGTGGTACGTCGTACTTAGGTTTAGTTAGTATTCTGGAATCAGAATAGAAGACTGGATTACTGTTGATAAATAGTAAGTAGTCGATCTACGAATCCCCCGATACTACTTGTTGACCAGATGAGATCGGTCAATTTAGTTATTGCAATTGTTGTTTACATAAGTGTTTTTTGACCGTTCTTTAAAAATATTTTATTTGTTTGACACCATCCATCAATGTTTGTCTCTTTCTTATATCTTTCCTGTTCAGCACCCAGGGGCAGGCAGACAGGGAGTGGGACACAGTCGGCGGGAGAACAACACCACCAGGAGGACACCAATGAGGGCTCCTCTGCTGGCCCTAGTAAGTCTTCTTGTTTTTAATAATAATTCTTATTCCATAACTTTTACTGCACCATATTTTTCCTGAACTATTGTTTCAGTTTCCCAATGCTATTTTTTACCAACAATTATCCTTCGATCTGTACTATTTTGAAAATCTTGTTATCCCTGCATCTGGTAGGATGACTCTCTGTACTACTACTACTACTGTTATTCTGTCTGTTCTGTAGTAGCTAAGCTTGCCCAGTTGGCCACTCTTTATTTGCAAGGTTGGAAATAAAACTCAGATTCACCAGTAGCTCTAGCCATTGAGTCCAGTCCTTTGGGTCATCCTCTTGTGTTACTTCTAGTCTTATTGATCTTGAGTCTTTGTTAATCTTGAGGCTTTGACAATTGACACCAACAAATGCCCAACCAGATTTATTACTATTTGGATATGATAGGACATACTACTACTGTTGTAGGGATTTTGCACATGCAGACCTTTGCATAAGAAAATAGGATGTTGGTGATGGTAGGTTGGACCTTCCTCACACACCTCAATCAGAAATTCAGAACCCACCACAATCCCCTGCCCGACTAGTTATAGTAGTGTCTTGTCATAACTATTAACTCTCCGAACCCTCCTCCCAAGAAACCCAACAAGTAGACAACCCAGAACATAACACACCCAACCTCTCAGTCGTGGAAGCAATGCACATGCACACCCTTCCTTTACTTTGCTCACTCGTGTAAGTCCACACCAAATACCACAAGTCTATGTAAGTTCAAAATGTTTATTTGGAATTGACAAGCTCTGTACGTTGTTCTATTATAATGCAGCACCAACAGGAAAATCAATAACATTAAACAATAAACATTGTAACACTTACTTACAGTTGGGAATTAAATCATGATAACTGAACAGTGGTGGAAGCACCATCATCCCCTAGGAATTTAGTTTATATACATTTATAAATGAATATCTCTGAGTGAAGGGACCCCTCACCTTAGAAGAACCTAGTACTGGTTGCATCATAAGCTCTGCAAAGCTCTGGTTCGTAGAAGGGAATCTTCCGTCTTTAATGCGAAAAATGAAATGGTGCACGTTAGTGTATTGCAAGCATTTCTCAGCCGTGCCAAAAAGTGTAGCATTTATGGATAAGCAATATGGACTAACAGTACACCAGTACTTCATAAAAAAAGTGGCTTGTTAATGTTTTGGTTGACCGCTTGTACGCAGCGCGTAGACAGTAGCAGTGTGAGGACATGTGGGCTCAAAGGTGTCTTATACAACAAGCTGCAAAGTAACGTCACATGTGCAAAAATAAAAGACACAAAGTTAAAATGGTTGCATGGCTCGGGCTAACTAAGCAAAGGCTATAATGATCCTAGGGGGGACCATATATAACTACTAGTGTCTACTCTACTACTACCTGATTTATACTAGTGATGTATGTTAAATACTATTAACTCATTTTTCAGTCTTGCTACTGACCAATAGGGGGAGGTGTATATGACGCCAAAAAAATGTGTAATGTTTTCTAGGCGCACTACCGACCACGACCACCATTGCCGGGGCCAGCGAAGGCGACGTGGAGGGAGAGGATGTGACAGTTGCCGATACCGACGATGGAGTGGTAGGAGGAGTAGTCCCCACCGACCCCGCAGGCGCAATCCTCCCGCCATCCCTGTAGAAAAGACCCCCGCCATAGATATTACAATGGCTGGGGGGTCCGCGGCGGATAGAAACGGTCCGCCGATTTTCCGCACAGTCGACATGTCGACCGGGCGGAAAAGGGTTCAATATGGTGGCGGTGTCTGAACACACCGCCAACCATATAATCTGCATTTTGGAATAACTTTCCGTGGCGGCATTGCTGCCACGGAAAGGCATGCGGAGTATGCTTGGGGTGCCCGTTGAGGGCCCCCATGGAGGGTGCCTATGCTATGGTACCCCCCTGTCATTCAAAGCACAACGTGGCAGGCTCCGCGCGGGGCCTGTCACGCTGTGCTTGGAGAAGCACAACATGTATTTTTAGCATTGCGGCGGGCGGTGCTTTCGGCACCGCCCACCACAATGTTAAAAAAACGGGATGCGCCCGCCACTGTGGCAGGCGCATCCTAATTGTCCCCACGGGACCCCCGCCCTTATGGCGAGCGGTCCCTTTTTAGCACGAGGATGGCAGGCGGACTAAGTCCGCCCACCATCTGATGTCCTAAGTAAGTAAGAGTTGCTGTGAACGTTTGAAGAGTCAAGACACCCTTTAATTGGCATAGGGGCGGGAGTATTGAGTAACCAATGGCCTCATCTATCTGATTTCAACTCCGCTTTGAAAGTTTTATGGAGAAGACTAAAAGTCAGATCAGATCACCTGGTGTTCAACAAAAAAGTGAAAGACGGGTGGAAGGAAGAAGGACGGGCGAGATTTAATAAATGTTATGTACTGTGCTTTATAGTGCTACCATGTCACTATGTGTATAATTAACTTGTCTTACTGTTTTTCTAAGAGTGTATTTTACAATTGTCTTGTTTTTTTCTTTTTGATACACAGCTACTCCTTCCAAAGTTAATCGGAAGGAGTTGGCCGCCAAGGCACGGCGCCGCAAGCTGGAGGCAATCCAGCAGGAATATCGGTGGCTGGTGGTCTTGGCAGAGGAGGAGGAGGAGACTGCAGCACTTGAAGCCTCCTCCAGTGCCCCGGGCCCCAGCCACTGCCCTCCAGCAGTACGGTGCCACCGTCTGGTGGCTGCCCGCCGCCGCAACACCATCTCTGGTGCCCCCACTACTGTGGCTGCAACTGCCGCGCTCTCAGGCGCCACGTCGCCCGTCTAGAGGAGCAGATGCGTGTCGTCATGCAATCCTGCCCCACATCTTAGTGCCAGTCTTCTGCCCCTTTTTTAATTCTTGTTTGGGTGGGTGGGAATTGGGCGTTGGGGTTTTGGACATTTGGACTTTCTAAAGGACATTGGTTTGGGTTAGGGAGGGGGTGGTTCAGCTTTTGTGTTTTTTTTACATAGTTTATTTTTGTTAGGGTACTTTAAATCTATATTTCTATGTTACAAGCAATGTTGTTAATGTTTTGTAGGTGGGGTTACTGGGGTTACTGTTTTACATCACACTATTTTCTTGCTGGTGCAGGTCCGCCCATAGCCAGTGTTTGATTTAAATAATTAGCTGACTGTGTAAGACACAAACAGATAGATGTGACACCCCTCACTGATCGAGTTGTCCTACTAGTACTTTCAGTCTCTCTTCTAGTCTATGCATTCTTTATCTGGACTCAAAGGGGTGTGTGAATTCATTGAAAACATGTCCATTATTAATTATGCCTCCCCCAAACTTCTCTCAACTTTGCTTGATGTTTAACTTAGGCACAGCGATGGCTGCATGGTGAAGATGGTTTCCTTTTTCTAACATGCCATGATTGGGGTGGTGGTGGTAGTATAGTAGTAGTAGTAGTAGACACTGGCAGGGCAGCAGCATTTGCAAAAAAAGAAAATGAGACAGTCAGTCGCCTTTGAGAGACTGTTCGAGGAGTAGTAGAATGAAGTACAGTACAGAACTTACCGAGCAACAATAATATGCTAAAATATTTTACAACAAAACATAATGGTGGTGGGGATAGCCTACTAGACAGAGTTACAAACTATAGTTGTGTCGAGTCACTTGACTAGGCCTACAGCGTAACAGTTAGTGCTGTGTATGAGGAATGACAACAAATCCAATCAATGCCGGCAATTAATACTGAGGTATATGTTCCTTGTTAAATAAAAATCACCTCTAAAATATACTGCTCATGGGTGGGCAAGCAGAAGATCATCGCTCTGCCTTGAAATTGACGTACTGTTGCTTTCGCCACATCCGCCCCAGCAAGCGTGTGATTAAGTATTGGTGTACATTTAATTTAGTCACACCTCGACAATAAGTCACACAGCCCGGGGAAAGACGGTTAGGGTTTGTTGAATGGATGGGAAGGGGGTTTGGGGAAAGGTTTGACAGTGAAAAACAGTACGCATGGACAAACAAACGACAATGTTTGAAGACTACCATATCCATATCAATATGTTAAGGGATAAAAAGGAAATGCATGCATGATGATGATTGATAAGGAGACTAACCCCGGGCGTAGCACTACGCTTCGCCCACGTAGTGTACGTAGCGCTGCCTGCTTCGCACTTTCCGAAGTAGGCGAAGCAGGGCAGCGCTACGCACACGCCGAGGGCGAAGCGTAGCTGCTTGCCACCCGCCACCCACCTCCCGCCTGCCCTCCTTTTAATAATATCAGCAATGAAAAATAAATTAAAGTAAAGCGACTTACCGTAAGCGTGGAGTCTCCGGGGCTCCCTCTTTCTGTTTCTAATTTCTTCTGGCAAATGCGCATGCGCGGACACCCGCGCATGCGCATTTCTTGCGAGAAATGCGCATGCGCGGGCGTCCGCGCATGCACATTTGTCAGAAGAAATTAGAAACGAAGAAGAGGGAGCCCCGGAGACGCCGCGCTTACGGTAAGTCGCTTTCCTTTAATTTATTTTACATTGCTGATATTATTTAAAAGGAGGGCGGGCGGGAGGTGGGTGGCACGTAGTGGGGCTACGCGAAGCGCGTAGTGTGCGTAGATTTGGGCACACTACGTGCTGCTTCACGTAGCCCCACTACGCCCACTACGCCCACCCTTAAAGGAGACCCGGATTACATACACTTCTTGTTCTGTTGTTCCGGGCTTAATACTTTTACAGATAGCAAATAGAATTTTTTAATATTGGTAGGGATGAATCATAAACAGAGAGAAAACCTAATGATAATAACAACAGCAAGAAGAACACACTGTTGTAAAGATTGTAGACAAAAAAATGAATCAAATTATTTAAAAGAAGATGAAAGTTGATACTGTTACTGTGTTATCCTGGTCAAAAATGTGGACTGGATTTGCATCTCGGCATTCCTCTTGGTCCTCTCGTCCATCAATCTTGGGTGTCGCCACTCGCCACTGCCCGGCTGGAAAAAAATGTAGATTTATTGGTAAGGTACGTGTGCATTGTAATGTTTTCCCAAGTAAAGGGCAAGGCCCGGCCTGTAATTATAGATGGAAAAACAAAGGGGATATTGAGAAACAAAGTTGAAACAAATGCACAAGTTATGGTGTAGTGCAACAAGAACACTTTCCGAGGCGGCATATATGCATCATCTCTACTTTAGTCTGTTTCCAGCATTGACCTTCAACAACAACAGGACAGAGCAGGCCCACAGTGACAGGCCTGACGGCACATTGCTTAGCACATCCTCCGTTTAGAGTACTTTTTTTTTTTAAGAGTTGGACAAAGGCAAAGCACATATCCATTCCAAACATAGCATTTTACAATTTAAGTTAGTAAATCAATGCACCGCAGTCATCCCACTGCTACACTCGACTCCACATTTGGATCTGCTGTGGTTGTTGTTGACGTGTTTACCTTTAGGCTTTTATGCCAGTTTAGATTAGTGCACAATGACATAGCTTCGTGCACAACAAACAACAACAAAATCACTCAGTCTGCGACTCTGCGTTCAATGCATGGCATCAATCATTACCTGTTCCATCTCATTTTCAGTTAATGGGAAGTCGCTCTCGCCTCTGAAAGGAGGATAGCTATAGTAGTCATCTGATTCATGCTCCACTTCTTTTGGCAGGACTAGGAACATTTTTATTTTTTCTTCTATTTTCCATCATCCAATCATCATTCATGAGGGCAATGGATTTAGGCGGGAGATTCAGTATGATAGAGTGGAGGAGCTGGATTCGGAGGACTGTACTGTCAAATTGCAGACACCTGAAATTTGTAAATTAAATAAGGAGAGTAGTAGACGGTGGTAATGGAGTTGTTGTGATTCACAAGTTTGTAACCGGAACGACAGACACACAAATAAGGGGAAAAAAAAGGGAGGAAGACAGTAAGTGCAAGCCTAATTGTCAGGGAAGTATAGCTCGTCCTCAAATTTTGGGGGTTCAGTCAGTAGTAGGTAATCATGTGACACACTACTTCCGTCACCTGAGCCACTGTCCTCATCTTCCTCTCTTGCTTCATGTATTGTGTAATTCGGTGGTATGAAGTGCTGATTCATTTTGATCATTGCTAACCTCTCCACATTTTTGGGCGAGAGACTGGCCCTTCTCACTGTTACAATGGAACCAGCAGCACTGAAAACACGTTCGGAAGAGACACTTGCGACAGGGCAAGCCAGACAGCTTATCGCCAGCCTGCTGAGCAGTGGCCATTCAGATCTTTTCCTATACCAATACTGCAATGGGTTTTGATCAATGTACACCTCTGTTGGGTCGTCCAGGTAGGCCTGGACCCTCCGCTCAATGTTCAGGGGTGCTACTGGTAAGCTTTCGGGCTCTTTTCTCTGTGCATCAGCACTGTGCTTATTAATGCCTAACTGTACATACCAATCGTCTAACAATTCTACTGGGCCTAATGATCCAGTTATTGTTGCTGTTGTCGATAGTGATGGTGAGTGTTGTGATCCAAACGCACTGCCCTAAGCCTCCGAAGTTGCACTTGATGCTGCATGCCCTGCTGCAGTACTTCTTGTGGGTTGATCTTGCGGGCTTTTAATTAGCAGCCGTTCATTTTCCAACTTACTCGCTGCCTCAGATATCCAAGTTTTGTAGCGGGAAACATCAATCTCGGAAAAAGCAAAGAATGTCTTCAGTCCAAATTTAGTCCGTGGATCCAGAATTCTGGCAGAAATTTAATGTTCTTGTGACAAAATGTTATTTCCTATCCTTGTTAATTTAGCCAAGCGACGGGTGAAGCTCTCCACCAAATCATAGGCTCCCTTTTTGTCCTCTACACCTTTGTATGATTCAGACACCTTCTTCAGCTGATGCTCTAGCATTTGCAATAATGGGATAGCTTGGCCCATTGTACAGTCCTCCTTGCTGACTTCGCGTGTGAAGACCTCAAAAGGACAGAGCATCTCAGTCAGGCATTTAACTAGGCCCCATTGCTCCATCTGAAGGGTCATGCCTTTCACAGTAGCATCCCCTCTTTGCCAGACATATTAATTGAGTGGCCTGTACTGCTCAAACAGACGATCAAGCATGTAATACGTTGAGTTCCAACGTGTTGCCACCTCCTGGATGAGTGCTTTGACTGGCATCCTATATTCACGTTGAATGATCCTCAGCTGCTTCCGAGCTTTAAAAGAATGGCTGAAATGAGTGCATATTCTTCGGCAGATGGCCAGTAAGTTGCTGACTATGGGTTATTTTTTCAGAAAGTCTTGAACTATAATGTTTATGCAGTGCGCCAAACACGGAACCCTGAAATAGGAACAAACATCCATGGCCTTAAGTACATTACTGCCATTGTCTGTGGCAACAAAACCAATACTAAGCCTTCTTGGCCACAGCCAGTCAAAAACCTTGCTGCAAAACTCTTACAAAATGTTTACAGCAGTATGAGATTTCTCCATGGTGAACATGGCTACAGTTGCATGTTTCCGAGTACCTTTAAAGATCTCAGCTGTGTCAACAGCACCTCATTCAGATAGCTTATCTCTAACCCCCACAAAAGAGACCCTGTGTGCAGTGATGCACATGTAATCAGTGGCTTGGCATCTGGTCCACATGTCTGTTGTCAGGTGGATATTGTGAACAGCACTCTGCTGCAAAGCTTGTCCAACCAATTCCAGCACATCATGATGTAGTGCCGGAACAGCAATTCTTGCAAAATAGGACCGGCTGGGAACCTTCCATTTAGGGCAGATGGCTGACAAAAATTCATGGAAACCCACCCCTTCCACAAATGAAAAAGGGAGAAGGTCCAGCGCTAACATTTTAGGGAGCTTCGCATTGTACAACCGTGCCGTTGGATGGTTGCGTTGGAACTGCCCATCCAACCTAAGCATGCTCTCAATGGTAGGCTGTATTACTTTCCTTTGTGGTGCTGTTAATTTCATTAACCCACTTAGGCTCAACGACGCAGTTTGTCTCATTGCGTTACTCGGTCGCCTTGGTGTCTCAGCCTGACCCTGAGTATGGCTCTTACTGCGGTGCCACTCAGATGTTACTGAGGACGATGTGGGCGGTACCACTACACTGCTGGGGACAGGGGTAGAAATGCCTCCCTCCTCTTCACCTACCACCGCAATAGTATCGCCCCCTGATTCTTCCTGACCAACTTCAATGGGTTGAGTTTTTCTACTTTCTTTTAACTGAAGTAGGTGATTCTCCCACACGATAGTGTGGTGTATTCTGAGATGACTTGCTTGGCCTCCGGTACCATAATTTGTACCAAGCTTACCTCGCCGATCACCTTGTCGACAAATTGAGCATATAGCAACGCTCTCCTCCTTGGTGCTAACAGAAAAGAAGTCCCAGACTCGGGAGGAGAACTTTCTGGCACTGCTGAATGTGCCACTTTCAATACCAGATGAACTGGAGGGTGTGCTTGGAATGTGACTCTGTGCAGCTACACTGTGACTTTTACTTACTTCCACTACCTACTGAGATGGTTGAGCTGGATGTAGGTCCCTGCCGGGCCTTGGAAAATATGGCAGCTGGAGGTAGTGGTGGTGTAACCTGTGTTGGTGATATCTGTGCTACATCCCGCTCAGTAGCAGCCTTTCTGGATAGGGTGAGAATGTTGGTCTCCAAACCCTTTGGGGCGGGAGTGATGTATGTGATGACTGGCTCGTCTTCATCAACATCACCCCCCTCTTCTACATCTACCTCCATAACTCTAAGATTTTCTGGGACCTTCCTTTTCAGAAGCATTGTCTTGTGGCGTGCATCACTCTCAGACTGAGCTGGTGGCTGCCAAGTGGCATCACGATCATCAGAAGTGGGGCTTGAAGAAGAAGATGATGGACTAAGCCTCCTTTTCCTTGCTGGTGGTCTGGAAGACAATAGACCTTCCGAAACAGTGGTTTGCTCCACTTTGTCTGCAGGAAGCTCGATTTCCTGATATGCCCCTACATCAGGAGCAACAACTACTATGGTGGGTTGTTCTTGCGGCTGCTGCTGTTCTTGTTGCAGCTGCTGCTGTTCTTGTTGCGGCTGCTGCTGTTCTTGGTGCGGCTGATGCTGTTCTTGTTGTGGCTGCACACTTATCTGCTGAGTTTCCGCCTGCGTTGATTGTGTACTACTTTGCGATATAGACATTTCAACATCGCTGCTCGTTAGTAGGCTGGCTACCTCTGCGACACTCAAGGGCTTGGGCCTAGGTTGGTGGGGTTGGACCGCTGGTGCTGAGGTGCTGCTCCCAGCTTGGTTCCCGGACAACGATGCTGCAGGCGTAACTTTTTTGGTGCCAAAAAAAACATTGGCCGGCACACCAGTCGTGGTTAATGGCACTTCCTTTTTCTGTTCCTTCTTCTCACCAGCAACTTTCTTGGTACTGGACCTGGTACCTTTCTTTGGGGCCATCTTCGTCAGATGTCAGGCAGGACGCAGATGCACAACAAGTTCTGGTCACACGTGGACGTGATGCGCAGCAGGACTTCTGTCTGGCTGGCAGTACAACGGGTGATGATGATGACACCTCCTCCTCTGGCTTTTTGTGCACCTAAAAGCAAATAAGCCAGGAGAAGAACATCAGTGAAATGTTGCATTTGTTGTTGTGGTTCAGTTACTTACTACTGTACTAGTGCAAACAAAAGATATAGTCTAGCCATTTCTGAGACTTTGTCAACAAGGGCTATGTTATACTACTGTGTACACACACTACACTCTCAGGAAGGATAGGAAAGATAATAAGAACCACCAAAATAAAAATGTAATGGAAGTGGGGTGGACCCTATTTGCCATTAAATTATTTGAGCATCTCATCATTCATGGAGCTGCTGCTGGCAAAGGGAGTGGATGGATGGAAGCAGTAAGCCAATAGGATAACCATGCAGGCCTATATGGCAAAAGCAGGACACTAATAACTCCCAACACAAAAAAAGGCCACCAGCCACATGGACACTCACAAATCACAAACAAGCAGGGTGCCTGGGAAACACCAGGAGCTGACAAAATGCCTATAAAAGCCAGGCAACGGATGCATGCTAAAGCACACTGCTCTGCCTTTTTAATGCAACAAAATGCAAATACGAAAATTCACAGGCCCCAAAAAGGTATGCAGGGTGCATGCATTGCAGACCAACACACACCAGACACACACAACAAAGGCATGTCTTTAAGACAACCAACATCAGAAGGCCCATCCCAAAAAACAAACTTCCCAACTCAATCCAATACCATCCATGCCCTAAATGATGTCTAAATTCAACAGACCACACAGAAACACTTGATTAATAAAGCTGTGGCTACCTGCTCTGAGCCTACTGGATGAAAGCAGGCCTGTTGGCAGAAAAGGCCAGACAAGCTTGCAGGCCTAGACTTCAAAATGGCCAACAGCCACATGGGCAGGCCCAACAACATCAGAAAGCCCACCCCAAAAAGACACACTTCCCAACTCATTTCAATGCCATCCATGCCCTAAATAATGTCTAAATTCAATGGGCCACACAGAAACACTTGATTAATACAGCTGTAGCTACCTGCTCTGAGTCTACTGGATGAAAGAAGGCCTGTTGGCAGACAACAAGGCCAGACAACAAGCTTGCAGGCCTAGGCTTCAAAATGGCCACCAGCCACATGGCCAGGCCCAACAACATCAGTAAGCCCACCCCAACAAAACACACTTCCCAACTCAATCCAATACCAGCCATGCCCTAAATGATGTCTAAATTCAACAGACCACACAGAAACACTTGATTAATACAGCTGTGGCTACTTGATCTGAGCCTACTAGTTGAAAGCATCCCTGTTGGCAGACAACAAGGCCAGACAACAAGCTTGCAGGCCTAGGCTTCAAAATGGCCTCCAGCCACATGTCCAGGCCCAACAACATCAGAAAGCCCACCCCAAAAAAACACACTTCCCAACTCAAACCAATGCCATCCATGCCCTAAACGATGTCTAAATTCAACAGACCACACAGAAACACTTGATTAATAAAGCTGTGGCTACCTGCTTTGAGCCTACTGGATGAAAGCAGGCCTGTTGGCAGACAAGGCCAGACAAGCTTGCAGGCCTTGGCTTCAAAATGGCCACCAGTCACATGGGCAGGCCCAACAACATCAGAAAGCCCACCCCAAAAAAACACACTTCCCAACTCAATACAATGCCATCCATGCCCTAAATGATGTCTAAATTCAACAGACCACACATAAACACTTGATTAATAAAGCTATGACTACCTGCTCGGAGCCTACTGGATGAAAGCAGGCCTGTTGGCAGACAAGGCCAGACAAGCTTGCAGGCCTAGGCTTCAAAATGGCCACCAGCCACATGGGCAGGCCCAACAACATTAAGAAAGCCCATCCCAAAAAAACACACTTCCCAACTCAATCCAATGCCATCCATGCCCTAAATCAGTGGTTCCCAAACTTTTTCAACCCGTGGCTCCCTTGACCTATTAGCCATTGGCGCGCGCTCCCCACAATGTAACTTTTTTTTACAGGTGGGGGATGTAAGTCCAGCCTCAGGAGTAATTCCATTTTTCTCCCTGAAAATAATTGGAACTTATAACTGAAAAAAGTTTGATTCTCTGGGAGTCTGGGCTTTAATCCAACCTGTTTAGAATCAATTCACTAGCTTTAGAATGTTTTCCACCCCCAGACTGAACATTATGGCCACTCTCATAACTGTTGCACGTGCAAAATATTGTTATATTTACTAATTTAATGAGCTTAAAGTGCATGAAACATATTGACTTGATGATTTCATGCACCAGCACTTTATATTGTGAATTATCTGAATAACTAGGCCTTTTAATGAAGTGTTCTTAGTTTTAGATAGCTCCTATTTCACTATTTGATCAAATCTAAATGGTGAAAGAGTTCATGCACTTGCACTTTAAACATGATAATTGACCTTATTCCTAGAAATGTTCTAATTTTTAATTGAGTGCACACAAGATAAGCATTAAGTTTGTACATCATGTAATGGTTATAATTGACTAAATCATTAGCAATAAACATTGACATTGAACGAATGGAACCATTTGCAGAGTTCAACAGCTACTTCGCAAAGAAGTGTCCTTGGCAACAAGCCAGCTTCTCTTTGGAGGTGTCACTGCCTCTATGGGGGTTGGGGCAGAGGAGAGGGGATGGAGGGGAGCTTCGGGGCGGGGGATGTGGGGGGTGCTGCTATCTTCACTTTGGGAGCTGCGACCCTGACATAGGGACTTCTACAATGTCTGCCAACTGCATAAATTAAACCACGATCTCAAATGAGGAAAGGGTTAAGATTTTGCAGCGTCTAGAAGTGAATACGGCAACTGCATGATGCAAAGTGTTGAGAACCTACCAAAACAGCAAACGCCATCAGTGCAGGACATTCAGGTCTCAAATGCGCTGTACAAAACAACACTGGACTTTATATAAGTACCGCAAATGATGGAAAGTAAATTATTTATGCACCGCAAACAAGTGCAAGCATGTGCAAGCTGGGAGACTCGGGCGGTTGTAGGATTTGTGGGGCCCCTCTAACTTGCATACAACGTGACAAATAGGTGCCCCTAATCCTGAAGCTGCTTTATGCAGACCCCTCGTGGGCCTCTGTGCCTCAGAACACTCATCCTGTACTGTAGCGAGCCCGGTGTGCTTCCAACACATGAAAATCTTCAAGTTGGAATGATCGCAAGCTATTTCAAGACGCTCACGATCATAGAAATAGAAAGAGGACTGCACGAAAACGGTTCTCGGAGGAGATGCAAGTCTCACCGCCCAGTGGTGCCCAAACTGTGTACTTGGTGCGCGGAGCCCCTGGCTAGTTTAGACGGCGCACTGAGGTGCCACAGCGCACAGATTGGGAACCACTGCCCTAAATGATGTCTAAATTCAACAGACCACACAGAAACACTTGATTAATACAGCTGTGGCTACTTGATCTGAGCCTACTAGTTGAAAGCAGGCCTGTTGGCAGACAACAAGGCCAGACAACAAGCTTGCAGGCCTAGGCTTCAAAATGGCCACCAGCCACATGGCCAGGCCCAACATCAGAAAGCCCACCCCAAAAAAAACACAGTTCCCAACTCAATCCAATGCCATCCATGCCTTAAATGATGTCTAAATTCACAGACCACACAGAAACACTTGATTAATAAAGATGTGGCTACCTGCTCTGATCCTACTCGATGAGAGCAGGCCTGTTGGCAGACAAGGCCAGACAAGCTTGCAGGCCTAGGCTTCTAAATGGCCACCAGCCACAAGGCCAGGCCCAACAACAGAAAGCCCACCCCAAAAGAACACATTTCCCAACTCAATCCAATGCCATCCAGGCCCTAAATGATGCTTGAAAATGAAATACATTCAAAAAACACCAAAGGAACAGTTGCTACATCATGCACACACCCATGAGGCCATGACTAGCTCGGGCCTACTACTGATTACTACTACCCACAACATTTAAAAAAAAAAGGAATGATAGCTACCAAAAATAAATTGTAGTTACAACAACTGCAATGCCCCCAATCAAACAGACACAACAACCACTTACTTGTAAAATATCCAATAAAAAAAACCTCAAATCCAATTGCAATGATGCAGCAGACAAAAAGAGTGATCTTTCCAGCTCAAAATCCAAAGGCAGAATGAGCAGGAGATGGACAAAGCACTGGGAGGAGCGTGCTGGACAGGAACAGGAAGTTGGAGATTCTGTGGCACTTCCTCCCTCTCCCCACCTTTTTAAAAAAGGACTCCTTGCACAAAAAAGTACAGCCAAATGTCAATCTGAGAAGTTGTTTTCATCCAAATCATCATTTGCAGAAGGTTTCATGCTGCTATAGCTGATATTCTTCTCCAAATTGAACATTTTACATGTTCGAGTTCTCGAGCTTCACATTACTTCTGCCGGATGTTGATGGCGTGTCCAAAATGACTTGATCGCGTTCTCTCGCTCCCTGTCGCGTTGGATATGACGGGTTCGAGGTCTCTTGCTCCTTTTCGCGTTCGATATGACGTGCCCTTGTCCTCACGCTCTCGCTCGCGGTGGAGAATGACGTGTTCAAGATCTCAATCATCTCATACTCTCGCGGTGCATGATCGCGAGAAGAAAGACGTGATAGAGCGACGAATGACGTGATCGCATGACAAATGACGTTAATGCAGGCGCGAACTGTCGTGAGACAGCGCAAATGGCTACCAACAATTCAACATCTCGTGGAGAACGCGACCGGATCGGGAAAACTTGTCGGCGAATGCGGGGATTCAGGTAAGGCGATCGCTCGCACGCGAGAATGTATTTTTTTACAGCGCGAGCAAGAAAAAAAAATTCCGGTAAGATGCGGAAATTTTGACATTTTCGCACTCTCCGCAGAACGCGAAAATGTCAAATTATCGCAATTTCCGCAAGCGGAACGGAATTTTCACCCAGGCCTAAGTATGATGTGTGGATGGGCTAGCCTCTACTATCAGACCTCTCTCACAGATGACAGACATGCTTAGTAGAGTGTGTGGATGGACTGCCCTCTCCTTTCAGATCTCACTGTAAAATGATGGGTGTGTGCAATAAGGTGTGTGCCTGGACTGTTCTCTTGTTTGAGACCTCTCTCTCAAATGACAGGTGTGTGTAATAGCATGTGTGTGCATGGAGTGGACTCTATTTTGAGACCTGTCTTTCAGAGGACAGGTGTGCATACTAGGGTGTGTGGATGGACTGGCCTCTCCTTTCAGAACTCTTTCTTAGATGATGGATATGTGAAGTAGTATGTGAGGAGGAGCTGGCCTCTCTCTTAAATGAAGGATGTTCGTGGCAGAGTGTGTGGAGGGACTGGCTTCTCCACTGAGACCTCTCTATTGCATTATGGCTATGTGGAGATACTTAACTCTATTCGCAACTCTTCCGAAGCGATTGGGCGTAAACAGTAGGCTCTGATAAACACCATTTCTACTAAGACTCCTTCCTACAGTAACAAGTGTGCATAACAGAGTGTTTTCAAAGATCACCTACTCCTTCCTATTTTTCACTGCCCCGTGAGTCTCTCAAGATCGCAACATTTTTTAGAAAATGTATTAACCTTCAACTCATCACAGTACTTGTCTTACACACTTCCTTTCAATAACACAGGGTATAATATGCATTTCTACTAGTTGAATGTATTGAGAACTCACTTACTCCTTTTACTATTCATGCCCTGTAATAGTCCCAGCAGATCAGATTTAAAAACAATATATATATACATCTATTTTCATCACAGCAGGTATGGTCTAGAGACCTTCTCTACAACTCTAGGGGGATAGGATGCCTTTCTGCTGCCCCCTTTTTACTTAATTTCCACAAGGCAGGCACATTTTCACAGAAAAACTAATGGTGACCATTTCATTTCTAAAACTATAACAGCTAGCCAATGAGAGTTCTTGCTCTTGCAATACTTGCTGAAACCTTCACATTCACACAAGAGCGTTAAGGCTCACTGGGAAAATAGGTTTCTCACCCAATCACAGGGCTCCATTTTTGCATTCCGCAAGCGCAGGACGCTCATGAGACTATCGCGAACCCAACCGTCCAAATATCTAATTATGTCTTACCCTTAATAGTTCAAAAACTACTGAACGGATGTACACCAGATTACAAAATCACAATCTATGGACCAAGATCTAACTTTCTGACGAATTGGAAATAATTCTGTTCAGCAGTTTTTACTGCAGCCTGTCTTAAAGAAGTCTATGGAAAATGCATGGAGAATTATGCATTTTGGGCCCCCCCTTTTTTCTCGGTGCTTGCTGGACAGATCACCCCAAAACGTCCCAAAAAGGAGCTGAGGCCGTCAATGTTTCTTAGAAAGTTTTGTAATGATTGGTCAATCTGAGCCAAAGTTATTAGCAAACCAAAAAATTATCCGTGTACGAAAAAGCAGACCTAAGCATATCTACCTAGTGGCAACCGCCACTAGGTAATATTCACACTGATAGATTTACCTGATATTCTTATCATTTTGTGGTAAATACCTGCGTGGTAAAGGCAATGCGTGGTAAAGACTTTGCATGGAAAAGGATGCGTGGTAAATGCCGGGTTGTAAAGGCTGTTGCCCCTTAGAATTCATAGAGATATTCATGCAAGCATTGTTGAGAACCTTAAGCTATATTAAATGTTGAAGAAACAATCGAAATGTCCGACATCTGCTATTGAAAACTGAGGAGGGCCAATGGTGCAAATGTACTGTTGTGTATAAAGCATACAATAAAAACAATACTCACATTTAACCATTTGGCTCTAGGTTTGTGCATTAATATGCCTCTTCGAAAAGCCGAAGTTATCTTTTCCTGAATATGGTCGAACGTATTGATTTATTTGACGACGACTTCCCTCTCTGCTAAAGTTATTCACACAGTGCATCTGTTTTATGCAACAAAACCATGTGTATCTATGTTTTTTTAATTAAGGTCGTTCACATTAATTTGCATTTCCATGTTTTCATTCCCATCATGATGCAATTTTCCTAATTATTTTGAGAAAGGCATGCTAACTCTGTTTGAGCAATGCTTTCTGTGCATATCTAAACATTTCATTTGCATCTGTTAAGTATTCATTAACTAAAATGGCAAAGCATTTAAATTGCAGATACTTTTTGTTAGTCACTATTTGCTGTTTTTGTAATAAGCACTTCAGTGAAACGAGAGAGGGTTAATCCTTTAATTATCTACTGTGGCATTGTGTTATGTATGTCAATGGTTTCCGAATAGCATGGCGTATGCACTGCACATTTATTTATCCAAGTATATACTAATTTCCTCTTTCTCCATTTCAAAGTAAATATCGACATTCCTTAACAGTTATCGAATCTGAGATTATTTACTCTAGTTAATGGCGAAACAATTCTTTCTCTTTCACTCATAATTCGTGTGCCTTTTTCTAACGCTCACATTTTCTATACATATGAAGCCAATTCTTGCACACTCTTGTCTCGTTCAGAATAGTTATACCTAAATCCCTGATCCTGTTTTTCTATTTCGTAATGGAATTTACATTCAAAGCCTAGTAAAACTTTTATCTGGCAGCACCAAACAGATTCGATTGAGGTCACTTCTCTTTGAGATTACGTTAAATGAAATGAAAATTAAAAATTTCACCATATATATCGACTATTGATTTACTTATTTAACAACTATAGCGCTTCTTAACAACCAGTACAAAATAGCAGTCAGAATAAAAAAATAAGCAACAGCATGAGCTCAATCTTGTTAACAAATAGACAGTTGTGCTTACCTACAAGTTTCTCAAAAGTCATTAGGGTAGGCGCAGACGTTACTGAACAAGTAAGCTCATTCCATAACTTTGGAGCCAGAAGTACAAACTTAATAAAAGTAAAATGGCGCACAGGGTGGCCCAACTACCAGAAATAGGCACAAGGAACCACACAGAATGTAGCTCAAGAGGAAGAGTGTACAGTGACAGGGGTGTAAAGCGGTACCCCTGCAGTCCATGCGGTGCACGGAGGCCCAAACCCTACAGAGGCCCCCAAGGCTCTAGAAGTCCCCATTCATTATAAAAACCTACGAAGATCCTTGAGATGTGGGAAACTCAAGATGCCTCATCACATTCTGCATGGGGGCTCCATTATTTTGCATTGCTCCACCGTACAGTGGAGGAGTCAAAAGTATATTAAATTGAAAGGAAAGCGACAGCCAACTGTGCTAATCTATTAGTAAGTCATCAGTACTGTGCACCATGTGTGCCAAGGGAATGTAAATCAAATGCTGTGCCTGCAGCACCGATTGTGCCACCCACACCAGCAGCCTTTCAAAGGTGCCTCAAACCTGCCACTGCAGTGTCTGCATGCAGTTTTAACTGCCATGTTGACCTGGCAAGAGCAACCACTGGCCAGGACCTAACCTTCCCTTGTCTCACATATAGGGTGCCCCTCAGGTTGCCCCAGAGTACCCTCATGGACAGGGTGCAGTGTACTTGAAAGGTAGGACATGTACTGGTGTCTGTGACATGATAGTGAA
This sequence comes from Triturus cristatus, assembly GCF_964204655.1. NCBI lineage: Eukaryota > Metazoa > Chordata > Amphibia > Caudata > Salamandridae > Triturus > Triturus cristatus. Next base: position 722,594,355 of record NC_140582.1, read on the forward strand.
ATACAGTGCATTTTGTTTTTCACTAGCGAAAGGCTATCTATCCCATAGGAGTGAATGGAAGTTGCTTTTTTACATCTTACAAGCGTAACTTCCTATTGGGACAAGATAGGGAAATGGAGTTTGTGCTCCCTGAACTCAGAATTGAATAACCAATCTTTTAGTAAAGAAGGTTTTTAAATTGTGTGTTTGAAAATGCCATTTTTACAAAGTGTGTGTCTTGCTTCATCATCGGTTCTAACTCCTTATCGGGTTGGCGGTGCAATACCCGATCAAGCGCCCGGAAGGGGCCTTCTTCGCAGAGATTTTTTTTCCAATGCCGATGGGTGTGGTGCGTGTGAGGGCCCTATAGTAACTAGTGTAGGTGACAGTGATGTGTGAAATAAGTGAAATATATAAAACAGGAGATAGTGATCCACTCAGAACAATTTTAATGAGTTGTGGTCACTACCCTGATTAAAACCAAAGTGAAACGCACATTCTCACTCTAAGGTTTGTGAGGGTATGTGCTGGAAAGGTCAACATGTTTCTTGCCTGTTTATCTATTAATTGACAATTCGTCAGGACCAGGATAAATTCCACCTACACTTTTTTTGGTGGTGTTCACGACCTCATGCTTTGGAAGCAGTCCGGTCCGGTAGAGTAGAGGGAGGGAGTAGGAATACGGATGTTTCCTTGTCTCAAGAATCAACACTTTATTCTAGTGCATTCCTCTACTGTTGTCCGATGCCACTCACCACAAACCCAATGAGGGTTGTGATGTTAACTGGTACTACACATTTTCTTAGTGTGCTGTACGTGTGGTCTACTCTGATACCTCCATGAGGTCGTGACCACCACCAAAAAAAGTGTAGGTAGAATTTATCCTAGTGCCTTCTTTTGACTCAAGGTCAACTATTTAGCATGTAGAGTGGTGATGGAGCAGGGATTGTTTCAATCAGAGTCTTGATTTATGATCATCAGGGCTAATCCTCACTGTCCTAGGCAAATGGATCTTTGCTGTTGTTTTAGAGAAGATCAAGAGCTGTACATCACATTAACACAGTTCTAAACTATCTCAGTCAGTAAAGAGAGGTTGCTATGAATTAAAGTGTTTTATCACTCACATTTTTGTAAATTTCTTATTCATCTCAGCCATCAAATATTGATAGAAATTCCTAATCAATATTGGTCAATATATAAAACATGCTAAAATGCGTGAAGCACATTCCATAAAGGAAATGCCCCTGTTCTAAGAATGATACAAAAAGGTATCAATAACAGAGACCCATAAAGAGTTGTTATATCTAGTGAAATCATAAAGCTTTAGCATTAATGTCAGCTCCATAAATGTATATTCAATCAAAGTAGAACTTCTCATAAAAGATATTCAAGAAACGCAGTAGAGGCTGAGAGCAGAGTGGAATGGGAGGAAAATGAGGTTGTCTGAGTCTACTCTAGGAACACATACTATGATACACAGACAAAATATTCTGTTTCAATCGTCATGTAGCTACTTTTTTCTGTTGATCAATCAGACTCCGATGTACCATAGGAATCCATTCACTCCACGTCTTTTAAGAGGAACACAAAATTCTTCAGACAGCAATTTCAAAGACCATAACTACGTTTTATCATTTCTTAAGTTTCTCATGATTCTCATGATTCATTTTCCCATTCAAGTCTACATTGCCATGTGTGGAATTTCATTTCGAACCTTCTAAATAACAAGTTTATTCATTAGCTAATATTGGTCTTTTTGGAAATGTAAACATCGGTGTAAAGCAAAAGAAAACATTTTTCACAGCAAATATTCATTGGAAAAAAAGTTAGTTGAAAAGGTCAAGATTAAATTAAATGCTGATTTAAAGTTTCTCCGCACTGTTAACTTTCACATCTCAAGCTTCAGAGTCTTGATTTATAATCATCAGGGCTAATCCTCTGTCCTAGGCAAATGGATCTTTGCTGTTGTTTTAGAGAAGATCAAGAGCTGTACATCACATTAACGCAGTTCTAAACTATCTCAGTCAGTAAAGAGAGGTTGTTATGAATTAAAGTGTTTTATCATTCACATTTTTGTAAATCATCCTTATTCAAAGTCAGAAGTTAATTTTTTATTCATCTCAGCCATCAAATATTGATAAAAATTCCTAATCAATATTGGTCAATCAATAAAACATGATAAAATGCATGAAGCACATTCCATAAAGGAAATAACCCTATTCTAAGAATGATAAAACAATTTATCAATCTCAGAGACCCATAAAGGGTTCTGATATCTAGAGAAATCATAAAGCTTTAGCGTTAAAGTCAGCTCCATCAATCTATATTCAATCAAAATTCTTCAGACAGCAATTTCAAAGACTGCAACTACGTTTAATTATTTCTTAAGTTTCCCATGATTCTCATGATTCGTCCTCCCATTCAAGTCTACATTGCCATGTGTGGGATTTAATTTTGAACCTTCTAAATAACAAGTTTATTCATTAGCTAACAATGGTCTTTTCGGAAATGTAAACATCCGTGTAAAGCAAAAGAAAACATTTTTCACAGCAATTGTTCATTGGAAAAAAATTAGTTGAAAAGGCCAAGAATAAATTAAATGCTGATTTAAAATTTCTCAGCTCTGTTAACTTTCATATCTCAAGGTTTTAGGCCTATCATGTTTAATTATGATTGCCTAGTGTAATTTTGCATGAAATTTTGTGTTGAGTCTCAATAATTTTGATCATTATTTCTCAATACTTTTAAACGCTTGTCCAGTGGTGATGTCAGTATACCGTGTTCCATGAAGAAGTTGTTTTGACCAGACCTTCTTTATCTGTGTCCTGGAGAGGAAGCCTTCTGGCCCATTGCTGTAAAAGGCCACTTCTATATGCTAACCAAAATCTTTGCACTAACATCTCAAGTGTATAATGTGTGCGCATGTATGTGATGCATACAGTGTGTTTATCAGGGTGCCAGAATAATGGAGGCCTAATGGAGGCCTACGAGTTCCATTTTGGAGGCCCTGGCTTATTTCTGTGACAAGACGGAGGTACAATTATTCTCCCATACAGTGTAAGTGTACTAATGACATTCATGTAGCTAGCGAAAGGAGACATAGCTAGACTTACCAAAGGAAAGATCATCCATGAGACCAATGAGGTCAGACAGAATACAAGTTACAGTAGCCCAAGCACAGGTATGTGAATTGGTACTGTTTTACAGTTTTTTTCCAAGTATTCCCTTATAAATGTGTTGATTAAAGTACTTTTCTTTTAACAAAGTAAAACACTGGATTCGACATTGAGTAACTGTGTTAGACTGTGATTGTTGAGTGCCTAGTTTGTGGACTAACACACTGACTCCTTGAGAATCCTGTGAATTCTCTCCATCGCTACCACTTAGAGTCAAGTGTTGAAGGGGTTTATTTGACCCAGTCTGCAAGATCTGCAAAAACTACACTTCATGATATCTACTGCGCAGGCCACACAATTTTAGATTAACCAAGGGGTCATAAGACCACTGGTGTATTTTAGAATTTATGACTTTGTTTTAGCATCCACACCTTTGAAAAATTGGAGCTTACTGATTCCTAAAGGGGAAGGCGTATTGGTTAATGTGTTACTAGCCCACACTTCAAGATAATTTGGGGTATCCTGCTACAGTACATTACATCTTGGGCCTTAAATCCTGATCTGCTCAAGGGTCCTTACACCCACGACTGAATAGAGACATTGAGTTCCTATCAAAGTGGAAGCAGTTAAGTTCTGGACCAACCTTGTTGATACCCTCACTATCCACATCAAGAGGTGGCTGATAAGAGTATTGAAGAAAACGATGATGGCACACTGAATTTACCTCAAGGGTTATTGGCGGTTACCTACTTCATCTCCCAAAGCCAGGCCAGCATTTCCTGGCATAGAGCCAGGCTGCATGGCCAAGGCTGCTTCCAAATTAATGATCTCTAAATTCACTGGAGGGGGTCAACAATAACAAGTAGAGTTAGTGTCTGACACTGTCAAGGTGAAGGATACAGTGCTGTGCAGTCACTTGTATACAACTATATGTACAAGGAATGTGGCACTCCAGGCATCTCTTTCATTGTAAAAGTGGAAGTGTTCCTGTGCGTATGAAACTCAACAATTGAACAAACACCACCTCTTCTTTATTATTCAGCAACTAGCACTTATAGTCATCTCTTCAGCATCATTACATTAGCAAGATGCCACTATAAGATCAACGCAAATAACTACAAACAAAGGAAAGGACAATATGACCCAAAAAGTAAAAATGCACATACTAAAATGGTAAAATATTTAAAAATAGATCATACAAAAGAGTGTAAGACAAACACAATATGATACAAAGGTCAGTTTTGAAATGGCAGTGCTGAACATTGCCATTACATGCAATCTTGATACAAAAAGTAGAAATAGGCAACAAAAAGAGAACACAACAAAAAGACAACTGAAGTAAAAAAAACATTGCATGAGAAGATTTAGCACATTATTTCAGATTTCTCATACCAAGCCACATACTGTGCCTGGTCTGACATTCAAAACGTGAGTAAGATCTTGGCTCTGCCTAGAAAGGCTTAGAGGATACACTCTCATGGTTAATTTCTGATTACCGTTTTTGGAATGGTATTTGGGGCACTCAGAAATCAAAAAATTATTAACCAGATGTTCTTAAATTTGCAAAGTTGTAAGCAATACACTAATGTGCAGGCTTTGTGATCTGTAGTGTATATGATGGTGGTTGCTGCAGCACAAGAACAATCTACATAGAGTTATGCTTGCGTGGTCTCAAGGTGAGGAAATTAACATGAGCCAGTCAAATCATTGTTTCGATTGACATCCTGCTGTTGCCTTCTGCTGCTAACAGTCAGTAGTGTGACAGTTCTTACAAAGATCAGCTATTAGTCGTCCTACTTAACAATGTGTGTGCTCTTCAATGCCGAGCAGATTCATAAATGCTAGAGTGAATGAAACAATGAGTATATGACAAGCATGTCAAGCATTGGCAAAATATTCATATAAATTGTATACCCACATTTTGGATGAAACACACAGTGTTGTTCTCAAGAATGGATGAGGCAATGTGTCTCTAATGATAAGATTAAAAAAGGCTGTTCAAAATATAATGAATAAGTAAAGTCTAACTCAAAAAGGGAGTTTGAGATCAGTACATTTAGAAAAATCACAAAGGTTTAATAGAATACTTAGGTGAAATACAGAAAGATAAAAATATAGCGGTCTCAATAAATCAGTCAAAATACATAGATATCAATAGCCATGAAGGCTATCAGAGATTAAATTGATGCAGCTTTAGCAAAATCTGAAAAATGGACTAAGTCCAAAATGTGCAGCAAACCAATAGAGAAATAGACATCACACCTAAGTACAGACCCAAAAAGTTCTGTCTCACCCCCTCATTAAAGGGGTTTTATAAGAAATCTCACCAGGTGAACAATTGTATTGATGCAACAACAAATCACACTGTAGCATCATAAACATCATATATTACCACTAACCTATTACTATCACCACTACATGAACAATAATTGAAAAATTGGCCCCTTCCCCGACTTGCACCACAGCCCCGATGCCTGCCAATGCAGCACCGTATCGACTGCCCCCGTCACTGAGATCGCTGCCTGCACCAGAGCTGAGAACACCGCTTGTGACGCTCACGACGCACCGCCCCAATTCGTACCGCAGCCCCGACCTCACCGACAAGGGTGCTTCATCATCACGGAACCAATACCTGACCTCCCGAATCCATTGAACCTGCATCATCGCAAGGAACCGATGCCTCAACCCCACCGTGTAGTCACATCCCCAGCAACAGTAAGGAACCAAAACCCCACCTCCCCTGCATCACAGTAAGGAACCAACGCCTCACCTCCCCTGTGGTCATAATGAACTGACACCATCCAGCGCCGATATAGCGTCACCTCCTGGAAACAGTGCACCGTCTTTATTTTCATCATTTGCCATTGTACTGTTCGTTAGGGTCTGTGTTACTCCAGGCCCAACGCCACGCACCTCGTGACTTTATTTTTGTAAATAACATATTTTTGGTGATATCTGACTTATGTATGATGGATTTTTGTCATTTGGTCTTGTGTTTAAATAAAGATTTCTTATTTTTCTAAACTGGTGTGGTGTCCATTTGTAGAGTTTTCACTGCATTACTGTATGTGTGCACAAAAGCTTTACACACTGCTTCTCAGATAAGCCTGTCTGCACTTGCCAAAGAACCAAGGGGGTGCAGGGGTTGTCTAAGGGCGTAAATCCCTTACCCTGACTAGAAGCAAGGGTTCCTATATGAAGAAAGGTGCAAACTATTGCCAACTAGAGACCCATATTTCCAATGGGCAAGAAGCATGGCTAATGAGCAGCTTGCGACTTCACACAGCTCTATTGAAATATAGAAGACCCCAGCCCCCAAATAAATCCCTCTACAGCCCTTCTTTGTGTGCCTTGATTACATTATCTCTATATCTCATGCACAACTCTCAGTAGCCTTTTTAAATCTGTTAACGCTTTCCTTTGTGCAAAATCATTAAACTATTAAGCCCTTCTCTCAATGGACTGGGAGCAGCATTAATCCCCTAAGCATGTTGGTGCTCCACAGCTGAGCCTGGTCTCAAAATCAATACATTCAATAATACATGGAGCACCATAGGCTCAAAAAAAGGGCAGAGAATATTTCGGTATCTAATCATGAAGGTTTATTAAAAATAAATTATGATCAGGCTATAGGTGCTTCTATTAATAGGCAATCAAATTAGATTAAATCTAAATAGAGGACAAACCAGCACAGGGTCTCCTCAAAGAGAAGGACAAAGAGTAGTCCTATCTCTGAAAGAGCACTTAAAAAATCTACTACTCTCCTCTGCTCTATCCTTCTCATGACTCAAGTCCGGTCTAAAAACATACAACTCTAACACATTGCCCAACTACATGCAGTTCTCAGAAGACTGTCCAATCAGATTAAAACAAAATGATACAATTACATATTTGTTATGTTTACAAAGTTTCTCAAAATACAGGTTTCTTTCTGCAACCTACAATCTTAGAGTACCTGTAACTAGACAAGACATATGCCCATGTCTGCACTCCGCAAGGTGTTATCAAATGTGTTATTCAATAGCACATTCCACGATTATGAAAAAGAAAGGAAATAATTTCTTCACATGGGAAAGAAAGAATAAAGAACATTGTATTCAAGAATTAAAACTCCAGCTTCCCCCCCCAAAAGATATTTGGGTGTCACAAAAAAAAGATGGCAGCCAACTCTAGACATTTTGAAATTCATGCTTACGCTAACTATAGTCATACTAAACGTAGATAAATATCATTTCTTCCTACAAATAGCATTAGCATGTTTATGCCTTAATGTTTTGTAAATGCAAAACATTTATTACAGAATTCTTTTTTTCCAGAGCATGATGTGTGTATCTATGCTCTCTTTGCACTCCTTGTCTTGGTGCCTTTGCTGTGATTTTAACCTTGAAAAAAGGAAAGGAATGTCCCCTGCATGGTGTACCTTTTTGTTCCCCAGCCCTGAATTCCTGACTACGATTTTTTGATATCTAGGATTCTGATTTTGGCCCAAGTGTCATGCTAATCTAGTAGTGTGTGCACCAAGGTTTAGGCTTGTTCCTTGATATGACTGAGGGCCTGTGACCTGGTGGGGTGCACCAAGCGTGCCCTCTTTTGACTCAAGGTGAACTATTTGGCATGTAGAGTGGTGATGGAGCAGGGATTGTTTCAATCAGAGTCTTGGTTTATGATCATCAGGGCTAATCCTCACTGTCCTAGGCAAATGGATGTTTGCTGTTGTTTTAGAGAAGATCAAGTGCTGTACATCCCATTAACGCAGTTCTAAACTATCTCAGTCAGTAAAGAGAGGTTGTTATGAATTAAAGTGTATTATCATTCACATTTTTTTAAATTTCTTATTCATCTCAGCCATCAAATATTGATAGAAATTCCTAATCAATATTGGTCAATCAATAAAATATGATAAAATGCGTGAAGCACATTCCATAAAGGAAATGGCCCTGTTCTAAGAATGATAGAAAAAGGTATCAATATCAGAGACCCATAAAGAGTTGTTATATCTAGAGAAATCATAAAGCTTTAGCATTAATGTCAGCTCCATTAATCTATATTCAATCAAAGTAGAACTTCTCATAAAAAGATATTCAAGAAACTCAGTAGAGGCTGAGAGCAGAGTGGAATGAGAGGAAAATGGGGTTGTCTGAGTCTACCCTAGGAACACATACTATGATACACAGACAAAATATTCTGTTTCAATCGTCATGTAGCTTCTTTTTTCTGTTGATCAATCAGACTCCGATGTACCATAGGAATGCATTCACTCCACGTCTTTTAAGAGGAACACAAAATTCTTCAGACAGCAATTTCAAAGACCGTAACTACGTTTTATCATTTCTTAAGTTTCTCATGATTCTCATGATTCATTTTCCCATTCAAGTCTACATTGCCATGTGTGGAATTTCATTTCGAACCTTCTAAATAACAAGTTTATTCATTAGCTAATATTGGTCTTTTTGGAAATGTAAACATCGGTGTAAAGCAAAAGAAAACATTTTTCACAGCAATTATTCATTGGAAAAAAAGTTAGTTGAAAAGGTCAAGGTTAAATTAAATGCTGATTTAAAGTTTCTCCGCACTGTTAACTTTCACATCTCAAGCTTTTAGGCCTAGCATGTTTATGTATGATTGCCTAGTGTAATTGTGAATGAGTCTCAATAATTATGCACTTTAATGAACATTATTTCTCAATACTTTTAAACGCTTGTCCAGTGGTGATGTCAGTATACCGTGTTACATGAAGAAGTTGTTTTGACCAGAACTTGTTCTGGCCCATTCCTGTAAAATGCCACTTCTATATGCTAACCAAAATCTTTGCACTAACATCCCAAGTGTATAATATGTGTGCATGTATTTGGTGCATACAGTGTGTTTATCAGGGTGCCAGAATAATGGAGGCCTAAAGGTACCATTTTGGAGGCCCTGGCTTATTTCTGTGACAAGATGGAGGTGCAATTGTTCTTCCAGACAGTGTAAGTGTACTAATGACATTCCTGTAGCTAAGAAAAGGAGACCTAGCTAGACTTACCAAAGGAAAGAGCATCCATGAGACCAATGAGGTCAGACAGAATACAAGTTACAGTAGCCCAAGAACAAGTATGTGAACTGGTACTGGTTTTTTTCAACTATTGCTTTTTAAATGTGTTGATTAAAGGTCTTTTCTTTTAACAAAGTAAAACACTGGATTAGACATTGAGTAACTGTGTTACACTGTGACTGTTGAGTGCTTAGTTTGTGGGCTAACACACTAACTCCTTTAGAATCCTGTGAATGCTCTCCATCCCTACCACTTAGAGTCAAGTGCTGAAGGGATTGTACTTGACCCAGTGTGCAAGATCTGCAAAAACTGCACTTCATGATATTTACTGCGTTGGCCACACAATTTTGGATTATCTAAGGGGTCATAAGACCCCTGGTGTATTTTTGAATTTATGACTTTGTTTTAGTATCCACTCTTTTGAAAAATTGGAGCTCACTGATATTCAAGGGGGAAGGCATATTGGTTAATGTGTTTCTAGCCCACACTTCAAGTGAATTTGGGTTATCCTTCTACAGTACAGTAGCCTTCAATCTAGGGGTGGGCGGAATTTGCGAAATTAACTTTCGCAAATTATCGCGAAAATGTTTAAAATTATCGCAAACAAGCGGAAATATCGCGAAGATGCGGAAGTTTTTTTCCGGCATGTTCGCGAGATTTTCTGCATGGTTGCGGGTCGCCAACTTACCCATGTGGTTGCTTGCGGGCGCGGCCATCTTGTTTTGAGTTTTCTCGCGGTGCATGATCGCGAGAAGAAAGACGTGATCGCGCGACGCATGACGTCACTGCGGGCGCGAACTGTCGCGAGACAGCGCAAATGGCTAAAAACAATACAACATCAATACAACATCTCATGGAGAACGCGACCGGATCAAGAAAACTTGTCGGCGAACGCAGGGATTCAGGTAAGGCGATCGCGCGCACGCGAGAATGTATTATTTTCTAGCGCGAGCAAGAAACAAATTATCGCCAAGCTGCGGAAACCGGAATTTTTGACATTTTCGCGCTCTCCGCGGAATGCGGAAATGTCAAATTATCGCAATTTCCGCGAATGGAACGAAATTTTCGCCCAGGCCTACTTAAATCCTGGTCTGCTCAAGGATGCTTTCACCCATAACTAAATAGGGACAATTCACAGAACTAACTTAAGACAAAATCCTAAACTTACTACTCATGGTATTCAGAGAATGCACTAACGACTGTCCTAAGTTTACTTACGCACTCGGGCCGGAATTTCTGCACCCAGAGTGTAAGCTCCACACCCGGCGTGGAATTTCCACCATCGGGCCGGAATCTCTGCTTCCGATCCGGAATAACCACAATCTGGTGTTAATTGACTATATCTGATGCATTGCGGGTATTCCGTCCCAGCGGATATTCCGGCCCGATGGTGGAAATTCCGCTCCGGGTGTGGAACATCCACTCCAGGTGTGGAGCTTACACTCTGGGTGCGGAAATTCCGGCCCAAGTGCGGACTTAGGACAGTCGGAAGTGCATTTTGTGAATACCATGAGTAGTAAGTTTAGGATTTTGTCATAAGTTAGTTCTGTGAATCAGGCCCATTGAGTTCCTATCAAAGTGTAAGCAGACAAGTTCAGGACCCAACCTTGTTGATACCCTCAGGATCCACATCAAGAGGTGGCTGATAAGAGTATTGAAGAAATCGATGATGGTACACTGCACTTACCTCAAGGGTTGGTGGCGGTTACCTACTTCATCTCCCAAAGCCAGGCCAGGACTTCCTAGCATAGAGCCAAGCTGCATGGCCAAGGCTGCGTCCAAACTAATGATGTCTAAATTCACTGGAGGGTGTCAACAATAACAAGTAGAGTTAGTGTCTGGCACTGTCAAGGTGAAGGATACAGTACTGTGCAGTTACATGTATACAACTACATGTACAAGTAATGTGGCACTCCAGGCATCTCTGTCATCATAAAAGTGAAAGTTTTCCTGTGCGTTTGAAACTCAAAAATTGGACAAACACTATCTGTTCCCTATTATTCAGCAACTAGCACTTATAGTGATCTTGTTGAAGATTGCATTAATCTCTTAGCATGAGCTGAAAGCCATTTTGTACTTGGCAGCCATTTTAGTTAGCTATGTGCTGGACATTTGCTGTTTCCCTCTCCCAGAGTCTTGCACATGCTCAGATGTGGTTAGCTAGTAGAGTGCACCTGTTCCTAGTATAGAACTGTCAGGCTGTTCTAACTGATGTCAGCAACTTATTACTCCTCCTACTTGTTGACTGTGCAGTTTCTGTATGACCATCTATGTGCATAACTCTTCTCATGTGTACTTGTACTGACTTTTTTCAGCCCCTGTGTGGGTATATAATGCCCCTGTTCTCTGTACTCCTTAGAAATGTCTCCTACAGTGATTTAGGAATTCTGTATGACGCATGTTTCCCTCTTTAGAGGTTAAATAAAAAGATGTCTTTTATATTACAGCTTCTGTGCCAATCTCTTCTTTGTTGGTTTAAAACGACCAGGTGTATCAGTGAAGCCCCAGATTAGGTTTTGATTTCTACAATTGGTGCCCTCTGTGAGGCTCATCAGAGAAGTGGCTATCCAAGGGAGTGATCCTGATGGGAGACAGGAATCTACTGAGGAGGACAGAACAGGACTCTAGTAAAAAGGTACCCTAAAACTGAGATTCTGTCTCTGCAGCCCAGTATATTTCTGGTCTTCCTGATTGGACTCCTCCAACTGCTTACCACTCCTGACTGAGAACATTTTTGGCGTGAGTATTCTAAAAATGACCGTTTGTTACGACGCTTCTTGGATTTGTATGGAAATTGGCCAATATTTGGAATTTGTAAATATGTAAACTGCAGTTTATGTAGGCAGGTAATGAGAACGTTTTGCAAACTTGAACGGCACACTTTGAGTTAAGTGCTACTTTGTGTATAATATTGTATATACTGCAATATTTTTGGCATGCCTGTTCTTAGTACACATCGTAGAATGTGTTGCATTTGTGTAGGTACCCTTGGAACTTGTATTGAATTAGCCGGCTCCCCTAGAGGGGATTCTTAACTAGGTTAAGGTATAGAAACTTATTTCTTCCTTGGTGACTAGTACCCCGAGGAACTAAATTTGTACGTAGAAAGGATCCTGGTCTGTGCTCTTAGTAACATTCATAAGTGGTGATATGCAGAGCGTTTTTTTTCTTGGTTTTCTGCCAGCCAAATCTAGTGAATATGACTTACAACTAGTATTTACAAATAGTTTGGTTTAAGTACAGTCTGTGGGCTGTCTTTTGTTTCTGTTCTAAGTGTTGATCTGTGGGTTAAATGTGTGTTTAAATGTCTGTGGTTTGTCATTAGTGGTACTTATAAGTAGCGATTGCGCTCTTGGTGCAAGAATGGCTAGCCTTAAGTGCCCTGTGTTATGTGTGTGACACCATTTTGAAAATGTCTGGAATGAGCTCAATGTTTTTTTTTGTCATCATTCTGTTATGCAAAATATCATTAAAATGAAATACATTTTAAAAGAATCCAGTAAGACACTATACATGTGTGCAAATTGCCACAATGTTAAAGATAAAATTAGAATCCACATTTAATAGGAATAAAAAAGCTTCAAAAAACGAAATTGTGTGTTTTGCAATAGATAAAATTAAGATACAAAATGTCACAGCATTTATCCATCTGTATTAGGTATTAACAGGCATTCACATTATCTGAGTGAGTTGGTTGTTGCAGACCTGAATACACATTACAGAACGACAGATTTGTGGAAAGGCTGACTTGAAAGGTGTGTGAATTCGACGCCTTTACGTGTCAAGCAGCTGTGTAAACATTAGACTATTTCTGACTCCGGCCACAGAAAACAGCTGACGTCACTACCCCTTAAGTCAGTGCAAGCACGGTGTAAAATCCTGCATTTCAGACTGCTGTTTCAAAAGTTAGAAATATAGTTTCATTATTTTTGATAAACAGAGGACAGATTGACAGTAGGGATTTCTTTTCTTAATGCCTTTTTAAATAAGGATAAGAGTGGTTTTTGATGTTAAATAATAATGACTGTCCTTCATTTAAAAGTGGCGCAGACTTTCAAGTTTGGTTTCTGTTCTTAGGGCTGTGAATGAATCCGTTTAAATATGATAAGCAAAGGGATGCAGCTTGCTTTTCATATGTGGACTCATCAAAATGATTGGATTTATTAAAAAAAAATAAAAAAATATTTTGATTATATAAAAAATGTTATTTAAAATAGGTGCATTAAATTCGTTTTTTAATATTTATAATGCCTAATAATGATGCTGTGACCTCCTAGCATCCAAATTGAATTTAAGCCAAGCCATACAGCAATAGGGGGTCACTTACATGTTAAATGTCACTTTACCCAGGCGTACAAAACTTATTTTTATAAGGGTATACATTATACATTTCTGATGCCACATCTCTGGGATATGTAGAGGACATTCTGGGGATGATTATTATGCAAACACATTGTAGAATATTCATTTTTAAGTGCCCCAAACATCAAATTCGAAATTGAGTAAAATTCACTATTTAAATGAGGTTATTCCAATCAGAGCAGCTTTTAAACTGCCTTAGGCTCCAGTAAATGCACATATGTAAGTATAGAATGAATAGCTGACATCTATACTGCTAGACAAGCACTCAGCACACTGCTTACAAATATAAATATGTACAAAAAACTGGCAGAAGTTATTAAGCTTACCTCTGAATTACTGGTAGACAGGAATGGAGTGGGTTGTTGAGCTCTCAGTTTCCAGGGTCACTTTGAATTGGTAAAGGTAAAACTGCATGAAAACCTTGCACGCAAGATGGGACAGCTGCGAACAGGTTAAAGGTCGAAGTTCTACATTTAGAAGCAGGGCTCAGCGCAACGTTTGCTTTGACATTTCGACATTTGAACGACGAAATGGCAGAGCAGGGACAGAAAGAGGTTTTGCTTACTTTTTTTGGGGCAAAAGCAAGTTTTTGTGCACTTATATGAACAGAGTAGTATAATGGTATATGTGAGCTCTTATCAAGACAATGGCTCTGTCATATGTATAGCACTAATGCTTTTAGGGCTGAATTAAGCAAGCAATGGGATTTAGTTTGAATTCATGTGCCCTCGTGTTACACTTGTACATTTGCTAAAGGAATATGTTCTTTAGCTAGCTCAATGTGCTATTTAGCTCCTCTGAGTTTGTTTATGCCCAGTTGCTACACATTGGGGTTGATAGTGTTGACAGAATGAAACCTGTTACAGGTTTCCTACTGTCGAAAATGGGGGAAGGAGGCTAGCTCCTCTACAAATTAAGGGTAGGCAAATTTATGTTTTCTCTCTCTTTTTCTACATTTCTTTTGAGCCTGTCTAAACTGTCTGTGAAATAGCCATGAGACATTTAATTGGCTATTCAGTAATACTGTTTTAAACATTATTAGCATTAATAAAATGAATAAATAAATTTGCTATGTTACTGCGGATCACTGACATAATATCGACTTATAGACTTACAAAAATATCGATGCCAAAATATAGAATACCAAATATCGACTCCCTATCTCCAAACAGGAAAGTACAAAAATATAGAATCCAAAATATCGTTGTAAATAATATAGTTAGTCAAAATATTGAATTTTTTAAATGTTTTATAAGTAATGTAAAATTAATGAAATAATACATATAATTAACTGACACATACTTAAAAATACTTAAATAACATTAAAATTAATAAATAATTAATGTAAGTAAAAAAAAATATTAATACATATATATTAACGTAATATTGATTAAAAATATTCAATATTTTCTGCGTAAGATAGCGGGCGGGTAAAATTTACTATTACCACTCCAGTAAGTGCAATAGTAGGGAAAGCGTTGGATAGCGGGAGGGTAAAAATTACTATTCCCACTCCAGAGAGTGCAACAGTCGGGAAAGCGTTGGATAGCGGGAGGGTAAAATTTACTATTCCCACTCCAGTGAGTGCAACAGTAGGGAAAGCGTTGGATAGCGTAGGGGTAAAAATGACTATTCCCACTCCAGAGAGTGCAACAGTAGGGAAAGCATTGGATAGCGTAGGGATAAAAATTACTATTCCCACTCCAGAGAGTGCAACAGTAGGGAAAGCGTTGGATAGCGGGAGTGTCAAATTTCCTATTCCCACTCCAGTGAGTGCAACAGTAGGGAAAGCGTTGGATAGCGGTAGGGTAAAAATTTACTATTCCCACTCCAGAGAATGCAACAGTAGGGAAAGCGTTGGATAGCGGGAGGGTAAAAATTACTATTCCCACTCCAGAGAATGCAACAGTACGGAAAGCGTTGGATAGCGAGAGGGAAAAAATTACTATTCCCACTCCAGAGAGTGCAATAATAGGGAAAGTATTGGATAGCGTAGGGGTAAAAATTACTATTCCCACTCCAGAGAGTGCAACAGTAGGGAAAGTGTTGGATAGCGGGAGAGTAAAATTTACTATTCCCACTCCAGTGAGTGCAACAGTAGGGAAAGCGTTGGATAGCGTAGGGGTAAAAATGACTATTCCCACTCCAGAGAGTGCAACAGTAGGGAAAGCGTTGGATAGCGTAGGGATAAAAATTACTATTCCCACTCCAGAGAGTGCAACAGTAGGGAAAGCGTTGGATAGCGGGAGGGTAAAATTTACTATTCCCACTCCAGTGAGTGCAACAGTAAGGAAAGCGTTGGATAGCGTAGGGGTAAAAATTACTATTCCCACTCCAGAGAGTGCAACAGTAGGGAAAGCATTGGATAGCGTAGGGATAAAAATTACTATTCCCACTCCAGAGAGTGCAACAGTAGGGAAAGCGTTGGATAGCGGTAGGGTAAAAATTACTATTCCCACTCCAGAGAGTGCAAAAGTAGGGAAAGCGTTGGATAGCGGTAGGGTAAAAATTACTATTCCCACTCCAGAGAGTGCAATAATAGGGAAAGCATTGGATAGCGTAGGGGTAAAAATTACTATTCCCACTCAAGTAAGTGCAAAAGTAGGGAAAATAATAAATTAATATTTTGTTAAAAAATAATTAATTATTAATACCAAAACAAGTATTACAATTAATTACCAATCATACAAGATTTAATAATTGATTATTTATAAATACCAATATATTTTTGTTTAAATAATTACCTATTAATAATTAATTAACAACCAATTATTTTTCAATAACAATCATTAATAAATGCTAATAATACCAATTAATCATTAATTAATAATATATTGATTAACAATATACACAAATTATTTAAATAATTAATTTTTTACAATTATATTACATCCCACCATATTCCCCTATAAACACACTACCCGCTACAAACATTAAATGAATACAATTAACATAATTATCAATTAAACAATTATTACAAATTCATTACCAATTAATACAAATTATTTACCAATTAATAATTAATCAACAACCAATTAATTTTCAATACCAATTAATAATTAACTAATAACAATTAAATTACTTCCCACCCTATTCCCCTTTAAACCCACAACCCGCTACAGAAGTAAAATGCAAAATTAAATTAAAAATAATTAATATTTCCTATAAATTATTATTTAATGTATTATAATTAAATTACTTCCCACCCTACTCCCCTATAAACCCACAACCCGCTACGGAATTAAATTACACAAAAATAAACTAACATAAAATTCATTACTTTAAAAATATACTAACATACATTACAATATTAATACATACTTTTAACACATATACTAACACTTAAAAGACTATAAAAAATTCGATATTTTTAACAACTATATTATGACTGTCGATATTACTTACTTCTTTATTATTGCAATCGATATTTCTAACCTGTTTTTCGATATTCTTCACCACTATATTTTGGCAATTCGATATTCTGTCCATTCTATATTTAAAACTCGATATTCTGTCCACTCGATATTTTTTTTCGATATTATGTCTATTTACCGTTACGGCCCATCCTGTCTGATGAAATTATGAAAGGATGAGTAGTCTAGATTGCTGTTTCCTTATGTGATCTTTAAGGGGAACTAGCTGTGGGTAGTTTTTGTTCTAAAATTCTCAGGTGATAACACCACTATTGTTTGTTATTCTCATGCTACATACAGTTTTGCAAGGGCATTGCTAGTTTTTATTAGCTAGTCTGTGTAAATAAACTGGCAGTCCTTACCAGAGCTGATGTTGCATTGTTTGGTTTGTGAAAAATAGAATGCAGAAAAGATGCCCATGTGATCCTTAGCAACCATTTTTGAGGAAAATATTGTTTTATAGGAGTCTGTTAGTCACAAGATGTTCTGCTGGAGAAAATGTACCCATTATGTTGAAGGTTTTAGTTCTCTATGTAATAGGAATCCTTGTGAAATTAGCAGTTTTAGATTTTCCTATTGCTCCTAGAACATGACAGCATGGTCCTAAGCATACAATGTAGGTGCTTTTATTAAGAGAAATCATTTTAGAAGTGTCTGCAGTCCTGTACAAGTAATGCAAAGTCTATGAGTAAAAGTGGAGAACATTTCCTTTTTTCTTGAGGGTCTTTAGATGATTAAGATAGGAATATACAGATGTAAGGATTTGGAGTATGTCTGTATTGTTTTTCTCTTTTCCTCAGAATTTAGTAAATGAACACAGACTTCCTTGGCTGCTTGGGATTGGGCGACGTATTACTCTTGTCAGTTCACCAAAGATTTCCTTTTATACTTGCCAATAGGTCGAGGCTGTTGTGTTTTTTTACTCTCACATAGATGAAAGTGGTTCTTGGGTGCCTTGCTAATATATGGGGCGTCCCTAGACTAGGAAGTATTCTGAGACTATCCTCTCTGTTGATAGATTATTTCTGTGCCTTGTCTAAAGACCTTTTGTTCTGTCCACCAATAGATATTTGCTGCCTTACAACCATTGCCAGAGGGGCGCGGACATCAGATCCAGCTTGGAGAGTCAGCACCAGTCCAGCTTGAAGTGAAAGTGAAGGTAACCAGCACAGGCATTGCTGGCAACCAGGACCTCAGTGAAGGTAGAAGGCCGGAAGCACTGGGATGTGAAGTGTGTACCCCTGCCACTGTCTTGGGTGAAAGACGGGGTCACAAATCAGAAAGGAGAAATCGTGGATCAAGTTTTTGATGCCCAGCCGAGAGTCACAGACCGACCAGGAAGGCGAGAAATGTTTTGCTTGAGGTAACCCCCTTTGAAACAAGGGTTGCTTCAGAGATCCTAGCATCAGGCCTCTGAATCCCGGTCCCAAAGTGGCTGTAAAGTCTGCACCTTTGTTGGTTAAGAGATACCTGGGCACACTGAATGCAATCTATGGCCCCAACGAAAGAGCAGTGTGCCAGCAGAGCAATACAGGAGTTAGGGAAGGACTTGAGTTCAGGGTACAGGTGCTGTGTCTCTGGTGCCTGTTAGATTAAAGTGAAGAAAACTGGTGCACTGCCTGAGACACTGGACAGGATCGCTGAGAGCATTTGCCCTGGTGGGTGATTGCCCTATCCTGAAAGAAGAAACTTTTCCCTTGAAACTGGGCCGTGATTCCTGAGTTGCGAGTTGTGCAGCTCCACCGTGGGAACAACAAGAGCCTGCCTGTGAGGCTCAAACGGACACAGGGAGAAGACTCCCCTCTGGTTGGTTGTACAGCGGCTTTAATTTCCCAAGGACTTCTTTTTCTTTTTTGTTGAAAATTTACCCCATTGGTCGTCCCATTTTTGAGGAGGAGCAGCCCTTTGCAGCTCTTTGTCCTAATTCTCATGGTCCTGTGTGGTCCTCCTGGTCCTCTGGATCCAGGATCATTTTTGTAATAATATGTCTGACTGCTTTCATAATTGTATTAGGAATAATGTTTATTCTGCGAGAGAAAAGCTCATCTGAGCAGTTGACAAATGTTTCTTTACCCTTTCCTTGATTGATACTCTTACCCTCATAAAGGAAACACTGGAAAAGTCTAGTGAAAATGTTTTTATTAGATATGTGCTGTTGGCTATTTTGAAGTTGAAATTGATGGTCACTGAAATGCATAGGAGCCTTGAAAATGTTTTTACTGGATGGTTCTAGGATTTGCTTAGGACTAGAAAGCTAATAGTTCTGTTTCTGATAATAGTAATTACTCTCTCCTGCTATCTGTATGACCCAATGCTCTGTTCCCTTTGTACTCCTGCTTATACCTTATACATACCAGCTTAACAATATTTAGAATGAGAAATGCCCACCTAGCAATGAATTAGGATATTGATAAACTTTATGAAAAAAATTAATATGCATATTTCCTACTGGATTATAGGAATGTCTTTAGCTCATGCTAAAAGGACCATCGGTTGAAGATTGCATTAATCTCTTAGCATGAGCTGAAAGCCATTTTGTACTTGGCAGCCATTTTAGTTAGCTATGTGCTGGACATTTGCTGTTTCCCTCTCCCAGAGTCTTGCACATGCTCAGATGTGCTTAGCTAGTAGAGTGCACCTGTTCCTAGTATAGAACTGTCAGGCTGTTCTAACTGATGTCAGCAACTTATTACTCTTCCTACTTGTTGACTGTGCAGTTTCTGTATGACCATCTATGTGCATAACTCTTCTCATGTGTACTTGTACTGCCTTTTTTCAGCCCCTGTGTGGGTAAATAATGCCCCTGTTCTCTGTACTCCTTAGAAATGTCTCCTACAGTGATTTGAGAATTCTGTATGACGCATTTTTCCCTCTTAAAGGTTAAATAAAAAGATGTCTTTTATATTACAGCTTCTTTTCCAATCTCTTCTTTGTTGGTTTAAAAGGACCAGGTGTATCAGTGAAGCCCCAGATTAGGTTTTGATTTCTACAATCTCTTCAGCATCATTACATTAGCAAGCTGCCACTATAAGATCAACACAAATAACTACAAGCAAAGGAATGTAGAATATAACCAAAAAAGTAAATACACACACTAAAATGGTAAAATATAAAAAAAATAGGTCATACAAAAGAGTGAAAAGGCAAACACAATATGATTCAAGGGTCAGTTTTGACACGGCAGGGCTGAAAAATGCCATCCCACGCAATCTTGATACAAAAAGTAGAAATAAGCACCAGAAAGAGAACACAACAAAAAGACAACTGAAGTAAAATTTGTAAACAATGCTTTTAGCGAAACATAAAAAAGTATGCCATGGGTATGGAGGGAGGTGATTGATGATTGGTGGGTATGAAGGATACATAATATATTGTGCTTGAAATCTACTGTGAGTCGAGGGAGGAGTCTGAAATATCACCTCCTCAACACTTTAAATGAATAAAAAATATTCCAGGCAAGTAAAGGTGAGAAGAACACAACTACATCTACTTCCCAAGGATGTTTCCATTCATCATTGCATTGTTCTTCTAGTATTTTATTTTTTATTCTTCATTCTTGGCTTTGCTACTCACCACCATTTAAGTTTTATATTCTCTCAATCCACTCCACCATTGAAACCACCCAGCCGTCCATATAGTCATTCATCCAAACATGGCCCTCTGTCTCACTCTAGCCTCCTCTCAACAAACCTTTCAGCAACATACATTTGTCATTTACCCACCAAAGTTTCTTTCAATCAAAAGAAACCACCACAGGATTCCAATCACCCACACAGGCATGCATTTTTTCACATATACACTTTTACCCAGGCAGGCTTACCACCTGTATACCTTTCATCCATCCTTCACCCACCCATGCATCCTAGCTATCAGCCACCTAAAGTATATGCATCCAGTGCTTTCACCCATGCATTCTTCTCTTTCGGTCATATATTTTACATTTCAACCATCCTTTCTCCTTCCATCATTCCTTCCCTTTTCCATCAACCCATAGTTAAAGTTCTTGTTCATTAAACATTCTCTGCTGAGTTGAAGATAGGAGCGGCCATTAGTCACTCAGCTCAACTCCTGCTGTGTTAACCTGTTGTTCACAAGTCAATACCACTACACCTTTACAGTGAGTAGATACTTAATTGTCAATAAGCAAGCAATATGACTTACCACTGCCCGCCACTGCCACTGGCTCATCCCCTTCCGCTGCCGCATCTGCAGACTGGCTGCCGCGCCATCACTTCTGGCCCTGACACTGGTGGTCAGTGCGGCTAGAAAAAAAGATTTTACATTTCTTAGATGCCAGATATGCCTCCCCTATTTAGTTTTTTTTCTAGCAAAATATACCAAACACAGCATTCATTACAATGTGGATACATTACAGACAGTATCTTCTATCAAAAATATCTGGGTTGGCATTTTGTTTGTGGCAATTCTTTAAAAAGCCTCAATTCAAGACAAGCTGTTAAGGATTGGTGAATCTGATGTTTTGAGAAAAAATAGTATATGGCCTTTGTTGGCAAATGCAATGGGCATGTTCTCCTCATACTTCCTACCAGACATGGCGCACAGTCATAAGTTCACCAACTACTGCTAGGCCTAGCTAAGAAGACACATCTTTAGGGTGCTCAACTTGACCATGGCCACTCTCTTATTTTAGTGATTGAGCCTTCTCATCTCAACAAACATGCGTAGAATACCTTTCTTGGGCAATGGGCATGCAATCTGCATGGCAGAGCAGTAGTAGTAGTAGTAGTATGTGACCAATGTGTTCTCTGAGTCTTAGAGTACCACCACATGGCCATCCAAAACATAAGGGAGAAGGGGAAGCTGACTTACAAAGCAGAAGAAAGGAAGCTACAGACAGATTTGTAACTACAGAGCAGAGACAGTTTGAAGTAAAGTACAGAAACTTGAAATATAGAATAAGTAAATAGGATAATGCAGGGATAATGGAGGGATAACAAGAATTTTTAAACGGATTTGGAAAAAAAGATAAAAAACCGGTAGACATCACATTATTCAAAAAGGAGCAGAAAAGTTAGGGGACTATATATATATTAATATTAACACCAGGAGGACTAACTGGGGCCAGCAGAGCCATCGGCCGAGGAACTATTGGAGGCACTTCCAGTTCTTGGACCCTCTCCCGCCTCAGCCCTCTTCTTGCCCCTGGATAATGATGTAAGCCTTAAAGACAAAAAAAAATTGTGGTAAATAAATACCTGCTCAAAATATTTTTGGAGGCAATTGCAATAACATTGAACTATTCTAAATCAGATCATCTATTAGTAGTATATCCCCCAACAAAATCTTCCATTGAAAAATGGATGTTGTTGTTCACAAACATCCCAGCACCATCCGTGTGACATGCACCCTGTGGTTACGAAAAAATTACAAATAACTAATTACAGAACTTTTTACATAATCATCACTAATCACATCATCCCAAGTGAGCACCAACAAGTATGATAACTAGGTTAGGTAGCTCAGAGTAAGCTTGAAAACTTAACTTACCTGCTTTTGAGCCGCATGCTCGCTCTTATTTGGTAAAAATAATTAGCTATAGCATAGAACACACAAGTAATATTAAAAATTAACAATTTTAATAGCGACTCACCTAGCCCCGTGACCTCAAACCCTTACAGGTCCAGCAGGTCCTGCTCTCTGCCCAGGATGTCGGACCAGCGGTACGTCAACTGCTGATGGGTGCGCAAGACCCCAGAAGAGCAATAAACTGCCTGGCGTACCCTCGCCCAGTGCTGCTGGTGCTGCCTCAACCCGTACCGAGACCCATGCCTGCCACCTGCTGCCCGGGTGGAAGGGAGGTGGCGCTGGATATAAAAAACCAGTCCTGCCACCTCTACCTCGAAAACAGGGCACAGGCTGGACCGCTGCCTGGTGCCACCTACCGCAAGGAAGGTAGTAACTACTAGTGTGCCTTGGCGCACCCTTATCTGCAATGGGAATGTGGGGAAAGAGAGAAAAAAAATGGTGAAAAAGAAGGAAGGAGGGTAATAAGGAAGTAGTAAAGCTAAAAAATGAAAAAGTACAAAACTCACCAAAAACACACAAAAAAGTAGAAAAAAACACAAAATATATACTTAGAAGACAAAGGATAAATAAAAACAAAATGGAAAAATGTTTTAGAAAGCAAGGTTTGCAAAGATTGAATAAGGATCCAAAAGTAGGCCCCAGCACTATAAAGAGAGTAAGAAACAAGACGGGCGCGCCACTGTGCGACCACGTGCTGCAGTTTGCACCTTATTTCCACCCGAACACGCAATCTGCATTGATGTACAGCAGAAACATCATGCAGAACTCCGCATAGTGCAGCAGAGTTTTTTTGCCGATTTGCGGAGTTTCACGTAGCACAGTTGCATGAACTCCACCCAGGGTTAGAAGATATAAAGCGGAATTTACATCTCTCTACTCTGGTGAACAGTTTAAAAATGTACCTGCTGGCCTGGTGCAACCTAAAATGTTAATTGGGAGGTTTGCTTGGTTCTTTAATTAGAGTCTATGTTTTAACAATTACCCTATATAAGATTTAGGGGTTACCATTGTAGATGACATTGATTTATTAACATTTAAATGATAATGGTGGCATTTTTAAGTAATGCTCTTAGGGCATAAGATGGAATTCTTGTGATGTTACCTACTGCTATATGTAAATTGGGAATGAAAGCATTAGTAGAAAACAATTCAAATAAAATCCAAATCCAAAATTTACTGCTGTTTTGCTTGAGAAACTGACTTTAGTCCTGGCCTACTATGATATACGAATCTAGGCTTACCTCGTAATTTGATGCCACTTTGCTGCTTTTTAAAAGCTACTTATGTGGTTCATATTAAAGAGGTGACCTGTGTTGCAATGGTTTACTCCATTTGTAACATCCTATGTGGTCTGACTGTGATGTGTGCTAACCTGTAAAGGAGCAGTTCACATTCTTGGTTTGGTGAACTAGTGTGTTTCAAGAAAATGAACAACTGTGTTCTCTTCTGGTATCATTTAATATACTTTTTCCAATTGTAATGTAAGTACAATGACCCATATGCATGACAAGTTACTCTTACTTTGGAAGAATATCCAGCATAACATATCTATCTGCTCCTGTTAGACCCGGCTATTTCAGCGGATTTATCCCCAGACTTTTTGCTTCTTGGCCTCCTATGTTTGACCCTGTTTTTATCGGTTTTTGGACTCTGGACACTTTACCGCTCCTATTCAGTGCTAAAGTGCATATGCTCTCCATGGAAATTGTGTTTATGGATTGATGTTCCCATGATTGGCTTATTTGACTTACTACTAAGTTCCTAGTACAGAGCATTGTGTGTGCCCACGGCCTGTAAATCAAATGCTGCTAGTGGGCCTGTAGCACGGATTGTACCACCCACACAAGCAGTCTTTCAAAGGGGTCTCAGTCCTACAACTGCAGTGTCTGCGCGTAGTTTCTACTGCCATGTCAACCTGGCAAGTGCAACAACTTGCCAGGCCCTAACCTCCCCTTTTTTTACACGTGAGTCACCCCTAAGGTAGGCCCAAGGTATCCCAATGAGCAGGCTGCATTGTATGTGAACAGTAGGACATGTACTGGTGTGTGTGACATATCCTAAAAGTGAAATACATTGTATTTCGTTTACCACTATTGAAGGGCTATCTGTCCCATAGGATAGAATGGGGAAAACATTGTAACATTTTACAAGTTTAACTTCCCATGGGGACCAGATAGAAAGCTGGAGATTGGGCTCTCTAAACTCAGAATTTCATCACACATCTATTAGTAAAGATGTTTTTTAAATTGTGTGTTTGAGAATGTCACTTTTAGAAAGTGCGCAGGGATCTATTTTGGATGATAGCTTGAAGTGTGGTGGATTTTTGCCATATTGGTCTTCTTTTGTTTAGATACAAATTTCATAATTTGCTAAACAGGGGTGGTGTCCATTTGTAGTGTTTTCACTGTGTTACTCTATGTGTGGTCAAATGCTTTACACACTGCCTCTGAGATAAGCTTGTTTGCTCGTGCGAAGCTACCAAGGGGGTGAGCAGGGGTTGTCTAAGGGCGTAACTCCCTTACCTTAACTAGGAGCAAGGGTCCTTACTTGGACAAAGGAGAAAAACATTACCAACTAGAGATCCACATTTTAAACAGCTCCCAATCAGGAATTACTGCTTATTAAATGTGATAAGTAATCCCCAATGTTATACAATGCAAGGAATCGGCCTCACATTAGTGAACAATGAATTTCGAAGTATTTTGCTACAAGGACATGCAAACCTACTTAAAAGTACATGTCTAAACTTTTGATTCCACTGTTCCCTGCCCAATGGGCTACCGTGGGCCTACATTAGGGGTGATGTATATGTAATAAAAGGGGAGTTTAAGGCTTGGTAAGGGAGTTTAAATGGGAAAGTGGACATAGCAGTTTCACACTGCACTCAGGCTGTAATGGCAGGCCTGGGACATGTCCTCAAAGTGCTACTTATGTGTGGGTGGCTTAATAAGTGCAGCAGACCCTCTGGTAGCATTTTATTTATAGGTCCTGGGTATATGTTATACCACTCTACAAGGGACTTACAAGTAAATTAAGTGTGCCAATTAGGTATATGCCAATCAAGCTATGCTTAGGGGAGTGAGCACAAGCACCTAAACACTGGTGTGAAGTGGAAAAATGCAAAGAATCATTGGGCCAACAAAAATGAATTTCAGCAAAATAAGTGGAGGTGAGTAGGAAAGAAGCTTGGGGGAAGACCACCTAAGGCTGAGAGGTCTAAGCGGCCAGCACTGGCAGGATGAGGGGGTGGAGCTGGGCAGAGCTCCACTTGCAAATCAATACTCTGGGCCCGGCCTCCACACGAAGGACTTGTAAACCCTGCTCTATTCATGCAACCAGCCAGGTCAAGGGAGGCAGGAAAGTTCAAGTACTTCAATTGGAATTCTCTAGAAACTTCTCCTGCTTCAAAGAAAGCACCAGGTATAAAAATACGACCCTCAGGTCCACTCTTCAGTTCACTTTCTGGCCCTGCAGAATGACTCTCATTGGATTATCTGTTGTTGTGGTCTGCTGTGTACTTCAGAAGACCGCTTTGCTGCACCTGGAGGGTCTGCTTCCCAAAGCCTGCCCAGAACTCTCAGAGGCCTGCTCTGCTGTTTATGTCCTGTTGCACTTCCTGAACATCGGACTACCAGAGTGACTCCAAGGGCTAGTTGGCTGGCCTTCTGATCAGAGCATCAGGGACAGAAAAGGCTACAACCATGCTGAAGCCTCACATGGACGGACACAGCCTGACCGAGTCCTGACCCCCAAAGTGGTGCCTCTCCAGTCCTGGAACCTTGGTGGTGGTGTTAAAGGTGCCCAGATAGTCACACTTCAAAACTTGGAGCTTAGAAAATGTTTGGTTAAAACTGTTGCTAACCCAGAGAAGACCGGGACCAACCTGCTCAAGTATTCACCCAAGCTGCATTGCCAGTTAGCCTGACTCCATGACAGCCCCCACTATGTTCTTCTCCGCGCCAGCTAAAACTGTTCAGTGGTCCTTTGCAGAAGGGGTATCCAGCCTCATGTAGCCCTCATCGGCTACAGCCTCATCGCCAAGGAGACTATTAACTTCCAAAAAAAGAGACTGAGACCGAATGTGTAAATCTTTACCACCAACTCATCCAGTGAATGCCCGATAATTACACCTCCTCCTCGGATACAGCCTGGAACCTTGTTCCCCTGATCTTCTACTTTCTCAGAACATTTTGCCTGAAATTTCTTCTAAGTTTGAAGATAAGCTCTGACTGGGCCCAATCCACTCTTTTTATATTAGTCGCGCTCCTTCACCGTGAGCCTTATTTTTCAACTTTGATCGGTCTTGTGTAAAAAGATGTCTGCAGTTGACTCTATGATCTGGGAGGTGTTAGTTTTTACCTTAAACTTTAAAATTCATACCTGCAGTTCTACTGATTCAGTATTTGCTGTTTTGGTATCCAATAACTTCTTCAAATTTACTCAATTTTTCTAAATTTGGTGTGAGATTTTTCTTGTGTTGAGTTTTAACTTTATTACTGTTTGTGTGCAGCAAAAATACTTTATATATTGCCTCTAAGATACACCTTACTGCTTTGTATAAAGCTACCAAAGGGTTAAGGACAGGATAATTTAGTGACTTTAATGTTCACTCTGACAGGGACTGGGGCTGTTGCTTGTGCAGTGTTAACACCCCACAACAACCCAATTTCTCACAACTAGTCTATAAATACATCACATTTTTACTAATGACTAGATTTAGCTTTTACAAATACGTCTATTTACAGGCTGTTGCTGCTATAAAATCAAAAGGAATGTTGACAATGTTAAACGAATTAAAAAGAAAATAGGTATCCCTTACTGTAGATATTATGGAAAAGTTTGCAACTCTTCTAATGTAATGAAACTTCATGTTCTTTTCATGTTAATTTAGGTGTAAACATAATGTTAAAAACAACTGCTGATTAAATATGTTATTCTGGGTAAGGATAGTTATATAAAAATCAGACAAACTTGACGTTTCAAAGTATCTTGTTTAAATAAATTGTAGGAAATCAGTACATTTAAGTCTAGTTATTGTCATGATCCAAGATAATTGCTTATATTGCTGCACGTTGCTATAATATCAAAAGACAGATGATTATGCATGAGTTTCTATTATGTATTGCAGTTTGTTAAAAAAATAGCAGAAATTATTAATTATTCAAGAGCATAGATCACCAATAGCATTGTTAGACACAATGGCCTACTTGTTTAGCGTTGATGTTTCAACCCTAGACAAAGAATCAATTGGGCATCATCAGGATGAACAAACTATATGAACTTCTGATGCTATGGATGGCGCAAAAAAATTTACAGTATACTGGCTATTAGAGCCTGTTAGACCTGGCATCATTGGCGCGGGTCTCCCTTCCTATTTTAGCGTCCTATCTTATATGTTGGCTGGATTTAGATGCTCTGGGCGCTGTGCCACTGCTAATCAGTGCTACAGCGCGAATGCTCCCTGTGTAAAGATGACCGTATGAATTGGGATAACCATAGTTGGCTCATTTGGTTTACCTGTCAGCCCCTAGTATAAGTGCACTGTGTGTGCCCAGGGCTGGTAGCCCAAATACTGCTGGTGGGCCTGCAATGCTGATTTGCGTTACCCACCAAAGCAGCTATTAAAGTATGTCTGTGTAGCAAGTTACCCTCCATGTCACTGTTTACTATTGTGCGGCTATTCGTTCTCATAGGCCAGAATGGGCAGGCTGAGTGTTACATTCCATAATCCTACCTGCCCCCAGGAACCTCATAGGAAATTCGAATTTGATATGTTTAAGCTCAGGACATTGAGGTACATCTTTTAGTAAGGATCATTTGCATATCCCGTGTTCGAAAATGCCTCTTCTAGAAATGAGCTATTTTCTTGCCTAAGCTTTCCTGTAGGCTTTGCTAGTATGTGTATTGGCTGTCTGGTTTTGGAGCAGCAGGGCCAGCTGGGTCAGACCTGGCTGGAGAGAGAGATCGGCATTCAGAGCATGGGGAGGGGGGACTCTTTGATCTGAGCAGGGCTGTGCCTGGCAAGGTGAATGATGGCTCCATCTCCCACTGGGCGTCTCATAGCAGACCCCCTGATTCTCAAAGGGCAGGATGTCGCCTTGTAAACCAAATGCTCCCCGACTCCACCGAACTGGTTCTGGCTGTATTCAGTGATTTGTGACTTCAGAGAACAAAGACTTTTTAGGTATAAAACGCTGCTCTGAAACCTTTTTCAAGGGTGCTACTTCTGGATGTCAAGACGAAACTCTGTCCGAGTGAACAGAGGAAAGGACTTTGAAACTTTTGCCAAGCTTGCTGAAGAAACTACCCGAGGGCCTGAATTGAGAGCGCCTCCTGCTGGAGCCCGCCTTAATTCGAACCTTCGGAACCTTCGCTGAATCTGTGTGGGTCGCCCCAGTTAAGAGAGAGCTGTATCCGCTGAGTGCCTGCCATTGTGCCAGTCTGGTTGAGATTGTCCTTTGTCCTGTGAGCCACCGCAGTTAAGAGAGAGCTGTAGCTGTTGAGTGCCTGACGTTGTGCCAGCCTGGTCGAGATCATCCTTTGACCTGTGGCCCGACGCAGCTAAGAGAGAGCTGCTGCCGCTGAGTGCCTGCACTTGTGTCAGCTGTGCATCATTGTGACTTGTCCTGTGGGCAGCCGCAGCCAAGAGAGAGCTGCTGCCGCTGAGTGCCCGCACCCTTGCCAACTTTGCATCATTGTGATTCGCCCTGTGGGCCGCCGGATCTAAGAGAGAGCTGCGGCCGCTGAGTGCCTGCACCTTTGCCTTCCTTTGCATCATCATGATCAGTCCTGTGGGCCACCACAGCTAAGAGAGAACTGCTGCCACTGAGTGCCCACACCTATGCCAACTTTGCATCATCGTGATTTGTCCTGTGGGCCGCCACAACTCAGAGAGAGCTGCTACCGCTGAGTAACAAGGTCTAGAGAGTAGGAAACAGGGATATAGAGAGGGACTGAGCTGGTGGTAGAAGAAGAAGATGCTGGAGTTCAGTGAGCCCAGAATAAGAGTGATGGGGTAGAACAAGGGGATGGAGGTCAGGAGGGAAAAGAAGGGTGGAAAAGTGGAGACCTTGGGAGTGGAGAGAACAGAGGAAGAGTGAGTGGGAAGAAGAGGGAGAGAACAAGACACAGTAGTATGTGTAAAAGTTGGAAGAAGGGATTAAGTATTGAAGGGGAGTAAGAGAAAAGGAGAAAGTGAAAAAGTTGAAGGCGAGAGCAAAGAGAGCTGAAGTGTAAGCAGAGGGCGAGTGAGCATGAAGTAAAATGTAAGGGATGTGAAGTGGTAGGGAGGCAGAAAAGAGGGAAAGAGAGGAAATGGGAGTTAGGAGGAGTGTGTAAAGCAATAGACCAAAGTGGAAACAAGTAGGAAGATGATGAGGAAGGAATTGTGGAACTGAAATAGAAGAGAAGAGGAGAAAAAGCATGAAGGGAGGCATGAAGAGAGTGAAAGGAAAAGAGGACAGGACAAATGGGTATGGCAAGGAGCAGTGGGGTTGGAGGAGGAGTCGGAGGAGATAAATGAGTAAGGGTGTCTAAAAGGAGGGGAATTAATAATCAATGGGAAAAAGAAATGGAAGAGAGGAAAGGAAAGGAAGAGCAAAATTGGAGAGGACAGTTTGGGAGAAGACTCATTTCAGAAGCAGGATACTGAAATGACTAAGGGTAAAGAGATAGATACGGTCTAAATACATGTGCTGTTCTCTATAATGATTGGTATATAGTTATAGATTGGTCTGTGGATTGGAATATGAGTACATGTGACTTACTCTTGTAATACTCCTGGCTTACTCATGATTTACAAGTGTAAGCCAGTAGTATTTCTGGCTTACCCCTGAGTTAGTGCTGGAATTCAGGAGACCTACAATAGTAGTGACAGCAATATCTTTGTGAACCAGGCCTGAAGTCTCAGTTTTGGGAGACCTGCAACAAACTGGTAAATCATATCAACTATAAAAAAGCAAAGACAATATATTGTAACAAACAAATTGTTTCCCTTAAAAAATTCCACAATTGTTGCATATGACCAGAGTTGGCTGCAACCTTCAACTGTCACAAGAAACAGACCTTATCAAGATTCTCAACATACATTCTAATATCCAGTTAATTCCAATATTATAGTTCCTGGTTTCAAGAAACAGGTGTTCCCAGTACATATTGTGCAAACTCTTCCTTCACCGAAAATAGATGTTCAGTCAAACAATGCGTTTTTTTCATATAGAGATGCAATGCAAGCATCAACATGAAAGGCCACCTTCACCTGCCTTGCCCCTTAAAGGATTTTGAGAACCAGAAAAGCATCTATTTCCCAAAGTCAAAACGATAACTGACGTCACCCTCTTGGCATACCGACCCCCACGCCATCACATATTTATGCCTAGGTCCCAGTCTACCATGAATATAAACTTTCAATTGGTGCATTATGATTTCTTGGTGTGTTTGCATGTGCTTTATAAAATACATAATCCTAATTTAAATAAAATACAAAATGACCATAGACAAGTGGATTCTCCATGAATTTGTAGTAAAATAAAACAGACATATGTTTTTGGCCCTGAGGAGCACCCTCTGGGAACCCCACACAAGGGTTGGTGACACAAAGTAGAAAAAGAGTATAACCTGCTAGTGCGGCAGAGTATCCTTTTTTCCCACTTTATGTCAGGACAGGGGACTGACTCCCTGAGTCCCAAAATCGAATCTGAGCCAATCAGATCTTATCTCAAGATCTGTCAGCTCCACTGACCCTCCGTGGCATGAAATATACATACACTTTGAACCTTAATTTCTCTAAAACGTCTGAAAGTACAATTTAATAGAATATAAACAAATTATTTCCTAATAATGCCTCTTTAAAAAATAAAATAAACAAGTGTTAATAATAGAATTAAATCAATTATTGACCATGTGAAACTAATACTACCATTTTCTCCCAAACATTTCAAAAGAAACACCTGTGGCAAAAAAACATCTTATTTAATGCACAATTGAATTAAAATTTTCAAATAATACTAAAAATATCCAATTAATACATATACATGTACAAAACTACTTTACTTATGCATAAATGATTACCTAGTGCAACATACTGTTATTAATAATAAATCCATAATTTAATATTGTACAACCCACAAAATAATATACCTTACATACCCACATACATATGATCTCAGAAAGAGAAATTTGTATTAAACATCTGAAATACACATAGAGCAATAAATACAAGCAGTGAGGCAGTGAGAAAATGCACTGGAAATGTTAAAAATATTATTTTTTAGGGGAGAGCAATTACAAAAAATGAATTTGCTCAAAATTTTATACAGCATAATCACCCCCTCAACAATACAGACATTGCAGTATCAAATGTACTGCAAGAATCTGCAGGCACAATTAAAAAATATATAATTCCTGATGTTCCAGATTCTACAGGTCAGCTGCCTGCAATACGCAATTAAGAGAAACTCTTAGCCAGACCTAAAAACAACAAACAGAAGCACAACTGCTGCTCCAAAAAGAGGATATAAATATCCACACTTTCTAAAAGTGGCATTTTCAGGATTGTGACAAAATCCAACGTTACCATTAATGAGTGTTTTAAATTGCAAATTGTTTGAGACCAAACATGACATTTCTACCTGTTCCTAATCAAAGGTTATCACTTAATAAATGTAATAAGGCAACTCAATGCTATCGTAGGGGAGAAGTAGGTCTTGCAGTAGCGAAAAATGAATGTAAGTGTTTTTCACTACTAGGACACGCACAACTCAAAGGTCCATGGCCCACTTTTTAAATACTCTGCACCCTGCTCAATGGACTGTTTAGGGCCTACTTTAATGGTGACCTCTATGTCCTAAAAATGAAGATGTGGGCTTGGCCAAAAGTTTATTTTGCCAGGTTGAATTAGCAGTTTAAAATTGTATACAGGTTGTAATGACAGACCGGAGACATGTTTAAAAAAATTACTTAAGTGGGTGGCACACTAAGTACTGCAGGCCCACTAGTAGCATTTAATTTACTAGCCCTGGGTACTTGTAGTACCACTTTACTAGGGAATTATAAGTAAATTAAATGTGACAATTGGGTGTAAACCAATAGAGAACACAAGCACTTTAGCACGAGTAGGTTGTGGTAAGTACACAGAGTCCTAAAGCCAGAAAAAACAAATTCAACAAAACAGCAGGTAAAAAAGAAAAAGGTTGGGGCGTGACCCTTCAGGGAGAGACAGGTTCAACAGAAAGCATTGCAGATTAATTCTGCCAAGAGACCTCCAACCCATCCTGGGTGGGGAGGTGTGGTGGACAGTTGAACACTAAGGGTATGCTGTATGAAAAGTTATATATGATGTAAGTATGATAACAACAGAGGTGTTAAACAAATCACTAATAGGATCATATGAATTCAATGTTATATATATGTTACATTTATAAAGCACAAATTTTAAGTAGCCAACACAATAATGTCGAGAAATGCTACAGCCTGCCATGATATCTGCTTTACATGACAATAAAAATGTGATAAAAAAAGATGGCCTTTGTTCCTCAACAGTGTCCCATATCATGCCATTTACATCCTTCCGGCGAGCGACAGAGCTGTCTGGGATGAAGATACAGTGAGCCTCAAGCCCAGTTCTGGTATCTGTATGGTCTGGCCATGCTGCTTGCCCACAGAAAATTGTATTTATTGTCATATATCTAATATATTTGAGAACATTTCATTTTCTCTATTTACCTCATTTCTTTATACTCATAATATATTCTCACCTTTTCAATTCAGCATCTGTTTTAGTGACTCCACTGAAATCAACCAAATTTATGTTACCTAGTTTCTTGTTACTCTGTTCCTATTTTATTAGATTTGTCCACAGCTTTTGGACTGGGTTGATCATGGTACTCTATTGTTTTTTTTTTCTACACTAGGAAATGTAGATTCTGCCTGATATTGGCTTATATCTTATCGGTTAAAGATTTTTTCACTGCACTTAGCCCTGTCTACTATGGTCTTCCATCGACTTCTTTACTTGGCATTCTGCTGTTCTCTTAGCAGACTTTTCTACTGTTTTCAAATATCACTTATAGGTTTGAGTCAAACTTTTATGTAGACAAGGCCCACATTTTCTTTTTATTTTCTCATTTTCCACCCTTTCTTTAAACTTCAGGTCTGTGACTGTCTCTCTGTAGTGGAACACACACATTTGCTAAACTAAATCCTAAAAATGTTTTCCTTCAGCACCTAATGCTGCTATTCCCTATATCGATTTTTCAGTGATCTTGATTATTCTTTTCATCAGCTCTTTCTGAATTTCTCAAGTCAGATCTCCTGAGTCGTCAATAAATACTATATTGTTTGAATTTTTATTTTATGGCTAACATTATATCATATCTTTGGTAAACTCAAACACAAGCTCTAATGGTTAGAGGAAGGGGGCCATATCCTATTCAAGCATATAAATGTATGTATTTGAAAATATATGTATCTGTTGAACTCCCAAGATAATTTGCCCTTAGCTGGCAATGTAAGTAATGGGAAAGTGAGTGAAAAATAAGCTGGTACTTTGTTCAAACTATTTCCGAAAGTATGTTGTGGTGTCCACTAGATCGTATTCCGAAACACAACGTTTATAACATTATATTAAGGTAAGACCGACATAAGTTATACTTCTGGCAATGTACTGAGAGAGGAGGTGTGGGTATATATTCACTCCACCTATTCCTGAAGGAATGTGCGGGTCTATAGGGCCGGCCAACACGAGAAAAAGTGTGTCCCTGAAGACTACACAAAATCGTTTCAAAATCAATGTTGTTAAAAACCATGTTGTAAAGAACCTATTTATCTCAGCGTCAGCCCAGCTTAAAAAGAAGACTACACGAGCCTTGGACAGCGGTCGATAACTCTAAGGTATCGACCGCTGCATCTGCGACGGGCCAGCAGGGAAGAACCTACGGAAGGCGCTCCACTATAGGCACATATGGGCGGAAGTCACCTGCGCGTCACCACCTCTACCGCGAACCGGGATTCCTGAGAACTGTGGTACTGACGTTACGGAGATGATCTCACTGTCTTCTATGGAGAGGAAGATCAGCGATCATAGACAAAACTTTATTTTAGATACGGAGGAACTTGTGGTGAAAGAATAATTCCTTAAAAAATTCATCCATTTTCAATAAACGGTGAACTCTTATCGGTATAAAATCACAATTGCTTAATTGTGTAACATATCTCGAAAATATGTCTCTCACCTCTAAAAAAGATACCTAATGTGACAGATGTGTCTTTTATGTGACCTTCTTAAGATCGAGTCTCTTCTGTCAGAGCATTTTAGAGTCAAGATTTAAGGTGGGACGAAAGACAGAAAAATGTATAAAAGGCATAGAAATTAATTCTTATATAATCCCACAGACAAAAGGACCAGAATCATCCTGGTCTGGAGAGAAAGAGTTTTGCATGTGTTATATCACTGATTATCCCATTAAGATGTCAGTACAATGTCAGTACAATATCACATGTAGAAATATAGAGGAGGAGGAATCACTCGATGTAAGAAAAAGATATGCTAGACGTGTCTTTTTCGTGACCTTCTTACGATCGAGTCTGCTGTCAGAACTGGATGCCTTATACAGGAGACTCAATGTTCAGGAAT
Source organism: Triturus cristatus (assembly GCF_964204655.1). Lineage (NCBI taxonomy): Eukaryota > Metazoa > Chordata > Amphibia > Caudata > Salamandridae > Triturus > Triturus cristatus. The sequence goes on from NC_140582.1 coordinate 722,629,434, forward strand.
GGACAAAATATAGAGGGCCCGATTCTGATGTCATGCAGAAGGCCCTTCCAGATGTGTCCAGAGGCGAACGGTAAAACCAACTCATGCTGGGAGCCGGTTAAACCAAACGACGCAGTACGATGCAGAAAACCCTTTACCTACTGGATGACAATGCGTACTTCCCATGCTCTAAATCCGTCGTTCCAACCAACATGTCAGAGCGTCCCGAAGGGGAGTATTTCACCTCCGATTCGCGGCTCAACAGGATTCCAGCAGACGAGACAGTGCAGCCATGAATCCGATTGTACATGTCATCCCCATACTCTAAATCTTTCAGCATTACTACAACCCTAACTGACGCATTAGTCGCAGAAGGTAAGTCCAACACCTACACATACAAAATAAGGTAAGGACCTCCCGAAAGACAATACAACAGAAAGCAGGGCCGCAACTAAAGCCAAAAGGGGGGAGAATACTACTTGCATTGTAGTATCAAAGTGGTGGTTGGGGGCAAATACACACAGCAATGTAGTGATAACATGGGGTGTGGCAAATTCCCACAGCAATGTAGAGTCAACATGGGGCGTGGCAAATACCCTGTAATAGTGGTATGCATCGTGGTGCACGGCCTCCCTCAGTCTCATACCAGATTATGGTCTTGATTTCAAGCGGGACACTAGCCTGACTGTTTTGGAGTGCGAGGCACAGGTCATGATGATTAGCAGCCTTTCTACTTAGCTTGTGCACTGATCCTTCTGACCCTGACATCGTGGGTCACTTGTCTCATGCTCTCCATCTATAATTTTTATATATATTTGTTATTTTATTTTGTATCTCCTCTCTTGTTTTATTATCTAGGACACTACATTTGAGTGTAGACACGAGCCGGTACTGATGCCCCACATTTTTTACCCTAATGGGGTGAGTGATGTCTTGTAGCTCTCTCTTTTGCTACACAGCGTTCTTTGCATAACTCCTGCTACTGTTAGCCATTATCTAGTGCTCACTCCAAGCATGCCACCATTCACTTATGTGTAGCATGCCGTTACTACACCATGAACACTTTGTGCTATATACTTCTACCTCGTTACTTGAACATCGTGACATGGATCATTAATGTTGTTCATTTGTTTTAATTACAGGTTGTGTTTTTAGATCAACAGGTACCACTTATTTGGGTGCTGTAATGGTGGTCCATTTCTCACTTCACACCACTGATTGACCATTACCAATAAGTGGAAGTTGACCCTACTGGTCCTGACGAATTGCCATTTAATAGATTAAGGGGCAAGAAACATGTTGACCTTTTTTTGACTGGCGCATTATTTTCACATCCTTAGAGTGAAAAGACGCGCTGTTTTACTTTTAATTAGGGTAGGGGCCACGTTTCATAAAAAATTATCTTGAGTGGACCACCTCCTCTATATTAACCCACCATCTTACACACCACTATCACCTACACTGACATAGGGCCCTCACATGCACTTCACCCACCGGCATAAGGAATGAGGATCTCCGCCAGGAAGGCCCCGCTTCGGGTGCCGATCGGGTATTGCAGCGACGACCCGATAAGGAGCAGACCCGATGATGAAGCAAGACACCTAGCTGGCTGGGTGTGTGAGGGTCTTTTTCTGAAAAGGAGAAGACTCTACATCACCTTGTGGAGCCAATGATCATACACAAACGTTAGTTTTAGTTCTTAGGAACTGCATACCACTATTACAGAGTTTCACTATCAGGCATGTATGCTGGACCTGGATAAAAATCGCCTGCACTTCCCTCCTTCTGGTTTAAAAAAAAAAGTGTGGCAAATACCCACAGCAATGTAGAGTCAATATGTGGGTTGAGCAAATAGACACAGCAATGTGGAAGCAAATCTCTGGTTGGGGGAAATACACCATATGTGTAGATGCATATCTAGGGTGGGGGAAATGCCCCCATATATGTAAATGCATATCTGGGTTTGTGGAAATACCCCATACATGTAGATGCATATCTGGGGTTTGGGGGAAATACCCCTATATGTGTAGATGCATATCTGGGGTTGGGGGAAATAAACCCATACACGTAGATGCATATCTGGGGTTGGGGAAATGCCCCATATGTGTAGATGCATATCTGGGTTTGGGGAAAAAAAATACCCCCATACGTGTAGATGTATATATGGGGTTGTGGGAAATACCCCCATATGTGTATATGCATATATGGGGTTGGGGGAAATACCCCCATATGTGTAAATGCATATCGGGGGTTGGGGGAAATACCCTCATGCATGTAGATGCATTTCTGTGGTTGGGGAAATTAACTCCAGAAATGTGTACATGAACAATGTAATTTATGATCAAACCCAGTCCCTAAATCACTACATGTGGATTACATGCTGCAGGAATATCAACATAAACAATCACAAAGGTCTTTTTCAATGAAAGGCTTTCACACACTGTTGCAGCAAAAGTAACTGGCAACATTGACGAATGGGTAGAGTGGAGATGCAAGTGCTCCAGGTACCCTCAACAAACATACAAAGACTCATCATCTACTAAATGGTCTCTCACAAACCTGTGAAATACTGGGGACTGATATGCAAACAAGACAGACAAACCAGCTACCACAGATCAAGGACAGTATGTGTGTGTGGTGAAGCTGCCTTAGCCTGGGATGACACACATGATGGGGGGCTGAAGCCCATAGACTCCCATGGGAGTTGACATCCAATCAGGGAATGTTCAGCATACCCTTGGAAGTGCCATGATGGCATTTGCGCATTGGTCAATAGGCAGGTGCACCAGGGTCACCTGTGGGCCATGGTTTGGTGGGTCTTCCTATACCACACCAATGGGCTTATCCACTTACACAGTCCGCACCAGGCCACTGCAACATTAGGCCACGATTTCCATGGATCACGAGCTGTTCTGTAAATAGAGGCTGGGGGACAGCCTTTGGGGCATAACCACCATGGTGCACTGCCTTACATGCCTTGACAAAGGTAGTGTCATCTCCACCACACAAACAGCACTTCCAGGTCATGGCAGCTGAAGGGAATTTGTGTTGAATGTAGGGTCCTTGCAGGGAGGCATGTCACAACTTGACAGTCTGACCTACATACCACATCCTGGATACGCATCAGTGTTCATTTTACTAAAAAACCATTTAACGGTAAAATCACAGAGGACAGGTTCAAGTGATGATCACAGATTGCGTGCCAATTACTTTCTGAGGCCCTGAGCATCATTGTGATCACAATCCAAACAAGGGTCAATAGCATGTTGTGTATGTATAATGAGGGAATTTCATCATCAGGTAGGTACAGTTAGCACGCTAAATACTACGCGAATCACACATTTGATGCTGGACCAGGAATTGCAATAAACACACATATGTGTGTATCACAAATTGAATGCATATGTCCACCACAACACACACACAAACATCGCAGGACAATACAACTCCAGTGTAATAACAAAAGTACGACATTGTGATGCATCTGTGTACAGTAAAGGACAGAGGATATAAGCACAGACAATACGCATGTCCAAAGACAGAGCCACTCAGGACTGCGTTCAGTGTCTCCAACTACAACACAGAAGTGGTTGTGTCACAGTTGTCATGGAAATATTTCCAGTCAAAAACTATATTGGTTTTGAAAGAAGCATGGGCCAACAACAATGTAGGTTACAGTCCCCATGTGTAGACCTGTGCCGCTGTACACAAATACCAATCTTCATGTGTATACGGACATCTTTTGAGAATGTCATTCGCAGCTAATCTCCATCTAGCACCTCAATCTGTAGCGTATGCCGGAAACAAATAATTCCATTTTGAATGTGCAGATTGTGTCCTGCATAGTAGTAGGAGTATGCGTGAGTCACAGGATGTAGGATCCACAAGCAGTGTTGGTTTGTCTAGTGCACAGCTCATTGTGTAAGATAAGCTGCCAGCACGGGTGAGGATTTTGGGGTGGTGGCTCAAACTGTGGCTGAAAAACACAAGTGACATAGTCATCCTGAAACAAGGAAATATGGGTACATCTTGTGAGGATGAAAGACATGTGCAGAATTAAGTCTGCTTTGTCCACATTTGGCACTGAAACAATGTCCAATAATCTATTAAAACATCATGGAGACTTTCAACAAACACATATTTCCAGCAGGCCATAAGTCAGTATTCAATGTGCACAATGGGAGCCCTCATGGACACACACAAGGGCGACCCTTGCTAAACCAGATAAGAGGTAACAAAAGTTGTGAGAATGCAAAAACTCATGGAACTGGGTGTATTGTTCCAGTGTCAAATGAGTGTTTGTTCACAGGGCAATGTGTTTTTCTCAGCACAACCATAGACATCATCCCAATGACACCATCTCCCTTGGTGTCACCATACCTTAGAAATTCAAAATCAGAATGCCGGCAACAACCATGCGTGTGTAGTGTACTGGCAAGTGTGGGCCTGCATATCCGGGGTAGTCTTACCCCAGGTAGAACAACACACATTCATTACTTGGACATTGATGGGGCTGTACCCCTCAAAGGAACTGACTGCCATCCATTGGTCAAGATTCATGGCATTGCAAATGTAGCAATCACCACATCCTTTCCTGTGCACTTTACAAGGCCAATAATGACCAATTAATGAATACAAATACCTACAAAGAGTGAAATGCCACATATGCCAACACACAACTCAGACGAGGCAAGGCTAGGTTGAGGCACCTTTTCCAGTGATGCCAGTAGGTCTTGCATATGACAATGTACTCAAAGTGCACATTCACACAATCAGTCATGAAAATCTACTGGCAGACAGCACATTCCACATCTTCAGATTTACTCTGGCAACTGTATTTGACTACTTACAGAAACACAATCTACACATATGTACCTCATGGCCTGCATGAACTTTACTTGTGCAGGTATGACCCATCTCACATCCACCCCAAAGTACATGCTCACATTTCAAAACTAGCAAAGACACAAGCATGTCATAAGCCACCTCTGCTGAAGCTAGTTGGAAAAACATGTTTGCCCCACAAGCTACAGCCTAGTACTCAAAATGTTAAAACACAATTGTCACAAGCTCACTCATGCGCTGCCCTTCTCACACCTACATGCACAGCACCACTCTTCATCACTATATACAGAACAACTCGCACATACATGACATGCACACTATGTACTGTACTCATCAACTCTTCAGCAGACAACAAACTTTACATGTAAAAATGACCACGCTCATCACCATTGGCACCCTCAGCAATGTATTTGGAATGCACTCATATCACATATGTCCTCAGTCAGTCACATATCATCACACACCCACCCTACTCTGCTTAAGTTACACAGATTGTCATTTCTGAAACACATGCATACACAGATGCAATAACAACATACATCAACAATATGAGACTACACCTTTCGGCACTTTAAAGTACACAACTGGCACATACCCTTCACATGCACTTATCCACTTTGTCACAAAGGACAAGGTGAACCTTGTCCCACTGTGGCATTGTCATATCCACATATGACTTACATGCTCAATAACACCATTGACTATTGCACATCAGCAACTATCCTCACTCATTTGCAAATGCCTGGTTCCAGTCATCACTCACTGTAGACACACAGACTACAGCTCACCACCTGCCAGAATACAACCTTGTCTAAGTGCTTCAACACCTCTCCCATCTACCCATTCATCCCATACCTTGCACAAGATTCAAACAGTTACATACTTGGAATCACATAATTCTATCTGTAAACACTCACATAGGGGGAATGTGGATACCTCATGTCTCCTACACAAGATTTGCCTATGCACTCAACTCATACTTCACACTCTCTGACAACCACACAATTTTTCCTGCCACCATGACATATGAATCTTCACTCAAACCAATACTTTAAATACTAGTCACTCTCGCCTTCAACCTTGTTCAAGCAAGTTCAGCACATGCAACATGCACCATTGACTATACATCTCAAGCCAGGACGCATATTTCCATCAACACATCCTCCCATGTGTGGCAACTAAGAGCATGGTGGAGACTCAAGATCTTGGAGCATCTGCACAGTAGACAGACACGCATCCTTTCTGTGCACTCACTGTCCACTTGCCTCACCACATGTACCACTTGGCAATTCAACAGACATCACAGCACTTATAATTCAGCTTAGTGTGACATGGAACAGCATCAATCTAAACTCAAATCAGCACCCTTGTCAGTCATTCACAAAATACATATGACACACAATTCATATGCTCAAATATGACTTGTGTGTGTTTGCAAAATGCAATCCAAGCTGGGACAATCCATAAACAACATACTTGCAATGTCATCAACCAAAAGCAAGATGGCATACACAACTGTTAAATGAGTGAGCAATAGACTATTAAGAAAACACCCACCATGCCTAACAAAACCCCATGCAGTAATTGGAATCCAGTAGAAGCAGAGGGTTGGAAGACTATGAGAATACTGCTCAGTTTACACTCACCATGGGCTCAGGAAATGCATTAGATGTGTTCTCAGCCATGAAAGGTTTTTGCTGAAATTGGCATGCCACCTGTTGCAAGATTGGAATTTCTACTATTCCACAAAATCTGAGGAAGACACAGACATGGGTCCACCCCTATCAAGTCACATAAAAGTATTGTAACATCACTTTGTGTACATGGGTGTATACAAAGTCACTGCCATGTAGTCAACATTCACATGTATCCAGGTGAATTAATGCGATAGGTGCCTTTCTGCACATCCCAAACATATGCATAATGCTACGCCTAAACTCTTGCACTTTGAGACACTTGCACTATGTTGGCAAATGAAAGCATGATGTATGTGTGTGTTTGTGTAGAGATTTGAAAACTTTGTGACTTCATGTCATACTCTCACTCAAACTTGCTGTTGACAATGCCACCCAAGATGTGTAGATCCAACATTCTTGTATACATACTCTCTAAGTGCTTAGACTCCATGGAACATATGCAATATATGACATAATAACATGATTGAATATGTAAACTACAGTTTGTACATGTCATGCAGTTAACCATAAACAAGTTCTTGGACACTTAAAATTGTATGTCAACAAAAAGAGGGACAAATGGGTAAGATTAACGAGGTCCAGTGTACATACCCTAACGACTAATGAGACAAAAAGAGTACAAAGTTCCTCTGTTCAGAGAAGAAAAGGTAATAGTATCAGCAGGATTTGTCGTGTGTCACGGAAAGGGGGAAACCCTTTTGTTGGAACTAGGGCTCTCACACACCCAGCAAGCTAGGTGTCATGCTTCATCATTTGAGCCTGCCCCTCGTCAGGTCGGCGCTGCAATTCCTGACGGGCTCCCAATAATGGGGCTCTTTGGCGGGGATCTTCTGTTCCTGCCGAAGGGTGCTGTGGGGGTAAGGGGCCCTAGACTGTGTAGATGGGGTGTGAGGATAAAATAGGTACTGTTTGTCCACGAAAAAATGTATTTTAATGAAGTGGTAAACAGCCTAATTAAAAGAAATGAGAAAATGAGGTGGGGATAGCTACTAGTGATTATGACGCTAGTTCTGTATGCCCTACACTCAGGAAGATCAACATGTTTCTTGCCTATAAAGCCAGAAAATGGTCACGGCAATTCGTCAGGATCAAAAAACATAAACTATCTACAACGAAGGTATGTGTGTCCTACATACCAGAGAGGTGCTCAGAAGTAACCTATGGAAAGATGGGAAACAGAAAAAACACATGACAAAATACCGCATGGTAAATATTACACACACAACAAAATGAGCTGAAATCATCAAGAGACTCCTGGGAAATTGCTCCCAGGGGGGTAATGAAAGGTCAAAAATGACGAGACACACCCAGAGACAGGACTGAGGGCGGAGACAAAAAAGGGGAGGTGCAACACTCACCTCATGTACTTGCAAGGCAATCTTGCAGCAGTCTCCGGCGGGTAAAAAAGGACTCCAACTTGGGTCCTGGGGATAAAAAATGCCGGGAAGGGGGATGTTAAAACCTAAACAGATCAAAACCCGTGTATGGCGTAATCGTCCCAACAATCCAAGGGGTGAGTGAAGTGCAGGAAGGTGAAGGCAGCCTTATATTTCAAAAGGTACTACCATGAGCGATATGGTGTGCAGCCATGGTGGCCCTCATACTCAGGGGCCTTGGTGTGTCGCCGCACGAATGGTCATAGAGGTGAATAACCATACTGTCATGGAAAACTCATGGACATAGTAAGGACCCGCCGTGGCCCCTGGTAGCGGATGGGTCAGTGCAGGACGTTCTCGCCCATGGTGTCATTGAAGACAAGGAGGCGCCAACAACCCCCTAAGTGTAGCAAAACTCACCTTACGGATGTTAGAGCGGCGGAGAGCCCAATACACTCACCTGCGTCGTTCGACGCTCGAAATGAAAGACCTACCCCTACCGCCGGACCTGGGATGGGTACCGGAGAGTGTAAGTCTCGGCCAGATAAGGATCCCGGGAGACGCAAAAGGCGTCACGTGACCCCGGCTGTCTCAACCCCATTGGTGGAGAAATGAACTATAGTGCGGCCATGTTGGAACGGGTAGTGTATGTGACTATCGGTATCCGGTATGTGTCAGTGACCGCAGGAAATGATTCCTCATAGGTGGAAGTTGCTAAGGGACGGGTTGCCATAGCGATACCGGGTAAAGATGGGTAAAGTGTGCAGGAAGTGGTGGACAAGGCTAAACCCCAAGGAATTGGGATAGCGACGGCAATCGCGGGGGCCATGATGTAGTGTCAAGGAACTACAGAATCTACGGGGATGTTGCCCGTGAATTGGGGTGTAAAATCAGAGCGGTGACAATCCGCAAGGGAAGACAGACAAACAACAAGAAGAGAGAGAGTGGCAGATAAAGGTAAAAAATACAGTTGTTATATTTCTATGCATTACAGTAATATCAGAGAGATCTACGTAGCTTATGGTCTCTTAATAGTGTATTCTCCACTATCCTTAATGCTAAGAAGGAGAGGTCCGCGTTAAAAATCCCAAGACCTACCAGCGCAGTCGTGTGAGATGTAAACACACATCGTGTATTAAAAGGGGGGCTCAAGCCCTGACAAGGAGTATTTTCAACCAATGAGTGTGGACCATGGGATGTCGTCGTTCAAACCAGTCAGATGTGAAGACAACCTAAGGACCCATCTTTGTTCTAGTTTGAACAATGCATTTTGAGAGATCTGAGGATGTGCTTCTAAGACCACCCAGCTGATAGAGTCTGTCTGGTGTTGCATTGTTTTGAAATGGGTGTAGAGTTTGGTGGTCACTTTCTGACATCGTATGTTGCTCTTGTGTTCCATTATCCTGGTCTTAACCATGCGGGTTGTCATGCCTATGTATACCAACTCACAGGGACATCTGATCATGTATATGCAGTTCTTAGTGTTGCAATTCGTATGTCTGTTCAATGTCCAGTGGAAATCATTCCTAAAAGTGATGTCCTTGCAAGTGTTAGTCAGTTTACACACTACACAAGAGCCACAGGGGAAATGGCCCTTAACTGGTGGTAACTCCCACATTGTCCTTTGTGGACCAATGGTGCACAGTCTGGGTCTAGTGTGAACCAATAGGTCTTTGATGTTTTTTGTGCGTCTGTAGGCAAATCTAGGTTTGGGTATGTTGAGATTACCCGTGTCCAGAATACCCCAGTTATTCAAAATGATCTTTCTGATCCTACTTGAATCAGATGTGAAGGACGTGACACAGGTCAAGATGTCGGTTTCAGGTTTGGTGTGTGTTTCTAGTAGTGTCTCCCGTGGGTTATTCTTAGCCCTTTTCATAGAGTTGTGGATACATCTGGAGGGATAGCCCCTAGCCATCAGGTTGGTTGATAGTATCTTAGCTTCCGAATTGTAGTCCGATACCCTAGTGCAATTACGTCTAATGCGTAGGAATTGCCCAAAGGGCAAGTTGTCCCTCAGTGTTTTGGGATGGTGGCTATCGTAACGTAGTACACTATTGCGGTCACTTAAAATTGTAAACAAGAAATATACAATGCTTTATTCAGCCTCAACATAAAAATCCAAGGATTTGAAAAAGGCCATTGGCCAGTTCATCGTTGTCCAGTCTCATGATGAGCAAGAAACAAATATTGTCCATATATTCTTGCCTCACTTGTTCTGCTAGGGGACACCTCCCCTGGGAGGGGCATCTTGGAGGTATGCCAGGCACCAAAGGGGACAAACCAATGGGGACTGGGTTGTGTTTTGGAAGTGATGGTATCAGGAAAGGTGTCAGGGTCCACTGCAGTGGTAGGGTCTGATGGCGGGGGTGGGACTCCACTGCAGTGGTTGGCTCTAATTGTGAGGATGGTCAGTTGGGGCTGGGTATGGAGTGACCAGAACTAATTTTGGTCTTTTACATTTTGTAAGGGGTGTGTCAGGAATGATGATGGGAGAGGTCTTTTTTGTGGGTGGTTTTATGGATTTAGAGGTACTGGACTTGTCCGGGGAGCTATGAGTTGAAGGAGTGGATCTTTTAGCTTTGGGCCGGGAGATTTTCTGTGGGGAGTTGTTGTCTTCTATTCCTTCTCGGGGGTGGGGTAGCAGCTGTTAATCGTGGGTCAGCTTGGCGGTACTTCATCTTCTTAGGAGGGGGGTGTATATTTGGGGAGGGAAGAATTCAATGGAAACAAGGTGGGGTACCTGGGCTGAGGGGGAAACAGGAGAGGAAAAGGTAGGGGTTGTGGAGTCAGAGGGTTGTGAGGTATGTGGAGTATCACTGGATGCATGTGTGTTGTATGCTGTCACTTCCCTGGGGGAGAGTGTGCTGCCTGTAGCATGAGTGTGCTTGTGTGTCATTTGTAACTTCTATCTGTGTGTTTGTGTGCTATGTGTGGATGTTGCAGTGTCTGAATGTGTGTGTTTGCATGTGCTTAGGTCAGGGAGGGTAGTTCGGACAGTGGAGGAGGAAGAGGTAGGAGGGGGAGGTACTGCTGGAGGACTATGCTGCCGTCAGTGTTGAGGCCATAGCCTGATTTGATCACTGTAGGGCAGACATGTTAGAGTGCATGCCCTCCATTAACGATGACACTTCTGTCAAAAGAGTTGTGTGTGCATGGAGGACACTCAGCATGGATGTATGCCCTACAGAGATCTGCGTCAGGGGGTCGTTGGTCTCCACACTGAGGGCAGCAGGGGAGACAGGGGCAGGGGGTGAGGTGCCTGGCTCAAAGGAGAGTTTGCTCCTGCCACGGGAGCGGCCACGGACACTGGTACTGGGAGCAGCTGGGAGGGTGGAAATGGTAGATGTGGTGGTGGTGGACTCTGATGTTGTTGATACAGTCACTGTGTCCCCCACCACCCCATGGGAATCGTCACCGGAGCCGTAATCAGATTCAGACACTGCTTTGCAGATCCGCTCCCAATGAGACTCCCCTCACCCTCTCCGTCACTGGGTCGCCCCTCCAACGACTCTTCACTGGACCCAGTATGACGTTCTGCTCCCACCACATCCATGGCACTGTGTTCTCCTGTGGCCGCTGATGATACTGTGACCAAGAAAGACAAATATTTTCATGAGTCATCCATATCTACTTGACACATAGTTAACATCACAGATGTTCACAGATGTCAGACATCACACTGAGTTCTGCTATTAGCGCATGCTACATTGACATAAATGGCAATTGTTAGTCTGCCAGTTTGCCATTGCTCAATCAACATGATGTGATCAGCAACATTGCGTGTATCAACATCAAAGTACAAAATCACAAGGTTGACTAATGGAGTTTGTGGCAGGGAATGTTTTTTCTTGTGCTCATGATGGTCTTGTGAAATTTCAGTCTCCTCTCCTGCAAGTGAGTATAGCCATCAAAATGGGAATAGGAATCTCAGATTTCATTGAGACATGGTACACATTCTACAATCCTTCGTCATCAAATATGGAACCTGTGAGCTCTTATGTCAACAGCTCACATGTCTGCCTTGTCAAACATGCACAACGCATACTCATTGCATGAGTCATGTTGCACAGTTCACAGTGATTGATAACATGTTAAGTAGCTTTGGTTCTCTAATGTCAGTTCACACATATGAGTGTCAACCTGGAAACACCAAGGCAGTATGCATAGCTGGGCTGACAGGCATGTGGCACACTGTCCTGTGTCATCTATGCACGGTGTCATGTTGCAGAGTCCTAAAGATGCGAAAATAAAAAACAAATCAAGTTTCAGAGATGTAATAAATGGTCTAAAAGCTTCCAAATCTGATAACTGCAGCTTCACAATGCCTCAGGCAGAACACCATTCCACTGGCACATCTGGGTGCAGTGACTGTAGGGACTCTAGTAAGTGAACCCATTTAAATCAAGAGTACAGTCAACACTGTGGAACAATCTTGGCTACACTGAACAAGTCCACAATTGTATGGACAAAGTCTTTATGTCCCTCACTTTGTTTACACAGTATGCCCACATTGTATTCCTTATATTTCTCATGCTCAACATCTCACGTGGGAAACAAACTTAAATTTTATGCATATTTGACATCTCAGAAACAGACAGTCATGCAAAAAACATTGTTTAGCAAGCCATCAAGTTGTAGTATTCAAGACCATTAACACACATGTCAACAGTTGTGACTGTGTACTTCACATCATACCTCACAAATGCTGCCATGTTACGATCAGTGACAACCTGTGTTTGACACTGAATGACTTGTGTTTTCACCCTCACAAACTCCTACACAGGGACTCACTCTTCAGAATGTTGGTTTGGAATTTTCAAAAACATCATGGGTAAGGTCATTGTGACATGTAACCAGAGTTACCCTAGCTGTGACTGTCCCACGGGATACATATGAACACAATTAGCAGCATGTCTGGGAATAAACATTTGCACTGGGACCAAGCCAAATCAATCTAGGCCTGAACTTAGACAAATCATTCTGCAAAAATGTTTAGCATGTGATTTCCACAATTGAGTGCTCCAATCACAAAATACTTCAATAATTTGTTCAAACCACTCTGAGAACAGGCACACACATCAGTGAATGTGCAGACACATGTCAAGCTATGGGATTCATGCTTAAACTCATACACACGTCTTGGGAAATTTTGGATGCACACATGTTCATTTCACTACTGTTCCTATCCTAAACATGACTCACTCACATCTCCCTTATGGATGGGGCATTACCTGTCATCTATCCATCCTTCTACATTTTCATCTTGTGAAAATAAGTTTGGCAGATTTACAACTGGTAAAAGTGCCATCAGGCTTAGATTTCAAAACAGGCATAAATAAAGATAGAAGTGCAACAAGTAACTGACTCACCCCCTCCTTGCTGCTGTTTGACCTTCAACTGCCCATCCAGGCCAGGGAAGACCACCGCTAGAATTTGGAGCATGTGGGGGGTCAAAGTTCACTGGCCTCCTCACTTGCCCGGTTGCAACAGGCCCAGCTGGAGCTAAGCAATCCTCTTGGCGGAGCCATAAAGGTCCAGCCACTTCTTGTGGCAATGACGGATGCTACCAGATGCGACCCCACGTCACGCACCTTCTTGGCGATGGTCAGCCACATCCTTGACTTCTCATGGGAGTTGACCTGTAAGGATGAAATGGTGATAGTCCCTTAGTTTACATGCGATATGTTACTGAGTCATACACTACAATACATAGGTCATGGTCAGTTTTACAAAAATAACTAAGGGGAATGCATGGGGCATCATGTGCATCAGTCCTGTGTTCAATGAGATCTCTGTTCCATGAGAACAGTGATGACACGTTTGCCACAGTACACACACTTCTACAGCAGAGTGCCTGCCCAAATAAGTTCCCTACACCCAGTAAAACTTGCAAAAAGCCTAAAGGAATATCTATGATTGAGATTACTACTGCCAGTCATGCAAAGTAATTGCACATGTCCAATGGCAATGCACTGTCATCCTCAGTCACCTGCTCCTCTGGTTTGCACATACATCTGGCTGTGTAGTGGCAGGAGTGTGTCTAGCAGGGCCTGGTTCTACTCCTCAGTGATACCTGAGGCCCTGGGCTGTGTCCTTGCCATTGTGGCTATCAGAGGATGTTGTCACAGCAGCAGAGAGATGGGGAGGTGCAGGAATGAAGCAGGTAGTGCAGGCAAGTGCAGTCTCTAGGATCAGTCAGACTTATATCCCTACAGCAGAGGCGGTATCAAATCCATGCATCAAAAGTGATAGGTTTGCGTCGGTCGCATTGTACAAATCGGTCCGATGCATGATATTGCTTGCAAACAACACGTCTACCCCGACGTTCAAACACTCTTCATCTGACCGTGATTGACTTTGATACATTGGTTATGGGAAGCAACCAAGTCAGTTTTCACATGCTGAAAACATGAGCCCAAATGCACGTCGCTCACCCTTACAACCAACAGCCAATGGCTATGACCGAATCGTTTCGGATGCGGCAACCATGTCCTTTGAATACTCACCTTCGTCTTTCACCATGACAACCAATGGCTGTGACTGAATCGTTTCGGATGCAGCTGACGCATCCTTTGAATACTCACCCGCGTCTTTCACCATGACAACCTATGTCTGTGACCGAATCGTTTCGGATGTGGCTACCGCGTCCTTAGAATACTCACCTGTGTTTTTCTCCATGACAAACAATGGCTGTGACCGAATCGTCTCGGATATGGCTACCGTGTCCTTTGAATACTCACAGTTTCTTTCACCATGACAACCAATGGCTGGAGCCAAAAAATTTCGGATGCGGCTAACGTGTCTGTTGAATAATCGTTTGTCAGAACACACACTGCTGTGATTGATGTATTTTTGTACATTACAAGTGTGGATACGATTTTTAAATGAGAAAAGTGTCCTTTAAATGGATAAGACGCACTCCCATGAGGAGCTAACCTTAAGGGGCACATGACACACTGTTTTATTGGCATATGCAAGCATGTCAAGAGAGAAATCCAGTTATCCGCATTGTATTGGTCACAGTGGCCATTCTTTTTTGTGTGGATGTACATGTCCATTCTTGAATTGTCACTGTATTTGTGTACTGTATGATACATTGTATCATTGTTGTAATTTCAGACTGTAGACGTCTTTTCTGTAAGTAATGGATATGGCTTTTACCAATGGATGAGCAGACAGTGAAATCATTCTGCATCTTCAGCTTGTTCGTGAAATGTGAATTTCCACTCTATCTGTGTGCCCAAAACTGCAGTATATGGTGTTATTACATATTTTAGCATCCTCAACATTGAAAAAAGTATGTGTATGTGATTGTATGTGTATTGTAGACATAACTACATGACAGTGTCCAACTTGCAAGAGTGGTGGGCATGACTGAGTATGTGAGATGATGTGTATATCAAGTGTAACAAATCTCTTGTGTTACATGTTCCTATTCTGTCTACCTATTGCACATGTAATTGTTCACAGAAACTTTAAAGTACCATATTTTTTCTGTGGATCCTTTGAATATGTGATGCTTGCTGACATTTATGATGTCAGACACTAGTAATTTGTACACTACACCACTATAATTTCTGTGTCACCTTACCCTGGTGACATGTCTGTGTAGGGTACTGAAGCAGTGAGTTGTATCTAAAGGGCATACTTTTAAATTGAAATCTGTTTTGAAAATGATCTGTAGCTTCAGTTGTGTTCACATTTCATGTTCGGTTTGTATCTAAGCATGTTGCTTTGTACATTGTGACCTGACACTAACTGTGTTTACACTCTACACATAGGTATCGCAGACGACCTGCAGTCCATAGGCCTTTTCCAGACCTGGCAACCATGGAAGAATGTGACACCATCAGGAAGTACCGCTTCACAAGGCCAATCATTGAACAGTTGACTGTGCAGTTGTCACCTCATCTGCAGCCTGATCGGCCATATCCAACTGCACTGACGCCCAAAGTGAAGGTTATGGCAGCATTACATTTCTTTGACACAGGTGCATTTCAACACACATTGGCAACATCTGGTGGGATGTCACAAACCATGTTTAGCTGTGTTCTGCAAGATGTTTTGGGGGCATTGTTGTGTTACCTGTGTCAATACATTAAGTTCCCAACACCTGGAGAATTGCCAGACATCAAGCGGGAATTCTATGCATTCGGACGGATACCCCATATAATTGGCTCCATTGATGGCACCCACGTTGGATTGGTACCACCACAGGCTAATGAGGTTGTGTATCGCAACCACAAATATTACCACTCGATTAATGCCCAGGTGGTATGTTTGGCTCACATGACCATCTCCCACGTCTGTGCACATTTCCCTGGATCTGCACATGACACATACATCATGAGGAACAGTGCCATTCCCCGTTTGATGTCCCAGCTACAACCTGCTCATGCCTGGCTTGTTAGTAGGTGATGTGGCATGTGTGTGCTGTGGTGTGTGTAGATTGTATGTCAGATAATGCTCTGTCAAGAAGAACTGAATCTGTTTTCTGTTTTCAATGCAGGAGACTCTGGGTACCCCAACCAACCTTGGTTTCTGACACCACTTCGTAACCCAGTCACCCCTGCAGAAATGCTGTGTAATGAGGCACATGGCAGGAGCCGGCGAGTCATTGAGCGGACTTTTGACCTCCTGAAGACAAGATTCCGCTGTCTTGATCAGACGAGAAGAGCCTTACAATATGCCCCATTAAAGGTGTGCAACATTATCATCGCTTGCTGCATGCTCCACAACATGGCTAAACGGAGGTAAATTCCACTTATACAGGACGATGGAGACCAGCATCCACCAGCGAGGGAGGATCCTGGACTGGGACATGATGACAGTGGGGATGATGATGATGGCGTTGATTTGAGACAACAGCTCATTAACAACTTCTTCACATGAGTTTAGGTATGCAATGAGAGTATGGGACTAGCACCAAGTGTTTGTTGTTGCGTTGCGGGTACACAATGTGTATGTATAAATAAAAGAACTACGGCTGACTACTGGTTTAGCACTTAAAATCCCAAAATCTCAAGATGGTATATGTTCCTGTGGACAAGTCTTCCGGAGTTCGCTGTAGAATAACTCCACTGGGGGCCAGATGAGGAAAACAAAAGCAAACGAGGAAGGGGCACCAGTAAAGAAAGTCCAAATCCAAGCAGGTATCCTTTAGTATTTCCTTTTTATTTTCTTCTAGTATAGAAAAGATAAGAACCAGCCAACGCGTTTCGTTCCACAACGGAACTTCTTCAATGCTGAAAACAGGCAACATAACCACATATAAATGACAAAACAACATACAAAAGGCTACAAATACAACAAAGATATTACTTAATACATGTTGATACTACAATCAAAAAGACCAACACACATATATAAATCACAAAACATGATGCATACATATAATATTAAAAAGAGTTTAAGAAACATGTCTGAAAGGGACATATATACCAAATATCTAAAAAGGGCACACGAATGTACTGTAAACATGCTCCAAATTAATATTATGTACACTTGTCCCATCTCATTTCAGATCCCATAAAATATGTGTATTTACACACCTATATTTCCTTAATTTAGGGCAAGGTCAGCTTTTTTTAAAGGTAGCAGATCTATAATCATATTTATATGAAAAATTCATAGAAACATCAAAAAAATGACATACAAATGACAAAAAAATAAGGGTGTGACAATCATAAGTATGACCAGGCACTCACCAAAAATCGAGTCTATGTAGCAATGGAGGATGAAATGCAATGTAACACGATCCTATGTGCATAAAAAGTTCCTAAAAACGACGATCTGGGGTTTATACAAAAAATATATATATATGTATAAAGAGCAGAAAATGATAATTCGTAAAGTTAAAAAAACTTTTCAGTTCTATATAATTCAGGACACTCAACCGCTAACTGTGCCCCTTAAAAAACGAAGGATAAATAATACGTCACAAGCCCCAGTAGTAAAGCAGATATCACAGACATTTGTATTTGAAGTAAGTAAGCGAAGTCAATAAACAAAATAAATATCAGAAACAAGGTACGTAATCCAAACGGTAAACGGGAAAGGTGCAAACATGAAATTGATATTGTTAATACGAAGTAATCAAAGCGATGGTAATCAAAAAAACTTACTCACTGTGTCAAAAACAATCGTCATAAGAAGAATATATATCAGACACAAACGTATAAAGAGTAATCCCTTGAATATTTCATTATGTTACTCCATAATAAGAGTACAATTGATAGGGTTCCAATGATCTACAAATAAACAACAAAGTCAAAAAATACACTTGTATCGCCTTCAAGAGTGACAGGAAAAACATGTTACATTGAACTAATACAACATGTAATTGAAAAATAAACCATCATGTGACCATCCGAAAATAAGATGTCGATAAACGTCTTATTAAGGAAGGTGCGTGAGAGAAAAGGAAAGACATAAACGAGAAGGGCAGACGAAACGTAGAAACAACAATATTAATACACATACACCCGATATGTGAAGAATGTGTCTCAAGGGAGAAGGAAAGCTACTATTGATTTAGAAAACGTTTCGATGAAAGAAATGAAAAAGTGATACACAATACAAATGAATTTATAAGTTCTCCTATGTTTAGAGGAGCACAAGACAAAAACATCCCTAAGTTCACCACCAATCGAAGAAACACACACAACCATAAAAAGGGAGAAAAACAACAAACTCCAAGAGATTCCATCGTACCAACGGGTACTCATACCTTGGAAGTCCCGTAAATACAAAGCTCCAGGAAAGGCACCAGTAAGCGACGGGGTTTTCAACATTGCGCTCCATTTTATAAACGATGTATGTGTGCACAGGAAATGTCGGTCATCTGACCGTAAACAGGAAATCCCGTAGATTGCGATAGGACGATCGAGGGGAAAAAAGGACGCTATAATGGAATGGTAATACGTATCTCAATAACAGAAGAAAAATGGAACATCAAGTACAAAAAGAGAAAACAAGCATATCTATTTCAGAAGGGCAATTACATTTTTGTTGTCGTGTAGTATATTGGTACACTGGGTGCATTGAGTAGAAAGCAGCATTATAATTTTAAAAAAATAAATAAATAAAGATTCAGTCGAGAAATTATAAAATATCATAGGAGTTGGTATAATCAGTCACATGAAGTAAATAAAAAGCCACGACGAAAAGATAGAGAGGTGAAAAAACAAAGGTTGATTATAGGAAGAAGATGAAATGCCTACACAAAAGAAGGCATGCGTATGTTAAATATTGTGAATTAATTAGTCACATCGCACTCCCGTCCCGCAGGTGTAAATATACACACCTCTAATGTGATGATTCAGAACGTTCGACTTGTTGAAAAAAATATACAAGATAGGGCGACATTTTAAACGAAAAAAAGGGGAAATCAACCCTGCTGGCTCAAAATACTACTGGTTTGAGCGCCATATTTAGAAGGGCATATATTCCATATTCATAAACAAACCTGAATAGACAACAAGGAAAATATTTAAAGAACAACACAGAGTGATCAAAAATGCATCAAAGCTGAAAAAATATATATATCTCCAAATAGTCAAAAGATGTTTAAGAGAGAATGATATATTTCAGAATAAACAAAATATACCCCAATATGGTAGTACACACACAACCGCAAGGTGTGTCTTAAAGAAAGTAATGCATTTCAGAGTCAGAGTTATGTCCCAATGTGGTGGCCTGCAAACGACATATCCACTTTGACTCTAACTGTCTAAGTGCCAGTTCACGATTCAAGCCCCTCCTGCCTATAGGCACATGATCAATGCCATGGAACCAGAAAATATTACTGCCATTATGTTTAGTATTGTAATGTTCAGTAATAGGGTATCTGGCATCCCTATTGAGCAGGGCTCTCCTGTGTTCTTGTATATGAATTTTTGAACATCGTATGGTACTCCCCACATAGATGGTATCACATTTGCATCCCAAGATGTATACCACGTACGTGGTATTGCAATTAATGAAATGATTGATGTTATAAATCCGTGGGCTATTATAGGAAAAAGCCTTAGTTCTATTTTTTCCACTGCTGCAGATGTTACAGATACCATAAGTAAAGAAGCCATTAGGTTTCTTTGGTATCCAATTTCCATTGTTTTTATGGGTCACAACATAGCTGGTGCGAAGTTGTTTCCTCAGCGAGGTCCCTCTTCTGTATGTAATCGCAGGCATATCGGTAATACAATCCTTTAACCCCGAAATCGAGGAAAGGAGATGCCAGTTTTTTCGTAAAGCATTGAAAATTCCATTACTGTGAGTGGTACATTGTGTAATAAACCTCATTCTATTGTCATTCTTGCGATTGTCTCGAATGGGGGTCACATCCAGTAATGTTGAATCCCTGTTTGTACAATGGATTCTCTGTTCAGCCTTATCTAGAATCTTATTGCTGTAACATCTTTTTTCAAATCTTCTTCTTGTTGCCTTTTTCTTGTTGCCTTTACATTTGATAAAAAGCTTTTCTGTGTGCTACAGTTTCTCCGGATACAAGTCAATTCACCGAATGGGATATTGTTGATAACAGAGCTGGCATGAGCACTGGATGCATGCTACATGGCATTGCATGCTGTCTCTTTTCTATACAGATTGCTCCGTATCACCCCATCCTCAATGTAGATATTTATATCCAAGAAGTTGATGTTATCTTTATGATAGGACATTGTAAGTTTAACATTAAAAACATTTTTATTTAGGTATTCAAAGTACAAAGGAGCAAACCTGGAACCCATCGCAATGCCCTTGATCTGTTGGTACCAGCTGGAATCATGTACAAAGAAATTATTCATTAGAATAATGTCAACCATTTCGCCAATCATTTCGTTGTATTCATAGAACTCAGTGCCTTCCCTGTCCAGGAAAGAACGCATAGCCATAATCCCAAATTTTTTGTCAACGCAAGTATATAGACTTACAACATCAAAAGTCACGAACAGAAGTTCATCCGACCATTGGAAGTCCCTACATTTTACCAAGATATCTTTACTGTCCTTAACATATGATGGAAGGTCAAGTACATATTTTTGTAATTTGATATCAACAAATTTCGAGAGGTTCTCTGTGGGAGATCCCTCACCCGAGATGATGGGTCTCCCGGGGGGGAAAGAACCCCCTTTATGTATTTTGGGTAGGATGTAAATGCAGGGGTAGGATGGACAATCAACCTTAAGAAATCTATATTCATCTTCAGAGATAATACACGTGTCTCTCCATTCATTCAATCTACCATTAATAGTAATGATGAGGTTGGAGATAGGGTTATGTGTGATGTGTCTGTAACAAGAGGTGTCACCAAGTTGTCGATGGATCTCATTAAGGTAGTCTAGACGGTTCATAATGAACACATTTCCACCTTTATCTGCCTCACGTATCACAATGGTAGTGTCCTCCTTCAAACGTTGTAAGGCCAATCTCTCGGTTTGGGAGATGTTCTGTGTTATTTTTGGTTTATATTTATTAGACATTTCTAATGCATATAGTTCTTCCGGCAATTTCTTGTGAAAGACATCAATGTTTAAATCATAACCAAAAGTGGGATTGTAGTATCAACATGTATTAAGTAATATCTTTGTTGTATTTGTAGCCTTTTATATGTTGTTTTGTCATTTATATGTGGTTATGTTGCCTGTTTTCAGCCTTGAAGAAGTTCCGTTGTGGAACGCGTTGGCTGGTTCTTATCTTTTCTATACTAGAAGAAAATAAAAAGGAAATACTAAAGGATACCTGCTTGGATTTGGACTTTCTTTACTGGTGCACCTTCCTCGTTTGCTTTTGTTTTCCACAATGTGTATGTATGTTTGTGAGTGTATGAAAATTACCATGATGTTAGTTGTATGATAAGTTTTTGTGAGATGGAAAAGTTGAGACGTACTGTGTTACCGTGAATCACAGCTAGTGTCCACACTGAAAATCTTGGGCTTCAGATGATATTGTTTACTAAATTGAACAGGCTTAGTCCTGTGTACCTAACTCTGTTCTATGTTTCTCCTTACCAGGGTAATTTGCTGTGTCAACCTTGCAAGTTTGATCTCACCAGGCCCTGATTCTGTGACCTAGTCCAACATTGGATTTTTTTGTAAATCCATGGCACACACTTCCTTTTTGACTGATGGACATTTTTCTTCACTTTAGAGCATTTTGTTACTGTGTGATGTAATTTAAAATTTGGTTAATGCACCAGGTTGTAGGAGGAAAATAAACCTATGCTACACACTGATGTGTGCTTTTTCAGTTTTCACATATTCAAATGTTTTTTGTAAGCTAAACATGCTCCATTATGCACAGTTTTAATAAAAATATTTTTTTAGTGTGCTTGCAAATTGTGTTAGTATTTTAAGCAATAGACTAGCATTGCATCTGTAGGGGAACAACCTTTACAACGCAACTTTTACAACGCACTACACTTACAATGCATTTTTTACAACGCACAATCCATTACAACGCATGACATTACAACGCATGACACTACAACGCATTTTTAAAAACTACCTTTACAACGCATTCCATTACAACGCATACTACCATTACAACGCATAATATTACAACGCATAATATTACACTACACTATCCAACACTTACCCTACTGTTGCACCCCCTGGAGTTAGAATAGTAATTTTTACCCCTATACTATCCAACACTTACCCTACTGCTGCACCCCCTGGAGTTAGAATAGTAATTTTTACCCCTATACTATCCAACACTTACCCTACTGTTGCACCCCCTGGAGTTAGAATAGTAATTTTTACCCCTATACTATCCAACACTTTCCCTTCTGTTGCACCCCCTGGAGTTAGAATAGTAATTTTTACCCCTATACTATCCAACACTTTCCCTACTGTTGCACCCCCTGGAGTTAGAATAGTAATTTTTACTCCTATACTATCCAACACTTTCCCTACTGTTGCACCCCCTGGAGTTAGAATAGTAATTTTTACCCCTATACTATCCAACACTTACCCTACTGTTGCACCCCCTGGAGTTAGAATAGTAATTTTTACCCCTATACTATCCAACACTTACCCTACTGTTGCACCCCCTGGAGTTAGAATAGTAATTTTTACCCCTATACTATCCAACACTTACCCTACTGTTGCACCCCCTGGAGTTAGAATAGTAATTTTTACCCCTATACTATCCAACATTTACCCTACTGTTGCACCCCCTGGAGTTAGAATAGTAATTTTTACCCCTATACCCCTATACCCCTATACCCCTATACTATCTAATACTTACCTTAAATGCAATTTAATATTATGCGTTGTAATGGTATGCATTGTAATGGTAGTATGCGTTGTAATGGAATGCGTTGTAAAGGTAGTTTTTAAAAATGCGTTGTAGTGTCATGCGTTGTAATGTCATGCGTTGTAATGGATTGTGCGTTGTAAAAAATGCGTTGTAAGTGCATGCGTTGTAAAAGTGTGCGTTGTAACGACATACATCCCATCTGTAACATGTCCTATGGGTTGTGCCATGGCCTGGTTTTGTCTATCTATCATGCTGTGACAATGTAAATGTTAGAACTGGCGATTTCTGGTTGGCTAGGGCTTGCCCCAAAGCCAGGCAGAAACCACCACTCTAGTCAGGGCAAGGAAGTTACACGCCAAAGACAACCCCTGCTCACCCCCTTGGTAGCTTGGCACGAGCAGTCAGGCTTATCTCTGAGGCAAGGTGTAAAGCGTTTGCGCGCGCACCCAGCAACAACACCCAAGGCCCACCACAAAGGAAACTCCACACAAGGTATTCTATAAAAATAGCCTTTGTATTATACACAACACATTAGATAAAAACACACACTTTACAATGTGCCAACAGGCACGGGCAGAATTTACAAGGGATTATATTTATACAGGGGACAGGGCCACATTGACCACTGTCAAGAATTAGCACTTTTAGATATTTAGCACTTAGCACCAAATATAAAATTACTGTAGCACAAAAATAACATATATAGCACACAACCAGTAACTACTGGTAACAAGAAAGTACCACCTACGCAACCCTAACCACCTTAGGAGACTATCACGCAGGGACTCAGAACCTCCCTAGTACCACCGGTACCAGGGGAACACAACCACCTAAGTATCGCAATACCTGTAGGGGAAAACACACATTACACATGATGCATAAAACATTCAGAGGTGCAGAACATGGCACATGACGCATAAACTCATTCAGAGGTGCCGGGCAGGTAAACAAATGATGCATAAAACATTCAGCGGTGTTCTGAAAGAAAACACATGATGCAGAAACTACATTCAGCGGTGTCATAAAAGGAAACACATGATGCATAAAACATTCAGAGGTGCTAGGAAAGAACATTAGCGAGAAACTCTCATGAGCCACCACCTGTGGCAGTCCCTAGGCCAACTGGCCTTGTCAGGGCTAAGACGCCCTGTGTCCGGTAAAGCTGCGCCAGCTGCGCAGACCAAAACGAGAAATGTCCCCCACCTAAACGTGGCAGCTGCCCACTAAGTGCTGGGCAGCTGTGGAACGAACTCAGGCACCGGCGTGCCTCTGGGGCCCCCTCTAGGGCTCTGTCCATACAAAATGCCCCCTAGAGCCTTCGTGGCTCTGCACAAACAATGTCCCACAACGTTGGAGCCTCACGGGGCTCGGGAGAATAATGCCCCTGTCTGTTGGAGCGTGCACTGCGCTCTAAACAAATACTTGGCCAATCGTGGGAGCCTCACGGGGCTCGACAAAACACTGCCACCACGTTGGAGCCACTCGGGGCTCTATGAAAACTGCCCCCGCATCCCCAGCACAGGCGCGGAGTCCCCCAGCCCTTTGTACTCACCGGGCTGCTCTCCGGGGACTCCAGCGTCGTCTCCTCTCTTGGCGGACGATGGACGCCGAGGCTTCTTTGCAACGCGGAGGGGTAGGCACCGACAATGTGCCTCGCGCCCCCTCCGCACCAGCTCCGGCCGCACTTCACCTCTCTCTGCTCCGGGAAGCGCGGGGTAGGCTCCCGTCCGCTTCCCTCTACCAACGTACGGCCTCTTTGTCCCACCCTCCACCAGGCGTGACTTCTTTCCGCTTCCGGGTCGCTGCAGGCAGCGCGGCGGCCCGGCTTCTCGACGGCAGTACGGGGTAGGCTCCCGCAACGTAGTTAGGCAAATAAGCGGGGTGGGCACCCGCCAGCACACCGATCAGCGGGGTAGGCACCCGCTTGGGTGATAACAATGCCGGGTGGGCACCGGCCTCCAGAATCAAAGCGCACACAGCGCTAGGAAGCAACACAGCGCGCCCAGCGCTACAAAGTCAAAGGAGCGCTCCCAGGCGCTTAGGAATAGCAAGTCCAGCCAAAAGTCTCTCAAGAGCAGGGGGGCAAAGACTGGGCCCTCCAGCAGGGAGGCAGTCCCCAGTGGCGGTCTCTCCTGGCGCCCAGCAGCAGCAGGCCCCCTCCAGATGATCCTGCAAGAGAACACCCAATGTAAGGGGACACAGCCCCTTTTTATACAGTAAACTCTTGGTCTGCAAGGTGCAGGGAAGGGGCGAACCAGTTACATCTGGTTCCTGAGCACTTTGTTTTGCTCAGCCCCTCTCCCTATTCACTGGCAGGCCAGGGTCATCAGACGCACCACAGGGGCCGGAGCCAGCAGTGTGTGGGGAAAGCCCTGTCCTATTCAGGACCCAGGTATACTCCTCCCCAGCCATCAGTATGCTAAACTCCCATTCACCACTGGGTGACTCCTCCTGTCCCTGGGGATTTCCCTAGCCCGTCACATGACCTCCACCAGCCAATCGCCAGACAAGCCACACATTTCATACTGCACACTGAAGTGCCCACTTCTAGAAGTGGCACTTCCACACTAGGTACATGCACGCCGCACACATCATCGCGCAGCATTCACTCAAACGAGTCCGCACATACCAAACTCGGGCCTGCACACCCCACGCATCAGGAACTACCAGGACACATACATTCCCCCATGCATTGCTATGGGAGGGCAGGCCAACCTCACAACACGCACGCACTTTACCCTGGGACACAGCGGTAAAGTGCGCAGAAACCCAAAAATCACTACACCAAGTCACCCATAAAAAGCAAAAAGTTTCGGGGGTGAACCTGCCAGAAGGGCCGGGTCCAACACAACCCCCTTCCAGCCAAAACGCAGGGCAGACCAATCACCACCGTGAAGGTCTTCCCTGCTTTGGGCGACAAAACACAGACGCAGGCCCGCAACGGCAGGGACACTCTCCGGTTTTATGCCACTCTAAACCCATGGAATTCATTCTAAAAGAACTCGGCGAACCAACTGGGCTACCCCACTGGTACTCCTCAGCTGTCCACGGCCAGGACCAGGCCCTAGGCCATCTAGGCGCCACTGGTCCTTGCCTAACCACAGAGTGGGGGGTAGTAACCCCTGGCACATAGTGACCATTTTCCACTCTTCCCCTCATCAGGGCTGTTCTAAACATCCACTGATTTTCCAGCCCAGGGTCCGTAACCTCCAGCTTACCAACAGTCACCGGTGAGGCTCTCCTCCCCCTACCTCTCCTTCTAGGGTTCCGTCCTCTCCTCCTCTGAGAGGCACCCTCAGAAATCAACTTTCCCACCAGCTCAGGACCTCTCCCTGAGAACTGGTCTCCCAACCTAGGGTTTAACCCCTCAGGTTGCACCGGGGTCAGAGGTGGGCTCTCCCACCCTCCGCACCCCCTTCCAGAGTCCTGCTCCCTACCAACTGGGGCGGTACCTCTGGAAGAAGAACCGGTCAGGACACTGGTTACAGTCGTCCTACCCTGCAGGGTAGGCTGATCCTGAACCTGGCCTCCCAACCTCTGGTCTAGAACCTTTGGTGGAGTACTTGCCTGGCACTCCAGGACTTCTGGGGACTCACACAGTATCCCCCCAAGAGTAACATATGCCTCATATGTTGCCTGGCGCAGATCTCCCGCCCCCTGTCCACCTGACAGTGCGCGAAGATCCCCCAGGCCAGACGTGTAGTCACCAGGGTCACCTCTAGGAGACCCAGCCCTCCCGGCTGGTCCCTGACCCACTGGCTCCTCCACCGGGGAACACAGCCCCATGCTACTCCTCTCGCCGGACTTCTGTACCCTCCCTACCGGAGCGGTACTGCCTGACACCAGAACCACTGGAGCTCCATTTACAGAGACTCTAGGTTCTCCATACCCTAGGCGAGCTTCCTCAAGTGACCTAACAGGACAGCCTAGGCCCCCAACCTGGTGTTCCCTTAAGAAACCATCCAGGTTCTGAGACTGGGTTTCGGGCCTCTGGGGACTCAAAGTCACCCACTCACTCCCACTCCACTGAGATAGGCCGTGAGCCCCTACACCCCTCTCACTACTCTGGGACCTAGCTGGGCTACTCTGAACCTCTACCCCCATCCAAGACGGGAAGATCCACTGCTATTGGAAGTACTCTCCCATACCTCATCAGAACCTTGGGCACCCTCCCAACGGTCTGCTTCCTCTGCCAGCTCCCATGGGCAAAAAGAGCCATACCTCAACAGGTGTTGGCGCAACCCGGGGTAACAACTACCAAGCAGCTGCTCCTTGATAACCAGAGCATACAGTCCGTCAAAAGCCCATTCCGTGTGTACCCTTAACCAATCGTCCAGTGCATCCTCACATTCACCCACAAACGTGCCCCAAGACTGGTGAGGCAGCTTCCTACTGCCCCTGAACTTCAACCTACATTCACCCTCTTGGAAAACAGGTACCAGACTCTGGGAATGGGGAATGGGACTCTCTGCACTGGGCTCTCTATCGCTGCCACCACTGGACTCCACCCTCCCTGGGGAATACAGAAAACCAATGCACTCAGGGGACAACTTACCCTCTAGAGCTACTTTCTCCCTAGCGAAGGCCCTCTCAGACTCCGCCATCCTCTCTTCCGCCAAGACCCTCTCAGTCTCACTCTTCTTCTCCTCCACCCCCAGCTGCGCCATCGCCTTGGCATGCTCTAACCTGAGCTTCTCTATGGCCAGCCGATGCTCCCTCTCTTCCCTCCTATCTATCCACTCCTCTGGGGACAGGGAAAGGGATGGGGTGCTGCTCCTGACACTGGACCCAGCAAGGGACTCCCTATCTATGGGGTCTTCACTTTCTACTGGCGTCCCTGTCATGTAATCCTCCTCCTCTTCAGATTCCTCAGGGCTCCCCTCAGACCCACCACCCTCTCGGCGTGCGGCCCGGGCCCTATCTTCCTCGCTGCGCTCTCGCTCCCACTCATCCTTTTGCCATAGGATCAGGTTGTCCCTCAGTTTGGACTGGGTATCTGACTCACCCACCTCTATGTCCCTCTCTTCACAGAACCTTACCAACTCCAACCTACTGTATCTAAACAGACCACAGAAATTAAAAGCAGGCTCCATTTTGGCGGACGTTCCTGAGAAGAGTTTAACACAAGGAACCTGAGAGTCCGAGCTAGCACAGGGGTACATAATTCACAAAGGACACCTTTAGGAGAGGAAATAATGGACCTTCAAAAAAAACAATAATCCCTAAAATGTGGTTATCTAACGCAGAGTTTTGTAGTGCAGCCAGTCGCTGCTGCGGTACAGCGCAAACGCAAGTCCAAATCCCACCGCTGATCACCAATGTTAGAACTGGCGATTTCTGGTTGGCTAGGGCTTGCGCCAAAGCCAGGCAGAAACCACCACTCTAGTCAGGGCAAGGAAGTTACATGCCAAAGACAACCCCTGCTCACCCCCTTGGTAGCTTGGCATGAGCAGTCAGGCTTATCTCTGAGGCAAGGTGTAAAGCGTTTGCGCGCGCACCCAGCAACAACACCCAAGGCCCACCACAAAGGAAACTCCACACAAGGTATTCTATAAAAATAGCCTTTGTATTATACACAACACATTAGATAAAAACACACACTTTACAATGTGCCAACAGGCACGGGCAGAATTTACAAGGGATTATATTTATACAGGGGACAGGGCCACATTGACCACTGTCAAGAATTAGCACTTTTAGATATTTAGCACTTAGCACCAAATATAAAATTACTGTAGCACAAAAATAACATATATAGCACACAACCAGTAACTACTGGTAACAAGAAAGTACCACCTACGCAACCCTAACCACCTTAGGAAACTATCACGCAGGGACTCAGAACCTCCCTAGTACCACCGGTACCAGGGGAACACAACCACCTAAGTATCACAATACCTGTAGGGGAAAACACACATTACACATGATGCATAAAACATTCAGAGGTGCAGAACATGGCACATGACGCATAAACTCATTCAGAGGTGCCGGGCAGGTAAACACATGATGCATAAAACATTCAGCGGTGTTCTGAAAGAAAACACATGATGCAGAAACTACATTCAGCGGTGTCATAAAAGGAAACACATGATGCATAAAACATTCAGAGGTGCTAGGAAAGAACATTAGCGAGAAACTCTCATGAGCCACCACCTGTGGCAGTCCCTAGGCCAACTAGCCTTGTCAGGGCTAAGACGCCCTGTGTCCGGTAAAGCTGCGCCAGCTGCGCAGACCAAAACGAGAAATGTCCCCCACCTAAACGTGGCAGCTGCCCACTAAGTGCTGGGCAGCTGTGGAACGAACTCAGGCACCGGCGTGCCTCTGGGGCCCCCTCTAGGGCTCTGTCCATACAAAATGCCCCCTAGAGCCTTCGTGGCTCTGCACAAACAATGCCCCACAACGTTGGAGCCTCACGGGGCTCGGGAGAATAATGCCCCTGTCTGTTGGAGCGTGCACTGTGCTCTAAACAAATACTTGGCCAATCGTGGGAGCCTCACGGGGCTCGACAAAACACTGCCACCACATTGGAGCCACACGGGGCTCTATGAAAACTGCCCCCGCATCCCCAGCACAGGCGCGGAGTCCCCCAGCCCTTTGTACTCACCGGGCTGCTCTCCGGGGACTCCCGCGTCGTCTCCTCTCTCGGCGGACGATGGACGCCGAGGCTTCTTTGCAACGCGGAGGGGCAGACACCGACAATGTGCCTCGCGCCCCCTCCGCACCAGCTCCGGCCGCACTTCTCCTCTCTCTGCTCCGGGAAGCGCGGGGTAGGCTCCTGTCCGCTTCCCTCTACCAACGTACGGCCTCTTTGTCCCGCCCTCCACCAGGCGTGACTTCTTTCCGCTTCCGGGTCGCTGCAGGCAGCGCGGCGGCCCGGCTTCTCGACGGCAGTACGGGGTAGGCTCCCGCAACGTAGTCAGGCAAATAAGCGGGGTGGGCACCCGCCAGCACACCGATCAGCGGGGTAGGCACCCGCTTGGGTGATAACAATGCCGGGTGGGCACCGGCCTCCAGAATCAAAGCGCACACAGCGCTAGGAAGCAACACAGCGCGCCCAGCGCTACAAAGTCAAAGGAGCGCTCCCAGGCGCTTAGGAATAGCAAGTCCAGCCAAAAGTCTCTCAAGAGCAGGGGGGCAAAGACTGGGCCCAGAGCCAGCTCACAGGGCCCTCCAGCAGGGAGGCAGTCCCCAGTGGCGGTCTCTCCTGGCGCCCAGCAGCAGCAGGCCCTCTCCAGATGATCCTGCAAGAGAACACCCAATGTAAGGGGACACAGCCCCTTTTTATACAGTAAACTCTTGGTCTGCAAGGTGCAGGGACGGGGCGAACCAGTTACATCTGGTTCCTGAGCACTTTGTTTTGCTCAGCCCCTCTCCCTATTCACTGGCAGGCCAGGGTCATCAGACGCACCACAGGGGCCGGAGCCAGCAGTGTGTGGGGAAAGCCCTGTCCTATTCAGGACCCAGGTATACTCCTCCCCAGCCATCAGTATGCTAAACTCCCATTCACCACTGGGTGACTCCTCCTGTCCCTGGGGATTTCCCTAGCCCGTCACATGACCTCCACCAGCCAATCGCCAGACAAGCCACACATTTCATACTGCACACTGAAGTGCCCACTTCTAGAAGTGGCACTTCCACACTAGGTACATGCACGCCACACACATCATCGCGCAGCATTCACTCACACGAGTCCGCACATACCAAACTCGGGCCTGCACACCCCACGCATCAGGAACTACCAGGACACATACATTCCCCCATGCATTCCTATGGGAGGGCAGGCCAACCTCACAACACGCACGTACTTTACCCTGGGACACAGCGGTAAAGTGCGCAGAAACCCAAAAATCACTACACCAAGTCCCCCATAAAAAGCAAAAAGTTTCGGGGGTGAACCTGCCAGAAGGGCCGGGTCCAACAGTAAATATACTCACAAGCCAGTAATGTATTTTTTCCAAAGTGATGTGTTACCAATGTTATGGACACTTCATTCTTTGACTTTTTCAACATCATTACAATTATTACCCTTGTTATTCAAGGACCCGACATGACCACATTTTTGGTGCAGAGTGATTTATTTTAGTGTATAATGTGATGATATCAGTCCCCATCATGGTGGTGTACTCAACAAAAAAACATTTAGATAAGTGCAGATAGGAGTGGGTAGTGTTTGTAGATGAGGTATTCAAAAGTAGATCCATAGGTATTTGAGTCCATAGCCCAACTTAAACCCTCCAGCCAATGTTAGAGAGTTCAGTGACAGTGACAGTCAGCAAAGTGAATGCTTGCCACACAATGGAGGATATCAAGAGCATGTAGTCACTTCCTGGAGGTGATGTGTGGCCATTTGTCTCCGTTTCTTCTTTGGATGACCGACTACGTTTTTCCGGGGGAACCTCATGTGCAGTCAGCAATGGTGCAGGGTGCTCTCCACCAGAGTTCACATCCATCCCTGTGGCTGGTGCAGATTTTGCACTGGATGTGGTAGACACACAGGGAGGTGTGAAGATGTTGGTGGAAATCTGGCGGAGGCAGGCGACAATGTCCCTGTACACAGCAATCTGTTCATTCATTTTGTCCATAAATCTGTCTAGTTTTTCGTTTTGCTCTACCTGCTGCTTTTGCATGGTCCTGAGGATCCGTATGACCTGGCCCATCTCTCCGTGTGAATCCTCATATGCATGGAGGATTCTGGAGAGGTGTTGGGTCTCAGCATCAGCAGTACCAGATGCATGATGGTGTCAGTTCCCACGACCCTTCCTACCACCCAGACCCACCCAAGCAGGACCAGTTGGTGCTGACATAGTCAACACAGAGCCTCTTTCATTGTTGGCATTGGTGTTGTTGTTGGGCAACACAAGAGTGCCCTGTGTTGCTGTGCTGTTGATGTTGTACTGGGCTGCTGTGTCCATGTGGGTAGGGGTCAGCTGGGTGTTGGCAGCTGAGGCGGGAGTGGTCACAGAGGATCCAGATGTGCTATGGGGTAACCCATACCCGAAGGGCCAGGTCTGTCGTCGTCTGATGAGAGTCATCTGTGCCGGAGGGCTCCAGTTTAACCGGAGTCAGGGCCTGGCTTTCTTGGATGGTTAAAGTGGTGTCCCCAGCTGGCCCTGCAGGTAGAAACGTAACATAATGACTGCTGTGATTGTCCAATGCTCCTCAAATCATGCACATTACATGGGAAACAGAAGCTCATGATGAGTTACTCTAGATAGATCGGACTCATTCATTCATGATGCAGGCCTATTTTTTGGGATGACCATGTTTTTGTGACAAGAGGGGGATTGATGGACATGTGCAGGTATATTCCTTAAAAGGCCTGTTGTGTTTATTTCACATTACATATTGGAAGACATTTACTGGTTTCTGACACCATGTGAATGACACAGGTGTGTTTAGGTTGTCCACAACTTTACTTTCACAGTGAGATACATACATTTTATCTCCCTATGTGGGCACATTATTGTGCCTGTCTACTGGTCTTAGTGCATGTCTTTAGCAGTCATATTGTTGTGGCTGCCGACACACTCACATTCTGTTAACTTAGCCAGAAAGTTGTGGAAATTGAGTAAGGGAGGTGCTTCTTATTATCCTGTCACTCTACACATGTGAATGGTTGTGAGTAGTAAACTTGTGTGACTGTTTAACTTTGTGGCTACACAGATCCATGTACTTTGTACATTGACTCCATGGTCCAATAATTTCACAAACTCAGCTTTGTGGCATTTTGTGGTAATGAACTATGATAAACTGATGTTTGAGTGCTTGTTCTCCATTTGTGAAACTTACACCCCTCCTCCCACCCGCCCCACCAAGCCACCAGGGAGACTGTTGTCCAGACAATGTTTGTAAGTGTATTTGAAATATATTTGTCGATGTTGGCTGGTCTTTGTAGCACATAGGCAAATGTGGCAGTTGTGATAGATTCAGACAGAATTCCCCAGTGTCTGCCATCTTGCTATTACACATGAACCCACTGTGAGATAGACATAGCCCAGGATGAAGTGGTTGTGCTGTGTGTGTAGGAATGTTTTCTGTTCTTCCAAGTCCCATCAGGGCCAGTCCTACATACACATTCCTGCCCAATACAAACAGGCCAACAGGACATAAGCTTACATCACTGTGTATCAAAATGTCCCTGCCGGCTAACTGGCACTGGGAACTGGTGTCTGACTTGAAGACAACTCCCCTCATGGCCTTCTGCTCCATACACCTGGCCCCAGTCTCTGCCACTTCATAGTTGGATGTCCACTCACTGTTAGGTAATCATGGTTCTTAGTGGTCTTGTATGGCTGTGTGTGAGGAGGAGTGTTTGCAATGGCCAGACATCCCATCAGGCCCTGCACTGCACACACTCTTTCCTGCATGCAAAAACATCACCCCTGGAACTATGTTTTCCTGTGAGTGAGTGGATATGTACTGACAAAGATGGCTGACACTGGTGTGTGGTGTTCAACTTGAATCCAAATCCCAGCAAGGCCTTGAGGCCAACACACCATGCACCAGTGTCAGGCATCTTGCTGTTGCACTTCCATTCACAGTCAGGTAGGAATAGACCCAGATGAAGTGGTTGTTTGTGGTGGATGTAGTAGTGTTTACCATTATTCTGGATCACACCAGGCTCTGTCCTTCACACACTCTTCCCACCCTGAGACAACTGACCACATGTCAGAATAGTTTTGTGAGAGTGATTGTTAATGCATTATCAAGATGTGTGACATGTGTGCCTGGTCTCTGATTTGGCTACATATCCCAACAGTGCCTTGTGGTCCATACAGCAGTCCCTGTTGTCATCTAACTTAGCAGTACGTATCCACTCACTGTCAGATAAGGTTAGTTACAGGGGGACTGTTTGTTGTGTGTAGATAGAGTCTGTGTAGAAGAGGGCCTGCTGGGAGATGTAGTCAGGGCTCGCACCCCTCCTCCCACCCATCTTAAACAGCCCACAAGGAACCATGCTTACCTGACAGTGAGTGTAAATGTACTTCCAAAATGGCTGACACTGGTGCCTGTTTTCCTTTGGCTGCAACACACAAGGCCTTGCGCTACAGACACCACACAGCAGTATCAGCCACCTTGCTAGTCCACTTCCCCTCACTGTAACGTAAGCATAAGCCCAAAGTAGTTAGCATGGATGGGTGTGAGGATGAGTATGTGTAATGACTACAAGTCACATCAGGCCTTGTCCCCCACACACCTTTCCAGCCAGCAGCAAAAACCTACCTGCAACTCAGCTTCCCTGACAGTGAGTGTGAATGTACGTGCAAGTTGTCTGACAATGATGAATGGTGCCTATTTTTCCACAATCAGGACATAGGTGTCGAGACAGAAGTCCCCAGTGTCAGCCATTTCATCAGTAGATTTCCAGTCACTCTCAGGTAAGCATGGTTCTTGGTGGTCTGTTTGTGCTGCTTGGGAGGAGGAGTATTTGCCCAGACTCCATCTCCCATCAGTCTACCACACACCTTCCTAACCATCCTAAATATCTTACATATAACTTTACTTTCCTGACAGTGAGTGGCAATGTGCTTCTGAGATGTCTGATACTGGTGACTGGTGTCTGATTTGTCCACAACTCACCAAAAGTTCATTGAGCTCCAAACAGCTGTCTGCAGGGCCTGTCACCTTGCCAGTACACTCTCATTGACTGTCAGGGAAGCTCAATTCTATGTGGTCTTGTTGGACTGTGTGTGAGGATGAGTGTTTGCACTGACTTCAACTCCCGTCATGCCCTGTCTTACACACACCTTCCCAGCCAGCACAGACTGTAGACCGGGAACTATGCTATCCCTGATGGTGAATGGAAATGTACTATCACGATGGATGACACTGGGGTCTAGTGTGAAGAGCACAAGGCCATGATGGGAGTTCTGGTCAACTCTGACATCATGCAGCAGTGTCAGACATCTTACTAGTACTTTTCCATTGACTGTGAGACTTGCATAGTCCTAGTGTGTCTGTGTGGGCTGTGTGTGGGGAGGAGTGTTTGCAGTGACTACAAGTGCCATGGGGCCTGTGACCACACCCACCTACCCAGCCATCCCAAACATCCTACCTGTGACTGAGCTTTCCCGTGAGTGAGTGGAAAAGAACTGAGCCAAGATTTCTGATGCTGTTGCAAGTTGTTTGGATTAGAAGGCCTTGCTGTGAGTTTGTGAGAAGTATGTACATTGTTATAGTTTAGTGCATTTTCAATATCATTTGAGGTATTTTTGTTAACAATCTG
The DNA here is from genome assembly GCF_964204655.1 of Triturus cristatus. NCBI lineage: Eukaryota > Metazoa > Chordata > Amphibia > Caudata > Salamandridae > Triturus > Triturus cristatus. The sequence continues at coordinate 722,664,821 of NC_140582.1, forward strand.
ACATACACATCACATGCTCTTATAATCTAGTACATTTTATACATTTATACTGTCCTTTGTTTAACTGTATTCTTTACAGTGATGTATCTAGAGGTGTGATTAATAACTCTATTTGTGGATTGTGATCCTGGTATTCCATAGATGCCCTCCGGAGGAATGAATTCACGCACCTTCTCCTCGCAGGAGGTGAAGTAGACAGGTTGTGCAGGAGGGCCAACACCAGTCTGCTGGCTTTGGAAGTGTGCCCTGGCCCTCAGCTTCTTGACCCTCCTTCACACATCATAGTACCTGGTCCTGACATCATCTATTGAGCGCAGGCAAGGTGCTTGAGCATACACCTTGTTAACTATCCTCTCCCACATCTTATTTCTCCAGGAAATGAGGGTCTGTTGGACAAGGTTCCCAAAGAACTGTGGCTCTACTCTAACAATCTCATCTACAAGCACTTACAAATTATTATCTGTAAAATGTGGCTGCTTCCTATTGGCCACGGTGAGGGTGAATGTGAAAGTGAGGGTGAGTGTGAGTGCGGATGTGAGTGTGAATATGAAAAAAGGTCTGTGTTTGTGTGGTTTGTATGAAATAAAGTCTGTGCAAGGTGTGTGGTGTGTGAGTGCGTGAGGCAGAGAGTCAGAGAGCAGGGAATGTGTGGTGGTAGCTCCTTGGATCTATTAGCAGTTGTGGCAAAGGATCATGATCATGCTGTTGGCAATTTATATAGGTGAAATAGCAACAGACGGGCAGTAGGAGTATTAGGCTACGCACGTTGATGCTATTATATGTTAACAGACAATAATATTTGCTTCATCTATGATGGTGCTCCAAGGGATTTGAACAACGACCGCCCCACGTTGTTGACTGTGTGCAGGCAATGTCCACACTCATATAAAACAAAACAAAATTAAAAGTCCTGATCCACAATCACAGAAACAATATCATAATAAGTCCAAGTAATAGTCTTCTCAAGCCGTTTTCATTATGTTTTTATTCCTTTTTTTATATGTCCGCATAAAGTGTGCTTCAATCCTTCAACATAACAGGGAGCCACAAGTTGAGCCAACACTTGTTTCGTCTATAGGCAATAACCTCAGTCTTCATAAGGGCTACAACAGACAAATGCACAAATTACTGTTCAAATACAAGAAATAATAATGCAACAAAAAGACTATCACCAACTAAATACAAAAAGAGAAACACCTCGTGAACATCCACCGGAAATCCAATGGAGTTGCATCAAACAGGTAAGAGAATGACTGAAATATTAGTGAAGAGACGGGATAGATAGAAAAATGTAATCACCCGAGCGTGTGAAACTAAAACAATATGTGCCATATTACCACCAGAATTGAACACTAAAAAGAAAGAAAAAAAATAATAATATCCACAACCTCAGAATACTCCTTTTTGCCTTGTTTTCCTACCTTGCGACCGCTTCGCTTCCCTGCTCCCGTCCCCGCCGCTGCATCCCCCGCAGCCCGGCCCCCTCCGTGCCCATTCACTGCCCCTGCCACCCGCCTCCCGCCTCCCAGCTGCTCCTCCCTCCCCACCTCCCCATATATGACGGCCACTGCACGGCCGTGCCGCTGGCGCGCGAAGGCGCGCCTAAGGCAAACCGGTCTGCGCCCGTCCGCACCTGGACCACGCCCAGCGCCAGAACCCCTGGCCCCCGCACCAGCCATGAAGACTGCCTCCGTTACGACGCCAGCACCCTCATCGCTCTCAACTCAGGAAGGACCCACACCTGCTGCAAGGCTGCCCCGAAGTGCACCCACGGTCCCTTCGCCTGCCGGAACTGCAGCTTCTCCTGCCTCGAAGGTGCAGAGACACCCGCCACAACGGAACCCAACCAGCTCAGATGCATCCTGATCAACACCCGCTCCACATGCAAACACGCCGTCGAGCTCTGGGACCTACTCAACACTGCATCTCCGGACGTTGCCTTCCTGACCGAGACCTGGAATAACAAAGCCTCCTCTCCAGACATCGCCATAGCCATCCCCGACAGATACAAGATCACCCGCAGAGACTGCACCAACGGAGGCGGAGGAGGAATCGCCATCGTCCACAAGAACACCATCAGCGTCTCAGCAAACACCAACGACACTCTCAGCACCACCGAACACATGCACTTCCAGATCCACACGGACCCCAAGTCCACCCTAAGAGGCACCCTCGTCTACAGACCACCCGGACCCCGACCACAATTCGGCGACTCCATCGCTGACTTCATCAGCACGCACGCGCTGACCTCCACCGACTACATCCTCCTCGGAGACCTGAACTATCATCTGGAGAACAACAACGACAGCAACTCCTCCACCCTGGTCGACAAACTCGCCAACCTTGGACTAAAACAGCTCGTTACAACGCCGACCCACATCGCCGGTCACACGCTCGATGCCATCTTCTCCTCAAGCCCCCACTGCGGCTTCAGCCACGCCTCCCAACTCACCTGGACAGACCACCACTGCATCCACTTCACCTTCCGAAAACCCCTCACACACCACCGCATCCTACAGATCCCCCGCCGCTGCTGGGGCAAAGTCACTGAAGAACAACTACAGACAAACCTCGCACTCCACCCACCGACCAACCCCACCAACCCCAACGATGGTGCACGCATCCACAGACGCTGGATGGACGACTGCACCAGCACCTTAGCCCCGCTGAAAAAGCCAACCAACAGAGACACCAGCAAGAGAGCCAGCTGGTTCACCCCGGAACTCCTAGCATCAAAGCGCACCTGCCGGAAATTGGAGAACAAATGGCACAGCGAGAAGATGCCGGAGAGCCGTGCTGCCCATAAAGACACCATCCGCAACCACCACCACCTCATCAGGACCACCAAAAGGACCTCCTTCAAAGACCGCCTCAGCAACAACGCACACAACAGCAAGGAGCTCTTCAACATCGTGAAGGAACTCTCCAACCCCAGCTCCAGCGCCAATGACATTCCGCCATCGCGGGTCCTGTGTGACTCCCTCGCCACCTTCTTTCACTGCAAAATCACCGACATCCATGACAGCTTCAACCCCCGGACGACCTCTACAGGCATCGACACGCTGGACCCACCGCACCCCATCGACCACGACTCCCTGACAACCTGGGCCAACGTGAGCATCGAGAACACAATCAAGACCATGGGCACAATCCACTCTGGCTCCCCGTCTGACCCTCTTCCACACCACATCTTCAACAAAGCCGGCAGCTCCATCGCAGCCCACCTGCGCAACGTCATCAACCTCTCCTTCAAGACCGCTACCTTCCCTGAGAGCTGGAAGCACGCCGAGATCAACGCCCTACTGAAAAACCCAAGGCGGATCCGAGCGACCTCAAGAACTTCCGGCCCATCTCCCTGCTTACGTTCCCAGCAAAAGTCATCGAGAAGATAGTTAACATCCAGCTCACCCGTCACCTCAAAGACAACAGCATCCTGGACCCCTCCCAATCAGGATTCCGCAGCAACCACAGCACCGAGACCGCCCTCATCGCCGCCACAGACGACATCAGGATCCTGCTAGACAACAGCGAGACGGCGGCCCTCATCCTCCTGGACCTCTTCGCTGCCTTTGACACCGTCTGCCACCGCACATTACGCACGCGCCTGCACGACGCAGGGACCTGAGACAAGGCCCTGGACTGGACCACCTCCTACCTCTCCGGCAGAACTCAGAGAGTCCTCCTCCCCCGGTCCGAAGCCTCCGAGATCATCTGCGGCATCCCGCAGGGATCCTCCCTCAGCCCGACGCTGTTCAACGTCTACATGACACCACTCGCACACATCGCCCGGCTGCATGACCTCAACATAATTGCCTACACCGACGACACGCAGCTGATCCTCTCCCTCACCAAGGACCCCCTCACTGACACCCCCGGCTCCTACCAACCACGCACGCAACCTGGGAGTCATCCTCGACTCGAAACTCACCATGACCAAACAAGTCAACGCAGTCTCCTCTACCTGCTTCAACACCCTCCGCATGCTCCTCAAGATCTATAGATGGATTCCGACAGACACGAGGAAAACAGTCACCCAGGCCCTAGTCAGCAGCAGGCTCGACTACGGGAACGTCCTCTACGCCGGAGCCCCGACCAAGCTCATCAACAGACTGCAAAGAATCAGCAATGCCTCTGCACGCCTGATCCTCGGCGTCCCGCGCCACGACCACATCACCCCCCCTCTGAGGAACCTGCACTGGCTCCCCGTCGACAGAAGAATCTCCTTCAAGCTCCTGATCCATGTACACAAGGCACTCCACAAAACCGGCCCAGCCTATCTCAACAGTCGACTCCACTTCTACGTACCCAACAGGAAACTGCGCTCCGCCGACCACGCCCTGGCAACGGTCCTGCGCATCCGTAGAACCACATCCGGAGGCAGATCCTTCTCCCACCACGCCGCCAAGACCTGGAACACCCTCCGCCTCAACCTACGACAAACTGAAGACCTGCTGACCTTCAGGAGACGACTCAAAACCTGACTTTTCGACCAGTAGCAGCAGCACCCCTCCCCCCTCTCTCAGCGCTTTGAAACCCTTGCGGGTAAGTAGTGCACTTTATAAATTAACTGATTGATTGATTGATATAAATAATCCAAAAACTAGTAAAGAGCTCACCACAAATGACGGGTATCCATAGTGAAATCTTTTATTATATCAATAACAGTTTCCTGCTTCAATTCCAAATATTGCCGCGCCAGGGTCGGCAAAGTACCCTATAATCTAACATAAACAAAATAAGTAATCGGTTACCCATTAGGATTAAGTGCAACAGTTCAATCACTTATTTGTCACAGTATCAAAATATGCAAAGGAAACAAACTAAAACTCACAAATAAAAAGCAAAAAATAAAGTACATCAATGTGACCTCCAAATTTAAAAGACCCGATCTTCAATACTCCAGTAAATGATCTACGAAGAAAAAATAGCGGGAAGTTAGTGTTACTGCACCGATCATCATAGATTGATTCACATAGGTTGAGTCCAACCCAAACATACCGAGTTAAAATACATAACTGAAGATCCCAGTCCTATGCAATAAATATCTGACCAAACATTCTAATGCCCAAAAAGCATATAAACCCCGTGAATATAGACCGGGAGCAAAAGTAGTTACTACTATCCGGTTGGAGACCAGATCATAATCAAAAATTAACACTGACAAAATTAAAACTATACCTGAAGTATATGCATATTGCGATGGAGAGTACTCCTTTCCGCATCCAAGCTCCGGCGTGTTGCGTCGGCGCCATCTTGGAGTGGCTTTTTAAACTGTACTGATGTAGTAGACAGTGAAAACGTTCAGTCTTCCATAAACTAGACCACCAGAGGGAAATATTTAAGCCATATTGGACTCGGACAAGTTATTACGATACTAAATTAACAACTAAAAACAAACTATATAGTTAAAGGAATAAATTAAACTAATTCTCGCAAATCAACTCAATATATGGGAATTTCATGAAAGATAAAACTGAGTGTACTGGCAAAACATGAAATCTGTGTAAATAATATGCCAAACTCTATATTGTAATCTAAAAACTTAATCAGTTCTAAAAACGGAAACCGAATACTCCTCAGGGCATTAATTGAAATTATGTGGTGAGCTCATACAAGTACCCGGACCAGTTCATCTTTAAACTACATCAACCATAATGGTATATGGCAGTGTATATTTAACGGGCCATATCATAGTGGACCAAAAAACTGCACCTAACGAGTAATCAAAGGGTGTTCCCAAAACCTTGAAAGAGAAGAACCCCGTGCTAGTAGTAAGTAGGAAAAAAAATTCTAAAATGAGGGAAAGAGAAATATATTCTTAAATAAATCTTAATAGAATTTAATTAGAGAACAGTATTAATAAAACAATAAACTGTTCTTACTAAGAGAGAGAGAACAACCGATAATACACATGTATTATTCTTATAAGGAAATCAGGATACAGAAATTAGCTCATCAGGGAACCCATCAGGACTTCCACTTGTCAAGAGGAACAGCAATCATAATACTTATGTGATGTATATCATAGATTTTGTTCAATATTAGTTAGATGACAAAAGAACCACAACATACCAGTCGCAAACAAACATCTCTTTTGTGGTGTAATGTGGCATGTTAAAAACAAACAATACACATATTTTATACATGTAAGAAAATTAGGATACATACATTAGCTTATTAGGGAACCCTTCAGGACTCCCACTTATTAAAGGGAGCAGCAATCATAATACATGTGAAGTAGAACCACAGCATAACAGTCCCACACCAACATGTCCTTGGCGGTGTAAAGTAGCATGTTAAAAACATATATCACCTACTAGGATAGCTACAATTTCATGTACCCAGGAAATATTGTAGCTCTGAATCCATGTTAATGCCCATTTCTACTGCATGTAATTTAAGGGTCCACTGGGCTTCACATTGCCGCACTCTTAGTTCACTATTACCTCTTCTGCTGTCGTACGATATCTCCTCAATACCATGGAAAGTAGAGGACAACTTTGTATTCTGTGCTGTACATTCGAGGGCATGTGTCACTATCGGATACCTGGAGTCCTGGTTTCGTAATGCTCTAAAATGCTCCGATATGTGGTCTTTAAGACATCGTATAGTGCTCCCGATATAGATTTTTGTGCACTTGCAAATGATAGCATAGACCACAAATTTTGTAGAGCAATCAATATGTTGCTTGATTTGATATTTACAGACCCATTAGATTCCAACTCTAGTTTGCTATGTAATGCTAGGTAACACATGTTGCAATTACCACACTTGTATGAGCCCATATTAAGTGTGCACAGCTAACAATGTTCTACATGTTTAGATTTTCGATAGCTAGGGCTGACAATATTCCGTAATGTCCGGCCCCATGCGGTAAATAATGTTGGGGTTCTTAGTAATATGTGCACTCAGATTAGGGTCAGATGTTAACAAATACCAATATTTTTTTTAAATATTGTAAATCTTATGTGACCAAGGATGATAGCTAGTGCCCATTTTCAATGATAGAATTGAATTGGTACTTAGCTTACTCTTAGTTTTTAACGTGTCACTCCTAGATAATTTTGATGCTCTTTGTCTGGCTTTGTGTACTATGCTGGGATCATATCCTCGGGCCAAAAATCTCAATTCTATATTGTTGGCACAGTCAGCAAAATCTGCATCATTGCTGCAATTTCTACGCATGGAATGGCATTGACTTGAACTCTAGGATGTGCGCTGGTTGCATGCAGCACCGAATTGCATGATGTGCTTTTTATGTATAGTTTGCAGTTAATTTTATCATTGTCATCAAATAATTCTACATCCAAGAACACAATATTTTCTTTACTAGATGCCATGGTGAACGACATATTAAACACATTATTACTCATGTAGTCAAAAAATTATTTTAGGTCTAGCTCGTTGCCTGTCCAAATAAGTAAACTGCCGTCAATGTACCTGCCATAGTACACTATATATTCGGGCCACTTTTCTCCCAAGGGGCCCCAGATATGCACCTCCTCAAACCTCCACATAAAGAGGCAGGCAAAAGACGGTGCAAATCTGGAACCCATCGCTACCCCACAGCGTTGTTGATACCACTCGTGTTTAAATAAAAACACATTGTGTTCTAGAATCATTTGTGACTCCCCCCCCTTGACATTTAATACACAGACGGACACGGTTCCGTAACCGAGTGTCATGCAACAGCATCTGCTCGCGTGTTTATACCCGTCGGATTCGTGACCGGCATGCTATTATTGAGCATTTGCAAACGACTCAGTTGCATCGGTGTGGTTTATGGCGGCCTCATTCGGAATGATAGCATTCCGTACGACTCGGTTGTGTTTAACATGGGATGCATCGCACTTCGTCACTCGGAGGGCTAGTCGTACGGAAAGCATTCCCAATCCGATTCTGTCAGGATGCTTTCAGGCCGAGATCAGAATCGGGTCCAGAGTGTTGCTTGTGTCATATCATTTTGTATCCCATATAGATATAGGGAACCTGTCTGTATGATTTTACATGTAGGTATATAGAGAAAAAATTATTCAGAGGTTTTCCTATACATACATTTACATGTCTCCCCCGTCCTTTATCAATTAGAGGTTCTAGTTGAGTTAACCAATTGGTGTATTAGAAATAGTAAGGAACTGTGTAGTTGTACCTATATGACTCTTGCTACCACCTTTTGTATACCTCAATAGTTCCAACCCTCCATGAAGGGACTGATAAAGATGGTGCATATCTGTATGATAGCTCCAATAGTAGGTAGACTGGATGTTTCCCTATTTGGGAACACAAGGCCAGGCCCAAATTAGGGACATCGCAGAAATACTGTTAGGATACATGAAAAGACAATTCTTATGGAAAAGGAGGCCTCACACACAGTTTGTGACATGCTTCATCATCAGCGACCACTTTCCACCCATGTAGGATACTTTCATCAGGGCGGAGTCAACCTCCTTATAGAATTGGACAAAGGAGGGAGTTCTTAGATAAAAATCTACTGGAAAATGGTGGGATCCAGATGAACTAAAAGTGCCTTGTAGTTCCTTGGTATATCACTTTAAATAATGGGGACGTCAGATATGTCTAAAAACAAAAGTGAGTCTGTATTTTGTGGACAATTGGCTAAAACAGTCTCTCTAAGCAAACATGTTAATGCCATAATGTTTAGCCTAAGCAGGTCTGGGGCATGCTTCATGGCTAAGGATCCCTACATTTACGTGGCTTAATCACCAAAAATGCACAATATTAAATCCAGGATGCACTGGTGAATCTTACCTGAGTATAGATATATTGACCTAACAAGGTGAAATGAAACAAATAAAAGTTGGAATATATTGGATTTTTCTAAGTAAACTTGCAAAATGTGATGTGGGCTTACAAGTGACACTGCACAGCAAGCCACTGCAGCAAACACACATGATGAGTGATAAAGCACATGCACATACGACACACATGCATTGACTATCCCTTGCCCTAATTTAGGGGATACCAGCTTACTGGCCCGCGAGGGGACAATGCCCTCTATAGTCACAAACTGGTAGTCGGTATCCAAGGGAAGGGAGGAGGGTAGGATAATTATCATGTGTTTCCAGGATCAGAGGTCCAGTCTGTCTTAGGATAGCTTTTTATAATGTTAGCTGACTTGTCGGGGTAGTTCATAAACACCCATTTGTTCATGTATTGGGTGATAATAATGCCAAGTCAGACTATTAAAATCAAACATTTGCGCAAATCTCATAGTGAGTGGTTAAGGTTTTGTCATGGTAGGTTCTACATAAAAGGAGCTGATGTGACCTGTCATCATTGGTGGCAGTGGAAATCCTTATTGTTTGTGTCATGCTACACAGCACTATCCCAATGCCCCCATAGTCACTGGACAATGGCACCATGAGATGTTGTCCTGGGTATGTAAGGCATCATAATTTGCCAGGTAATGCAGGTGAAGTAAGGGTATTTGAAACCGGCTATGAGGAGTGTCATCAAAGCAGATTATAATTTGTTATAAATGAGCACACACTCTCTCTCTCTCTCTCTCTCTCATGACAAGTAGTACTCAAGTACTCATCCTTGAATTTAAGTTGCAAAATGCAGAGTTAAGGGTAACGTAGTGGCGGTACAGAGCCATACTGCTAAGCCTTGGGATAGCCCACAGTTCAGCCCCCCCAGCACTTGCTTCATCAAGAGGCTAATCATGTGGTTCAACCTATGTGAGATCCTACTCCCAGGCACTGGTACAGCTAGTGGGAGTGGCAGCTCGTCTTTTTAGTCAGTGCACATTTGGTAGTTGTGGCGTGCCGGGCCCTAGGGGAGTATTTCGTGAGGCGTGGCGTGGGGGAAATGCAATGTACATATATCTGTAATCCACAATTTATATTGTCTTACCTGTATACAAGCCAGAAGATTGCACAAAGTATGCAAATAAAGGATGGAATGGATTGTATATAACCACACAAGGTGTTCTGTGCATGTGTATCACATAACTGCTCCCTCATGAGGTTACATATATATATAAGGAAGCATGGTTCAGGGAGAAGTGGCTTATTCATTGAAAATTCATGATGGGGCCTATCACATATCATTAGGGAGCATCTAAGTGAAGCATTTTTATTTAGAGGCAGCACTACCTTATTAACCTATGTGTTTATGCTTCCCTATGGTATGTCGTAATTTAGTCAATGAAGGCCTGTCTGAAACCTATAGATCCATCTTTGCTCAAATGTCAGGAGGGGTTTTGTCATGTCTTTATGTGTTTGTTTTAGTATCTCAAAGACGTACCACTCCATGTCAGCCTCACTATGTCCACTGTCTATATAGTGGCGTCATGTTTGCACCTGATGGTACTCCGATGCTCGGTAATGCGGGTACACACACATCTGGTTGTCATATCAATGTGAGATTCTTCGGTCTCTATGTGGTTCTAAGATCCAGATCCAACTCTTTTGTTCTTTTCGTGAGTGGACATATACTTCAATTCCTGCTCGGTGTGTGTCCTACAAGGGGGCAGTAAGTTCCAGAGGGTAGGCTGGTTGTTCTGAGCCGTAGGTTTTTTGGGGTGTGTATGTACTAGTATGTCCTTAATTTTGCTGGTTATCTTAAAGGAGTACATGAGTTGGTTTAGATTCAACCCACCTGACAGTAGGATATCCCAATCCTTTTTTACAATCTTTTGAAAGATGTTGGATAGGGGGCTGAATGTGGTTGCTCATATAAATCTGTCATTTCCCACTGTTCTGTAAGTAAAAACTGAGGTATTATTTTACTAATCCACAGACCGGAATAATCTTCTCCAATTTGAAAGATTTACCCTCTGAGTACTATGGGAGAACTTACCAGTCGGGTATTTCTTGCATCTAAAACGCAATTGCTCTAAGACAAAGGACTACAAGTCACATGCACAAGAGCTCTCTATAAAACTATCTGAAAAATACTACCCTCCTCACCAGATAAGAGAAGCTGACCAAAGGGCTATGAATATTAAGAGAGACCAGTTACTTAGGAAAATATAAAAAAGAGAATATTACAGATGTGTAAAGCCACTTTCAGCACCCCATCCAACAATTTTCAAAATATTGTAAATAAGAGTTAATGATCTTCTCCAAACCTTTGTTGGATCAAATCTCCTTCTAATTCTAGGGTGGGAGTGTTGGCCCCTGGGGTAAGTGAGGGTGGCAGACCAGTCTTCCTCCGGGGTGCTTCGTGCAGGAACTGGAAGGGCAAGGCTGGGATAGGGCTAGATAAGGGAAGGGAAGGGTTTAGTTAGGCTATATAGGTGTCAGGAGAGGAGAATCCAGCCTCTTCCTGACACCAAACACTGCTGGGAGGGGCTGTTTAGTTGAAGAAAAGGTAGTGAGCAGTTTGTGAATACAATTTGACAGGTTAGAGCAATCAGCTAGCTCTAGCAGGTACATTTATTCGCTTTGCTATACCAGTTTGCTCTCCGACTTCCTGGGCCTAACGAGTGGCAGGGTCAGAGTGTGGCTTACCTTAACAATGGCAGGAACAGAGGCAGGCAAGGCCGGGCCAGATAGCGACGCAGTCTGGGCAGCGTTCCTCACGCTCAGTGAGGTGTGCATAGCGGACCTGCTGTGACAGGGCATCCTCGCCCAGGCCTGGGTGGGGATGTGCCACCAGATGCGTGCAACGTTGGGCGGGTCACAGCTGCGGTGGCGGCTTGCTTGCCTGAGCCGCCACCTTAGGACGCAGCATGTGTAGGCCGTGGGTGGGGTGGAAGGAAGGAGGCTGGAGGAGCGAAGCATGGAGGCAGGAGAAAAAGCCTCTCCCTGCCACTCCAGTCTGGCAGAGGATAGCCAGGGGGCGGAGCCTGCATGCGAAGAGCAGGTGCTGCCTGTGGCCATGCAGGCTGATGCCTCAGCGTGTAATGAGGAGGAGGTAGAGTTACAGGCTGAGGGGCAAGTGCCCATAGACCTATGGGTGGGCCCCATCGACTGGTATCAAGGCGGGGCATGTCGGGGGGGAGACTTATGGGCCAGCCAGGAAAAAGTTAAAATGGGCAAAGGCTGGGCCAAATGTGCAAGGTCCCTGGGAAGGGGGCACTGTTGGGTTTTGGGAGACAGAGAGTGCTACCCTACAAGGGGGTAGAGGGGAGAGTGAGAAGGTGAGAATGGTGGGGGTGGGGCCCGGGACACCCAAAAGAACAAAGGACAATGCATAGACTTGGAGGCAAGAATAAGAAAGCAATGCCTTCTCATTCAGCAGACAGAGCAGAGATCGGCACGTATGTGCAAAGAAAGGGAATGGGCAGTAGCTCTCGCACTTGAAGGGGAGGCTCCCCCATTGCGCAGGGCACTGGGGCAACAGGGCCCGGGTTAGGCGGGCCTCCCAGGACAGGGCAACGGCAGGCAGATCAGAGGTAGGCACACCTGTGTGAGGGCAGGGAGTGTGCGGCGAACCCCCTGCTGTGTAGCGAAGCCTCCCACACACTAGAACCTGGGGCAGTGGGACCTGGGACCAGGGGTCCCATAGGAAAGGGGTTTGGGTTCCAGAGGAGTAGGACACAGGGGTGAGCGCAGGGTCAGCCAGGACTACTGGTGGGCCCAGTGGTGTTGGGACCCCTCAAGTTGGCACAGCCTGGGGGGTGGTGGAGCTAGGTCAGCAGGAGGGGCTGGTAGAAAGGTGGTGATGTCAGCGGGGCACAAGACGGCCTCGAGACGTTGGCCCGAAGCAACAGGGGGGTCCGCGATGCCCTGCTCTCCATCGACGGCGTGCGCACAAGGACTTGCAGTCAAGGATGGCCCTGCGAGGAAGCAATCGTTGGTGCAAGGAAGAGTGAATGTGATGACGGAGATGGTGTGTGCGGAGCCAGAAGGGGATGCTGAGCTGGTGCAGGAATATGAGGAAGAGAGTGATGAGTGGGAGGACAAACAGAGACGTTGGTGTTTTGCAGGGGAAAAGCACAGACACAGGGAACACCAAGCATGTAGGGCCCTGGAACAGCTTATCACAATGCAAGGACAAAGCAGTCAGCGGCAGAGTGCTGCCAGGTAAAAATGATTGGTGGGTTACATGGGAGGGGGGAACGCAGGGGCAAAGAAGACAACTAGCTGGTATGTTGGGGTAGGCTATGGGGTGGTTGATGACCCAAGACCTGGGTGGGCAGGCACAGTAGCAGCGACTGTGGAACACAAGGAAGGGGAGGATGGTAAACAATTGGTGGGTGTAGGCGTCCAGACAGATAGTTCTGTGGGATTGGGCAGGAAGGATGAAAAGTCAGAGGATAAGTATAACAAGAAGTTGCCATACATGGGGTTAGCGATGCCTTTGGGATCTCATTTGTTGGAAAACACAAAAAATAGAATATGGAAACACAAATATGTTGACATTTTCAAGCTACTGCCCAGGGATATACAGGCCACAGAGGGATTGAAAGAAGAGGAGTGGAAACTGAATAGATGTCCGAGGGTGCCCATTAACAGCCTTTCTGATTTATGCTGACATCTATTGTGAGAAACACCTAGACAGGGCAATAGCTTTGCTATAATACAGGGACATTATTTGCAAAGCACAGATGCATTTTTGGGGGTTCGTCTGGTTAAGCTATGACAAGGAGTTCAGGGCCAGGGTCAGCATTAACCTGGATAAGCCATGGAGGGAGGTGGATTTGGAGTTCTGTATGCAGTGGATGTTGTCCACACAATCCTCGACTTCCACTCACACGGCCAGCGGACTGCCTGTGACGTATCGCCCCTTTCAGTCTCATGCCACCCCACAAGAGGCGGGCGGTACAGGACACCAAGGGATGGGTGGAGCAGGATACCCCCAGAAGCAGGCAGGACCCACTACAGGTGCCAGCTGGAATTTTAACACAGGATTTTGTTTTAGACACCCCTGCAAATTTGAGTGCTCCAGGTGCAGTGGGCGGCACCCCATCACACAATGATTAACACTTGGTACCCCAGCAGAGCAGTGGAAGGCATATAGAGGTCGGGGTCAGTCTGGACAAAAGGGCCCCTATGCCAGTTAGAGTTCAGGCCATGGTCGCATGGGTTTCGGTTTACCCAGAGAAGGGGGCTGCGTTAAGATTAAAATTAACCCTGGGCGTAGTTCGCGTAGTCGCGCTTCGCGAAGCTTCGCGAAGATGTCATTGCACTACGCGACCTTCGCGAAGCTTCGCGAGCTTGCGTAGTTGCTTGTGGCAACCTGTTCGCGATGGCTTTTTCTTGTTCGCGAGCGCGGTAAGCATGTTCGGGGAACTGTTTGCATGCTCGGGGGATATATCTCGCGATCTTACCCATGCGGTCGCCAATGGGCGCGGCCATCTTGTTTTTCTATAGTCCCGCCCGCTCGCGATGCCTTATTTCCTGTTCCGGGTCGCGGATAGCGTGTTCGCGATGTGCATTGACGTGTTCGGGAGCGCATTTTACTTGTTCGCGATAAATTGTACATGTTCGCGAGAAATATCGCGCGAGCTTACCCACGCGGTCGCGAATGGGCACGGCCATCTTGTTTTTCACTCTATGCCATGTTTCTGGGCCTACTTTTGTATCCTCCCTTTATCACAGCAATCCTTTGTCTTTAAAGCCTTTTTCCTGACTTTTTTTAGTTATTATCTATCTCTCTGTTTGCCTCAGTTTATATTTTGCATTTTGTTTCTACTTTTACTGTGTTTTTGTTACTTTTATAAAGTTCTTTCTATCTTCTTCCCCCTAACTTTTTTTCCCCTTCGGACTTTTCTTTTCCGCCTCCCACCCACCCCAGAACCATGGCCAAGGGCACACCAAGTCCCAAGGGCAAGGGACCTGCAGGCGCAGAGAAGCGCCGCCTGCCTTGCGGCAGAATGCGTCCTGCAGGGGTGCAGGCCCGGCAACTGTTTGGGGAGGAGGAGGTGGCGGCTCTTGTTTTTTTCATCCAGCGCCTCCTCCCCTTGACCTTGGCAGCAGGCGGCAGGCCCGGCTCCGGGTACGCTACCCAGGAGCGGCACCGTCGGTGGGCGAAGGTGCGCCGGGCCGTGTTCCGGTGCACTGGGATCCGGCGCACCCACAACCAGCTAGCTCACCGGTGGTCCGACATCCTAGACCGGGAGCAGGACCTGTTGGACCTGCTAGGTGTCGAGGTCATCGGGCTTGGTGAGTAACTGATTGTGTATATTAAATTAGATGAACAACAAGATTACTGCTGCGTGCCAAGCGTTGCTGGTATTACGTTCCAAAAAGCAAAATGTTCTTTGATTTAAGGACCCAGGTGCACGGTGGTACTCTTACTTGTTTGCAACGTAGTTTGCGCTAGCTTGTGCTGATGCTGATTATGTAAGAGTTTACTTTACAGAACTGAAGTTAGGTAATGCGATTTGCTAGAGAGACTCTAGTCCTTCCATTGTCCTACTGTGAAATAGTGGTGGATGGATATTGGATACTAGGTTTAGTTTGTTAGTAGTAGTTACTAATTGTTTTATGCGGTCTGCGTGACGCATCCTCTGTCACTGAGTGCTGCTTACCCCAGTCCTCCGTCGAACCTTTTGTACTTTGTTTAGTGAGTGGTAGGCTTAGCATGGTCAGTCAGTAGCAGAACTAGATCAGCATTATGCAACCAACCCACAATTTGTTGTATGTATGCACTAATGTATGCAACTATGCATGTGTCCTCCATCTCATCATCTATGCATTTGATGGCTGAAAAAAATTGAAGTGCAGACTTAGTGAACAATTGGCCCGTCTGGAATAGGTGGTGTAGGTCAGGTGGTACTTACTAGGCTTTGTTAGTATTTGGAATCAGAATGATCAAGGAACACTGGAGTGTTCATAAATAAGTAGACGATCCGTAAATGCACTAGGAAGCAGCCAGTAGTCGATCCATCTGATTAGATAGGTCAATTTTATTGCACTTGTTGTTTCCTAAAATGTTCTTTGACTTATTGTTTTTCCAAATGATTTATTATTTTTCTCACAGCACTCCTTAATGTTGGTCTCTTTCTTTATTATATTTTACATGATCATCAGCACCACCCAGGGGCAAGAAGACGGGGTCGGAGTCGGCGGGGGAACCCCAGGACCTCTCCTCTACTGAGGCTCCTGCAGCTGGCCCCAGTAAGTCCTCCATTGGTTAGATTGACATTTATATTTCCCTAAATGTTATGTTACTGCATCTTTTTTTTCCCAAACTCTAAATTATGGTTCCACTTTCTGAATCTCTTTTTTACAAAAGCTTACTTCTTTGACCTTGACTATCTGTTTACTAATTCTGTTTATCCCTGCCTCGAAGTTGCTTCTAACTCCCTCTGCTATGACTCTCTGTGCTACTAATACTACTACTACTATTACTATTATTACTCTGTGTGTAGCGAAGCTTGCACAGTTGCCCACTCTTTAATAGAATGTTTTCTTTGCAACAATAAAACTCTGATTGACCAATAGCTCTAGCCACTGGGTCCTGTCCTTTGGGTTGTCCTCTTCAAGTCTTCTCAATGTTGAGGCTTTGACAATTACCACAAACAAAATGCCCAACCAGATATTTGACTAGTATTTTTGATCGGATAGTACATGATACTACTATTGTCTAGGATTCTGCAGAGCCACATACAGAACTATGCACAACAAAATAGGATGGTGCTGATGGGAGGTTGGATCTTACTGATCACACCTCAGTCCGAAGAACCCAGGATCCCCTAACAGACTAGCTATAGTGTCTCACATTAGGGTCCCACTCCCGACCCCCCCACGAAGACGATACACAATGTTGATGATGACGGAGACAGAGACAATCCAGAACATAATAACAAACACCATTTTGCTCACACACTTGTGTAAGTCCACTCCACCACACCAAATACCACAGAGTCTATGTGTAAGTTCAAAAGGTTTATTTGAAACAAGTATCAAACTCTGTACATCGTTAATATGAAATTTAATTTACGACAGCCATAGTCAATAAGCCAGCAAAAAGCCTAACATTAAAACAGTAAACATTTACAAGTGCATGATTGACAACAAGAACAAGAGCCAAGATCTTTATAATCCTGGAAGATCCCTCACCGTAGAACGTAGAAATACTGGTTACATCATCTTGCATCCACTATGCTCTGTAAATGTCTGGTTTGTAGAAGGGAATCTTCCGCCTATGATATATGAGAAAAACGCTGCGAGTTAGCCGTTAGATAGTATACTGGTGAATGATGCTAGCATTTTGCAGTCATGCCAAAAAGTGTATCATGTATGTGTGATGGCTAAGCAATATAAACTAAACAAAGTCAATATGTTGTTTTTTTTTCGACCTCTTCACTTGTACGCAACAGTCAAGCGGCCTTAAAGGCATCTACTGCACATGTCAATACGCTGGCAGGTATAATATGCACCAAAAGAGTAGTAGTCGACATGATGAATCTAAAAGGGTTATTCATGGCTCAGGCTAACTTTCAAAAGAGTAGAGTAGGACTAGATGACCCTAGGAAGTGGAACCATATCCTACTAGTGTCTGTCTACTGACTGTACTTACTGTCTAGTGCTGATGTATGTTGCATCGCATTAACTTTTTGTTCAATGTTCCAAGTGAACACTTAAAATAGGGGGAGGTTTACAGGCATCTAAAAAATGTTTGATGCTTTTTTCTAGGCACACTACCATCCACCAGTGCCGTCGGGGCCAGCGATGCGGCCATTCCGGAGGGGGCAGGCGAACTGGCGGCACCTGCAGGAGACACAGGGCCCAGGGGGGATCCAGCAGCAGTGGCCGGCGGCGGTAAGTTATATTCATTACTTCTTGACATTACAGCTAGATGGAACTGTGTTCACTATTTCACTGTACTGTGCGACATTATACAACGGTTGAAGAAGACACCCTTTACGTAGCATTACCAGCGTGAGTAGAGTAACCAATGGCCTCTTCTATTTGACTCCAAAATCAGCTGTGAATGTTTTATGGAGAAGACAAACTCAGATCAGATGACCTTCATGGATGTGTTGAACATAGAGGGAAAGCACTAAGGGTGGAAGGACGGGCGAGATAAACAATATGACTGACCGGCAGAGAAGGATATGTTGTTGGAAGCATGTATAGGAGTCTGATAGTAATAAGATCAGATGTATGGGTTGTTGAAGGATGGGTGGAAGGTGAAAGAATGCCTGCCTGGGTGGGCGACACAGTATGGGTGGATAGTACTAGATAGCAAGAGTCAGCGGTGTTTTTGGTTCAAACTCAAAGCCAAGGCAAGGAAGGAAGGAGCAGAAGCATGGGTGTTTGTTGGTGAAACCAACTAAGGTTTGTTAAGAGATATATACAAAAGGATAGACGTTTACTTTAATGGATGTATGCCTGGATGTACTATCACCAAGAGACAGTATAGGTGGAAAGTGTCACTGGAGATTCTTACTTTGAAGAAAATGTAACAGAAACTGCGCGACAGTAGCAAAGCCTAGAGGAATCAAGGTAGTATTATGAGCATACAGTACACTTGCAGTAGTTTGCAAGCACGTCATATATTATCAAGCGGAAACCCCTTTCTCCCACTCTGGGGACCACTCCCTACCTATTATTATTAATGTATTTTCGATTGGGGCAGCCAGCCTGCAAAGGGTGGCCTATCTGTTGTTTAATGTTTATGTATATTGGTTACACAAGCAATGAAAGCAAAGTACCCTCTGCAGTAGCGGTTGGTGGTGGGATTGTTGGCAGGCGGCGACATGGGGAGGGGACGGGTGGGTGGCACTGGCGAGTAAACTGTGTATTACTGTTACGGCCAAATACAGGTAATCAACATAAAAATAAATAAAACTATTTTCAAGGTGCGCACTGCACCGCCGAATGCGATGCAGTGTGTGCTACTGTGTGCAGCAATGTTTTTTTTATTGTATTCTTTAATTACCTGTGAATGTCCTTAATCCATCGTTTACTATCCCCACCCTGCACCTTCCCACGTCACCGACCGGCAGCACTCCCACCACCGACCGCTACCGACCTGATGTCGTATATCGTATTAGCACTAGCAGCATCTATAATATGAATATAAGCAATGATCGTTGGATCCGATAAATAAATAATCAGCCTTTTTGTAGTACCCATGGCAGGGTGTAAGTGAAATTGTGCATGCCATTTGCCCTCATGTAACAGAGTATGACCAGTGCCAACGCCCGTAAGGCGTCAGACAAAAAGATGAGCTTCCCCACCTGCAGACAGTAGTAGTAAATAAAAGTAACGTGAGTCTGCATCATCATGTGGCTCATATCTGTTTCTCTTGGGTGCAAGCTTAGCTGATGGACCTGGCATGCCGCCTACAACAAGGTTATGTAATTGGGCTAAACTACAGATAAGAACAGCACGACTGGTGTACCGCAGTACATACATAGTGCGATTATATTTATAAATAATGTCTGAAACGGTCACAAATGTTAGAGTCCAAGGAAGTAGGATTAGAGATACTTACCCCAGCACCAAATCCCAAATGTTATGAACTGTGCTTGCTAGTGATACTGTGACACTATGTGTTGAATGATTTTAGTGTTCCTGTTTTGCTAAGAGTATTGGCTCCAACATGTTCTTTTTCTTTTTTGATATAGATGATACTCCTTCCAATAAACCATCAAGGAAGGAGTTGGCCGCTAGGGCCCGGCGCCGGAAACTGGAGGCCATCTGCGAGCATTATCGCCGGCTGGTGGCTCAGGAGGAGGAGGAGGAGGCGGCTGAAGCTGCAGCCTCCTCCAATGCCCCGGGCCCCAGTCAGGCCCGGCCTCCACTTTCACGGCGCCGTGGTCCGGCATTCGGCCGCCTCCGCGCCTCGATTTCCAGCACTGCTGCCCCCCACCCTGGAAGCAACTTTAGGGCATTTCGCCGCCAGCTGCTCCGCCGGATGGCCCGCTGGGAGGAGAACATGGAGGAGCGGGTCAAGATCCTGGTGGACAAACACCTTAAGGCCTGCCGACAATAGAGGACCTCGTCGTTTGCCCCTTTTTTAATTCCTTTTGTTGGTGGGTGGGTTTGTGGGCGTTGGGGATTTCAACGGACATTGGGACTTTGGACTTTCGTTTCGTTGGGGTTAGGGAGGGGGGTGGGTTAGGTCAGAGCGGGATAGTTTATTTTTGTTAGGGGATATTAAAAATATACTTACTATTTATTTATATGATGTTAATGTTTTTTGTGGTGGGTTACAGTTTTCCGAATTCAATGTAAGTTACATGGTTGTTTACTTTGTTTCCGTGCTGCTGCATGCCCACAGCCAGTGTTTGATTTAAAAGATCTGCCGATTTTGTAACACACAAACCGATAGATGCAGTACCCCTCACTGAGTTATTTTTAATTGTCATAGTACTGTCAGTCTCTCCTCCTAGTCCATACCTCCCACCAAACTTATCTTACCTGTGATTGATGATGAAGTTCGGCACACTGATGGCTGCATGGTTGGTTTCCCAAATTGACGGAGTAGATGCCATTATAGTGGTGGTAGTAGTAGACACTGGCAATAGCGTTTGAAAAAAGAAAGAGAAAGTCACTTGACTGAGACTCAGGGAGGAGGAGTGGAACAGAACACAAAGTAAACTACAGCATGGGTGGTCAAGCAGAAGAAGATCCTTGCCCTGCCTTAGTTGAAATTCAATTAGTGTTGCTTTCACCACATCTGCCCCAGCAAGCGTGTGATCAATTGGTGTACATAGTCATCACATCACACCTCAATATAAATCACACAGCCCGGGGGAAGAGGGTTAGGGATTGATGATTGGATGGGAAGTGGGGTTTTGGGAAAGGTTTGAGAAAGAAAAACAGACAATATGCATGGACACAACAAAAGTAAAACACAATCTTGTAAGACGACCATGATCCATTATCAAAGAAATCAAAGTATGAAGTGAGAGAAAGCAAATGCATGCATGCTGAGGAGGATAACTTGATGGTTAATGAGATAATGAGTTGTACTATAACTACTATGACCCAATGAGACAGTACAGTCAGGGACGAAATTGAAATTTGCCTTGCCTGTCTGACGCCCTCAGAGCTCAGACCGAACCCAATTACATGCTCTACCGGGCTTACTTTCATTTTTCAAGCTAGCTAAGGAAACTAAAAAAAAGTGGGATCAATTAACAAATGATTAAAGAGAAAAAAGCAAGCAAATAAATATAAAGACGAATGATGATACTAAAGTTACTGTATTATCCTGGTCCAAATGAGGAGTTGCATCATTCTCGTCATTCTTCTTGGTCCTCCCTTCCATGGACACTCCGCACATCAATCTTGGGTATCACTGCCTGCCTGATGCGTATTGGTAAGGTACGTGTGAGTCGTTTCTCCCACTGTAGCACAGGGTAAAGGGCCGGCCGGCCTGTAAGTGTAGATGGAAAAACAAACGGGGTATTGAAAAATTACAGCCTTTACAACAATAAACTCAATTACAGTGGAGTGCAAGACAACACTCTGGAGAGAACACTTTCAGACTGAGGCAGCTTGGATAGACTACATAGTGTGTCTACTCTACAGCAAGCATTAAGGTACAACAACAACGGGACAGGATTCAGGAGCCAGCACAGCCACAGAACAGGAGAACCGCGGCACAGGCCAGGCACCCTACCCCTTACTTACATTTTGACCGAGCCAGAGAAATGTCAAATGCACTGCAGCAACCTAGAATTTTCCCAATGAAGTGACTAAATCAATGCGCCACTGTCCGTCATACCACTACACTCTACTCCAGTCCACACCACTACACGGACATCTAGCCTAGGTCTGCTGTGGTTCTTGTTCAAACTTTTTACCTTTTATGTCAGCCCATGAAACGCCGTTATTCCATAAATTTTCTCCAATCCAACTGACTGTGTGCAAAGATAGTATGCTCAGCATCCTCAATGATGGTGACCGTGTGGTACGTATTCTCCAACACCAACTCAGTCTCTGTAGTGACTGATTAAGTTTATAATATATTCCATATTACCAAATTGCAACGGATGTTGGCCGGCACCTGCAGTGGTAGGAGTACAATGTGGTCATTATTAAACAACAAGGAAACATTAACTGTCACCACACCTGACTCACTTGTACTTTGTCGATAAACTAGTATAGTTCTACTTCATGGCATGCACAATTCTTCATAGTCAGCCAGCATCCAATGCAATGCATGCCACCATCATTCACAATAATCACTCATTACCTGTCTTGGTGTTCTCTTTGGCTGTCTGATCTGATGCCTGCCTAGCCTTCTGCCAGTCAGTGATGAGTTTCTTTCGGATTGGAAACAAAATGGAATATAGGTGGAGTCACGTTTCACATCTTATGGAGGGACTGTTAGAGGCAACATGTATTGTACTATTCTCCATCTCCATCCAATGTCTGACTTGCTTGAAATGTACTTAGGGAGAGTAAGGAACATGGAGCAGGACCCTGAGGAGTGGAGTGGACAGTTATGCACAGACGTGCAACTCCAATAGGGAAATAAAAAAAGGAGACTGTTGATGGCTTTGTTGTGAATGTAGATTTTGAACCAGAAAAACAGATACACACAGTCACACACAAATAAAGGAAGGGAGAACAATTTGAAAGCCTAGTTGTCAGGGAAGAGGAGCTCGTCCTCAAACTCTGGTGGTTCGTACAGCAGTACGTCTAACAATCCACTACTTATGTCATCAAAGTCACTCTCCTCTTCCTCCTGTGATTCACGTATTTTGTACTCCGGTGGTATAAAGTGTTGATTCATTTTGATCATGGTTAACCTCTCAACACTTTTGGGCGAGAGACTGGTCCTTTTGACAGTAACAATGGCACCAGCAGCACTGAAAACACGCTCTGAAGAGACACTTGCAACAGGGCAAGCCACATACTTTATCGCCAGCCTGCTGAGCACTGGCCATTGGCTTCTTTTCCCATACCAATACACCAATGGGCTTTGCTCCATGTAGACCTCTGTTGTGTCATCTAGATAGGCCTGAACCATCCGCTCAATGTTCAGGGGTGCTCCGATTTCCTGGGCCTCTTTTGCCTTTGCATCAGTCATTGATGTGCAATACCCTTTCCGTAGAAACCAATCACCTGCCGTTTTTGTAAATGTGCCTGATGATCCTGTTGGTGCTGTTGATGTTATTGCTGCTGGCAGTGTTGACTGCTGGGAGGCAAACACACTGCTCTTGGCTTCTGAAGTAGAACTTCGTTCTGGGTGCCCTGCAGTACTTTTTCTGCCCTGGAGGGGCGGGCCTTTAATGAAGATCCTTTCGTTTTCAAACTCAGTGGCTTCCTCAGCTATCAAAGTTTTGTACTGGGCAACATTCACTTCTGAAAAAGGAATGACTTCATTACTGCGCAGCAATAATTTGTAACGTGGATCCAAAATTGAGGCAGTGATGTAATGTGGATCTGACAGAATGTTATTTTGAATCCTTGTATTGTGAGATAAGCGAGCGGATAAGGTGTCTGCCAAAGAATGTGCTTCTACTTTGTCATCCACATCTGCGTACATTTCTGCCACCTCCTTCAGCTGTTGCTCTAGCATGTACAACAATGGGATAGCTTGGCCCATAGTACAGTCCTCCCGGCTCACTTCACGGGTGAAGACCTCAAAAGGAAGTAGCATCTCTGTCAGGCTTTTGACAAGGTCCCATTGGGTCATCTCAACTCTCATGCCTTTCACTGTAGGATCCCCTGACCTTTTCATGACATAAGCATTAAGTGGTATGTACTGCTCAAACAGACGCTCAAGCATGTAATACGTTGAGTTCCAACGTGTTGGCACCTCTTGGATGAGTGCTTTGACTGGCATTTTATGCTCACGTTGAATCACCCTCAGCTCCTTCCGGGCTTTAAAAGAATGGTTGAAATGTGTGCATATTCTTCTGCAGGTGGTCAGTAAGCTGCTGACTTTGCTTTCATTTTTCAGAAAGTCTTGCACAACAATGTTAATGCAGTGTGCCAAACATGGCACCCTGAAATACCCACCATCTTTCATGGCCCGAACTACATTACTGCCATTGTCCGTGGCAACAAAACCAATGGTAAGACCTCTTGGTCGCAGCCACTCAAACACCTTGCTGTTAAACTCATCCAAAATGTTAGCAGCAGTATGAGATTTCTCCATTGCAAACATGGCTACAGTTGCATGTTTGCGAGTGTCTTTAAAAATCTCAGCGGTGTCAACAACGCCGTCAGATATCTTATCTTTAACACCCGAAAAAGAGACCCAGTGTGCAGTGATGCACATGTAATCAGTGGCTTGGCAACTGGTCCACATGTCTGTTGTCAGGTGTATACTCTGAACAGCACTCTGTTTTAAGGCTTTTCCAAGCAATTCCAGCACGTCGTGATGTAGTGCTGGAACAGCAACTCTTGCAAAATAGTAGCGGCTGGGAACTTTCCATTTTGGGCAGATGGTGGTCACAAACTCAAGAAAACCCACCCCTTCAACAAAAGAAAAAGGGAGAAGGTCCAGTGCTAACATTTTTGCCAGCTTAGCATTGTACAAACGTGCTATTGGGTGATTGCGTTCGTACTGCCCCTCCGGCCTACTAAACATGCTAAGAATGGTAGGCTGCATGGTATTCCTTCCTGTGGTCGACGTCGCACTTTTTGGCCCAGCAGTACTCCTTGGTGTCTCAGGCTGGCTCTTACTCTTGTGCCAATGAGATGTGGCTGAGGATGTGGGCGTTACCACTGCAGTGCTGGGGACAGGGCTACTTTGTGTACCACTAGCACAGAGAATGTCTCCCTCTTCTTCC
This sequence comes from Triturus cristatus, assembly GCF_964204655.1. Classification (NCBI taxonomy): domain Eukaryota; kingdom Metazoa; phylum Chordata; class Amphibia; order Caudata; family Salamandridae; genus Triturus; species Triturus cristatus. Next base: position 722,689,446 of record NC_140582.1, read on the forward strand.
TGTTCCACCGTGAGCGGACTTTCTACTCGTTTATGCCCAACAGCAATGGTTCCAGTTTTGATGAGCCTAAGGTGCTCCTCCCACTGGATTGCGTGGTGTTTTTTCAGATGGGTCATTTGGCCTCCGGTACCATAGTTTGTACCAAGCTTTCCACGGCTAACAGAGGAATGACAAACGGAGCATACAGCAATGTTCTCCTCCTTTGGGCTAACCGTAAAGTAGTCCCACACTGGGGAGCTTAACTTTTGTCTCCTGCTGGAGGTGCCACTCCCACTTCCAATGCCGGATGAACTGGAGGGTGTGTGTTGAATTTGACTCTGTGCAGGACCACTACCTACTTCTGCTGAGGTGGTGCTTGTTGTGCTGGATGTAGGACGCTGCCGGCCCTTTGCTAATGTAAATATGGAAGCTGGAGGTCGTGTTGGTGTTACCTGTGTTGGAGGTATGCGTGCTACATCCCTCGCATCCATTTTGGATAATGTAAAAATGTTGCTCTCCATCTCCTCAGGCCCTGGAGTGATGTTTGTGATGACTGGCTCATCATCATCATCATCATCAACCTGCTCTTCTACATCAACATCCATAAGTGTAAGGCTTTCTGGAACCTTCCTTTTGCCATGCCTGCTCTTGTGATGTGTTTCCCTCTCAGACTCAGTTTGTGGCTTCCAAGTGACATCTAGATCATCAGAAGGGGGGCTTGGTGAAGAACTTGATGTACTAACCCTCCTTTTCCTTGCTGGGGATTTAAAAGCCAATGCAACTTCTAAAGGAGTGGCTTCCTCTTCTTCCTCTGCATGAGGCTCAATTTCCTGAACTGCCCCTACTTCAGGAGGAACAGCTACTATTGCGGGCGGTAGCTGCGGCTGTTGACCACTTATCTGCTGTGTTGATGATGTTCCCTCCTGCGTTGATTGTGTACTACTTTGAGATAGCGATAAGTTTAGTTCAGGCTCAGCATCACTGCTTTCTACCATAAGGCTGGCTACCTCTTCCACACTCATCTGCTTGGGCATGGGTTGGTGGGTTGGGCCCACTGATGTGGAGGTGCTGCCCCCAGCTTGCCCCCCCGACACCGCTGCTGCAGGCCTCATTTTTGGTGAACCAAAAAAGGTTTTGGGAGGCACACCAGACTTAAGTGACACTTCCTTCTTCTTCTGTTCCTTCTTCTCCATGGCAACTTTCTTGGTACCTGAGGACCTGCTACCTGCTTTCTTTGGGGGCATCTTCAACAGATGTCAAAACAGCACTCAGTTGCACAAGTTGCAGAGATGCCTGGTCAGGTCACTGACACGTCACGTTGTGTACACTACAGCAGCATGACGTCGGTCTGGCACCACAACAGTGGATGATGATGACACACCTCTGTCTTTTGTGCACCTAAAAGCAAAAAAGCCAGAAGAACATCAGTCAAAAGATCCATAATATAATATATAATTTATTAGTGTCTCGTGGGTGGTCATCACAATTATTAAATTTCATGAAGTCAGTGAACAACATCAACAGTATAGCCAGCCATTAAGAGACTGACAAGGCCAGGGATCCTGTTGTATTTGTACTGTGTAGTGTACACTTAGGAAGAAGAATAGCAAGGAAAAAAAACCCGCCGTGATGATTGCTGAGTTGTACCCCTGGGCCTACTGTACGACTAGGCCACAAGTTTGGACGCCTATGGCAAAGGCCCAATGCATGCCTTCCTAAAATAGCCGCCACACACATGCCCAGCCCACCCACCACAATAACACACAAAAAGTGATTGGAAAGGACAGGAAGAGGAAGTTGTAGTGTCTGTGGAACTTAATCCCTCTCATAAAAATGTTTTCCAGACAAATAACAGCTTCTCCCTGCTCCAAACCTTCAGCTCAATGACAGCCTGAGGAGTTTTTGTGCAGAAATGCACAAAAAAGCGTTTTCGAGAAGGGTCTATGTTGCTCGCGAGATATTGTTTGCCAGATTGCAAAAGCTGCGTGTTCGGGATCGCGAACTGTACAAAAAGGCTTTCTCGCGTGCGCGAACACGCATATTGCGAGCGCAAAAATGACGAAAACTGTAAGTCCGCGTTGTCGCGCTGTGCAGAGTTACCGAAAGTTCGCGAGCTGAATCCCTTGCCTTACATGCAGGCCAAAATAGCCCAATTTGTTTAGCACACACCCAAAAAATGCTATTGCACCCCAAACACACCTTTTGCAATAAAATCCAAAGCCATCCATGGAGTAAAGGAAAATCACCAGACAACACCAACTGTACATGTAAAATCACGCACCACAGCTTGGAGGCTGACTACCTCTGGGCCTAGTGGAAGACTACTAGGCCACAAGCTTGGAACCGGATGGCAAAAGCAAGCACACTGCTTGGATGGCTTCACAAAATGGCCGCCACACACCCACAACAACCACAAGAAATGGGAGACAGTCAATGGACGCCTATGGCAAAGGCACAATGCATGCCTTCCTAAAATGGCCGCCACACACATGCTCAGCCCCCCCACCACAATAACACACAAAAAGTGATTGGAAAGGACACGAAGAGGAAGTTGTAGTGTCTGTGGAACTTAATCCCTTCCATAAAAATGTTTTCCAGACAAATAACCGCTTCTCCCTGCTCCAAACCTACAGCTCAATGACAGCCTGAGGAGTTTTTTGTGCAGAAATGCACAAAAAAGCGTTTTCGAGAAGGGTCTATGTTGCTCGCGAGATATTGTTTGCCAGATTGCAAAAGCTGCGTGTTCGGGATCGCGAACTGTACAAAAAGGCTTTCTTGCGTGCGCGAACACGCATATTGCGAGCGCAAAAATGACGAAAACTGTAAGTCCGCGTTGTCGCGCTGTGCAGAGTTACCGAAAGTTCGCGAGCTGAATCCCTTGCCTTACATGCAGGCCAAAATAGCCCAATTTGTTTAGCACACACCCAAAAAATGCTATTGCACCCCAAACACACCTTTTGCAATAAAATCCAAAGCCATTAATGGAGTAAAGGAAAATCACCAGACAACACCAACTGTACATGTAAAATCACGCACCACAGCTTGGAGGCTGACTACCTCTGGGCCTAGTGGAAGACTACTAGGCCACAAGCTTGGAACTGGATGGCAAAAGCAAGCACACTGCTTGGATGGCTTCACAAAATGGCCGCCACACACCCACAACAACCAAAAGAAATGGGAGACAGTCAATGGACGCCTATGGCAAAGGCACAATGCATGCCTTCCTAAAATGGCCGTTCGCGAGCTGAATCCCTTGCCTTACATGCAGGCCAAAATAGCCCAATTTGTTTAGCACACACCCAAAAAATGCTATTGCACCCCAAACACACCTTTTGCTACAAAATCCAAAGCCATCCATGGAGTAAAGGAAAATCACCAGACAACACCACTGTACATTTAAATCACGCACCACAGGTTGGAGGCTGACTACCTCTGGGCCTAGTGGAAGACTACTAGGCCACAAGCTTGGAACCGGATGGCAAAAGCAAGCACACTGCTTGGATGGCTTCACAAAATGGCCGCCACACACCCACAACAACCACAAGAAATGGGAGACAGTCAATGGACGCCTATGGCAAAGGCACAATGCATGCCTTCCTAAAATGGCCGCCACACACATGCTCAGCCCCCCCACCACAATAACACACAAAAAGTGATTGGAAAGGACAGGAAGAGGAAGTTGTAGTGTCTGTGGAACTTAATCCCTCTCATAAAAATGTTTTCCAGACAAATAACAGCTTCTCCCTGCTCCAAACCTACAGCTCAATGACAGCCTGAGGAGTGTTTTGTGCAGAAATGCACAAAAAAGCGTTTTCGAGAAGGGTCTAATTTGCTCGCGAGATATTGTTTGCCAGATTGAAAAAGCTGCGTGTTCGGGATCGCGAACTGTACAAAAAGGCTTTCTCGCGTGCGCGAACACGCATATTGCGAGCGCAAAAATGACGAAAACTGTAAGTCCGCGTTGTCGCGCTGTGCAGAGTTACCGAAAGTTCGCGAGCTGAATCCCTTGCCTTACATGCAGGCCAAAATAGCCCAATTTGTTTAGAACTAAGGGTGGGCGTAGTTCGCGAAGTAGCACTTCGCGAAGCTACGCAAAGTGAAGTTCGCACTACGCGAGCTACGCGTAGCACTTCGCGAACTGCGAAGTAACATGTTCGCACTGTGCAAGATGTTGTTTTCAATGATTGCACAGTGCGGACAAGCAACCGGCACTGTGCAATCATTGAAAATGGCATCTTGCACAGTGCGAGCTGTAGTTTTCTGCTGCTTGAGTAGATTTTTACTCGAGCTGCAGCTTTCTCAACGCGAACTGGTAGTTTCTCATCGCGAGCGGTCGCGAGCATACGCGACCCCTCGCAATGAGAAACCTGACCTTCTCGCGTTGGGAATCTCGCCGGGAGGTTTATTTTCCATGCTCGCGATCGCGAACAAGGAAAAAGTCTCGCCAGGATGTCATTTTGCTTGCTCGCGGTCGCCAACTTGACGTTGAGGACCGCGAGCAAGCAAAAAATGACCGCAGCACTACGCAACACTACGCTACGCGTGTTCGCACTGTGCTACGTGCAGTTCGCGTAGTGCGAAGTAGCGCGAACTTCGCAAACTACGCGAGCGTAGCGTAGTGCTTCGCCCAGGCCTATTTAGAACACACCCAAAAAATGCTATTGCACCCCAAACACACCTTTTGCAATAAAATCCAAAGCCATCCATGGAGTAAAGGAAAATCACCAGACAACACCAACTGTACATTTAAAATCACGCACCACAGCTTGGAGGCTGACTACCTCTGGGCCTAGTGGAAGACTACTAGGCCACAAGCACACACATCCAACAAAGGTAAATCACACACACACACCAACAGTGAAATACACCACAGCCACGTTTAGCATTTCAATCCTATGCCATCCATGCCCTACATGATGTAGAAATTCTACAGACACCACAAAACATGGACCCATGGGTACCCTACTGGCTGAAATTGCAGAGAAAAACAACTAGGCCCATATTGAAAGTAGTACAGGCCACCCACCACAACAATAATTTTTAAAAACAATAAAAATCCCAGAAAAATGTAGGTACAAACAAGCCCCAATGAAACAAACACACCAATTCTCCAACTTACTTGTCATAAATTAAATCTCAAATCAAAAATTCCTCAAATAAATCCAAAAAAATGGTATGATGCAGCAGACAGACACAAAAAGTGATCCTTCCAGCTCCAAATCCAAATGAAAGTGAACAACACATGCACAAAGCACGTGGGAGGAGCCTGCTGGACAGGAACAGGAAGTTGTAGTGTCAGGGGCACTTCCTTCCTCTTGAAAAAAAAGTGTTAAAAAAATTAAAGGGCTCTTTCTTACACAAAGACTACAGCAAGATCACAATCTGAGGAGTTTTCTGAGCAAAATGATCATTTTAGAGAAGGTTTTATGAAGCTTGCGAGATATTCTTTGCCAGATTGCAGTTTTTCCATGTTCGGGATCGCGATCTTACCAAAACAGCCGCCGGAAGTCAGCTCGCGCGCACCAATGACGTGTTTGGGGTCGCACACTCTCGCGGGCTTGGGCAGCCATAGTACAAATCTCGTGGCGCTCGCAAACAGACAGAAAAGCAAGTTGGCGATCGTAGAATCAAGGTAAGACGTTACCGCGTGCGCGAGAATGAATATTGAGCGCGCGAGGAAGCAAATTTACTACGCTACGCGCTAGATTGCATAGCAATCTGCAACTTTGCGCTCTACGCGAAGCGCGAAGTTACCAAAACTTCGCAAGCTCCGCGAACGGAGCATAGTTTAACGCCCAGGCTTAATTAAAATGGGGGTTTACCAAGGGTTTTTGGGTTGGGTATCAGGGCCCGAGGGGATGCAGATGGGCCGACAATTTGAAGTCAGCAAAACAGTTCCCACAGGTTGTAGAAGCAAAGCTAGTGAAAGAAGTGGGGGAGGTTAGGACTGCAGGACCATTTTTCGACTGGCCTTTGGCTGATTTCATCATTTCTCCCCTGGGGATGGTGCCGAAAAAGGAGGCAGGGGAAAACAGGTTGATTCACCACCTATCCTGGCCGGAGGACGCTTCAGTAAATTACTTAATTGCAGTGGAAGATTCTAGAGTAGTGTACGCCTCAGTGGATGATGCCATCCGCCTGGTGCGAGGGTGTGGGTGGGAAGCGGAGATGGCAAAATGTGATGTCAAATTAGTTTTTCAGCTGCTGCCTATTTACCCGGTGGGTTCCATCCACTCAGGATGCAGTTTGGGGGTGCCATTTACATGGACAAAGTTTTGCCAATGGATTTTGCCATCTCCTGTGCTCTATTTGAATTGTTCAGTACCTTTCTGCAATGGGTGTTCATCAAGTTTTCTGGTCACCGGGGAGTGTAACATTACCTGGATGAGTTCTTGTTTGTGTGGCCCCAAGGAACAGGGGAGTGTTGGCGAGCCCTACACCATTTTGAGTGTCTGATGCAAGAATGTGGAGTGCCACTGGCACCGTAGAAAACAGCTGGACCCAGCTGTGTGTTGACCTTCTTAGGCATTGATTTGGACTCGGTGCGTTGGGTGGCTTGTTTGCCACGGGCAAAAGTGGAAGAAATACAGACTTTCTTGCTATGGGTGATGGGTGAACATAGGATTGAATTGAGAATGGTACAAAAGTTGCTGGGATTTTTGAACTAAGCATGCAGAGTGGTGAGAGCAGGGAGGACTTTTTGAAGAAGGCTTGGCATCGCCATATCCAAAGCAATACAGCCACACCACAGGGTGTGAATTTCTCTGGGGGGTCAGGGCAGATTTGGCAGTGTGGCAGACATTTCTAGAAGGTTTCAATGGGGTGCCTTTGGAATTCTTGGAAGAAAATACAGTGTGGCAAATTCACATTTTTTCAGATGCAGCTGGGGCCACGAGCTTTAGGCTTTTCTGGGATGGCAGATGGTGCGTGGAGAAGTGGCCAGCGCACTTACTAAAGCAGGGGTGGAGCATTGCCTTTCTGGAGTTATTCCCATAGCTAATGGCATTGGCGGTATGAGGAGATGAGCTGAGGAACTGGACTGTGCTCTTTCACGTTGACAACATAACTGTAGTGGAACTGGTGAACAGACAGAAGCAAGGGATCTGAGGGTGTAGCAGTAGCTGCGAGGATTTTTGTTGGTGTGTCTGCATCTCAATGTGGTCTTTAGGGCCAGGCATGTACCTGGAGCCAGCAATGATATAGCTGATTCCTTATCTAATTTGCAATGGCACCGTTTCTGGAGCCTGGCGCCAGGAGCGGAGGAATGCAAGACAGAGCAGCCAGAGGACACCTGGCCCATGGGGGAATGAGAGTGATTTATCTGGTCGAGAAGTCTCTGGCTGAGTCTACCAGGAAGAGATACAGGCTGGCATGGGCCGAGTTTGGGGAATCCATTGGCGTTTTACTGGAGGGAATGCACCTTAAAGGGCGGGACACAGAGCAGGGAGTTTTAAGTTTTGTTCTTGGTTGTATTGATAAGGGTTTGACATACACAACTATTGTCGGCAAATTAGCCAGGATCTTGTTTGATGGCAAGCTGTACTTGGGATTTGACCCCGCCAAAGATTAGATTTTGAGCAGAATTTTGAAAGGAGGGGGTAGGGAGCGGGGAGGGGGAAGGTTGCACCTTGGAATTCAATCACCTTTGAATTGCTGCTGAAATTGTTGGGGGTGTTGCCTCTTTGTTGTTATGACCAGTTTGAGGTCACGCTGTTTAGACTTTGTATGAGTTGGATGTTTTTTGGGGCTTTCAGTGTGTCAGAGCTGGTGGGGACAGCTTGTCAACAGGGTGTTTTGTATGAGGAGGTGAGTTTGGACCGAGGGCGACTGGGGATATGGTTTGAAGGAAGTGGCCCTTAGGGGCCACCTGGGCTACTTACAACCACCTGTTGTGCCTTCCCAAGTAATGAAGAGGAGGTCAGACATTAGAGAATACAAACAGGCTTTTATTAGCAATATTCTGCAGAGGAGTCCAATATGACCTGCACCCTAAGATGTCCACCGAGGGACTGGTTCCCCAACAGCCCACACCACATAATCATTCCTCTCAGAAGCCTCCAACCAAGCCCACAGTGGAAAGTTCCCAGCCTGGGCTGAACATCAACAAAGGAGGCACAGAAGGATGGGCTGCCACCTGCCTGATGGGTACATGCTATCTGTAACTCAAGGTTACCACGCTGAGTCTCAGCGTCTCCTAACGTGGGAGCAGAACTACCCACTCGGGTAAGTATGTGAGGGCAGAATGGCCTAATCATTAGTAAGTTGGAAAGCAGACTTGAACAGAAGAGAAAATAATAACGAAATACAGTGTTCTGCTGAGGCAAGCAATACGAGTAATGAGGCACAGCCTAAGCAGCCTAAAAGGATGACGAAATACAAAATGGAGTCACACTCGCTAACTAAAGATTGCACATTACAGGGATAACTCAGTGGGTTGCATAAGGTGAATACAAATGGTGTCTATTTAGCCACACACTGCTAACCCAATATAACATGTAACGAGAGCATAGCAGGAATGGGGGTTTCAAATCTAACAGGTTGAGGTGATCCAAGATGGATCAGACAGGGAAGGGTCACTGGGTATGGCTGGCTAAGAATGGTTGTAGTTGGGGCTGTCCTGGTAGAGGAGTGGCGAAGTTTCATTTCATTGCAAGGGTGGTGCACAACAGGAGTGTTTTATCACGCAACGGTAGCAGGGTGATGGCGTACCAGTTACTAGTGGATTTACGAATGGCTGTGCGCAAGCTGGGCTAGGACCCGGCTAGTTGAGGGACGCACTCCTTTAGAATAGGGATGGCAACAGTGGCAGCGTGCCTGGGGTGGTCCTGGGGTAAAATCCGGCAGATCGGGAGGTCGAGGTCAAGATGGTGGGACGCATAGTGCACAAGTGAAGCAAAAGGCGTACCGGCTAGAGGGGTGGTGGGGGAGTGAAGGGGAGCGGTGGACATGTGTGGTAAATATTTAAATTACCTGTACTATTTTTATGCGGTAAAAGTCTAGTAAGAATAACTCAGAAAAATAAGAGGCAGAATCCGTGGTATTTGAGGTTATAAAAGGGAATTTATTCCTTACAAAGGAATGATGGTTCGAACCAGGCAATCGAGTTCCGTCACCACGAAGGTTCAGGAAGGGATCAGCAATACATTATTGACAGGTTATAGTATATATAGTAAATGTATTACAATAAAGACAGATGCAGGAGGCGTAACAGCTGGCTGAGAAGAGAGATAAGAATACACATACGTAATAAAAAGGCGTTACAATAGGCGTGCATAGAGGCGTATACTAAAAACGTCATTATGATGATGACACAAGTGGGTGGATCCATAAGATAATCCTGCAAAGTCAGCAAAAATACATGGCAGAGATGCGCGCGCAGCCGCATGACGTGTGATTGACGTGTAACTAGAGGGTGAAGGGAACTTGACATTTAGCCCTACATGAGGAGACAGAAGTCTGGGATGTCAGGACAACCTAGTCCCAAATCATATCTAATATCTTGTGTTTAAGGAACTATATTATCTAGAAGGAAAGGTCTTTTCGGACAAAGCCTATTCTATACTGACTGCTAGTGCGTGTACAAGCGTCTAAGTGTCTACATGAGATGCGAGGGGGCATGGGCCTACCATGGTAACGAAAGTCATGAATTACTTGCTAGAAGACAGTAAGGCCGGGCCCTTTGCTCTGCAGCTGGAGTGATGTTTACCTAAGCTACTAGACAGGAATGCATTTCTCGAGGAGCGGGGCAGATAACTTGAAGGCTGAATACAGTTTTGGCAGGCAACAGGCCGGGCTAGGCACCGTTAACCGCGCAGGAAGTAAGACAAAGTTCATGGATACAGATGCAGGTCCAGGCTGGAGCATTCAGAGGCAGAAGCAGGAAAAGCTTGATGGCAGAATTCAGGGCCTACCTTGCCAGAGCTGGAAAACGTGAAAGGTACACCATATAAAGACGGTGGCAAGGCATACTTAGGAACGGAATATCTGACCCATTCATGGCAGATCTGAAAGAGGACATATTAACGTTGGACACAATTGTATTTGCGTCTTCATAGCGTCTTCATAGCTTGAAGCGGAGGGAACATACATGTACTTGTGGCATGTACATGGAGCCGTTGGGGTCTAGATAGGGGACACAATTGATCATAAAAATTCATATTTCCTCATTCCCTCCTTGTCCCCTACGGACCCTTCATGAAATATCGATCTTCAGGAATCCATCAATCTGTTCATGTAACATCATTTGCTCTTCTTTCTTCTTCCGGGATCTTGAATGAAAACTTGAACGTGGAATACACGATGTGGCACACAGGCCGCAAATCGCTGGTCCACATTGTAGACACAGGCAACAACTGAATACTATGAGAAGGCCAATACCTAGGAAGGATAGGACTTTCCATCCCCAGGCTGACAACACGCTCCAGATCCAACCGGACCATGTCCAGGTGCCTGGATTCTGATGTATCTGGTTTGCAATCTTGTGAAGACGAGTTATGGCTTTATATACGGATGGCGCGTTTTCTGGAATGAAAACACAGCAACTTGATCCGATGACCCTACAGGCTCCGCCCCTATCGGCTAGGATGACGTCAAGGACAAGACGATTTTGGAGAACAACAATCCGCATCGCAGACTGCTCCTCTGTTAAGTTGCCTAGGGCGGAAGTAGTTTCATTTACTACTGCTTCAAGGGTTCTGGTTAATCTACGTATCAGTTTACTATTTGAGACCACACCTATGTAAGGAAAGAGACCTTTATTGAAGTCTGTATATTGTTCCCATGCTGTTTCAGTGTAGTCAACAATCGGGATATCTCTCTGGGGTCTATGGTGTACTAGATTGGTATTTCTATGATAATCAGGAGGGGCTAGGAAAACAGGTGGCAGAAGGAATGCAATGTAACAGGTACCATCCCAATCTAGAGGTAGGCGTATATATGCGGTATGACCACATATAAAGTAGGAATGACGGAAAGCTCTAAATGTAGACTTGCCTTTATCACTGAATTCGATCACAGTAGTACATTTACTATGACCCAGGTGTACTGAACCATTCTTTCTTACACAGAATTCACCTTTGACTGGTAATACTGACATAGCAGGAAAGACTAGTACAGCTTCAGATTCAACATTCAGAATCATGAGGTTAAGTGTAAAATTACCTAATCCATATACTTCATTTTCTAGATCAGTTCCTGTTCTTTTGGGAAGTCCCTCCTTGTTAGGATAACAGGCTTTAAGTAAAGCTGAGTTCAGGTTTCCCCATACCCAGTTGCTCTGGTAAACTACAGTGTTTAAATCTAAAGAGTTAATCAAACTAAACCATGCTCCACAGGAACCATTGTGTGTGAACGGGTATGGGAAGAGAGGCAGAACTCCTTTGTATTTCTGATAGGGAGGAAGTCGGCCACATATCCAACAATTTGTAGCATTGCTGGTCTGATGGAAATGATGTAACATACTAATGAATGTGTTGTTGCGCAGCGCAAATCTATAGGACAACTCATGCGGAGGTAATTCGCTAAAAGAATGTTCGGCAGTAGTATTGAAAGCACGCTTGGAAATAGGATAATACATATGTAACAGTATACTTACAGCAATAATCAGAATGCTTAGAAAAAACATAATCAACAATGTTACTATACAGTGGCTATGAAGTGATTTACAATATGCATGTTTCTCGAGCTGTTTCTGTCTATTTCTTTCTCTAATTCGGTCTAGAGGATACATGTCAAAGACTAAATTCAACCGATTCACCTTGGAGAGGACTTAAACAATCGAATTGTCTGACTTGCTAGACCTTAGTTTCAGTTTATAGTTCTCTTGTTCGGATTTTTCAACCAGGGGGAGTTTTGAGTCAGTCTGTGAGGGTGTTGTAGGGATTCTGCGTATGCTCAGAACTATGCGCAGGAAACCAGAACCTTAGAGAATTGTGGTGTACCAGAAACTCCCCTCAGAACTAAGAACCCCTTATCCGACTAGCTTAGTGTCACATTCGTTATCCGAGATTTAGCTCGGCGGTCCCAATGTATAGACAACCCAGAACAAGCGACTTAGTTATTCTCAGGAATGGTGGGAACCCGAAATACCCGTTTGCACATATATATCAGTCCACAACAGAATAACTAAGACACAGTAAAGTTTAAAGAATTTATTCATAAACCTCGAGTCCTGTTAAACAATACTTTGGCTAACATAAGTAGACAAATGGTTAAGATCATTACCATCAACATTGTTACAATACCATAGAATATAAAAGGAGCGATCATATCATAATGACAGTGGAAAATAACCACCCTCCTTTCTCTAGTTACTAATAAAATATTATTAGACTATTAGAAGGTCTCATAGGCTTGCATAGGGGACCCCATACCGTATAGATCAGCTCAGATGTATCACATCACAGGATCAGCTCAGTGTTCTCTGCAACAGCTCTTCTATCGAATGCCCTAACAATATGCTGCACTGTGTTATTAAAGCCCTCGACTTTCTGGTATTTGCAGCTGCGTGCATGTTGTGACTAAACAGTGGTACGATCACCCTGAACATAATCAGCCGGCACCGTCTAGTGTCCTAGAACAGTTCTTTACTCGATGTACAGACCAAGGGCACTAGCAACTGTTAAGGATGTATTAATAACATTCACTTGAGACAAGAGCGAGTCTGCATTTCTCAAAGTAATAACATGTAACAACAGTGTCGGGTGCAAAGGCAGCGAAAGCAACAAGATGGTTTTCCAACAGCTAACGTGATTAAGCTAACTTAGCACTGTAAATAGGGAGTGGCCTAAAACCACGTGACATCCCCCTTTGATCGAACCACAGTATAACCAGGGGCGAATATTTTTACAGAACGCAGAGTTCAAGATCAATGAGGCAGACTAAAGAGCTTGAAGTGAGAGTTCAGAAAAATGAGAGGAAAAGAAAAATGTAAAAACACAATCCATCGTCCATAGAAGCCAACGATCGTTTGTGAAAAGATGGCAAAAAAAAAAAAAAAAAAAAACTTTATTCGACTCGCCATCAGGCAGTCAATGTAGGAAAGTATAAGCAGCATACGCAGCTGCGGCTTCCAGTAGAAAATCATTTGAGTCATCCGCAAAATTTTCGGACATCCAGTTCAGCAAAGAAAAAGAACACACGTGTTCCACAGGGAAATGAGCATCAAGCACTCCACGTGGACAAGAAGCAGGCATCTCGATGTAACTTCGTGCCAGGAAGTCAACTGCTGCTCTCTCGATATCCCATAATCCGAGGACTCCATGCGCCGCACCCAAGGCCATAAACCCGACTCCAGAACAGTCAAACTCATGAACCACTAAGGGATACATCAGTCGATCAAAATCCAGGTCAGGTGACACCAAGTTTGACAGACACATATCTAGAGCCCATTGGAACGGACATTCGAGACAGTGAAAGACAGGCTGTACACAAGTGAAAAACGGGAATCGGAAGGATAATCCATAAGCGACACTCAAGGTAGCCAGTGGCAGAGTTCCATAAGATTCCCACATCCGGCTACGCAGATGGAACATGCTGGATCCGTGGTCGAGAAGCGCAAGTCGTGCAGCCATAGCGTAGTGCGCAGACCAACAGGAGTATGCCAGCAATTAATGCGAGTATCAGAGGAAACCCTCCGAAGACCCCAGAAAAAATAGAATGAAAAATAGCTGGTATTACACCAAAGATAGACTGGAAAGACGTCACAAGGCCAGAGCCAACAATTTTAAAAAAGTGCACCAGACCAGTCGTAGAAGAAGCATTGAAGATAGTGTGTATTAGTGTGCCAAAATGTAGGGGAAGGTCAGTATTCAAAAGCGCTTGAACTTCCGTGCGAGTGTTCGCAACTTGAAGGAGAAATGTTTCTCGTGATGAAGTCAACGCAACCTCCTTTTGAGACAAAAGAGCCCTTATTCTGCTCATCCTATTGAACTCTGCTTTCAAGGTTGGAATCGTCGGCCAGATGGATATATCCAGCCGGCCTTGCGGGGGCGGGAAAAGCACGTTATTACAGCAAACTACTCTTCGTGAAACTGAAACAATATAGGGAATTCCTGCTAACATCCCACAGCAAGCCTCACTATTTAGAAGCAGATAACTACCATTAGCAAGCAGCGTAAATGACGGCGTTATAACTTGTACAGGAATGCCCTTCAACACGCAAGCTAAATTAGGGGCATTCATATTACATGATCCATGTAATTGGATATGTCTACACACTACTGAATGATCTGGAGCAGTCGTACACTCCTCACCCTTCAAATAAACTTCTTTTCCGTCTCTCTCACACCGATATGTAAATGGGAGAGACCAGACTTCATGCAAAAATGCAGAACCAAGTTTTTCAAATCTGCCTAAGGCATAATGTTTCATACAAGAACTAAACTTATACATAGAAATTGGTAAAGTTATCATTCCATGTACGAGCCACACTGAATAATCCGACTCAGCAACAGAAAAAGGCAAAGGTTCTAACTTTTCTATATGTAGTAGTGAATATGTAGCATCTTTCATGGACATGAATTGTTGCTTTGCTGACAGATTAAACGGGCGGAATAAAGACGAAACATTCATGTAATCCCATGGTACTTTCCCCGCCTTTAACGTCTGCAAAGTCCAAGCAAATTGCATAATCGATCGTAATTGATTTTGACCATGATACAACACAGACACATCGTCCTGGACAATATCTACAACAGATGAAATAATGTTGTCCAATGTATATATTCTTGAAGATAAAGTATTAATACTATTATCTATTACTGCCAATACTTTTTCCATATTGGCTTGGTCAATAGCACGGAGTCTGGAAGCAGCCTCAATCTGTGACAACTTCCAAACCTCGTTGTAAACCGCATACACCCATCTTTTGGATCTTCCTAATGCGGGACCTTTAACAAAATCATTCAAATCAACATTGTCATGCAAACGTGACAAGTGAAGTTTAACAGAATCTAATGTGGAATGTTGCAACCATGTCTGACATAATTTACCTACCGAGTAGGTAGTGACAGTATGTGAGGACAGAAAACGTGGGTCTACTCTATCCTGTATGTACCCGGGAATTAACCCAAAAAATCTACGTTGACAGGTATCCGAACTTTTCTGCCATATCAACCAACCTGTAGGGTCTAATGCACTAATATTGAAGGTGGAATTGGAGACAAAAGACTGCAACATAGTAAGGGACAGATCTGTGTGATTCTCCCAACCGGGATAAGCTCTCAGATCCGGGATCGAGGGGGAATTTAAGTTTTTAGATATAGCCAATCCAAAACAGGTTGTCTGAAAAACAGTAGAATTTAAAAACAACATGTGGTTTGGGATCAGGCAGGCACGATGTAAAGCTTCTGTACCTTGTACCTGCCAAGATTTAGTACCCCAAACTGACTTGAGATCAATAGCCTGTTTCCAAACGTCATACCCACCAATTGCCAAATCATCCATGAAGGACTTAGAAAACAACAATTTTGTGTGGGTCAAACGCACCTTTGAAACAGGGTCTTTGTTAAGCTTAAAATAAAAAGAAGCATTATTAGTCACACTAAAATCTGAAAAATATGAAAACTTTGCGATCAATGTTTTTGAACTTCCAATTTTCGGGGCAGGGCAATGTTCCCACTGTGTGAAGTTAACCAAACTACGAAATGTGTTTGCCCTATGTAGAAAATGTGTGCCATAATGTTGATAACAAAATTGCTCTGCATAGTTCTCATTATTCAAATACAAATCCTCAGCATCAAAAGCGGCATAGTATTTTAAATCAGAAAACAGTGTCTCTATAGTTTTAACATCCCAATCATCAGATCGAATGTCCTGCTTCACCACATCACCCATAGAGACACGATATACAGACGGCACATTAATCACTTCCGTGGGGCCATGAATTTGAAATTTAACTGCATCCCATGCTATTCCATCACGAACAGGCCAGGCGGTGATATTAACAAAGGTCAGGTCCCTCTTCATGATGTGCGACGATGAATGTGGGGCCAGAGTTCCATTAATTAATCTAATTGTAGAACGTTCATTCAGGTAGTGTCCATTTATCAACCTAAAAAATACCACCACAAAACCAATGGACATGAACAAAAAAATACAAATTAGCACCAGCCAGATGTAAATCCAGGGGGGAACCAAAAGTTGTCTCTTGAACCAGGCAAAAAATTTAGAAAATTTGGAAGGGGCAGTGGAAGTCAATGATTCAGTTCCAAAGGAAAAATTAGACTGGACAATGTCAGTTGAATGCAAAAGGGGCAATGGGACATCAGTAGGATATGAATATTCAGCATCATCAGGTAAAGCACCATCCGCAGGTGAAACAGCAGAATCAGAAAGTACTTGCATTTCAATGGCAACCTCAGGTACTACGTCAGATGGTCGCACCACAGCAGCACTGCGCATCATTGAAGGGCAAGAAACTGAAGGTGTCAGACTATGAAGTATCGGCCACCCTGTGTAGCTTGACATTGTCAACCGAAATGTACCTGTTGTCTCTGTGACCAGGAAGTGGAGGCAAAACAATTGTGCGGGTACCCTCAACTCCAAGCACCGGCACTGGTGCACGATAAGAGGGTCCAAACTCCTTTTTCTTCTCCACCTTCTCACGGACCAGATCACCAACTCGGGGTAGCCAGCCGACTACCGGAATCTGCAATCCAGCCTCGGTCGCAGAAGATACGTGCTCTTTTGCTAGAGTGTCTCTTGTTTCTTGAAGATTCTGTAAAACAGTACAGTGGTCATCTAAGTCAAAAGGCGCGGCAGCCGCCGCCATGTCGAGACCCTCAAGGTCAGGAACAAACATTCGAACTCCGAAGAGCATCATGTACGGGGTCCTCCCACCCAGAGACCTTCTAGGGAGATTATTAAGTGCACGTTGGACGTCATACAAATGGGCTAGCCAGTTCTTGCCAGTACCTAACACCCGGGCCGTCAATGATTGCTTTAGGTCACGGTTCATTCGTTCCACAACACTATTGCCCTCAGGCCGATATGGAGACGAAAATTTGACTTGGACCCCCAAACTTTTCATGGCTTCTTTGTAAGCCTTAGAGGCAAACGCAGGGCCCTGATCAGAGTGAAGGGTGCCACATGCAAAACTCCCTATAAAGACACGCAATGCTTTGATGACAGTCCTAGCGTCAGCACTCCTTTGTGGCCATACCCAAAGAAAACGTGTGCACGCATCTACTGCAACCAAGATATACTTGTACGCAGTGTCTGAGGAAAAAGGACCGCAGTGATCTAAATAAACACACGCCAGTGGTTGATTAGATATATGCAGCTGCGTTTGTGGTGGCCGCGCCACCGTAGATGGCTTTATTTGCTGACAAATTCCACAATTGAGGACATAAGTCCGTGTATGTTTGTACAAACCGTACCACCAATAACGCTGTTGCAACAGTGACACAGTTGCGGACACTCCGGCGTGCGCTGACGCAACACCCTCATGCGCAGCCTGTACCAAAGCAGGCCTGCAGTCCGAATTGGGAATAACCCTATCCCCAACCTCATTAATCCTCACCAACGGGACGTTATCAGGACTTAAGTGATAATGGTATCTAGAAGGGAAACCTCTAGGGAAGTTTGTCCCAGTCTCTGTTGCAGCAATAGCTGCCAAGATGTCATCATCGATCTTTGTTTTGGATCTTGTAACTGCTGCTACTAAGTATGTTGCCACTGCTGTTTTAGCCGCCTCGTCAGCCAAACTGTTACCGACAGCATGGACACCAACTCGTTGGTGACCAAGAGTGTGAATAACACTCACAAGGGGTAGACTGCCTTTTAGTTCAGCCACCCTAGCCCAAAGCGTTTTATGCTTCACTGTGCTACCTTTTGAATCACGAAAACCATTTGTGATCCAAAACATCAGATTGTCGTTGTAAGATTGAACACAATAGTAAGAATCACTCACTATAAGAGTAGTGACTTTATAATCAGCAAACTCCAGTGCAAGCACCAGAGCTCTAAGCTCCGCCAATTGTGCGGTACAATCACCCAAGGTCTGCGTATGCACCGCATCCTGAACGAATTCTCCATTCACGAAAGTACCAACCACAATTGCGCAAGCCGCTGAATAAGCGTGCCGTGATCCAGTTGCGGGTTGCGCAGACCCGTCAGTGTAAATGACACAATGGAAGTCCTCCAACGGGCGCAATGTAAGTGGAGCCGGATGAACTAATTCATACTCCAAACTCTCCTGAGTCTGAAGTCCTGCGTCAAAAATGTATTCGACATCAGGTGAGGCTAAGGAGGTTGCCCATTGTATCCACCGTGGATGCAAAGCTTTAGAATTCGGCACACTTGCTTTAGTGACTGCCTCTAGGGCAGGGAATGGTGTTACCACCATCATGCGTTTCCCTTGTGATAGCGCTCGTTCTTTCAGGATTGCCATCTGAACAGCTGTCAAAACCTTTTCGACAGTGGAGAAACGCATTTCAGCCGAAGTATATAAATGAGATTTGTAAGCAATGGGGACTGTGTCGCCTTCATTGTAAGTTAAGTACGTGAACCCCTCAGCACCCGGCACAATTCTAATTACCAGGTTTTTGTGGTTATCACGAGTTTGTAAATATATCGCAGTAAGAAGGTCAGACTGCAAAGAGTGTAATGCAGCCGAATGTTCTGGCAGCCAGCAAGATTTGGTAAAAGTAGGTTGTACCAAGGCATATAATGGCTTGATACGCTGGGCATATTCAGGAATGTAGGTACGACCGAAATTCAGAAAGCCCAGCAATGATTGAAGTTGTTTCAGTGTCGTAGGGATACGAAGGCGTGCGCATTTCTCAAGGAACTGTATATCATAGGTGGTCGTTAGATTATCCCAAAATACCGCGTTAATTTTACGTTGTATGTCACCCTCAATATTGAGGACTATGTCAAATAATCTCTCAGGGGGGGCTACGCGAGTATCAGCAGTTTCTACTGTTACATAGATTTTAGTTGCTGTCGCCTCCAGAAATGGACGCAGTGCTCCCCGCACTACTGTAACTTCCGCCGCGCTGTCTAGCAGCGTCAAAGCCCATTTCATGTTCAGAAGCTGTGTCCGCACCATCTGAGGCATACTTCGCTGAGATAGCAGCAACTTTCTTTTTCTGAAACGGAGGACGCGGATGTGCAGAAGCCTCCTGTTTGCCTTTTACGTCCGCTTGTCTGGGTTGCTCACGTCCTTGAGCACTCCGACCTCTCCCACGGTCTCCGCCACCAAAGTGTGAAGCCGCTGATTCCTGTGAAGAACGAGGAGAGCGCTGGTCAGGAACCTGAAACCTATCAGGTGACTTAATACGAGAACGATCACGCAAATCATAAGTTCGTTCAACATATGCCTGAACCGGGGAAGCTGGACGGGTCTCCTGTTTCTGTTGCTGTTTATCTTGTTTTTTGGCTCTCCAATTTTGTTTTGGAAAGTTAGGTTTATCGTCTTTTGTAGACGAACTCACTTTAGTGTGCTGTACTACATCAGGAATTTTGATGACGGGTTTCACGCCCAGGGCACTACGTCCAACCATCCTATAGGCTTTTGCAATAACTTTTGCAAACTCCCTCGGCTTATCATCATCCGCAATAAGTGCCATCATGTTTCCCACTTGAAACTGCATGGCATCTCCTTTGAGATTTCCCATAATCATGGAACATACTACATCGAAGCTGTCGATAAGCCGCATTCCCAATTCAATAGCTGCTTCCGCACCATGGTCGTCCTGGACTTTCTTGATAACGGAAGGTAGTACCGACATAGACGTAGTACCGAAGCACTTCGAATAGGTCGCGGCAAAGACCTTGCCCCAATTGTCACAATCGACAATGTCTGGGACTAGTTCTTTTGGCAAAGTAATAGTGAGAATCCTGTGTTTATCCACCGGACTAGTGTTAGGAAACACGGCTTCTAGTTGATCGAATTTCTCTGCAAGCCAATAAGGATACTCATCCTTATTCTGGGGGCGCTTGCCAACAACCGCGTTTACCATTACAGGACTGATCACAACCGCATGATGATGATCAGCCCCGTGTCCCGCAACTGCAGGTGCCCCCACCTGTACAGTGCGCGACACATACTGCACTAACGCCCTATGGACCGTAATCAGGGTAGTGTGTAGTATACGTAAGCTATCCACTCCTACCGTCAGGTAGCGTGGATGTGGTGTATGTCCGGCCAGCACCGGCCAAGTAGCTCCTTCAATAGACAAAGGACCCAGTCTCGCCGGGGTGACCGTGTGGGGGAGGGCGCCATTAAACCAAATAGTGTGTTGCCAGGTAGAGATAGGAATTTCCAGAGCCATATATGGCGTATACCTTAGAGGCACCGGTGTAGCAGTGTATTTGTGGAATGTTTTATCGACATCTTCCACAGCCTCAAAGGTAACCCAAGAGTAAAACAACTCATAAGGGTAAGTAGCACTTGCACTTACGACAAATACCACTGCCATCCCGTCATCAGGCACCCCATACGTCCTTAAATGAGCACGCAGAGACACCCTACTGTGAGCGGGAATATCTACCGCCATAAGGACTCAGAAAAAAAAAGATACAACGAGATCTTTAGTAGCACTTGGGCTTATATTATTTTAACCTTTTTTATTATCAAGCTTGAAAGAACCTATAGCCTAAAACCTAGGTAGGTTAAGCCGTCACTCCTGTTATCTGGAAACCAGAGTGAGGGCGTTGTGGACTAATAAAAAGCACTACTAAGGCATCTCAGATATTAAAACCAAACGTTAGGTGCGCCATGTTGTAGGGATTCTGCGTATGCTCAGAACTATGCGCAGGAAACCAGAACCTTAGAGAATTGTGGTGTACCAGAAACTCCCCTCAGAACTAAGAACCCCTTATCCGACTAGCTTAGTGTCACATTCGTTATCCGAGATTTAGCTCGGCGGTCCCAATGTATAGACAACCCAGAACAAGCGACTTAGTTATTCTCAGGAATGGTGGGAACCCGAAATACCCGTTTGCACATATATATCAGTCCACAACAGAATAACTAAGACACAGTAAAGTTTAAAGAATTTATTCATAAACCTCGAGTCCTGTTAAACAATACTTTGGCTAACATAAGTAGACAAATGGTTAAGATCATTACCATCAACATTGTTACAATACCATAGAATATAAAAGGAGCGATCATATTATAATGACAGTGGAAAATAACCACCCTCCTTTCTCTAGTTACTAATAAAATATTATTAGACTATTAGAAGGTCTCATAGGCTTGCATAGGGGACCCCATACCGTATAGATCAGCTCAGATGTATCACATCACAGGATAAGCTCAGTGTTCTCTGCAACAGCTCTTCTATCGAATGCCCTAACAATATGCTGCACTGTGTTATTAAAGCCCTCGACTTTCTGGTATTTGCAGCTGCGTGCATGTTGTGACTAAACAGTGGTACGATCACCCTGAACATAATCAGCCGGCACCGTCTAGTGTCCTAGAACAGTTCTTTACTCGATGTACAGACCAAGGGCACTAGCAACTGTTAAGGATGTATTGATAACATTCACTTGAGACAAGAGCGAGTCTGCATTTCTCAAAGTAATAACATGTAACAACAGTGTCGGGTGCAAAGGCAGCGAAAGCAACAAGATGGTTTTCCAACAGCTAACGTGATTAAGCTAACTTAGCACTGTAAATAGGGAGTGGCCTAAAACCACGTGACAAGGGAATGCAGGGCTGAAAGTTCAAATCCGATGGTAGTCCATGAAATTTCTTGATATGACTCGAATGTAGCCAACCCTTGCGACCCTCAATCTTCACGGCTGTCCTTGTGGTGAGAAGAACGAGTTTTGGCGACTGCCAACGAGGCTCCAGCGGGCTCCTCCTGTCGAAGTTTCTTACAAGCACTAGATCACCTGGAACCACTTCATGGGGCTTCACCTCAGTGTTATCGGGAAAAGCTGCAGCTACCTGTGAACGACAAGATTGTAGTGCAGACATCAAGGAAGCCAGGTAATCTGTCAGCATGTTACAATCAACGTCAGTAATTTTACGAGGTATAGGCGTCCCCCACATATTTGGTGGCCTACCGAAGACCACCTCATACGGGGATAGCCCTGTTCGAGAATGTGCTACCATTCTCATGTAAAAGAGCGCAACTGGTAAGGCTACTATCCAGTCGACACCTTTTTCTCTACAGATTTTGGACAGTCTAATTTTCAGAGTTTGATTATGACGCTCCACGAGACCTGCTGCCTCGGGATGTCGGACACAGTGGAATTTCCATTGATAGCCTAACAGAAGTGAAACGTGTTTCATTAGCTCGGATGAGAACGGCTGGCCATTATCTGAGTACACGATACGGGGCAAACCATACCGTGGGAAGAATTCTCGAACTAACTGTTTGGCAGTAGTCGGGGCAGTGTAATCTGAGACGGGATATGCCTCTGTCCAACGGGAAAGAGCGCATACAACTACGAGGACATATTTGAATCCTCGACATCGTTCCATCTGGATATAATCCATCTGGAGGACTTCAAAAGGGTGATCGGGAGGTTGAAATCCACCCTGCTCTACAGGTACGCCTTTACCTGGATTGAACTGACAACAAATCATACAAGTTCGGACTTTCTGTTTGGCTGCAGCTCGTAAGTGTTTGTTGAACCAAATGTGTTGAATACTGTCTAACATAGCTTTTTCTCCTAGATGTGCGGGACTATGTATTGTGTTAATGATAACTTGAACCATTGAGTCGGGGAGAAACCATATAGATTTTCCCTTCGTCATCCATCCCTGATCTGTTTGGATCCCTCCTAATTCAGTCCATTTCTTTATTTCCTCTGGTGTAGCATGTGTCTGTATGTCAATTATATCAAGGGCGGGATCCCTAACTGTCATGCAGTGTGTTGATGTCGGAACTATTGTCTTTGTCACGTCCGTTGCGTGATTCCTATTCTGTGCTGTTTGCTTAGCTGTTCGGTCTGCTAGGTCGTTACCCTGGGAAATAATATCGGTGACCTTTGTATGGGCTTTGCACTTCATGATAGATATTGAAGTAGGTAGATGTATTGCATCTAACAGAGCTTGAATGAGGGGACCGTGTTGAATGTTGGCACCGTGAGAAGTCAAATAACCTCTCTCTCGCCAAAGGACTCCGAAGTCGTGTACAACTCCAAATGCATAACGTGAATCTGTGTATATGTTAACCTTTCTATTCTTGGCTTGAATACAGGCTTGTGTCAGAGCAATAAGCTCTGCTGCTTGAGCTGATAATGTGTCAATACAATTTGTTTCAATAACTTCGGTGTCTGTCGTGACTGCATAAGCGGCCCCTAACTCTCCTATACTTGTTCTCATACATGAACCATCCACATAAAGTGTCAGGTCTGGATCTGGTAATGGGACATCTGTCAAGTCTTGTCTGGGTTTTGTCGTAATAGTAATGACTTCGATACAATCATGTGCCAGTGGGTCTGTTCCACTTAATGGCAAAAGTGTGGCAGGATTTAATGTACTACAACGTCTGATTTCTATGTGTGGCTGAAATAATGTTAGTTCGTAACCTGTCAGTCGTGCTATAGTCAAGTGTTGTGTTTGTGTCCGGTTCAAGAGAACCTCTACTGCGTGTGGTACTTGTACTGTCAATTGATGTCCTAATACTATGGAATCGCTTTGTCTGATCGCTAGAGCTGTCGCTGCAACTGATTTCAGGCACGCAGGAAGAGCTTGAGCTACGGGATCTAAAGTGCTAGAAAAGTAAGCACATGGTTTGTGTGATCCTGCTTGTTCCTGAGTGAGTACTGACAAAGCAGTACCTTCACGTTCTGTAACAAAGAGTGAAAAAGGCTTACTGTAACATGGTGTCGCTAAAACAGGTGCTTGGCATAAAGCTTTCTTTAAGTCTTCAAAAGCTTGTGTATGTTCTGGAGTCCAAGGGAGGACAGTCGATGTCGCTGCCTCCTGGGTTGTCAACTGAATGAGTGGCTTTGCTAAAAATGCGTACTGGGGGATCCACTGCCTACAGTACGAAGTGAGGCCTATGAAGGCCCGTACCTCCTTTTGTGTCTTGGGTGGGGGCATGTCTACAATTAACTGGATGCGGTCAGGTGTGAGCTGTCTCCCCCCCTTGGACAGCAAGTGCCCAAGGTACACAACTTGCTGGGCACAGAATTGCAGCTTCGAAGGGGACACCTTGTGCCCCTTGTCGGCCAGAAAATGTAAAACCGTCAGTGATGCTTTTTCACATTCGGGTTCCATTCGGGCGGTGATCAGCAGATCATCTACATACTGAAGCAGTGCAGTGTTTACTGGCATGTGGATACTGTCAAGTTGTCTTTTCAGTGCTTGGCTGTAGATGCTAGGACTTTCTGTAAATCCTTGAGGTGCGCGTGCGAATTTAAAACTTCGTCCATTTAAACTAAATCCGAACAAATATTGGCTCTCCGGATCGATTGGGACGCTGAAGAAGGCGTTCTTGAGGTCAATTACAGTAAAGAACGTTGCTTCTGAATCAATGGCTGTCAGTAATGAAGAGATATCTGGGACCACGGGGTATTGTGGTACAATGCATTTATTTAATTCGCGCAGATCAATAACTAATCGATATACTGGGGGTGCTTTTGGATCAGTTCGTTTAAGAATCGGAATGATCGGAGAATTACATATATTGGAGTCGGTTTCCACAACCACTCCTTGTGCAATGAGCTCGTCAATGATTTGCAGTAAAGCCACTACAGCATCTGGAGGTAACTTGTATTGTCGCATTCGTGGTAATACCACTCCTGCTTTGAGTGTGACTCGATATGGTGTAATATGCATACAACCTACATCAGTGGGGCCTTTTGCCCATAAATGTGCAGGTAGATTCTGTAACCGGTGATCCATGTCTCTTGACACGTAGTGACCTTTAAAGTCACGCAAAAATAGTCGTACTCCGTCCGGAGAACAACATATTATAGCTCCTAGAGCTTTCAATGTTTTTATACCTAACAAGTTTTCTGGGCAAGATTTTGTAAGCAATAGATCTGTAGTCCGTGTCAATGGACCAACTTTAAGTGCAAGCGGTTGCGATACTTCGTTAATAGTAGTCTTTCCTGAAAAACCAAGGGAAATATTTTGTGAGCCTGAGAGGGGTGCCCCTGGGACTTCGTCGTGACTTATAGTTGTTCTGCTTGCCCCTGTATCAAGTAAAAACTTACTTTCTTTCCCCAATACTTGACTCTGTACATAAGGACCCTCTTGATCTACAGGAACCTCAATAAGGGGTAAGCCAACTTCCCTCTCTAGGCTATTTCATGTGTAGCGCTGATAATCTGGATAGTCATTTTGTGCATATTGGTACATCTGTTGTGTCGTGTTTTGTGTTGCGGCAATAGACTGTGGCTGCGGTACCACTACGGTCTGTTGTGGAACTGGCATAGGCTGTACATGTTGAGGTGCTTGTTGTTGGATCTGATCCTGTCTAGGCGGACGTGGTCTCTCCTTGGTTTTACCCGTAGAGATATTATGTTTCAGAACTGCACAATCGTTTATATAATGACCTGGCTGTTTACAATAGTTGCATGTCCCTTTAACGGGAATCGCTGAATTACTGGACTGTGTCGCACCCTTTTTATGACCGTCAGCTGGAACTGACTGAGCGACGAGCATTTTCATTTTCGTGTCTTTCATACGTCTGTGTTCGTGTTCTTGTTCTTCTCTAATTCTATTCTGGTGATACTGTAACATTTGTAACATTTGTGAAGGAGTGTTAGCTTGCCAAGTGCTCTCAACTTTCAATACTCTGTTTTTGACCTGTGGCAGGGAATTCTCGACTAGTTTTGTTACAAAAAGATGTGGATATGAATCGCTACTTGCTTTCAGGCCGCTATTAATACCAAAACATTTTTCAAATCGGGAATAAAAATCACTAGTGTCTTCATCGGGTTTCTGTTTGCAAGCTGAGATTGCTCCCCAGTCTTCCTTTTTCGTAGTTAATAAACGTGGCAACACTTGTACCAATAATCCTGGTAATGCTTTAGTTTTGTCCCCAAGCCCTACGCCTGCGGTTCGGGCATTTTCTTCGTTTTCTAATACTGTCCAATCAATCTTTTGGTCTCCCACTTCCCACTCCTTTTCTTTGAGTTTCTCATAAATACCGGCAGGCAATAATACTTTCAATATTTTCATAATGTCAGGATAGGTATAATCACCCATGAGTAACATGTCCTTTAGTTCACGGTGGAAACCTGCTGGATCCTTATCATGGCTGGGCACTAATTTTTTCATTTCCAATAGTTCTATTTTAGTTATGGGCGTGTACACAAACACGCGTCTAAACGTATTATCATCATTTCTAACTGGGTGTACTTCGCGTAAGGGATTCTGTCTGTCTATGTAATACGTTTTTCTCTCCATGGAAGGAGCTGGATCATGTTCTGGACACAAAAAGGCACTATATCTATGTCGGTATTCTAGAATTTCTTTAATTAGATCGGTACCTAGACCTCTCCATTTATTCAGGAGTAGTTCTATCAGTATATCAGGTAGGGGACCAGGATCGGAGTGTTGGCCTTTATATAATATAAGGAGATGTTGTACGATGTATATACTAGCTAAACGCTGTTCATCTGGGGTGAGATTCAGAAACGTGTGTGCTAGCGCATCATCACTGTATTTTTCAGAGCTGTCAGCCCATTGTACTGCTGACCTGGCTAATTCTTGTTCATCCATAGAATCAAGCACATGGTACCCCCTTCGTTCTCGAAGTAATTTATCAGTAGCCTGGAATAAGTGTTCAGGGGTCCTTGGATTTGAGATAGCTGTTTGAAAAATTCTGTTACATTCTGGATGCATCGGACGTATTGGATATTTGAAAGATCTTCCTTTTCCTACATAAGCTATCGTTTGTCTAGCTGGTAATTCTAATTGTCCTGTGTTCATTTCTGACTGTTCCTCCTCCTCTTCCTCCGATTCAGTTTTATCTGCTTCTAATCTTCTTTCATGTATTCGTTCTACTTCTTTTCTGATCTTTCGGCACATGACTTCTATATACTTCTGTTTATCATGTTTTCCGTCGGTTATATTCTGACCCCACCTGGTAAGTACTTGCATTTCCTCCGGCTCTACCTCAGGCCTATCTCTGTTTCTGATCAAGCAGTTTATAAAAAAACGTAACAATAATCTCTGCATATCTACTTTCTGGTATTCCATGGCTTCGCCAATACTTTCAGGACCTTGCCCTGTTTGGACAAAGCGATATATTTTGTCTAAATGTTCAACCATTCCTGGTAATGTCATTAAATAGTTTGCTGCTCTTCGTAAACGTACTGAAGATAGCAACATTCTGTCGTGTTTACCTGGCACTGGGTCATATCTACTATCTGTAAGAGGCTCATTTAATATATTGTCATTAGCTCTTTGCGGTGTACGTTGGTGTGCTAAATCCCTATAAGTCAATCTAGTTGCTGGCGGTGGCGTGAAAAAACCTCCTGTCGCACCTCCTGAGGTGCCAAGTCCAAAAGGATTTGTTGGGTGTAGGGTAGAGAGTGTGGGTGCAGGAAGGACTGTAGAAACAGATGGAATGGTCTGAACGTGAGGAGAGGTTTGTTGCTGCGGAGGTTGGTGCAGCTGATCTTGGGGTCGAGCGTCATTAACAGGTGGTGTGCGTTGCTGCGCACCATTAGCATATTCGGGGGCTGCATCATCTAAATAGGAGGAAAGGAAAATGTCTTTTGCGGTCTTGGGATGTACTTTAATCGGGAGTAATGGAGGTGGCAGATCTTTTGGTACCTCCAGGGTGGCCTTAGGCAAACCCTCGGCCAGAAGAGGATACATACCATTCATAAGAGTGTTTCGTTGTCTGTCTACTTGTTCTGTTTTTACTCGGGTACCTTCATCAATTAATATGTTTTCTCGGGCTCTTTCTGAATCTTCCCTACTTTTCTCTTCCTTTCTGAGCGCTTTCTCTGTGCGCCTATGCGATTCTTTATGCCATAATTCAATGGCATCTTTCTGTGACTGTCTGGCTTTCTTTTTCCATAATACTTCTTCTATTCTCATGATGCAATCTGCATCCCATGTTCCAGCAAAGGGCCATCTCTGACTCTCTGCTAAATCCTTGGTGTAGTCCACCCATAGATCAAGATATAATACGGCATCTAGGCCATGCTTATGGTACATAAAGTACCCTGGAGTGTCCCTAGGTGGAATGGGAACAGCTTCCTCGAGTATCCCTTTTCTAGTTTTTATCTGTCTTAATTTTGAAAAAAACGGCATCTTGAACCTTGCTACTTAATTCTTTACTCGGTCTTGAACACAATAATTACAATAACCACAATAATGAAGATCGAACAATCACTCATACCACGACATTTAAAACATATCAAAACATTTTAGAACGAACAATAATAATTAGAATAAAACTAGTTAACTGCATAATACTAAATATACTGTATGTACTGCTAAACAGTACAGATACACTGCTAAAACAGTGCAGACCAGGTTTGTGTACCATAAACCCGTCTTGACCGGCACAAACTAATGTGCACGTCTAGATGCGTCCCCAGCAACGGTACTCACCGGGAAGCACGGAACGGAAGGCCTCGGAAGTCTGGACTGGACTAGACCAAACTGGACTGGACTCGACTCGTGACTTAGATACTTCGGAACTTCGGAATCTGGTGGGCCTCTGTATACCTCGGATCTTGCTCTCTCAGCTAGGCTCTGGTCGGGATTCTCCGCACTCCTCACCGCCTCGTCTGGGTGTTGATCGCAGCCTCAGTCGCCCCCGTTGGCCTGAGGGAGATACAGGAAATCCTGCGGGTACGCGTAATTGTCCGTCCGGCTGCGGCAGGAGACCGGGTCTGCAACGCACCTCCGGCGCGTGGGGTGTGAGAGGTGTCCCTATTCGGGCGCCAATTATGTGGTAAATATTTAAATTACCTGTACTATTTTTATGCGGTAAAAGTCTAGTAAGAATAACTCAGAAAAATAAGAGGCAGAATCCGTGGTATTTGAGGTTATAAAAGGGAATTTATTCCTTACAAAGGAATGATGGTTCGAACCAGGCAATCGAGTTCCGTCACCACGAAGGTTCAGGAAGGGATCAGCAGTACATTATTGACAGGTTATAGTATATATAGTAAATGTATTACAATAAAGACAGATGCAGGAGGCGTAACAGCTGAGAAGAGAGATAAGAATACACATACGTAATAAAAAGGCGTTACAATAGGCGTGCATAGAGGCGTATACTAAAAACGTCATTATGATGATGACACAAGTGGGTGGATCCATAAGATAATCCTGCAAAGTCAGCAAAAATACATGGCAGAGATGCGCGCGCAGCCGCATGACGTGTGATTGACGTGTAACTAGAGGGTGAAGGGAACTTGACATTTAGCCCTACATGAGGAGACAGAAGTCTGGGATGTCAGGACAACCTAGTCCCAAATCATATCTAATATCTTGTGTTTAAGGAACTATATTATCTAGAAGGAAAGGTCTTTTCGGACAAAGCCTATTCTATACTGACTGCTAGTGCGTGTACAAGCGTCTAAGTGTCTACATGAGATGCGAGGGGGCATGGGCCTACCATGGTAACGAAAGTCATGAATTACTTGCTAGAAGACAGTAAGGCCGGGCCCTTTGCTCTGCAGCTGGAGTGATGTTTACCTAAGCTACTAGACAGGAATGCATTTCTCGAGGAGCGGGGCAGATAACTTGAAGGCTGAATACAGTTTTGGCAGGCAACAGGCCGGGCTAGGCACCGTTAACCGCGCAGGAAGTAAGACAAAGTTCATGGATACAGATGCAGGTCCAGGCTGGAGCATTCAGAGGCAGAAGCAGGAAAAGCTCGATGGCAGAATTCAGGGCCTACCTTGCCAGAGCTGGAAAACGTGAAAGGTACACCATATAAAGACGGTGGCAAGGCATACTTAGGAACGGAATATCTGACCCATTCATGGCAGATCTGAAAGAGGACATATTAACGTTGGACACAATTGTATTTGCGTCTTCATAGCGTCTTCATAGCTTGAAGCGGAGGGAACATACATGTACTTGTGGCATGTACATGGAGCCGTTGGGGTCTAGATAGGGGACACAATTGATCATAAAAATTCATATTTCCTCACATGATATAACAGCTGTTATTTTCTACCATAGGATGTGTGAGAGAACCAGGAACCAAGACAGTTACCTGGTTTGTGGGACACTCCTTTGTGCACTGGGCAGCAAAGTATGTGGGCCGGCAGGTGTACGGACGTAACCTGGGATTGAAGAGCAGCTACCACAAGGTTTCTTGGTAAGGGTAAAGGGGGGATGCGTTGGGGTGCGCTGCTATCATGACTGACCAAGTTAGTGCCTCAGAGGGGTTGGCCGGACATGTTACTGATACATCTTGGAGAAAATGTTTTAGTGCACCTATCTTGACTGACATTGCTACAGGATATGCAAAGGGATCTGGCAGTAATAAGGAGAAATTTCTCAGGCACAGGTATCGTGTGGACTGAGCTCGTACTACGCAGCGTGTGGAAAGGGGCTGACAAACATGCAGCAATTGACAAGGTCCGTAGAAATTTAAATAGGGCTAAGAGGGTTTTCTGCCAGATACAATATATTAAAGTGATTGATCACGTGGGGCTGAAGGAACAGCAGTCATGTGTTTTTAGGGACAAGGGGGTGCAACTTTCGCATTTGGGAAATGCATACTACATGATGGAAATGCAGAATACGGTGAGCAAGTTGTGAAAAGCATTGATATGGTGCCAGAGGGCTGCTTGAGGGGGCGGAAGGTGCACAATTCCTCATGGTGGGGCAGGAAACCGCCCTTGTGGGATTTCCTCGTTGGTGGTACTTTGGAGGGGTGGTGAGTCACAGATAGGCAGGTCTACCCCTTGGGGAGGGAAGGGTGCACAGGTGATTGCTGCAGGATGCAATGAGCAATCGGAACTCCAAGAGAGAATGATTGGATGATTGGAAGACGGGTGAAGGAGAGATTGGGTATATGGATTGAGGTCAGAGTATGAAATGGGGAGGAGTGAAGCAAATGAGATGGTGTTAGAAATGGGGGTTTCTACTTTTCCAAATAGGGACCCTTGCTACTAGTCAGGTTAAGAGGGATACACTCCTAAAAAAAAACATGCACACCCCCTGGTAGCTTGGCATGAGCAGGCAGGCTTATCTCAGAGGTAGTGTGTGAAGCATTTGTAAATACATACAGTAATACAGTGGAAACACTACAAATGGACACCACACCAGTTTGAAAAATAGCAAATCTTTATCTAAACCAACAAGACCAAATACAATAAAAATCCAACATACAATACTCTTGAAAAATAGTACTTGTGCAAAATAACCTTTGCATTTCAGGAAAATCAATAAAACATAGTTCTTCCGACTTGGTAGCTCCTCCTGGGGCTACCACGATACTGAATATGACAGAGTCTAACAATTCCAGCCGACCGCATCAATACGGGCAAGCTAAATTGTCGACAGACTCGGATACAGTACATTTCTTGTTGCGGCCAACACATCGGTTCGAGTGGGTCAGGGCAAACATCGCGGTCGCGTTGTGCAATGGAGCATTGTGGCAGACGATGTCCACATGATTCGGATCAGGCAGCAGCTCGTTGACAGAGTCAGTGAGACCGGGGCTTAAGTTGAAGGGTGAGACAATGCTCACTGCGGTGCCGGCAGGTCACGGTATGGCGACGGAACCAGTCGATGTTCGGGTCGGGCAGCGACGGAGTCGGTGATGTCCTTGCAGTGTGTAGCGAAGCGTTGCGGAGTGCGGTGCCCACAGGATGCGGTGCAAGCAGCGGCTCATTGACGGAGTCGGTGAGACCACGGTTGCGTTGTGAAGCGACGCTTTGCTCTCGGCGGTGCTTTCAGGAGACAGAATCCTGCGACAGACTCGATGACAGAGTCTGTTACCCTTTTCTTCAGCGGAGACTATCAGAGACGGTGCCCACAGACACCGTGAGGTCTTTGCTGTTCCTGAGACCTCTAAAACAGGGAGCAAGCTCAGTTCACGCCCTTGGAGATCTTCTCTTCAAGCAGGGGAGCAAAGCAAGCAGCAAAGTCCTTTCTCCTTTCCTTGGCAGCAAGTAGCCACTGCAGGCCAACCCCAGACAGCAACCAGCACAGGGGCAGTATACTTCCTCAGCTTCTCAGGCTCTTCTCCTTGGCAAAAGTTCCTATTGATTTCCCAGAAGTGATCTAAAAGTCTGGGGTCTGGGCCCTTCTTTTTATACGCAAAAATCATTTGTTCTCTGAAGGCAGAGAGTGTCTGTACCCCGCCAAAACCAGTTCTCTCCTCACTGGTACAGCTTCCTGGCAGGAGGTGGAGACAGCATTGTTGAAGGCAGACCAGGTCCATTCAGGTGAAAGAAAATCTCTTCCCCCTACTCTAAATGCAGCCCAGGTCTATTCAGCCCAGCTCTGACTCATCAGACTTCTGGAGCCACTGCCCCTCTCTAGCCCCTGTCATCCAAACGCCAGACATGCAATACACAAACCTAGCAGAGGCACACTGGATGGTTAGGCAAAAAAATGCCTACTTTCTAAAAGTGGTATTTTCAAACACAGAATGTAAACATCAGCCTCACTAAAAGATGCACTTTAACCCGTTTACCGCAGCGTAAATTCCGCTGCGGTGCGGGTGATTTATTGCGCGTGCGAGCCGTGTCGGCCAACGGACGTGCGCAGCACTATGGAGGTAGTGCTTGCGACGGCCGTAGGCCGACGCACGCACGCAAGGGCTTAACATTCTGTGCTCAGGCATACTAAACCTAATTTTCCGACCTTGTTCCCACGGCCAGTTATAGATATTATAAACAACTCCCCATTCAGTCCTATGGGAACAGGTAGCCATGCAATAGTAAAAAACGAAATTGTCAGTAATTCACTATAAGGACATGCCACACACATCAGGGCATGTCCTGCCTTTCACATACATGGCACCTTGCCCACAGGGGTACCTAGGGCCTACTTTAGGGGTGTACTAGGGACTGACTAGTAAATCAAATAGCTAATCATGGAATCACCAATCCATAACAGTAATTTACAAAGGGAGCACTTGCACTTTGGCTCTGAACAGCAGTCAAAAAATGCGCAAAGCATCTAAACCAAGTCGAACCCACAGCAAAAACATAGGAGGCAAAGGCAAAAAATGAAGGGGAGACCCACGCCCATGGTACCAGGTCTAACAGATGGTGATTTGCGAATGGTGCGGGAGAGTGAGATAGTACCAGATTATGTTAAAATGTCATTCTGAATTGTTGTTAAGATTAATAAAGTTAATTTAGTATGTTGCAACCTTGTCCTAATAAATGGCCTTTTGCGCTCTATATGGCTTGGAGTGTGGTTTATTGCACGATGGGCCACAGAGGAGATTGTAAATACCCACACACTCCCAAGTTGTTAGTTTTCACAAACTCTCAAGCCAAAACTACCCCTTGATCCACTCCTCCTTGTGTGCGGTTTACAAATCCCAAATTGTATGCAGTGGTGTACAAAAATTCTGTACTAAGGGCATTTATATATACTAGGTTTCGTTTTGTGAATACCTGAGGGGAGAATTCTGAAATGGTCTAAATGAAGTTTTTTTCCAACCATAAATATATAGTCATGGACGAAAATTGCTTTTTGGTTGGGGACCAGCCTCTTCTCTCCTCTACTCACATTCTCGTCTTTTAAAGTACACCTCACTTAACTCATTGATCCATAGTTTCCTCTCTGCTTTTGGTTTCTGTTGATTAGGAGAACTGAAATCAAAAGGTCGGCGTCACATTTTGTAAAAAGGTATGCAGTACATTTTGTGAATTCATCTTTTTATAGATACACCTTTGTTCACTCATTTTTCATTGAATCACATCGAGAAAACGTGTTTTGCCGCCAGGTAGATTGATACCTCATTAGACCTTCTTGTTTTTAGCTTATTTTTCAAACACTAGATGGCAATAACAAACTATGTTAAGCGAGCTGCTCTAGGAACTAGAGCACACATCATTTCTTACTATTGAGAGCACATAGCTTCATTGGATGATACCGAAGCATGCCTTTGTCTTTATGATGTAAGGGAATCTGCCTGGCGGTCATACCAATTATGATGTTGCAGCCAATTTTCCTCACTAATATTCCCCGAAACAGAAAGCATTCTCTATGTTTATTAATTTTTAATTCAAGAACCACAGGAAAGCCACCCTAAAGATTTCAGCACAATTGCTGTATAAAGATTGAAAGATTCATTTAATACTGGAAAACGTCTTAAGAATGTATGGGTGAGTGTTTCTGGAACATTACTCAGGAAACATTAATTTCACAAACTCGAATTACATCAAATTTGATACCTTACATCTCCTTTTCAATAACTTCACTGATTACATAACAAGTGACATCATTGACAGATTCACACCAATGCTGACATGTTAATATGGCATTAATTGAAGCAAATCATGAGTCTTCATGATCGCATCACAATTGGGCTCTGTTGTACTGATGTGTTGTTCTATTGAAAGCACGCGCAATCTGCTTATTCAAACATCGGTTGGCAGTTACCCCAGGGGCGGCTGGTGATCCTTGAGAGGGGTGGGCGTAATACCTGGCCTGAATTTCTTCAACATCCTCCAGAGTGATGCTGTGGTGGCAATCCCCTGTACATTTATTTCTTTAAAACAAAAAGAGGTGAAATCAAGCATTTTCCTGTACAATTTTCATATAAAAAAACGAACAGGCAAAAGGCACTGCAATAGCACATGGACTAGGGGACAACACATATTAATGTGTTAAGTAGGAGTCCTTAGTGCATATTTCCAAGATGAAAAAGATTTTCCAACTTAATAGGTGGAAAATAGGCTTAAGTTTGATCGCAGAGGTGGTGGCTGGGTGTCACATCATTGGTCACAGAGCAATGGTTTTCACCAATATTGATTTCAACTGTAAAACTGCAAATGTATGTGGCTGTTCTTTCACTATGGCAGGTCAAACTGTTCTGGGCCAAACTTCATGCATACTGTTTTTCTGTGCCAGACCGTAAACTCTGTAGACCCAGTTATGTGCCAGGAAACTCCTCAATATGTTAAATATCTGTTGGTTGCCTATTTACTAACACAGGCCTCCTTCTGCATATAAAGGCTTGCCCATAAAACCATTTACAGAAATGTTCTCTGTCCAATTCCTGTCACTATCTTTCTGAAATAGCCTGTCTACGCCCTTCATCTTCTAGGCCTACCCAGCAGTGAGTACTCACACATGGAATGCCTTACTGTGTACGACTTATCTTTCCAGCTGCAGTTCTGTGGGATCTGACAAGTATCAGTATATCAAAAGGAGAATTAAATAGGGTTTTTGGGTGATCACATCCGTTAGTCAAAGTTTAAATGATCGACTACATCACACAGAAAATATGAAATATGAAAGAATGGGCAATTTGTGCAACGTTTTTGTCACTATAAGCCCAAAAAAGAAGCACTGCTAATTGTTAGTGTCATAATAAATTGCAATGTTTTCCTCCCATATGCCCTGTCACCTCATATTATCAATGGCGTCTTAATGTTAACCTTAAAAAACTGCATTCATGTGTGGCACAAAATGTATAAATATTGACTATTATATTTAATCTTTTTAAACTCAAAACCGAAAGAACACACACGTGTTTTTTCAGGGACAGATCACGAAACAACAAACTTCTGTAAGGCATGTTCAGTATGGTTTGGTGTGGATAATGGATTGTGCCTGTGTGAAAGGATGTTTCTAATTTACTCCCTGGCATGCGCACTCCAGCAAATGATCTACAGAATAACATGTGTATTCTGTAGCCCAATCGCGTTTAACCCCTTCGCTGCCAGGCCTTTTCCCCCTTCTGTGCCATGCCCTTTTTTGGCTCTTTGGGGTAGTGCGCGCTGAGGCCCCTGTAACCTTTTGACCACATAAGGTATCCACACCAAATTTGCGTCCTTTTCTTCCAACATCATGGGGATTCTGAAGGTACTCAGGGTTTGTAGATTCCCCTGGAGGGGTCACAGAAATTAGCCAAAATACAGCAAAATTTAGTTTTTTGGGGGGAAAATGGGAAAAACGGGCTGCAAATGAAAGCATCTGGGTTTTTCCCTGCAAGTGTTATCAAAAAAGGGTTTGTGGGGCTGAAATCACAATTTTCCCAGCTTTTAGGGGATACCAGACTTTTGTCAGAAACCCAACATTTTTTGCACAGTTTTGGCATTTTTCTGGGACATAGCCTATTTTTGCATTTTTTTGTGCTTTCGACCTCCTTCCAGTTAATGGTAGAAATGGGTACAAAAGCAATAATGGATCCTTGAAAGCTATACATTTTAGATAAGTAGACAACATTCTGAATTCAGCAAGGGGTCATTTGTGTAGATCCATCAAGGTTTCTTTATAGAAACTAACGGTTAAATATAGGATAAATTGAAAATTTGTTGAAAAAAAGCGCCTTTTGTGTCAAGGTTTTCACCTGTAACTTCTTCTATTTATGACAGCTCTTTGAAAGCAATATACCGTTACATCCGCTGGACATTAATGGTTGTGGGGATATATAGGACTTGTAGGTTCACCAAGAACCTGATGAACCCAGAGCCAAAAACTGAGCAGCAACTTGCAATGGTTTTTTATTATGTACCGGGTATATAGTAATTATTCTGTAAAAAGGTGTACATGGAAAAATCGGTATGAAAGACACCTATGTATTTCTGAAATGGGAACAAAATATAGAGTTTAGAAACAGTAGATATTTGCACATTTCCGAATTTGGGAATACTCATACTAGCATGAGAATTATCAGTCATTTTTTAGAATGACTTCTTTTTTACACAATGTCTTTCATTTGGAAGGCAGAAATGCATTGAAAGTCAATAGGTAATAACAGTTCCTTTACAAATCGGAATTACCCTAAGTCTCCCGATAAAAATGGTACCTCACTTGTAGGGGTAGGCATAGTGCCCACGACAGGAAATGGCTCAAAACCCAACGTGAACACACCACATTTTCACAATGCAAAATTACCCTTTTTTAGCAAAGTGCCTAGCTGTAGTTTTTTAACCCTAGCTCTGCCGGCACCAAGGAAAACCTAGCAAACCTATACATTTTTGAAAACTAGACACCCAGGGGAATCCAGGATGGGGTGACTTGACTGTCTCCCACCAGGTTCTGTTACCCAGAATCCCTTGCAAACCTAAAAGATTGCCAAAAAAACACTTTTTCCCCACATTTATCCGGTGGAAAGTTCTGGAATCTGCGTGGATCCACAAATTTCCACCCACCCCGCGTTCCCCAAAGTCTTCCGAGAAAAATGGTACCTCACTTGTGTGGGTCAGCCTAGTGCCCACGACAGGAAACGGCACAAAACGTAACATGGACACACCTCAATTTCGTAGCGAAAAATGACCCTTTTTTGGCAAAGTGCCTAGCTGTAGTTTTTGAACCATAGCTCTGCCGGCACCTAGGGAAACCTAGAAAATCTATACATTTTTAAAAACTAGACACCCAGGGGAATCCAGGATTGGGTGACTTGACTGCGTCCCACCAGGTTCTGTTACCCAGAATCCCTTGCAAACCTCAAAAGTTGCTCACAAAAAAACATTTTCCCCGTATTTCTGTGGTGGAAAGTTCTGGAATCTACTTGGATCCCCAAATTTCCACCCACCCAGTGTTCCCCAAAGTCTTCCGAGAAAAATGGTACCTCACTTGTGTGGGTCAGCCTAGTACCCGCGACAGGAAACGGCGCAAAACGTAACATGGACACACCTCAATTTCGTAGCGAAAAATGACCCTTTTTTTGGCAAAGTGCCTAGCTGTAGTTTTTGAACCATAGCTCTGCCGGCACCTAGGCAAAGCTAGCAAATCTATACATTTTTGAAAACTAGACACCCAGGGGAATCCAGGATGGGTGACTTGACTGCGTCCCACCAGGTTCTGTTACCCAGAATCCCTTGCAAACCTCAAAAATTGCAAAAAAAACCACATTCTCCCCATATTTCTGTGGTGGAAAGTTCTGGAATCTACTTGGATCCCCAAATTTTCACCCACCCAGTGTTCCCCAAAGTCTTCCGAGAAAAATGGTACCTCACTTGTGTGGGTCGGCCTAGTGCCCGCGACAGGAAACAGCGCAAAACGCAACGTGGACACACCTCAATTTCGCTGTGAAAAATGACCCTTTTTTGGCAAAGTGCCTAGCTGTAGTTTTTTAACCATAGCTCTGCCGGCACCTAAGGAAACCTAGCAAACCTATACATTTTTGAAAACTAGATACCCCGGGGAATCCAGGATGGGGTGACTTGACTGCCTCCCACCAGGTTCTGTTACCCACAATCCCTTGCAAACCTAAAAAATTGCCAAAAAAACGCATTTTCCCTACATTTCTCTGGTGGAAAGTTCTGGAATCTGCGTGGATCCACAAATTTCCACCCACCCCGCTTTCTCCAAAGTCTTCCAAGAAAAATGGTACCTCACTTGTGTGGGTCGGCCTAGTGCCCGCGACAAGAAACGGCGCAAAACGTAACGTGGACACACCTCAATTTCACAGCGAAAAATGACCCTTTTTTGGCAAAGTGCCTAGCTGTAGTTTTTGAACCATAGCTCTGCCGGCACCTAGGGAAACCTAGCAAACCTATACATTTTTGAAAACTAGACACCCAGGGGAATCCAGGATGGGGTGAGTTGACTGCCTCCCACCAGGTTCTGTTACCCAGAATCCCTTGCACACCTCAAAAATTGCCAAAAAAACCACATTTTCCCCATATTTCTGTGGTGGAAAGTTCTGGAATCTACTTAGATCCCCAAACTTCCACCCACCCAGTGTTCCCCAAAGTCTTCTGAGAAAAATGGTACCTCACTTGTGTGGGTCCGCGTAGTGCCCGCGACAGGTAACTGCGCAAAACGCATCGTGGACACACCTCAATTTCGCAGTGAAAAATGAACTTTTTTTGGCAAAGTGCCTAGCTGTAGTTTTTGAACCCTAGCTCTGCCGGCACCTAGGGAGACCTACTAAACCCACACATGTCTGAAAACTAGACACCCTGGGGATTCCAGGGAGGTATGGCTTGCGTGGATCTCCCAACGTTTCCTTACCCAGAATGCCCTGCAAACCTTAATTTTAGCTGAAAAAAATCACCTTTTTCACACATTTTTGTGTGGGAAAGTTGTGGCATCACCGGGCTGACACAAATTTCCTACCACCCAGCGTTCCCCCGGGTCTCCCGATAAAAACGGTGCCTCACTCGTGTGGGAGGCCCAAGTACCCGCGACAGGCAAGGGCCCACAACGTAGTGAGGCGACATGAAAATTGCCTATCTCAAAACGAACTGGTTTTGCAAGGGGGGTCACTTGGGTTTTTGGCCC
This sequence comes from Triturus cristatus, assembly GCF_964204655.1. Lineage (NCBI taxonomy): Eukaryota > Metazoa > Chordata > Amphibia > Caudata > Salamandridae > Triturus > Triturus cristatus. The sequence goes on from NC_140582.1 coordinate 722,728,693, forward strand.
AGAACTCGGCGGCCACCTAGAGAAACCTACCAAACCCACACATTTCTGAAAACTAGACACCCGGGGGATTCCAGGAAAGTATGTCTTGCATGGATCCCCCAACGTTTCCTTACCCAGAATGCACTGCAAACCCCAAATTTAGCTGAAAAAATCACCTTTTGACACATTTTTGTGTGGGAAAGTTGTGGCATCACCGGGCTGACAAATTTCCAACCACCCAGCGTTCCCCCGGGTCTCCCGATAAAAACGGTGCCTCACTCGTGTGGGAGGCCCAAGTACCCGCGACAGGGAAGGGTTCAAAACGTAGTGCGCATTCAACAACCAAGGGTCCTAAACGTAGTGCGCCTCACTACGTTTTGGACCCTTGCCCTTGGCGGGTCCTTAGGCCTCCCACACAAGTGAGGCACCGTTTTTATCGGGAGACCCGGGGAAACGCTGGGTGGTAGGAAATTTGTTGCTTTAGGAGCAATGTAGGAGCTGCCTTAACAGCCCAATCTGTTTTTTGTATGTGTGAGATTTGTGAGTCTTGAAAAGCGGAGGTGTCTGGAAAATGTGCGAAAGCAGATATTGTTCTTGAGGTATGGTTGCCCAGTTTAAAGTGGTGCTTTGAAAGTGTGGATGAGGAGTTTGAACTGTGATCATTTGTGAATGGGGAGCCAGTGGATCTCTGAGTTAACTGTCAATTTTGAAACCTGGGGGATTGTTAGACCTAGCATCCTTGGCATGGTTTTCCCCTTTACATTTTGCCTTTAACACTTCTGTTTTGCTGACTTCCCTTATGCTGGCATTAGGACTATATACACTTTACCACTTGTAACCAGTGCTCAGGAGCTTGTGGCCTCTCCTTAAAAAATGGTAGAATTGGCTTATAATCAATTGACATGTTTATTTACTTTCAAGTCCCTACTTAAGTTGCACTGCTTCTGACCAGGGTTTGTAAATTAAAGGTTGCTCGTGGGCCTCCAGCACTGGTTGAACCATCCACTTAGGTGGCCCTTTAAACATGTCTCAGGTCTACCATTGAAGCCTCTGTGTGCAGCTTTTAAAGTGCCATGTCGACCTGGGAAAATAAGCCTTTTGCCAGGCCTTAACCTTTCGTTTTAATGCAAGTCACCCTTAGGCTAGGATCTTTGACAGCCCAGAGGCCAAGGTGCAGTATATTTAAAAAACAATAGAGAGCTTAGGTGTGCCTGGATGGGCAATCACTGACATTGTGAGAGAGTAGCGCTGGGCACAGCCCTACTTACATTTGAACAGGCTGTGTCCAGCCTCCACACAAAGAGAGGCATGCCCCCTGTAGTTAGCCTAGAGCAAGTGCAGGTTTGGCAGGATTCCTGGGGACTTCAAAGGAAAACCTCTAGAAGCTTCTCTTACTTCCTTGGAAGGCCTAGGTATAAATATTGGACCCCAGACACCAACTGTACACTTCTGGACCTGTGGATACTCTGCAAGGAAGAATGACTGATGTGCTGCTACAATGACTGTCACTCTGCTGGACTGCTGCTCTAAAGGAACTGCTGTCCTGCTGTGCTGACTTGCTACCTTCTGGATTCTCGCCTGGGTGAGAACTTGACCTGCATCTATTGAAATCCAGGACCACAAAGCAACTCTAAAGGCTACTTAACTAGCCTCCTGTGTAGAGCCTCGGGGACAGAAGACTCCAACAACCTTGAAACTAACAGCTAGACTCTGCCATCTGTGTTTTCTACCCTGACAAGTGGTTCCACTCTAGTCCTGGACCATTGGAAGTGGGCCTAAAGGTGCTCTGCCAGCCCATCTGAGGGCCCAGCAGAACTAACTCATCTCCTCTGCTGCATGGTGCTATCTCAAGCAGAACTGATGCATCACCTCTGCTGCGAGGGTTCTCCCAACACAATGACTCCTCATCGACCATGCAGTCTGCATTGGAACCACTGCTGCACACAGCTTCACTGATACAGGTCCTCACAACATAAAATCTCTCATCGACGGCACCCTCAAAGATGACGCAAGTTCTCACATCGCATCCCCACCGCTCTTCAAAACTGACTTATCGCCTCTACTGCACTACCAATCTTTGACACGGGAAATGCATCACCAACCCTTGGCATCAGGATCCTTGACGAGGATGAAGGACCTTTCATCACAGCATCACAACTCCTCAGAACTGACATAGCACCCCGGCTGCATGACGCATCCCTGGCATGGGATCACACAAAGTTTTGCAACCAGGGTTCAACAGGCCTCACTAGGTCCCTGTAGCCGTCCCACACTCCATCACAGTCAGCCTGAATTTGTGACTTTGTCCTTGTCCGGTGGGACGAAGTATCCACACTTGGAGCTTTGTGCGTTTTGGTACTATATTCACTGAAATCTTTAAAATTGCATATCTCGGTTCTTCTGATTGGATTTTTGTCATTTTGGTCTTGATTTATTTATTAAAGTTTACTTCACGTTATTACTGTTTGAAGTACTGCATAAATGTTTTACATATTGCCTTTTAGTTAAGCCTGACTTCCCTGTGCCAAGCTACCAGAGGACTGAGCACATGCTAATTTGGGGTTAGCTTGTGCCTCAACCTGACAAGGACTGTGGTTACTGCTTGAGTAGGGCTTTGCCCCCCAACCAGTAACTAGGCCTAGGCAGAAATATAATTCCGCTTGCTGAGCTGGTGGAATTCGATATCTGCCAGCTATGTGTGTAAGGCAAAGGTCCCACTAGATTCTGCCATCCTGCATGTGGCAGATTTATATTTCCATTGGCGCATAATAGGCTTGTTTTGGCACTTGCTTGGAAGCACAATGAGATTTGCCGTCTGCTAGCGAGTGAGAGCGAGATTTGTTGGCCGCTAGCATGGCATATGGTCACCATGGAGCCCTACACCACCATTTTTGTGATGCTGGTGAGCACAAGTGGCATGGCTGCTTCTCAAGCAAATTCTGTACTCGATAAGCAGCTAAATCTCCTTAAAGACACAATAGACCTGGATTGAATAAAAAATATGGGTTTTCTTTTGTTTTTTATATTTCATGTTTTTTTCTGCAAAAGGTGTATTTTTGAGGGGTAATATTCGATGCCTTGGGAGAATGTGTATTGTGAAGCTTACTTAATTTTAGTTTTTGGCATTGCTTTATTAATGGTAGTGTTTTCTTCATTGTTACCATGACTCCTTTGTCTGGCCAGTATGTGAGTGTATTTGCCAAAGGCCACCTTTTCTCTTTGTTTTCCATGCCATGTGGCAGGTGGCCATTTTTTGTAGACAGTGGCCACAGGCCTGTATGTTTTCTTTGTTGTTCATGCATTTTGTATGTCGTTTGACCATGTGGCTGGCTATCATTTCCTGTAGCCAGCCAGTATGCTTTTGCCATAGGCCTGCATATGTTCTTTGTTGTGGCCATGTCTCCTTGCTTGTTGTTGTTGTTTGACCATGCAGCCAGTGGTCATTTTGTATAACCAGTCAGTGTGATTTTGCCATAAGCCTGCATATTTACTTTTATGTGTCCACCATGCCTCCCTGCTTGTTGTTGCTGTTTGACCATGTGGCCGGTGGCAATTAGTGTAACCAGCCAGTGTGCTTTTGCCATAGGTCTGCCTGTGTTCTTTCTTGTGTCCATGCCTCCCTGCTTGTTCTTGATATTTGACCATGTGGCAGGTGGTCATTTTGTACAGCAAGCCAGTGTGATTTTCCCTAGGCCTGCATGGTTTCTTCTATTTTGTCCATGCTTTCTTGCTTGTTGTTTCACCATGTGGCCATTTTGTGCAGCCAGCCAGTGTGTTTTTTATTAGTTCTGCATGTTTTTGTGGTTGCCCTTGCCTCCTTGTTTGTTGTTTGATCATGTGGCCAGTGGCCATTTTGTGCATCCAGCAGTGTGCTTTTGCTATAGACCTCCATGTGTTCCTTGATGTATCCATGCCTCCTTGCTTGTTGCTGTTGGTTGACCATGCAGCGAGTGTAAATCCTTTTTTTCCAGTTTTCAAAGCTATTCTCTAGGGTGATTGATAGGAGAGGGCTGTGCATTTTTGTTATTATTCATTTATTTTTTATTTTTCCTGATATCAGTTTAATATGCTTGTGAATCGTTGTAGTGTATGTATTTATGAACAGTATTTATTTATTTATTTATTTTTCAGTCAAGAATACTTTATTCGACAACTTAATGCCATAAAAGTGATCATATTTTATAACAGTACATTTCAGTTACACAATTTAAAAAAGAAGCTTAAGTATTCCTGATGCCAGGCCCCATGACCATAATCTAAAAATACAGCGATATAAAACAAAGACAATATAAAAACGATGTGCAAAAGAGCAAAGTCCCTATAAGAGTGATTCTAGTCTCAAACCAATAAGCTAGGACCTACTATGTTATAAGGGGCGTTCCCAAAAACGGGCCAGGAGGACACGATCTAAAGTGCATGTAGTGCATGGAAATAAAGTGCAGAGTACAGGGAATAGACTCATAGTTCCAAGGACTTTGCATATATACATACATATAGTTTTAGACACGCGAAAGTACAATCCTGGAAATGACCTTGACTTGACGAACATCACCCTCCTTCATTTTTCACGAATTGCCCAGGACCAACTCAGAAACTTGGCGACCCCTATTGTAGTAGTGGAGTCGCCACCGTTTTTCAGTAGACTTTTAGCAATCATTGCTGAGTTCGTACCCAAATTTCTACACAGGGGTTTAAGCCACACGCTTCTGGGTATACGGTAAGCAGGGCAAACATATAGAAGGTGGTCAATATTTTTAACAAGGTCTGGGCAGAATGGACACTTGTCTCCTTTACCGGTTAGCCAGTTGCGGGTGAACTTCCTAAGCGGGATAGTTTCTACTCGAAACTGGTGAAACAACCTGCGATCTCTAGGTTTCATGATCAGATGCCAGTAGCCCTCCATCCGGGGGACATCTTTAAAGTCCAAAAAAGCTCTTGTCAGTGGGAAACCACCTGTGGTGGAGTGCCTCCGATTTTTGATCAAGTCCCAGAAAGCTGCTTTATATGATACTTTCATTGGAAATACAGCCGACTCAGGAGACACCCATAGGTCCCTCATCCCCATCTCATAAAGGAGGATTTTAATTCTGGAGAGCCATAAAATCTTGTTTGAACGGTCCAGACCCCTTATTTCAAGTAAAGCGTTGGCAAAAGGGAGTAATTCTGGGACCGTCCAAAGCCTTCTCCAGAAAGCCAGCATTCTAAAATAAACAATGTCCTCGATTGCATTGCAACCCAGGTCAAGAAGGAGGGGTATACGGGGGGTTGATCGGGGAAGGCCCACAATAGATCTTAAAAACTTATTTTGGGCCAGTCTTAAATCGGATAAATTACTATGACCCCATATCTCAGCGCCATAGAGAATAGCTGGTTAGATTTTCAGGTTCTACATTTTAACGACAGGGGCAATTGGCTTGGTCTGGGAGAGCCTGTGTTCCTTTATCAGTGCCCCAGCTAGCTGGGAATGTTTCAGTGCAAGTAACTTCACCTGAGGGGACCAACTCAATTTTTCTCCTATGGTGATACCCAAATAGGTGAATACGTTGGCGTGTTCCAGGACCTTCCCGCTCATGTAGACTCTTGCAGTAACAGGCCTCGCCCCATGGAGTACCATAAATTTGGTCTTACCCACATTAATCGCTAGCTCATGGTCCCTACAAAACTCCTCAAAACGAGACAGCGCCAACTGTAGGCCCTGCCTCGTTTTTGATCAAATCAGAGTGTCGTCAGCGAACATGAGCAAAGGTACCCTTTGGCCATCCAGCATGGGCGCGTCTGTGGGGAAATTATCAAAGTACTGTACCACCCCATTAATAAACAGTGAGAAACGTGTTGGGGCCAGGACGCACCCCTGACGAACGCCCTTCCCCACACTAAATTTCTCGGTGACCTCACCTGGTTTCCCCCACCTAACCTGTGCATAGTGTTCCTTGATGTATCCATGCCTCCTTGCTTGTTGCTGTTGGTTGACCATGCAGCGAGTTTAAATCCTTTTTTTCTAGTTTTCAAAGCTATTCTCTAGGGTGATTGATAGGAGAGGGCTGTGCAATTTTGTTATTATTCATTTATTTTTTATTTTTCCTGATATCAGTTTAATATGCTTGTGAATCGTTGTAGTGTATGTATATATGAACAGTATTTATTATTATAAGTATTGTTTTCCAATTTACCCCTGCACCTCCTTGCCTCCCAATGGGTTTCTCAAAATCCTGTAGTACACCAATTATTAATTGTGTTTTAGGTCTCTCCTACGCAGCGAGCATGCCCTGCATAGGAGACTTTTAGCCATCGCTCTGCTCTTTTTGTAAGCACATACTCGTGCTTGTGGCGGCATCCAGCTTGCGGGAGAGAGCAGGGGTGTGCCACAAGCATGAGTATGTGCTTAACAAAAAGAGCAGGCTGCACGCGTATGCACACCTGTAAGTCGCGCCCTTGCTGCCCCGTTTTACGGCAGTGTGGCTGCCCGTGTATGAAACTGAATTCCCGACGCTTCTGCTTCACTTAACTGGGTAAAGAAATATTCCTTCCGAGCCTTAACCGCTCTTTTCAGAGCGAACCATGGATGTGGACGAGCTGCGGAACTACCAGGTTAGTTGGGAGGGCGAGAGACACTTCCGCGTGACCGGCTGAATTGTCACTACTGGAGTAGTACATTTTATTTTGTTGCAGATTTATATAGCGCTTACTCGACCCAATGGTATTGAAACCATCATAAGTGAACCATCGTGTGTGTGACTGAGTGAAGCCATGGGCACTTTCTGGGGCACAATAATACATCCTTCACTGAATACTCACTCACTGTATCTTCAGGGGAGAGGATGTGGTCCGTCGGCTGCGCTGCTGCCTCTGGTGCAGGAAACCAGGGTTCGAGCCTCGAGATCGCGTCCACATCTTGTGATTCTGGGCAAATCACTTAATCTCCCCGTGCCTCAATGTGTAATGTAAATACGGTGCTATGTAAAGCGCTACAATACCTTAGGGTCGAGTTTGCGCTATATAAATATGCAAATAAAAAAGAGACGGACTCCTTCTGCCTCACACCTGCCCTAATGATTTACTTCCTGGTGCACATTACAAACCCCCTGCACCATTTCTCAATCCCTTCTTGGAAGTACAAACCTGCACCCATGCCTTCATGATACGCCAGTGCCCCTTTTCCTTTATACGTGCGTATCTGCCAAACTTTTGTAGTTCACATTTCCTTCACTCTCCTCCCTTTTTTCTGCCATGCACACCTGGCCTCCTCCATTTTACACACTTGGGTTTACCTTAGCTACTCTTGCCCACACTTCTTTCCTAATGCATCGATACCCCCCCCTTCATAGTAAATGCATTTTCCCTTGCAAACTTCTTACTGTGTTATTGTTTCACACCTGTCTCTTCTTCGTTCGCAATACCAGATTATTCCCTTCCGGTCCTCCGTGTACACACGGCTCATTTTCCTAGTGCATGCTTACGCTCTCTTAAGTCCCATTGCACTCTTGGCCCATTTACTTCCTGATGCCCATTTGTCTCATTCTTTTTTTCCCGTAGTACACTTCCCCTTTACCTTTCAGGCGCACACTTGCCATCCCTTTCATTGTGGTGCACATATGTTCAACATCTTTCTGGGACACTCTTCCATTTCTTTCCTGGTACACATATGGCCTGGTACTCCCCCAAGTACCCTCTTTAACTTTTGGTACTGACAGCCCTTGTCCAGATGAGGTCTCCCACCCTCCTTTAAGGCAAGTATTGAGACCACACCAATTTTTGAATTTTTGGATTAGGGGGTGTAACCCCCCGGCAGTATTTATTGCAAAATTAAAAAACATTATTTATTAACCTTATGTACAATTACGCAGAAAGGCCAAATACATTGTTAGACAGATGATGTCATATGGATATCCTTAACTCTAATACACACGACACTCCTACCGTAAATCTAACAATTCATATATTCACTTTCTGCGTGTCCCCTCTAGAGCCTACGGCAAAGTCAATGACTGGCAGCCTCCAGATCCCAGCAAACTAGCAATTTCCGTGAAATTATTTCGACAGAGTTGGCTTGCGCAGGGGGTACAGCTTATCGGATGGATACTTTCCCCGTGCCCCCCCTGCGCCCTGTGCCTTAAACTCCATGACGGGGGCTGCAGAAATTCTGCATACTTGCGCCCTGATGCGTATGCACGTGCGGGGGTGCCACAGGCCCACTGGAAAGAATGACTCCCCCGGCCCCCGCACCCCGACAGCCTACCTACCGGCTGTCACTGCCCCTGGAGTTACATGGTTCTGACCGCTAAGGACCGAAGACTATGCTTACCAATCATGACCTTACCGCCTGACCGGAGACACACACCACTAAATACGACATTATTACCTGAAATCAAATAACATGTACCGACATTCTTTTAACGTTACATTTCAATCACATACTCTGTATTAACCAATCCTGTACTTGACAAGCTTACAAATAACGACACTTTTATTATTATAAATTCACCAAAACATCATATTTTCATTAACTATCTGCTGAGATACCTGTAATACAAGTAAAAGAGCCAAGCAAATGCATTACTGCGAAACACATTTAACGTGTACCTGATCATCAATTTACATTAATTCTATCTCCTGAGATACCTGCAATAAAAGTAAACGAACAAAGCAAATATATTACTGACAAACACATTTACAATGTACCAAATCATCAAAATTACATTATTTCTATCTCCTGAGATACCTGCAATAAAATCAACAGAACAAAACAAATACATTAATGATAAAACACCATTAAAATGTACAATCTTCAAGTGTGCATTAATGCTATCTCCTGAAATACCTGCAAGGAATTTTTTTTTTTTTTTTTTTATAGACAATCCAAAATACATTCCTGACCAGCACAATTAAATTGCCTTCCTTAGGGGATTGTGGGTGAGGAAAAATACATTACGGGCCGCTGGTGGCCCGGGTGCTGTACCTTTGGAGAGAGCAGAACAAGAGACTGTTCTGCTCCCCACACCCCCTTTTAAAGGGGGGGGCACAGGCCAGGCCGGTCTAAACCGGCCGGACCCCTACGCTGGATGCCCGCGTGAACCGGAAGCACTAAAGTGCTTCTGGTTCACGCCCTGCAGAAATGCCACCTATTGGACGCCTAATGGGGGAGGTGGGAGTGCTCCCACTTCCCCCTTTCCCCCGGGGACCGGTCCGACCGCCATAAGGGCGGCGCGCGCTAGTTAGCGCTCGGCCTTGCACATATGGCCTGGTACTCCCCCAAGTCCCCTCTTTAACTTTTGGTACCCACAGCCCTTGTCCAGATGAGGTCTCCCTCCCTCCTTTAAGGCAAGTATTGAGACCACACCAATTTTTGAATTTTTGGATTAGGGGGTGTAACCTCCCGGCCGTATTTATTGCAAAATTAAAAAACATTATTTATTAACCTTATGTACAATTACGCAGAAAGGCCAAATACATTGTTAGACAGATGATGTCACATGGCTATCCTTAACTCTAATACACACGACACTCCTACCGTAAATCTAACAATTCATATATTCACTTTCTGCGTGTTCCCTCTAGAGCCTACGGCAAAGTCAATGACTGGCAGCCTCCAGATCCCAGCAAACTAGCAATTTCCGCGAAATTATTTCGCCGGAGTTGGCTTGCGCAGGGGGTACAGCTTATCGGACGGATACTTTCCCCCGGGCCCCCACAGCGCCCTGTGCCTTAAACTCCATGACGGAGGCTGCAGAAACTCTGCATACTTGCGTCCTGATGCGCATGTGCGTGCGGGGGTTGCCACAGGCCCACTGGAAAGAATGACTCCCCCAGCCCCCGCACCCCGACAGCCTACCTACCGGCTGTCACTGTCCCTGGAGTTACATGGTTCTGACCTCTAAGGACCGAAGACTATGCTTACCAATCATGACCTTACCGGCACAGGACAGCTTAGTTGCCCGACTATATGTCCTCCCCCTCAGCCCACTAGGAAGGTCCTGCCCTGTAACTCGCCTGCCCCGGGACTCAACTACAACCCTTCGTCCCAGGCGAGTGGGTCGTTACCCCCTAGCTGCATGTCCATGTAACTATACTCTCGTTCCCCAATTACGCCCCATGGCCTCGGGAAACTGCACGCAAACATGAAAATAGTGCATCCGTCAGTGTACTGCTCTACTGACAGGCTAAAAACTTACACTACAGTGCATGATACTATGTACCAGTGCACTGATGCAAACTTCTCCCTGAGTCACAGGGTGAAGAAGCTTGCCATTCGCGTGAAACAGAACCAATGGGCTAACTCTATTCTTGTTCTCAACTTACGCCACATGACCTCGTGAAACTGCATGCAAACATGAAAATAGAACATCCGTCAGTGTATTGGTCTACTGACAGGTTAAAACTTACACTAGTGTGCCTGATACTATGTACCAGTGCACTGATGGAAACGAAACTTGCAATTAATGTGAACAGAACCGATGGGCTACAGCAAGTCAGCCGAATCCAACCCGGCGTCATGGATAGCGAAACCTATGACTCTTGAACTGGAAGATAGTGAGGCGTGACCCATCGCCACGTAACCGAAATGCCCTGACAGCCTGCCGTCATTGCGGTGTGGGTCACCTCCCAGTTGTCACCCTCATGGATCCACCATACATAAAGGGACGTAAAACACAGATGATTAGTGCTCCTTGCCTTTGGGTAAAAGATGCGGTTTGCATGCCAGGCCCATCGACTACCCCGTAGTATCCAGTGTAAAAAGTGTAAAAACACAGGGTGCGTCGGTATTGTATGATACGACCTGAGCATCTAATGGCGGAATGTGCCCAAGCATAGGTACTGTGATACAAGCACGGACATCCATTGCATAAGTGTTCAGGCACCAGGGCGCTGAGGCACTGTGTGGTGCAATACCTTAATAGTAGAAGTGCACGAGCACAAAAGGGGTGACGAACACCAGGCATGTAACTCTTGATTGCACAAGCACAAAGGGTACATAGGTACCGTGCGACACGGACATCCCTAATGCCTCAGTGTTCAGGCACAAGGGTGCAGAGATTTTGCTTGATACAATACATAACTCATCATAAGTATATGAGCACAAAAGGGTGCCTAGGTACTGTGTGACAAACCACAGGCCTAACGAGCGTGTACGTGTACCAGCACACGGGCACAGAGCTATAGGGTGACATAACCAGCTTCCAATGCATACGTTGACCTGTGGTGGGTGCATAGATGCTATTTGACAACAGACTCCTAATTCATATTTCATATTTGTAACATCTTTGTAACAGCACCCGCTTGCTTATGGCACTCTTGCAGGTGTGACCATGAGGCCTGGGAGTGTAGTGGCATCATAAGTACTGATAATGTATGTGAATGACCACACAGGCAGGCGCCTCTCGAGACTGACATCCAAAGACTTGTAGTACATTGACGTGACATCACCCCGGTTTGAAATGCTTGATGTAATGCCCCTAGGAATCAGTCGATGCTTCCACCATTATTAGGGCGAGCTAACCATGCTGTCCACATGCTTTAACAAGCTGGGATATGTTCGCATTCGCAAGTCTTTGCTTGTGGAACTACAAGAATAACGGGCAATATACCGTATATATACACCTTGCTGGCTGACCTGAAGTAGGGCTTTTAAAACTTTACATTGGCATCCGACTGTCACTTCCGACCGCTTAGCATGGCCTCAGTTCTAATACATAAGGAACATTGCATGTGACTTTCAATGAGAGCGCCTAGCATCACGCCATTTGCATTGAGGGAAGGAACATTGAAAAAACATATTACTAATTAAGCGCGCCTAGCATAGCTCCTGTTGCTTTTACCTGAAGAACATTGAAATCTGAGTTTCAATTCTGACCGCTTACCGTAGCCTGAATAACGCCCTTCGCATAAGGTGAGGCACATTTGAAAATCATATTACTATTAATAGCGCCTAGCGTAGCACCAGTTGCATGTACTTGAGGAACGTTAAAATCAGACTTTCAATTCTGATCGTTTAGCATAGCCTACTTAGGGAATATTGCATGTGATTTTAATGCGAGCGCCTAGCATAGCGCTATCTGTATCAAATGCGGGACATTTAAAAATCACATTACCAATTAAGAGCGCCTAGTATAGTCCCAGTTGCCTTTACCTGAGGAATATTTGAAATCAGACTTTCAATTATGACCGCTTTGCACAGCGTACATAGGGAACATTGCATGTGACTTCCAATGAGAGCGTCTGGCACCCACTGTGCACTTTTCAAAGGGTTTTGCCAGTAGATCCCATATGCCACCCATGGTAAAAACCAATCCCTCTCCCCAGATAGGGAGCATATGCCCTATCGGCACTGCTCAGTGGAATCTAAAGGCCTCTTGCCTCTGCCCATGATGTAGCTTTACATCGAAAACACAGATAGTGAGGCGCTGTGGTGTAGAGAAGTGCTTTCTACGCACAGTATTATCTGTTAACTTCAGTTGCCTCCCGTACCGATTTGCAGAGCTCACGTTCACCAGAGGGCAACTTAGTGCTGAATCACAGATGTTTATTGTTACCCAACTCAATGGTATTCAGTTTATCAACTCAGAAGGATAAAGGCTGAATGAACCCACCGAGATTTGAACCCGGGACCATGAGGTCAAACACGGGCCCCTAAAGTGGACACATTAGTCCCTTAAGCCCCCAGGCCCAACTCAATATTGAAGACAGTTGTAGATCATTAATAGTGCTGCCAAAAAATTACACACTGAGACCCCTCCCGTTTCTTTTATATGACGTCCTGATTTTTATCTAAAAGAAACTTTTATAAATTTAGCAAGATTAAACCCATTTCTCTGCAGCAAGGCACCCCCAGGAGATAAAAAAGGAACACAGCCTTTAAGCCATCAGTGTCGCAGTTATTCACGGACATCGGGGTGAGAGAAAGCAGACCCAACATTAGTCTGCATTAGAAACACATCCGCCTGACTTATATGATATGTGCTCTGCCTAGGTTCGACCATATCTAACAAAGGGGTGGTGTATGTGGTGGCCAACAATATCACTGAATGCCCTCTGCCCAACCACTGTTAGGCTATTAGTAGGCAGACCTTATTGTTTGTTTATAAATTTCTTATTCAACAGCCCTCCCACCGGGTGTTACACCAAAAAATTCACTGACCACCCACTCTGGCCTGTATCATTGGGCGTGACATAGGTGTCCAAACAATCAGCCATGTGTGCTTTCAGAAACCGCTGTATAGTCTGCCTCACCACAAGGTAGCGCGCTAGCGTGATGGTAAATGGGATGACTCCCATATGCTCTTATTAAAGGGAATAGTTGCGTACTGATGTTATGCGCTGCGAAGGCAGCCCCAGGTGCGTGCGGAGAACACTGCTGTTACGAATGTCATCCACATTTGTATGTGTGTGAAAGCGTGATGCCCTTCTCGAACATCCTGCCCATATCACACCGCTTGATATACTGTGCATGGCGCCTCATCTAAATGCCAAGTGATACCGGTGTGCGCATCAAGGTTCCATCAAGCTTACATCGTGCTACACCTACTGTCCGATGTGAATAGTAACTTCCAAACGCCGACACGCGTAGGTGTAACTGGGTGATATAAAGACGCTTGACAATTCAGCGTTTGTTAAAAAACACATGCCCCTTGAAAATCAGAAACTCGAACCCCTGACCAATTGAAGTCTAGGACCTTAACCATTAAGCCACACAAGACCATGAGACACACACGTTGATGCACTGTGCCTCTTGTGCTATATTATGGAGATCTTATTGTGGTGCACTAGCTTCACCATCTTGGAGTATCAAAAGCACTAGACATAATGGGTGCTCATATTACTCCGCTGTGTACAATCTCAGGGGAAATTTCAAACTAGCTAACGATGCGATCACAAGACTGACATTATACACGATGACTAGCTGCCTGATGATAAGCATCTATGTTACACAAAGGCAGGCTGATAGTTCCTATTCAAATATTTCCAGGTTTATTCTTCGCGGTCCCCGCATGCTACAGGCAGCATCTAGTCACGGGTCTGCAGCAGCAGCCTACAATTGACTAGCTGACCAGGCGCACTGCCATATCTGCCGCAAAACACACGGGCTGAAGTTTCCCCTAATGCACAACAGGCTCACGGTGCAGTATGGCTGCCCAGCCCAGCACAAAAGTTCCCGCTCCCAAGCGCCGTGCCGCGTGAAAAAACGAAGCCTTGGCATAGCGAAATACATGATTAGGTCCAAAAAGGCGAGACCGATTGCCTTACACATGCTTGCTAATTACAGCTTGCACTGAGACTAGGCAACGGATAATACAAGTACCTAACTGGTACAGTTTGCAACTGCGTTAAGGACATTGAACAGTTCCCAACTTCACTGTAAAGAGGTGCTTGAAGGTGACTGAGAGGGAGGAGCTGCAGCTTCAGGCGCAGGGGCATCTATCCAGATGCACTTCACAGAGCTTAATTACTGTCACTAAATTGTAAGCAAACCTCGGTTCTTCAAACATGCAGTCTATAATGTAATAAAATAAAGGAAAGGCACAATCGCACCCACACTGATCACCAAAGTATGGAGTACGGCGACTACCTTACGCAAGATATTTCCTCAGTAAGGTACACTTCGGGAACTTAACTGCAGCGCCACCTAGTGTTAAGGCTCATAACACGGAAGCCCAGCTTCGCAATCTGCAGCTCTGCCAGCTGTGCCACGTACTCGCGCTCAACTAGCTCTTAGCGCCATCCCATGCCCTGGTTCCCGCGGCCTGCCCAACCCAGGTGGCACTAGAGTCTATTTCTGTAAATGCAGGCACCAAGGTTTCCTGCAGCCTAGCTGAACCCCGCCGAACCTGAAAACCCTACCTATTAGGCCTCACTAAGGAAAAAACGCGGCGGGAGCATACCTAATTCGCCCACCGACCGCTACCAGGCCGAACGCCAATCCCGGCCCCCGCGCGAACACAGGTGCAGCAACAAATAGAAAATGCGGCTGGAGCATTTTTAATTCGCCCCCCGCCCGCTACCATAACTAGCGCGCAAAGAGATCTAACTGAACATAATCAATAGGAATTGAACCTGTAACCTTGAGAGTAAGAGTCTCAGACCTCAACCATTAGGGCAGAGTGACTCTGTCGAACCCGCCCGGGGAACTTACCAACTACCCATTGGCAGGGCAGGGCGATGCACACTGGTCCAACCGAGGCTCGAACCCTGGCTTCCAGCACTCAAGGCGGCACTCCAGCCGACGGACCACATCCTCTCCCCTATGCTGCCCGCTATGCCGCGATGTCTCCGGCGCCAATCCTCCTCGGTTTGCCGCTGTCTGCTCCTCCCAGGGACCAAAAGCTCCTTCGCCACTCCTGCGCGGGACCCACGATACCGCAAAACCTGTAGGGAAACAAAAGAGAATAAATACATTACGGGCCGCTGGTGGCCCGGGTGCTGTGCCTGTGGGGAGAGCAGAACAAGAGACTGTTCTGCTCCCCACACCCCCTTTTAAAGGAGGGGGCACAGGCCAGGCCGGTTTAAACCGGCCAGACCCCTACGCTGGATGCCTGCGTGAACAGGAAGCACTAAAGTGCTTCCGGTTCACGCCCTGCAGAAATGCCACCTATTGGACGCCTAATGGGGGAGGTGGGAGTGCTCCCACCTCCCCATTTCCCCCCGGGGACCGGTCCGACCGCCATAAGGGTGGCGCGTGCTAGTTAGAGCTTGGCCTTGCACATCTGTTCCCCTGGGTTCGCAGCAAATCAGCTGCCTCAAGATTATGTAAACAGCATGAAGCTGGAAGGCAGGCCAAGAAATCTGTTGGAAATCGTTGCTCTAGGTAATTTTGAAAGTAGGAAACTAATGTTTTTCCAGAATTTTTGCTGTAAAACAAAAAGTAGAGAGATGAAGCGGTAAATAATCACTTTTAAGCACTCTCACTTAGGCTTTCGCCCTGGCCACAGTGGAAATTTCTCTGCTCTTTGCCGGATAAGACGGAGAAAACAGTTATTCAGGCTATTATCTCCTGCCTGGGCTATGGAAATGTGTTATACTTGGGAGTAAATAAAGGCTATGTTCAGCCTCTTCAGACCGTCAAAATGCAGTGGCCCGCCTTCCGTGGCATTTGCCCAAATATTCCCAT
The DNA here is from genome assembly GCF_964204655.1 of Triturus cristatus. Classification (NCBI taxonomy): domain Eukaryota; kingdom Metazoa; phylum Chordata; class Amphibia; order Caudata; family Salamandridae; genus Triturus; species Triturus cristatus. The sequence goes on from NC_140582.1 coordinate 722,744,771, forward strand.
AGTTCGAATCTACTTAGGGAACTTCACTGGTTTCCTCTGGACAAATGTATTTGGTTCAAGACCCTCTGTTTCGTCTATAGAGCTTTGAAGGCTATTGCCTTGGTCTATCTTCGCTGCCTGATCCTTCAATATTCTCCAGTGAAATGTCTATGTTCATCAAATTGGCGCTTGGGCCAGTTTCCGAGAGTTAAACGAGCCAAGGAAAGCGGACGTTCATTCATTCATTCATTTATTTGGCTACGAAATTGTGGAATTCTCCACCCCCCTGACCAGCTGCAAGCCTCCCCACAGAGATTGGCTTCTGTAAACACCTCACAACTCATTTTGTTTTTCACAAATTGGGTATTAATGTAGTTTATTTGGGGGTTGGGTGACGAACAATTGTCTAAAATTGAATGGCAACAAAACAGAGGTACTGATAGTTGACAGAGCACCCTCCATTTGGACATCGGCTTGGTGGCCGGAAGTCCTGGGCCACACCCCCATCTCCAAATCTAAAGTCAACAAGCATTGGCATAGCCAATATGTCTCGCTTTTGGGGCCTTATAACTATTTAGTTATGCAGCACAATATCCTTGGTGCAACAACATCTACTATTTCATGGCTAAACACTTATAAGGTCCCAAAGGCGAGACCTATTGGCTATGCCAATGCTTGTTTTAAATGTATTTCTTTATTTATTTGCCCATTTTTAAAATAAAAAATCCCTCTATCAGCCCCTTGCCTGCCATAGGTACCTTACACACACCAGCAATAATTTTTTAAGGATTATTCAATTTTTTCCTGGATCCCCCTGCCTGCCATAGGCGCACACCAGCATTAATTTTTAAGGATTATTCAATTTTTCATGAGTCCCCTGCCTGGCATAGGCACTCACCAGCATGCATTTTTTAAGGATTATTCAATTTTCCCCAGCACTCCCTGCCTGCCATTGGCGACCCTTGACACTGCTTGCAGGTTCGGCCGCTCCCCCCGCCGCACAGCACCTCTGCTGTGTCCGTGCCTTTTCCCCGCTGCTGCCGTAAGTTCGCTGCTCCTCAAGCGTATCCTGTGCCTGTTGTCTCTGTAAACTTGTAATCTGCTGCTCACTTTTTCTTCTGTGCCCCTTGCCATTTGTGCCATTTGTCATTGCAATTGTTGCCCACTTTTTTCTACTGTGCCCCTTTGCCACTGCTGCCCACTTTTTCTTCTGTGCCCCTCCTAGTGCTTTTACTTGCTCTGGGTTGTAGCTGACCCCCCTTGCTCCCACCAGTATCCTGCTCTACCCTCCATTCCTGCCGCTGCTTCCCTGCGGCCCCGCCCCGTCGCTCACCCGCTTGCCACCCAGCTTCCGCCTCCCAGCTGCTCCTCCCTCCCACCTCCCCTTATATGGAGGCCGCTCAGTGGCCACGCGCCTAAGGCAAGCCCGTCCGCGCTTGGACCGCGACCAGCGCCAGGACCCCTGGCCCCCGCAAATGCCATGATGCCCGCCTCTGCTACGACCCCAGCACACTCCATGCACTCAATGCCGGACGATCATGCACCTGCTGCATGGTTGCCCCGAAGTGCACCCATGGACCCTTCTCCTGCCGCAACTGCAGCTTCACCAGCATCGGACCACCAGCCCTGCCACCAAAGAACCCAACTTCCTCAAATGCATCCTGCTCAACACCCGCTCCGCCCACAAACACGCCGCCGAACTCTGGGACCTACTCGACACCAATGTCCCAGACGTCGCCTTCCTGACAGAGACCTGGCTGAACCCCTCACCAACCGAGTAGGAGGAGGAATTGCCATTGTCCACAGAAACACTCTCAAAGTCTCGACTGACACCGACGAGACCCTCAGCACCGCCGAACACCTGCACTTCCAGATCCACACCGACCCGAACACAACCCTCAGAGGTACCCTCATCTACAGACCCCCCGGACCTCGAGCGCAGTTCAGCAACTCCATCGCCGACTTCATCAGCACACACGCCCTCGCCTCCACGGACTACATCCTCCTTGGGGACCTGAACTTCCACCTCGAGTACAACAACGACTCCAACTATTCCACCCTGATTGACAACCTCACCAACCTCAGACTCAGACAACTCATCGCATCGCCCACCGGCTTTGCCGGCCACACACTTGATCCTACCTTCTCAGCTAACTCCCACGTCTTCTTCAGCCGCACCACCGAACTCCACTGGACCAACCACCGCTGCATCCACTTTACCTTCCAGAAACCCACCACACACCACCGGACCCAGCGGATGCCTTGCCGCCACTGGCGCAAGATCACCGAGGACCAGCTAACCACCGGCCTCGCCCAGAGCCCTCCTGCAGACCCGACCGATCCCGATGCCGCAGCCCGCAGCCTCAGACAATGGATAGACGACAGCACCAGCACCCTCGCCCCGCTCAAGAAGCCCCCCAACACCCACACCAGCAAGAGAGCCAACTGGTTCACCGAAGACCTCCAGGCCTCCAAGCGAACCTGCCGAAAACTAAAAAAAAACTGGATCCGTGAACGAACACCAGAAAGCTACACAGCCCACAAGAACGCCACATGCAGACACCACCACCTCATCAGATCCGCCAAAAGGATCTCCTTCAAAAACCGCCTAGACAACAACGCACACAACAGCAAAGAGCTCTTCAACATCGTGAAGGAACTCTCCAACCCCAGCTCCAACACCAACGACATCCCACCGTCAAAAGACCTATGCGACTCGCTGGCCACCTTCTTCCATCGCAAGATCGCAGACATCCACGACAGCTTTGATGCCGCCGCCAACCCGGCAACCGCTGAGACCCCCATCCCCACGACCACCACCCGCTCCCACCGCCTGCTCGCCTGGACCAACATCAATGACAACAACACCATCAAGATCATGAACACCATCCACTCCGGATCCCCGGAAGACCCCTGCCCACACCACATCTTCAACAAAGCCAGGAACACCATCGCGCCCCATCTCCGGAAAATCATCAACATCTCCTTCGAGACAGTGACCTTCCCAGAGAGCTGGAAGCACACAGAGATCAACGCCCTACTCAAGAAACCCAAAGCGGACCCCAAGGACCTCAAGAACTTCCGACCCATCTCCCTGCTCCCGTTCCCGGCAAAGGTCATCGAAAAGGCCGTCAACAAACAACTGACCAGCTTCCTTGAGGAGAACAGCATCCTGGACCCGTCCTAGTCCGGGTTCCGCAGCAACCACAGCACCGAAACTGCCCTCATCGCCGCCACCGACGACATCAGGACCCTGCTTGACAATGGAGAAACCGCTGCCCTCATCCTCCTAGACCTGTCAGCCGCCTTCGACATGGTTTGCCACCACACACTACGAACACGCCTCCACGATGCCGGAATCCAGGAAAAGGCCCCGGACTGGACCACCTCCTTCCTCTCCGGCAGAACCCAGAGCGTCCGCCTCCCCTCCTTCCACTCTGAAGCCACCGAAATCATCTGCGGTGTACCCCAAGGCTCATCCCTAAGCACTACGCTGTTCAACGTCTACAAGGCACCGCTCGCCCACGTCGCACGGCGGCACGACCTCAACATCATCTCCTACGCCGACGACACCCAGCTGATCCTCTTCCTCACCAAAACCCCACACCGCCAAAACCAACCTCCATGAAGGGATGAAGATGGTCGCCGACTGGATGAGAAACAGTCAACTGAAGCTGAACTCTGACAAGATGGAGGTCCTTATCCTCGAATCCACCCCCTCGGCCTGGGACGACTCCTGGTGGCCTACTGCGCTAGGAGCACCCCCTACACCCACCGACCACGCACGCAACCTAGGGGCCATCCTCGACTCCACCCTCACCATGACGAAGCAGGTCAACGCCTTCTCCTCCTCCTGCTTCAATACCCTCTGCATGCTCCGCAGGATCTTCAAGTGTATCCCCACCGAAACAGAAGGACGGTCACCCAGGCCCTCGTGAGCAGTAGACTGGACTACGGCAACGCACTCTGCGCAGGTGCCCCGGCCAAACTCCTGAAACGGCTCCAACACATCCAGAACGCCTCCGCACGCCTGATCCTCAACATACCTTGCCGCAGCCACATAACACCCCACCTGAGAGACCTGCACTGGCTCCCCATCAACAAGAGGATAACCTTCAATCTCCTCACCCACGCACACAAGGCAATTCACAACACCGGACCGGCGTACCTCAACAGCCAACTCAGCCTCTACACCCCCACCCGCCAGCTCCGCTCCGCAGACAGCGCCCTTGCCACCATCCCCTGCATCTGAAGAGTGACCGCCGGCGGCAGATCATTCTCCCACCTCGCCACCAAGACTTGGAACACCCTTCCCATCCACCTGCGGCAGACCGCAGACCTCTAGTCCTAACCTTCAGGAGACTCCTCAAGACCTGGCTCTTCGAACAGTAGCAGCCTCCCCCCCACCCCTTAGCGCCTTGAGACCCTCACGGGTATGTAGTTCGCTTTATAAATGCCATGATTGATTGTTTGATTGATTGGCGTACACCAGCATTAATTTTTTAAGGATTATTCCATTTTCTCTTGCACCGCCCTGCCTGACACAGGTGTCTTCCTTTAGATGTACATAAAGCAAACAGTTACAATTGTATGTTGTTATCCAGGTTGAAAATTAAATATTATGTTATGGTTGTGTGGTATCACTTTGCCATGAATATACTATCGTTGTTAATTATTTTGGATAAGTGACCATGCTAAATCATATAGTTTATTCTATGAATAATTCAAACTGCAGAAATGCCACGTGTCACTAAATGTTTTTCTTGCTTGTTTGCCCTTTGGTGCACAAGAGACATCACCCACAGTGATGTTATAATATCAGAAACCCGGCGCAAAGCGGCATGACCACAACATGTGAGTCTTTCAGTCTCTTTCGCTTGTGCAGCTAAAGGCCACTGACAACTGACAAAGCTTGACTACGGCCCCAAAGAAAGATGCTGCCAAGAAAGTGGTCAGTGAGGAAAAGAAGATGCAGATTTCCACCACTGGCTTACCACCCCAAACCTTGTGCCTGCCACACCATCCTCCGGGTAGCAAGCAGTGAGCAGCACTCCCATATCAACAGCCCCACCCGAACCGAAGCCCAAGACCATGTCTCTCAGTGAGGCAGCCACTGCAATCATGGTGATGAGCAGTGAGTCTGAATTAGATTTGTCTCAGCTGCAAACTAGCACCCATTCATCACAAAAAACTGATCAAAGTGGGCCATAGGAACCTCAGCCAGCATTAGTAGATCTTGCTTAAGTAGGAGCAGAACAGAAGGTTGTCCTTTCTACTGAGCAAAATTAACGTCTTCCTGAACCATTGGCTTCCCGATATCCAGCAAAGAAAAGGAAGGGAAATCCACCATCTTCCCCAAGTCCCCTTCTGATGATCTGGACATGAATTGGACCCCAACTGAGTACTTGACCCTCCACGAGAGACAACGGAAAGGGAAGTTCCTGAAAACCTTACAATGATGGAAGGAGATGAGGAGGATGAGCCAGTCATTGTTACAGAAGCTAGTTTAGAGTACTCTGACTTTACCCTTCCTATCCAGCCTGCTCTGAGGGATGTAGCACTGGTACCACCACCTCCACCACCAGCTTCCATATTTGTATGGTCCCAACTGAGAACTGCATCCACCACTACAGTGGCATCTGTGCCCCATGAAAAAAAATGTCCTCCCCAGTTTGGGACTTCTTTACGATTAGCAGGCAGAAGTATAACATTGCAGTATGCTCCATTTGGAATGTAGGTGTTCACCTAGGTTAGCCTGGTTCACACTATACTACTGGAGGCCAAATGACTCATATGAAAAACACATCATGCAATCCGGTGGGGGGCACACCTTAAAAACATTGTTGCAGTTGATGGTGATGATGAGAGAGGGGAATCAGATCCGATCACGGTGGGAAGTGATGAGAAAGAAGAGGGTGACAGCTTTGCACACAGCAGCCCCATCCCCAGTAATGAGCCAGTATCACCTGCCTCAGCAATCTCAAAATGGTGCAAGAGTCAGATGGAGACACCACAGCATGCACTAAGTACCACAAGATGCACATTGAGTCTAAGACCTCCTCGTTCTATGCAGAAGTTGCGTGCATCAGTGGCGCCAGAAAAGAAAAATGCAGGCTACTATTACAGGCATGTTTAGGCAGGAGGGGCTCTCTGAACACAACCAACAAATGGCACATTTGTACAACAGGAAGCTGGCTAAAATATTAGCGCTGGACCTCATCCCTTTTTCTTTTGTGGAAGGAGTGGGATTTTTAGAATTTGTGATGGTCATCTGCCCGAAAGGGAAGGCTCCCAGACGGACCTATTTTGCCAGAGATGTGCTGTAATTTGTTGGAGCCAGTTCACACTGTCCACCTGATGACAGACAAGTGGACCAGTTGTCAAGCAACAGATTACAAGTGTATCACTGCACACTGGATCTCTTTTGTGAGGATTAGGCAAAAGTTATCTACAGGTCTGAACGCTGAAGAAATGTGTAAGGGTGGTTGGTGGCATGCAACAGCAGCCATGTTCACAATGGAGAAATCACATACAGTTGCAAATATCTTGGATGACTTTAACAGCAAAGTGTTAGAATTGCTGCGACCCAGAGTTCTCAGAATTGGATTTGTTACCACGGACAATGACAGTAATATAGTTAATGCCCATGGCAGATGGTGGCTAATTCTGGGTCCTGTGTTTGGTGCATTGCAACAACCGAATTGTTCCAGACTTTCTAAAAAAAAGACATCGGCAGCAATATACTGACCACCTGCCAAAGAATCTGCACTCATTTCAGTCATTCTTTTTAAACCTTGAAGTAATTGAGGATCAATTAGCGTGCCAGTTAAAGCCCTCATAAAAGAGGTGCCAAAACAACGTTGGAACTTGGCCTATTACATGTTGTAAAGTATGTTTGAGCAGTACAAACCGATTAATGACTGTGTCATTCAAAGAGGTGGGTAATGCAACTAGGAAAAGCATGTCCATGGAGATTGAGAAATGGGGCCTAGTCAAATGGCTGTTACAGATGCTACTTCTTTTTCAATCAATCAATCAATCAATGCATTTGTAAAGCGCGCTACATACCCATGAGGGTCTCAAGGCGCGGGGGGGGGCGCTGCTGATCGAAGAGCCAGGTCTTGAGAAGTCTCCTAAAGGCCAGCAGGTCCTGGGTCTGTCGTAGGTTGGCAGGGACATCGTTCCAGGTCTTGGCAGTGAGGTAGGAGAAGGATCTGCCTCCCACGGTGGTTTTCCGGATGAGAGGAACTGTGGCGAGGGCGAGGGTGGCAGAGCGGAGGTTGCAGGTGGGGGTGTGGAAGCTGAGTCGGTTGTTGAGGTATGTCGGTCCGCTGTTGTGTAGCGCCTTGTGTGCGTGGACAAGGAGCTTGAAGGTGATCCTCTTGTCAACTGGGAGCCAGTGCAGGCCTCTCAGGTGGGGGGCGATGTGGCTGCGTCGGGGGACGTCGAGAATCAGTCGTGCCGGGGCGTTCTGGATTCGTTGTAGTCGTCTCCGGAGCTTGGCTGTTGTTCCCGAGTAGAGGGCGTTTCCATAGTCGAGTCTGTTGGTGATGAGGGCCTGGGTGACGGTTTTTCTTGTGTCGGGAGGGATCCACTTGAAAATCCTGCGGAGCATTCGGAGGGTGCAGAAGCAGGATGCGGAGACGGCGTTGACTTGCTTCGTCATGGAGAGGGAGGAGTCGAGGATGACCCCCAGGTTGCGTGCGTGGTCGGTGGGTTCCGGGGGTGTGCCTAACGATGTGGGCCACCAGGAGTCGTCCCAGGCTGATGGGGTGGGTCCGAGGATGAGAACTTCCATCTTGTCTGAATTCAGCTTCAGTCTGCTGTCCTTCATCCAGTCGGCGACGGCCTTCATTCCTCTGTGAAGGTTAGCTTTGGCAGTGTTGGGGTCTTCGGTGAGGGATATGATCAGCTGGGTGTCGTCGGCGTAGGAGATGATGTTGAGGCTGTGTTGTCTTGCGACGTGGGCGAAAGGAGCCATGTAGATATTGAACAGCGTCGGGATGAGGGAGGAACCCTGTGGGACGCCGCAGAGGATCTCGGTGGTTCTTGAGCGGAATGGAGGGAGGCGGACGCTCTGGGTTCTGCCGGAGAGGAAGGATGTGGTCCAGGCCAGGGCCTTCTCTTGAATTCAGGCAGCATGGAGGCGCGCTGCTAGGGTGCGGTGGCAGACCGTGTCGAAGGCAGCTGATAGGTCCAGGAGAATGAGGGCGGCTGTTTCTCCTTTGTCCATCAGGATCCTGATGTCGTCAGTGGCGGCGATGAGGGCGGTCTCGGTGCAGTGGTTGCTGCGGAATCCAGATTGGGATGGGTCCAGGACGTTGTTGTCTTCGAGGTAGCAGGTCAGCTGTTTGTTGACAATTTTCTCTGTCACTTTTGCTGGGTACGGGAGCAGGGAGATGGGCCGGAAGTTCTTGAGGTCCTTGGGGTCTGCCTTGGGTTTTTTTAGAAGGGCGCTGATCTCGGCGTGCTTCCAGCTTGTCGGAAGGTTGCTGTCTCGAAGGAGCAGTTGATGGTTTTTCGGAGATGGGGTGCGATGGTTGTGTTGGCTTTGTTGAAGACGTGGTGAGGGCAGGGGTCGGATGGGGATCCAGAGTGGATGGAGTTCATGGTTTTTATGGTGTCTTCGTCGCTGACGTGAGTCCAGGCGGTCAGGCGGTGTGTGCTGGTGGTGATCGCAGGGGTGGTGGGCTTGGTGGTGGGTGTTGGGGTGTCGGAGTTGCCGCTGTCGTGGATGTCGGCGATCTTGCGATGGAAGAAAGTGGCCAGGGAGTCGCACAGGTCTTGTGATGGTGGGAAGTCGTTGGTGTTGGACCTGGGGTTGGAGAGTTCTTTCACGATGCTGAAGAGTTCTTTGGTGTTGTGTGCGTTGTTGTCTAACCGGTCCTTGAAGGCGGTCCTCTTGGCGGTTCTGATGAGTCGGTGGTGTCTGCGGGTGGCGCTTTTGTGGGTCTCGTGGCTGTCTGGTGTTTGATCGTGGTGCCATTTTTTCTCCAGCTTCCGACAGGTGCGCTTGGAGGTCCGGAGGTCTTCGGTGAACCAGGCCGCTTTCCTGTTGGTGTGGTTGGCAGTGGAGGTTTTGAGGGGGGCGAGGGTGTTGACGCAGTGGTTGATCCATTGTTTGAGGTTGGTCGCGGTGGTGTGTGGGTTGGTGGGGTCGGCGGGTGGACTTAGTGCGAGGGTAGTAGTTAGTTGGTCCTTGGTGACCTTGCCCCAGCGGCGGCTTGGTAGCTGTTGGGTGCGGTGATGTGTGGTGGGTTTCCTGAAGTGAAGTGGACGCATCTGTGGTCGGTCCAGTGGGGTTCGGTGGTGTGGTTGAAAGAGACGTGGGGGCTTGTGGAGAAGATGGAATCCAGTGTGTGACCAGCTGCGTGCGTGGGTGTTGTGACGAGCTGTTTGAGTCCGAGGTTGGTGAAGTTGTCAATCAGGGTGGCGGAGTTGGTGTCGTTGTTATTTTCGAGGTGGAAGTTCAGGTCCCCGAGGAGGATGTAGTCTGCGGAGGCGAGTGCGTGGGCGCTGATGAGGTCGGCGATGGTGTCACAGAACTGTGGTCGTGGACCGGGTGGTCTGTAGACGAGAGTTCCTCTGAGGGTGGTGTTGGGGTCGGTGTGGATCTGGAAGTGCATGTGCTCGGCGGTGATGAGGGTGTCGTCATTGTTGGTTGACACTCTGAGGGTGTCCTTGTGGATGATGGCGATTCCCCCTCCCACTCCGTTGGTTCGGGAGATCTTGTAGCCCTCCGGGATGGCTATGGCGATGTCTGGTGCTGAGGTGGCATTCAGCCAGGTCTCCGTCAGGAAGGCGACGTCGGGAGTGGTGGAGTCTAGGAGGTCCCAGAGTTCGATGGCGTGCTTGCGAACGGAGCGGGTGTTGAGGAGGATGCAGCGGAGGTGGTTGGGTCCGCTGGCTGGTGGTTTGTAGGGCTGGATGCTGGTGTATCTGCAGTTCCGCAAGGTGAAGGGTCCTTGGGTGTGCTTCGGGGTGGCCCGGTAGCAGGGGTGGTATCGTCCGGTGTTGAGTGCGTAGAGGGTGCTGGAGACGTAGTGCAGTCTGGTCTTGATGGGGGCAGGGGTTCTGGCGCTAGGCGCGGTCCAGGCGTGGACGGGCGCAGACAGGCTTGCCTTAGGCGTGCCTTCGGTGCGCCAGCGGCGCACCTGCTGCGCGTGTCTGCTGCGCTGCCGCGCGGCGCCCTCCATAAGAGTCTAAGTGGGAGGGAGGAGCAGCTGGGAGGCGGTGCGGGGCGGCCAATGGGCAAGGGCGCAGGGGTACAGAAGAGAAAAGGGGGCAGGGCCGTGGGGAGCAGCGTCGAGAAGCGGGGAGCGGGCACAGAGGGCGAGGGAACAGAATCGGCAAATACAGAGGGGCAGTAAATCGAATAATGAAATAACAGCCAGAGGGGGAGAAAATAAACAGAGCTACAATACAATGAACAGAAACAGGTACCCGGGGCACACCAGCGGCGAACCCTAGTCAGCAGCAGCGGCAGTAGGCAGTCACGGGCAACCAGGAGGAGCCGTGTGATGTGGGGAGTGACCAGAGGTCAGGTCACACTCACTGCCGCGCGGGGCCCTCCATAAGAGGCCAAGTGGGAGGGAGGAGCAGCTGGGAGGCGGCAGCGGGGCGGCCAATGGGCGAGGGCGCAGGGGTACAGAAGAAAAAAGGGGGCGGGCCGCAGGGAGCAGCGGCGGGAAGCGGGGAGCAGGCACAGAGAGCGAGGGAACAGAATCGGCAAATACAGAGGGGCAGTAAAATGAATAATGAAATAAAAGCCAGAGGGGGAGAAAATAAACAGAGCTACGATACAATGAACAGAAACAGGTACCAGGGGCACACCAGCGGCGAACCCTAGTCAGCAGCAGCAGCAGTAGGCAGTCACGGACAACCAGGAGGAGCCGTGCGACGTGGGGAGTGACCATGGGAAGCCAGCAAGGGTGATAGTAAGATTGGCCAAGCTATCCTGTTGCTGCTTCTGATATAGGACCAGTTAAAAAAAGGTATTACGTAGGCTCACCAGTGTGAACAGCAACAGAGAAGCGCAGGAGTTGGTTGAGAGTTTAATCCATTGTTTGGCTGTTAATCCAAGGCTGTGAAGAGACATTGGGCCCGATTCACAAAAGTAATCTGAGACAAAATCCTAACTTTACGACTTTTGGTATTCACAAAGTGCATTTAGGAGTAGTAAAGATAGGAATCCTAACTTTACTACTCCTAAATGCCCTTTGTGAATACCGAAAGTTGTCTTAAGTTAAACTTAAGACCAAAACTTCAGTTTAACAGAGACAAAATCCTAACTTTACGACTTTAGGTATTCACAAAGTGCATTTAGGAGTAGTAAAGTTAGTATTCCTAACATTAGCACTCCTAAATGCACTTTGTGAATACTGAAAGTCGTAAAGTTACGATTTTGTCTCAGATTACTTTTGTGAATGGGGCACATTGTGTCATCCAAAGAGTACATCTGTGTCACAATACTTGATCCATAGTACAAAAAATACTGCCCTCTTTAATTCCTTTTTCAAAATTGGATGTTTCACTATACACAACATGAATTGATGATCAAGTGAGAAACCTGGAAGAAGAATTGCGAAAATGTTGAGTCCTGGGCAGATGTTCTGGTGTCCAGAGAGGGCAGTGCTGCTGTCTCCCAGCAGTAAACACTAGCAACAAGAACACTGGCAACAACAGCAACAGAAGAAAAGGAATCAACCTCTGCAATGGCTTGGCATAAAGTAGCAGGGTTTAAGTCAAGCATAGAGGCAAAGGAAAAAGAGGTTGAGCAAGTTGCAGCAAGTATTCAGATGATGTTCCAGGACGATCTGGATAACATAAAAGAGGTCTGCGTGGATCCAATTGGTCTATTGGTATGGGAAGATGGACCAATGGCCAGAGCAGACAGGCTTGCAATGAAGCGGCTCATCTGACAGTCAGTGTGTCTGCAGAGCATGTGTTCAGAGAAGCTGGCACAACTGGCACAGTCAGGAGGTCAAGTCTCTCGCCTCAAAACGTGAAGAGATTGACATGATTAAAATGAACCAACACTTCATACCACACATTTCCATTGTTCCTGAAACACCACAGGAAGAGGAGAAAGATGAAATACCGAGTAGGCCACCATAGAACATTTTAATTATTTTTTAACTGCTTTGCCAAAAAATATGGCTATAGCTAGAAGAACATTATATTATATATTTTGTTTTGTCAGACTTATGCAGCCACATCATTTTAGGCACATGTATGGCCAAATTGGAGTTGGATCAGAGTGCAGCGAAGAAGCCTCCCCATTCCCTTCAAGGACATTGGGGTACTTGTCTGTCTCTATCCCATGCCTATCCTTCTTTTTTTCATTCCCTAGTAGGGTTGCACCATTAAAGGTCATTTGATTTACAAGACTGCCAATGAGTTACTCTCATCAAAAGAGGAGATACAATTGTGTGCCACTGTGCTTGGATTGGAACAGGTAACTATTGCACCAACAAGTGTTATAATATTGAGTGATTGTGAGTGATGATTAATGATTCATATAGTGGCAGACAGTGAGGGACGGTGGTCAGCTAATTTGTAAACTTGATCTCGATGGTTTGCAATGTTTTGGGCCTGATGGGTAATTTTGCCTAAAGATGATTGCCCCTTTCACAAGTAGCAAGATTTACTTGCACTGTCCACTCCTTGTTGTGCTTCTTCAGAGACCAGACTGGTCAGTTTAGTTAACAAACACAAATCTACCCAAAGTGCTCTAATTATTTTTCACTTCTTGTTCATTAACAGCAGTGTACTACAAGTCTATCTCTCTAAATCTCATTTGGGTCGGGATGGAGCCAGACTAATTTATAACTCAGAGTCAGTACGGGACTACCTCAGTAGCCAAAGAAGCTAGTTATCGACTTGAAAGAGAAACCAACATGATGATGAATTGAAGAGTCCTACTCACCTCTGTGAACTGGAGAGAGGTGCATTGATTTGGGAAATGCTGCTGAGGACTGTGTCTGCTGGCTCAAATGTAAAACTGCTCTCACTTCTCAGTTAACTGCACATGAGTCATAAATAATGAATGATTGCAGCAGCCTATGCTCTTGAACTGCCTCTTGGTACAGTCCTCCTAAAGCTCAGCTTCTGAACTTCTCCTTGACCCTACAATGTCATGTCTGTTTTACAGCCCACTGGCCTTCTCTTGTTCTGCATAACAGGCAAAAGCTCCATATCCCCTGTGCTTACCTCACCGGACCAGTTCAACTAGGCACCCAAGATGAAGGGCATTCCAAGAAGAATGCAGATGCACAGCCCAATTTGGCATTTAAATACAATATCCTTTTCTTTTAACAATCATCATTTTCAGAACTGTGTGGGTTCACACCTCCATAAAGTTGTATTTTTGAAATCTAGATGAGAAAACATTTAGATATAGAATAACTTGTGTCTCTGGGGCTAGAGTACTGTTTGCAGTTCATTTAAATGAACTGTCATTCCTTCATTTCCTTCCAAAACAGATTTGATAATGATGTGCTGCTTATCTACGTGATGAATATTGAATTTGTCTAGTGATTGTCTTTGTCACACCTTTCCCCAACTACCCATTCCCATCCATTCATCAAAACCCTTACCGTCTTCCCCCAGGCTGTGTGATATATATTGAGGTGTGACATGGATTGACGGCATAAATATATCAAACACTTCGTGGGGCAGATCTGGTGAAAGCGACAAACTCACTGTGCAATCTTCTATTACCTGAAGAATAGCCCACGCCAGCTCCACTTACCCACCTATGCATAAAAGGGATCCATGATATACGTATATAACATCATTTGTTAACATCATCATTCAGGCCTTGTGTTGTATAAATGTTTAACCATATCCTGTGTCCACTCTTCCTAACTTGAGGATTTTGTAAATTTAGTTTACATTTTTTAATCAATTAAATACTAGCTCCCCATTGCTCAGAAGCAGTTACTACTGCTGGTTTTTGTTATAATATCAGTTCTTTGTGTCTTGGTGGTAGCCTAGTCCAAGTCTTTGATAAGTGAGGATATAAATAAATAACCCACTAACTCTCTGTTTTCTTTCTAATTCCCTGTGATGGATAATCCTTCTGATTAATCCTACATTTGAAGTTCTCCTAGTTGGGAGTGGAACCTCATTTGTAATGTCTTCCCTGCTAGCACACTAGCCTGCTATTTCTACCACCACCATTAAGAAGTCACCTTGGGAATTCCTGCTATAAGGTTTTGGAAGATTGAGAGAGTTAACTCCCATTTCTTTATTTATTTGGGTAATAGGATTATGGAATAAAGTCAACTAGTTTCGTTAGAAATTAACTTCTATTGTAGATAAAGATTTTTAGAATTGGTTGTTGTTAGCAATATAGCCATAAAAACACACACCCCTTGTGGTCAATATAGTTACAGAGGGTTGTAGGACAATTGTATAACTAAATGTAACAGACAAAATACAGATTTCCCACATAAACAATTTCCCTGCAATGTTTTTTAACAATAAAATCTTACCATCTCCACCCACAACAGGCCCACCCTACTCCCCGAACAAATAAATAAATCGCCCCAAACAATGTCCAAAGAAAGAAGAAACCAAAATCCAATTGCCCTTCCCAATTACCACCTTCTCCACCCACAACAAAGGTCCCTCCCACCAAAGCAAATAATAGAAAAATGCCCATTAGAGGGCACTATTCCAGGCGGGAAGATGTTCCAACTCCCAACAATACAATGCCAACTTGCATAGGATCCGGGATTAGAAGCAGTATATGTATAATGATGAGAAGAGGGGGCAGCAGTGGTGAATCTCAGCTGCCGATAGATTGACTGTGATGGAGGTGCTGGTAGATAACTGAAGGCACTGGGCCCGGGGCAATGGCAGATGTCTCCACCTCCTCCTCCTCCCAGTCATCAGCCATTGATTTTCATCCTGGATGGCCTCTATTCATTGCCACCGCAGCCAAACTGGTATCTCCTGCTGAGATGATCGACCAGAAGGAGTAGCTATATCAAGAAAGAAAAAAGACACATTGTAAATAATGTATAGTGAAAACACTTGTTTATATAGTGACATTGTGTACATTGCTGGTCCTGTAGAACCATTAGAATTTTGGAAGTGATTAGTCACAGGGCCAAGTTTTCCCCACACATACATCACATAAAAGCATTGACTGGCTGCAAGAAATTAATCCAGAATATTATGAGATTAAAACTAAGTGATTTTTTTCTTTTAAAAGATTTCCTAGTAAAAAGAACTAAACAGATACTTTGTGTGAAAAAAGAAAACAAAATGACTTATCATTATTGAGTAAGACACTATGCAATACAATTAATGGTATTCTTGTTATGCAGCATTGATGGAGACATGCTACAGTCAGGTACTTTGCTACTGTTTGCAGTATGCAGCTGGGACAGCTCTAATAGACAACTTATTATCTTACTTTAATTTCAATGGCCCTGTTCTTCTTTTACTGCCTTTCAATTCTTCCCTGACTCCAAAGAAGATATAATTAATAATAATACTAAGTCACACACATCACGCAAAAAATGTGGATGTCATGTATGCTGTAAGTAGACAGTGAGAAAAACTATCCACTGCAGGACAGGAAAAGGAACGGGATATAGATTTTATTTGGCACATTCGTCAGAGAGTATCCCATCCACCAAACTCTAAATCAGGCACTTAGCCACTGGCCTCGCCCTCCACCACAAATTATTTTAAACAAATACCTTTGCTGGGCAGTAAGGAGTGTAACTCTACTAGGGGTGGGCGGAATTTGCGAAATTCACTTTCGCAAATTATCGCGAAAATGTTAAAAATCTCCGCAAACACGCGGAAATATCGCGAAGATGCGGAAGTTTTTTCCCGCCCGTTCGCGGTATTTTCTGCGTGGTCGCGGCTCGCCAACTTACCCATGCGGTTGCTCGTGGGCGCGGCCATCTTGTCTTCACTTGTCTCGCGGTGCATGATCGCGAGAAGAAAGACGTGATCGCGCGACGCATGACGTTACTGCAGGCGCGAACTGTCGCGAGACAGAGCAAATGGCTACCAACAATCCAACATCTCGTGGAGAACGCGACCGGATCGGGAGAACTTGTCGGCGAACGCTGGATTCAGGTAAGGCGATCGCGCGCATGCGAGAATGTATTATTTTACAGCGCGAGCAAGAAACAAATTATCGCTAAGCTGCGGAATGCGGAAATTTTGACATTTTCGCGCTTTCCGCGGAACGCGAAAATGCCAAATTATCGCAATTTCCACGAACGGAACGGAATTTTGGCCCAGGCCTAAACTCTACTGCAGGGTAAGTTAGAGTTATTAGGCTATGTAGATGTTTGGCTATAGAATAGTGGGGTGTCACTGATTATCATGTGCTAAGTTTTGACTTAGTCATTGACTGTAGTTGATAAATGACAAAGGGAAACATTTGAACAGGCGTAAATCCATTATGGTACAAATGAAATAAGTATACATAAATCACATGGCCAGAAAAATGTGGCACATGCCATGTATGGGGTTTTCAATTTTTCACCTGGCTGGTGCAGAACTTAGGTAAGAATAATGGAGTGAAGTTCAAGTAGGAGGTGACTGAGTGGGCACTGGGAAACACACCTTGTTTTTGGTTTGTACTGCATTGAAAACTTCTTCATACTGCATTAATTGAAGAAGACGCACATTGCACAGCCAAATTGCAGTGCCGAATTGAACCATGCTGTAGTTAGTTTATGGGGGGCAAAATGCCATGTGCAGGGAGGTGATGAATGATGATGGGTGGGATATCTGCCTCGCTTTAGAAATACTTAACTTGTCAATATGCAAGCAATGTGACTTACCGCCAACCATCCCTGCCACTGCGGGACATTCCCCTCCAAACACCTTCTGCGCTACCTCTGTTGCACTGATGCTACTGACACTGCTCTGTGTGGCTAGAAAAAATACCCATTTTAGATGCCAGCTTTCACTCCTAAGTAATTATTATTATTTTTGAACAAAGTACAACCGCATTACCTCACTACAGTTCAGTTAGCAGAATCTTCTATTGAAACAAGCATTTTGGGAGGTCTGTTGGTTCACAATGTTAGAAAAGCCAGGTAGTCAAGCCAACCAAAAAATTATTGTAATGGAGAGGCAGAGCTATGATGACTCTGAGTCATTGAAGCTCAATGAAGGTTTGGAGTGATCAATTAAGGACATATGGCCTTGGATGGCAAACGCAAGGGGATCTCAAACTTTCCTGTCATGTCATGGAAACTGCTGATATACTGTGTAAATAAATTGATAACACAGCATGGGGGGCACTACCATGGCCACTCTCTCATTGTATTTGAGAAAGAGAAAGAAAGCCTTATCAACAAACATGCATGGTGAATAATAGCTCACTTGGCCCTGCAATTCTCACAGTACCAAAAATCTGTTCTCTTAGTCTTATAGTACCATAAGATAAACAAGGGGAGAGGGAAAGCTTACTAACAAAGCAGGCGAAAGCTACAGAGTACAGACAGGAGGAAGTCAGCTACAGAAACATGGGCCCCTATTGTGAAGGGCTTTGGCTGTTAACGTCAATGCTTTGTACTTGTTACGATGACGGAATGGCAGCCAGTGAAGTTTATACCGATAAGATGAAAAGAGTCAAATTTCAGGATTTTAAATAATAAAAGAACTGCCATATCCCGCGTGACCTGTAGCTTCTGGATGAAATAATCTGGGAGCCCAAGGTATAGAGCATTGGCGTTGTCCAACCTAGATAGAATCAGTGACCTGACCATTGTCACTTGGGCCTCATAAGGTAGCAGGTGAAGAAATTATTGGAACAGCAAGTTCAGTCAGCCCAACAGGACAGAGAAAAGATACAAAAATCTATGAAGGAACAACCTAAACGTTTTTCTGAAAATCTACAGGCTCAACATGCAGGCATTCTGAAACGTACGTATACCCTGGTCCATTCTAAAGTACATCTAAATTTGCTTAGTTTGGTACCCCAAAAACCCTAACCCATTGAGGACCCTGATTACTTCTTTGTAAATTTTGAGAGAGTAGGTTTCTCTGTTGTTCTCACAAGAGCCACTGCCAAAAGACAGCTTGGAGAAGAAGACAAAAATACTAGAGGAGGAGAGGGCTGGCCGGAAGGATAGAAGAAGGCGTTCTGTTGGACTGCCTCTCTCAAATACTCACAGATTCCTGCCTATTGATTACAATTAACATAACTTTCAAACACATGTAGAGAGTGATATTCTCCATCAAAACATGAGTGTTGCAATTGGTGTCAGAAGTGGGATAGGCTGCCACAAACATGACTCAGCAAACAAAAATCAAAAATATGGTAAAACAACTAACTGAGGGGCAATGGCATCTTCAACTGGTAATAAAGAAACACGTCCATTCCGCCCAATAGGAGAAAGTATACAAAAACCTATGAGGGAACAAGCTACACTTTTTTCAGAAAACCATCATGCTTAAAATGCAGCCATTATGAAACTTACAGATTCCCTGCTCCATTCTGTACACTCAAATGTGTCTAGTTAGGGTCGGGCACGGACCCTGATTACTTCTTTACGAATTTTGAGAGAATAGCATCCACAGCCACCTGGCCATAGGAATGGTGGGGACAATATATCACTCCTTTTTTGTCTGGAGAGTTACAATCAGCATATACAGCTGTCAATTCTATGGGCACAAGACCATATAAGGAAGTAGAGAAGGACATTCTTCAAAACCTCGGCTGTGGCATAGAATATTATAGAACTAAAATTTGGAAGGAAAAATAGGTTGCTAGTGGTAATCTAAGGGCTCTATCTTTCCAGATTCAAGACCTCTGTAGAAGATGGTTACAACCTAGCACTTCTACAAAGGAGATATAGTGGAGAATGTATGTCTCGTACAATTTTTAGAGGTTCCTCCCTTGCCTACTTGGTCATGGATCCAACAGCACCCTAATATTATGTTTCACCTGGCTGTGGACTTTGCTTGTGTATATCAATGAACTCCCAACTTTAAGGGTGTTAGTCTTAAGGCCCAGACTCACTCTCCTCATACCTGGAAAGGCTCAGAAAATCCCTGAGCTGTTATTGATAGCAAACCTTCACTTGAAACCACTGAGAAAGAGATAGGACAAGTGCCCCAATGTTTGGCTGGGACCCTGCTATTCAGGGCCCCAGCCTAGCTGCTTCCTCTCTAAATTGATTGCATGTACTTTAGGTACCGTTCAGATTGGATCTGGAGTGACCTTATAAGTCCCTAGTATATGGTATACTATGTACCCAGGGCATAGGTACCCCAGAGGCCTACCAGGGGCTGAAGCATGTATTATGCCATCCTTGGAAAGCCACCCAAAATGACACCACAGGTCTGCTACTGCAGCCTGGGTAAGGTGGTGAATGCACCCCTTACCGAGATATAGGTTCACTATATCTCACCATATACTGCACATACAAACCTATCAGTCACCCCTATGGGAGGCCTTATCAATCCTGAAGGCAGGGTGCTTGGTTATATGTGAGGGGTGCCCAGGCATGAGCTGAGCCCCTCTGCAGCCTTCGGAATCTCTTCTCCGGGGTTGTCAGTAGTGCAGCCTGACCCTATACTCTTAAGTGCATTATAACCAAACGGTAAATGCTAACTTTGGACTGGCTGCAAGGAAACATGTCGTGTTTGGTGTCAGACACCTTGGAATCATACCCCCACACCAGTAACTGGTGTGGGAGTACGATCCCACCCTTCTAGAGGTAGAGACATGGCAGCACTGGTATACCCGGTAGAAACTTAATAGAGCCCTGGCATCACAAAATGGATGCTGCAGCCACAGGCACAAGTCTGGCCTCCTTCTGCTGACGGAAACTCCGGCAGGGGAGGCCTGGACAATAGGTTTCCTGTCACAGGGAGGTGTAACCACCTCCCAGACAGGATTATGTGTATTGGGGCTCGGTGGGAGCACTCTCTGAGTGCTTTGAAGTCCTGCACTGGGGGCACATTTGATGTCCCTGTGCATAGTCCAGCTCAGACCGGTTCAGGGGCTTCCAGCCCCTGCTCTGGTGCAAAACTGGACAAAGGAAATGGGTGTAGCCCCCCTCTTTCCAAACCCTCCCATGGGTGGGTCCCCAGAGCTAGTCCAACCCCTTCCTTAGGTATAAGTAAGGAACCTCTGTAACCAGAACTTTAGATTACCCTGGATGAAACTCTGAAGCTAAATCCTGGACCTTCGATGCTCTGCTAAAGACCAGAGGACTGAAGAAATATCCCTTGGGGTCAAGAAGTGACTCCCCTGCTTGGCAGGCACCAATGACGTAATTTGCCGGTCTGCATTTCCGAAGCTCCCGCCGGACTCCAAGTATTTGTAGCCCAGGAAGAGGATTTCCAGCCATCTCAGAGGCCAACCCGAGTCCCCAGCAAAGCTGAGACCCGGAGCCCTCGTGAGTAGCATGGAACTGGAACTCCTGGTCACCGTACATTTCTGCAAGTGCATTGACTTCTCAATGTCTCTTGAAGTCGTGCTTGGGCTGACTTGTAGCTCTCACCTCGAGCACTGAATCCACTGAAGAGTGTTGGCCTGTTCCTTCCGAGTGACCCGTGGGCGGCCATTTTGTGTTTCATCTTGAGGTCCCTTTGCGATCCGTGGTCCGTTGACTGGTTGGTCCCTGAGGGGGTAACTTTGAATTTCCTTGGGCTTCCCTGGTTGCTCCAGACATGCCCTGACTCCCTACCAAGTGGTGAGTTCCACAGACCTTGCTGGTCTGCACCGAAGCATCCTTCTTGTTTCTACGTGGGTTGCTGTTGCCAAGGCTTGTTGTATCCAATCCGGGCACCAACGCTGCTTCACTCGACATACTTCATGGGACAGCTCGAATCCAGCTCCTGGTCATCCTCGATGCCTCCTGGTCCTCGTGGCTGAAGAGTCAAGCTTCACCTCTTTTCACCTGAAATCACCCGACATCGTTGGGCATCTGTCTATTGCCTTCCTGGTCACTGGCTAGTGACCCAGACTCTGTCCCCTCTGCTTTCAGGTTCTTCTCATCTTCTATCCAGGCTTGGATCTCTGCGGACACTTTGCATCTTCACGGCAGCAGCACTTCTTCGCCAGCTCCCATTGAAATCGACGACGCGACCCGACACCAAAAGACACCTATGCACCCGGCTTCCCTGGGTAAGGTAACACGAGTACTCCGGTGCTCCTGTGGGTGTTAGCCATAGAACTTGCCAAGTCCAAAAGGGTTGATCCTGACTCATTTCTAAGTGTCCCTGATCTTTAAATATCTAACCTCAACGTTCCCCATAGACGCTAACGGGAGCTGGCGGCTGTGTTCACACACTGTAGATGGCCCCCATGGGTCCCCTGTGTCAATACCTTGGGTGATTCCTTGGGGTCCCAGCGATTCTATAGGCTCTAGGCCTTGTGTCTAGTTAAGTCGTGGTTCTTATACCACTATTTTAGTATATGGTTTGGCGCGCCCCTAGGACCTGACGTGTATTTGTGCTATTTTACTGTGATTATTGAAGTGTAACTTATGTGTTTTGACCTCTAGTCTCATAAAGAGACTAGGAGGGTGTGTTTAGTAATAAATACATATATTTTATATATATACCTGGTGTGGATATCTTTCATTTAGGAACTCAAGAGATTATAGACTGGTAAAACAAGCTGCTTTACATTCCTTCAAGACTTAGCCTGAAGACTGCTCCCCATAGGTACCACTAGGATAGCTTTCAATAAAGGTTGTCTTTAACCTATAACCAATAAGGGGTTGTTTGGACTGGTACAGGGTGCCCACTATAACTAGTCGACAGCATATATCAGGCCAACATCTCTTAGTGGGAACATAAAGCAAGTCTCTGCCCACAAAGGGCTCAGGTACCTTAACCTATGGAGATTGGCTATGCTAAAATATGAATTACTTACGTAGAAGGAAGACCTAGTCAGACTTACCAGATACAAGTCATTGTCAATAACCATCCTCTTAAAGCCCTGATGGACTCTGGTTGTTATCACTCTATAACATGGCAGGGATTGGTCACGCTACCAGAGGAAAACACTTAACGGGGGTCTCCATTACATGTGTTCATGGAGACAGCAAACTATATCTCGTGGTCCAAGTGTTCTTACGGTGGAAAGAAAGTATAGTTGGTAGGGTAGGGAGGAGATGAATTTTGAGACAAATTATGAGCCTTTCCATCAAATGATTTTGGAGGCCAGGAGTGAAACTATGGGCAAGGAGGCTTTACAAGAAGCTCCATACTTTACAAAATAAGTGACTGGGGGTAAGGAAAAGTTGAATCAGACAAAGTTCAAGAAACAAATAAATAATATGATTTATGTGTTCAGAAATTCTACTAATACTGTTTCCATCGCTCCATCCACAGATGGCATATGGGAACGTCACAATATCTTCCATGCAGCAAATAGAGAGGATCTCAGTTTAGTACAGACTTGGGCTCAAACAACTACAGACGTCTTGCTTAAGGTAGGAAAATTTGTTATTGTTAAGAAGGGTTTACTCTATGGAAGTGTTTATAAGGGATGAACGAGTCTCTTACAACTAATAGTTCCACTACATTTCCGCAAACAGATGTTACATCTTGCACATTTTCAGGTGGGGGGTCACTACACATGCATGAAGACTGAGGAATATTTGCAGAGAAAATTTCACTGCCCTAGGATTTCTCTGATATCCGGACATTTTGCACCAGTTGTGAGCGATGCCAACAATTAATGTCCCAATGGAGGGAGATAAGATCTCCTGAGACCTCTCCCTATAATAGGTGTCCCCCTTACCAAATTAGGGATGGACTTAGTAGGACCTCTCTAGCACTCATCAAGGGGATACCAATATATATATTAGTACTAATAGAATATGCCAGAAGATATACGGAGGCAGTGCCCTTAACTAGCATACCAACTCAGGTGGTGGCTCAAGCATGATAGAATTCTTTTCCAGAGTGGGGTTTTCCAAAGAAATCCTAACTGATCAGGGCACACCATCCATGTCATGGTTGATGTCTCAGATCTGTAATGGGTTAGGATACACCACACCAACTACATACCTCCGTACATCACCCACAAACTGATGGTTTAATGGAGAGATCTCACTTCGGAAGAAAGACCTTACTAACAAAATGGTAGCTGATACAGAAAATTACTGAGATAAAAAGCTTTGCTTAGTTCTGTTTGCTATATACAATCATGAACAGGGCTCCACTGTGTTTTCACCCTTCAAACTCCCCTTTGGCATGCACTACTGGATACAATCTGGGAGGAGGAGGAGGAAGGGTGTGAACTTCTACAGTACGTGCCAAGCCTCAATGAAAATGTTCAGAATTTGTGGGAGGAGGTGCAAGTAAATTTGCAAAGAGCACAAGAAAAGCAAAGCCTTGAGTATAAGAAACAAAGTTGAGTGTGACATCTTTTTTTTTGGGACAAATTGTTGGTGCTATTACCTTCCTCTAAAAATAAATTACTGACTTGTTGGCATGGGCCATATGAAGTCCTACAACAGGTGAGCCCTGTCATGTATAAGATATATTTTCCACATAAGAGGTCTGAGGGACAAGTATACCATATTAACCTCCTGAAAGAGTGGGTAGAGACAAATAAAGAGGATCATCCTGATCACCTGACCCTATTAGTTACAACTCCAGATCACCTTTTCCCCTTCTGGGAAGGCAGAGAGCATAGACAAAATACAAACAGGATCTCACTTAATGCTTGATCAAAAAAAACAGTTACAGTCACAGACTCTGGAGGGAGGGACTGATACCTTCCCCTGCATGTCTCCATTGTGGTGAAACCAAAGGCACCTTCATCCATACAGTTCAGCAATGCATAGCACTTACTAGCTTCTGGCAGGGTGTCACGACATGCTTATCTGAAGTATTGGGCTGGGATATACCCCTCTCGCTAAAACTTGTTTTACTCCATATCGCCCTGGGCAAGAGAAACATAGCGAAGGCGTGGAAGGTCCAGGTTCCGCCCAGGCTGGGTTCCTGGAAGGCAGGCCTGGATTGGTGCATGGGCCAAGAATAACCTATATATAAAGCACGGGGTTGCCCACAGAAACACCCAAAGATTTGGACCCCCCCACCACTAACTACAGATGCAGAAACATTGTGATAATGAGGGTTATATAACGAGGATGGTAATGTGGGCTAAATCATGTGTAAGTAGACTCAATGAAAGTGATGGCTGGATCATTAGTATGTTCAGGGCACTGACCATTATATGGTTCCAAGCTGATGTTATTATGCTTGCAGTGTTTTTGGTATGTCATTGTAAATGTTGCTATATTGCAATGGAAGTCATCAGACATGCTGCTACACACCTGGCTCTTTTACTCTGTAACTCTTTTTTAAGAAATGAAGTAGCTTTGCCTGCTGACCTAATAAAAATGTGTTTTGAAAAAAAGTACAGTTACAATAAATAGTATGGAAGTTTGCCTCAGTTTTTTCAGGGAAGACCTCCTTAATTACACACAATATTGTTACTGAGAGTAACAAAGTCTTCTGCCTACGATTGAACAGAATATCGGAATGGCAAATGAAAAGCAGTAGTAGATGAAGTGTTAAAAATGTGGAAAGAAGGTATAATAGAGCCCTCTCATAATGAATGGTATTCCCCTATTGTACTTGAACCAAAACCTGATGGTAGACATAGGTTCTGCATAGATTTCCATCAACTCAAAGCTGTCTCAGCTTTTTTGACACTTATCCAATGACAAAAGTTGATGAGCTTATAGAAAAGGTAGGGAAGGCTAACTTCACGACCTCACTAGTTCTCACAAAAGGATACTGGCAGATTCCCTCAACTGAAACTGCCAAGGAAAGAACAGCCTTCTCTTCTCCCTCTGTGTTATATCATTTTAAGTGGTTACCCTTCAGATTAAATGGGGCCCTGGCCACCTTTCAGCATCTAATGGATAAGATCTTGCGTCCACACAATTAATATGCAACAGCATACCTGGATGACATAGTAGTGTTTAGCTCCTCCTGGCCTCTATATTTACCAGCCGCTGCCCGTGCAGGTAAGAGCGGTGGAGCCAGGTGAGGTGGGGTTTCAACATACGACTGCGAGGGAAAATTAAATAAATAATTGATTTTCACTTGTGGTCGTATGTCGAAATCCCTCCCACCGGTCCCCACCGCCCCACCGCTCTTACCTGCAGAGACCACAGGTGGTATTTACAAATCTAGCAGCCATCCTATCCTCCCTAAAAAACACCAGTGTCCCAGCAAACCGAAGTGCGTTCTTGCCACCGATTCCATTCAGTATTTAGGCCACGCAATCAAAGAGGGACAAAGTAAAGTCATTAAGGACATTCCACCAACACAAAACAAAAAAGCTATACGGTCTTTCTTGGGGCTAGTGGGTTATTAAAGATGCTTCATACCTCACTTCTCACAATTGGCAACCCGTCTCACAAACCTGTTTAAAAACACACAACCCACTTCCATTATTAACTGGAATACTGAACAGCATGCAAGCTTTGAGAACCTTAAAAGACTATTTTGTGATAGTCCCACATGAACATGCCCAGACTTTTGAAAACCTTTTGTGTTTCGAACAGACACCTCTGGAAAAGGATTAGGGGGTATCTTATCTCAACCTGATGACCAAGATCAACTTCATCCCAATATGTATATCAGCAGAAAACTATTCCCCAGAGAACTTCATTATGCCACAATTGAGGAAGATTGTCTAGCATTAAAATTAGCTTTGGAGGCATTACAATACTATTTGTTAGTTCGTAAATTTCTGCTACATACTGATAATGCTCCTTTATTCTGGCTGGCCATCCATGGAAGACACCAATCCTTGTATCCTGAGATGGTTTTTAGCTGTACAACCCTTTTACTTTCAGCTACACCACCAGGTGGGACTCTAACTTCCATGGGTTGACTATTTGTCTTGGGATACAACTATTGCTTGGCCCAATCGGCCAATCCTGGGATGGAGGATCTATAATGAGAATTCCAATATGGCAACCGTGAAAATGGAGTGGGCAGATAGTGCACTAGTTGATGAAAAATGGCCCTAAAGGCTATAACGAATCAAAAAGTAAGAGAAGGAAACAAAAAGTGAAAGGCGTGTTAGAGCGGTAGAGTCGGCCTATGACTCTGAATTGAGAATGCGGGCAAGCAAATGAAATGGAGGAGGAAAGAGAGGATGTGTGCACGGAGCTTGTCAAGGAAGCAGTAGAGGCAGAGAAGGAGGACCGAGATCACAAGACTACTCAGGACAAGCAGTCAGAGAAGAAGACAATCCCAGAAGTGACCAGGATGTATGAACGGGAAGGAGGCCTGGAGGACCGGACAGCTGCAGCATTGTTCCTTGGGCCGCAGCTTAAGGCACGTGTAGAAATCTCCCGTATTTGCATGTTTACGGTGGTAGTAGGGCAAACAGGTAGAATAAGGTTGGCCCATTACACTTATATTTGAAGACGTCAGTCTGGGCGGGGTTTATTTCCCAAATGACCCCCTAGAGTGAGAGTCTCCACTGTGTGAGACACCTAGGTGTTGGTGATGGAATTAACATTGAACTAATTGAGTAGACCAATTAGGTACCTCTGTTTTTCTCCAGAGTGCTACTGCCAAAATGCCACCTTGAGAAGAAGACAGACATAGTAGAGGAGGAAACAGTTGAGCAGAAGGATCGAAGAAGACGTTCTGCTGGACTGCCTTACTCAAATACTTACAGATACTTGTCTTTTGGTTAAAATAAGAACATGAAGAGAGTGTTATTTTACATCGAACCTCGAGTCTTACAGCGTGGTAACTCATTTGCAAAAGGGATACCTTCCACTTTGGGAATTGAGGGGGCTGGAATAGGCAGAGTTGGCAGTGGTACAGAAAAGAAACTTTTAAATTAGAGGAACTTTTTTTTCGAGGCAGCCCTGTATCCTTTAAGGAAATTAGATTGTTTAAAAAAAGTGTTCAGCACTAAAAAACCTGACTAATTAATATTAATTAGGGAGACTGCAATTTGCAGGTCACTACCAACGGCTAAAGTCACAGGGATGGTAGTGTGCTGACCCTTGCCTGTCACCATCCCTGTAATTGTTGCCAGTTGCAGTGAAGCGCAAATTGCCACCTACCTAATTAATATTCAATAGGCAGATCATTCTGTGACTCACTACAATTCCCTGTTTTACAAATTGCCCTGTTAGTACATAAATTGGCTCAAAAAATCATATCAGTTGGTGCAGAATATACAACAGCTTTTTGCAAATCCAAACTTAGGTCATCCGCCTTTGATGAGATAAATCCTCTGCTTTTATTACCTCCAAAGAGACTGTTGAACATTTTAATTTTATTTTGTCTGCTCCTTTTTTAGGAACCAGAATTTTTACTGGTTAAAGCTGGTCTCTTGTAATTACAATGTTAGAGATATGAAGAGTTAGTTCTCAGTAAATCGACTATTGATCTAAGCATATTTTTGCAGTCTTAACATTGTTAAGAGCAGCTGTTTGAAGGGGAATGAAGTGCATTACATTAGCAGTGTAATGTAGCTGCAGGTGTTAGAGTGGAATTTGAAGGTTAGATCAATAGGCTGTATGAATTCTTAAACAAATGTTGGCCTGCTATAATAAAGGTTGCTGTATCCCTTGAACTTGTGATATAGTTTGCAATATTTAGACACTGCTAAAAAAATGTTGCTGGCTATTATTGTGTTTTTTCTTAGATTGATTTGTGGCAGCAGTGCAAGTACATCAAACAGAATATATGGCCTGATCAGGATGGCGGTGAGACTGCCACCGACAGGCTGTCTGTGGAGGTCTCTCCTCCATCTGAACCATGTTTACCGCCTGCCACGTTACGATGGTGGGTGGAGGGGTGGCAGTCGGAAAGACCAACTGCCATGCATCCGACGGGCTCCTTGAGCCCACCGGTGCAGTGGAGGGAGTTGTAGTCCCTACCATGTAAGCGGTACCTGCAATTCACTGCTGTAGGGAATACAATGTCCCCATTCCCCCCTGGCCCTCCGATGTGGGCACTGAGGGGCACCATATGCCCTGGCACCATGTGGCAGGCACTGCATGGTGCCTGCCACGTAGAGCAGAGATGTGTAAAGTGATCCCTTTTTGTATTGCATCATGTGCTGCAGCCAGCAGCACCTGACACAATACAAAAGATAGGCATTGCGTCCACAGTGGTGGCGGTCACATCATAATGCTTCTTACGAACCCTGACAGCCTCTGTGAATGATGAGTTGCCTCAATTGAATTTAGAAAAGCTCCAAACTGCATATTCAAATTCAAATTTCGTTTTAAAAAAAAATGTATATGTGTTTGTGAATTAAATAAAATGTGTCATCAATTGTGGATTTATTTGAATGTATTTTTCTGTATTTGTTACGAATTGTTTGCGGTTCAAATTATCAACACTGCTTAGGCTGTGGCCCTCAGCTACCAGTCATGACTCAGTGGGCGGTCCCTGGATTCCATAAATGATTAATTGAGGGTCCCCAGAAGTCAAAAGGTTGAAAACCACTGCTGTGATATAATAGAAGATGAACTCTCCAGGAAAAAGCTTCCAAGTTTCCCTATCTCAAGCAACTGTAAATAATCTTGTCCGTGTTTTACTCTCTGTTGTCTGGTGCTTGCAGCTTTGTTTATGCTTTAAACGGTTTACATTTAAGGATTCAATATACCAAAATCCAATACAACCAGAGTGACTGAGCTATTTGTCCTTTAAAAAAATATGAAACACTCACACACGGTCCCAACCCCTGTGCCCTGTCCCACACTTGGAAGCCCACCAAGGGGTGAATCTCAAAGGTGAGCACTGCCAAAGTGAACTAATATAGCAGCTTGGAAATTTAACATTGGTCACAACTGGATATGATTTCAAAAGTTGTTTGAGGACTTCACCCCAAAGAATTATAAAAGATGCTATGGTAAATAGTGATTTTAAACATTGGTCAGGTAAAAAGTAGAAAAAAAAGCAGTATGCACGTTTTAAACAAACGCTGCACTGGGCCATATGGGTACATCTTAAGGTATCTTCTTGGAAATGTAATGGTTATGGTGAATTGTGCACTTCAAAGCACATAAACTCACTGATTCTGGTCACCACCTTGCTGCTCCCCCACAAGGAAGTCCATTTTACACCACGGTGGTTTTGCTAAATTGACTAAAAATTAATACGATGGAAATATCACTGACAGATGGACTGGATGCTCTCCTCGAGGATCCTCCGTGATATGTTCTAGTAAAAAAAAGTCAGATGATGTCCATGTCTGCCGTGTGTTGGGCACTGGACATTATACTTTTTCTCATATTTCTCTCATATGCTCTTTAATATTGATCAATCTTCATCCTAGTTAGGGGTCCATGAAAAAGTCAGTACTCGAATATAAAAATAAAAATCTTAGTGAATGCTTTTGGAAACCATGGAATTCTTTCATACACCAGGGCACGTCCATGCACGAGTGCTCCTCCAAATGTTGTATGCCTTTCTTTTTTTATTACCGTGGGTCTGATGGTTGCCTTGTGGAAAATCTGACACTCAAAACTGTAGACCTAAGGCAGGAGCTTGTTGTGGTCCAGTGCCTATGCTCCTTGTGTCAACTATGTCAATCAAATCAGGAGGCACTGTTCCATCAGAGGGGTGCGAGTTAGACGGCAGGGTTTATTTAGGCCTTGTACGCCAGGATACACACTGTGGATAGTATCCCTCAGTTCACTTTCACTTACACTTCACAATTTACTTGGTCCTGAGGAAGCGCCACGGATCTGGTAGGACCACAGGGACGCGAAACATGTCAACCTCATTGTAGTTACCTTTGGTACATTTTGCCCATCAAGGTAACACCGAACCTACGGGTTTTTAAACCTGTCAAGGGTGCCACCCCATTCATTAAAAGTACCCTTTGAGCAACCCGTAGACTGGTATAGAATCACTCTGCACACACCACTGCACCACTTTTTTTAGGACCCACACTACACACCTGCATGCACCATACGGTGTTTTGTCTCAAAAGATCTCCGCCAAAGTGACCCTTTGGGGGACCCGTAGGGCATTACAGCGCCGGCCCGACGAGGAGCAAAACGCCCGATGATGAAGCATGACACCTCTCGGGGTGTGTGAGGGCAACAAGAGACAAGCTCTGCTTTTCCCTTCGACACATGGGTCTCTCCTAACCTAGGACCCTCTTTACATTCCTGTCTTCTTTTTTCATTGAGTGGGTGATTACTCGCACCCCTCTGATGGAACAGTGCCTCCTGATTTGATTGACAAAGTATTTGTGCAACACTTCAAAGTAATAAAGTGAAAACACCACTTAAAAAGGATCCCACAACAATGTAAAAAATAGAGTCATTTTTAATAAATAAAACAAAAACAAAGTGACAAAGTGACAAAAATCCAACCAGTAGAACAAGAGATCTGCAATTTTAAAGATTTTAGTGAAAGTAGTACCAAAAAGCATAAAGCATCCACTGTGGATATCTGATTGCACCAGCCTGGGAAAAAGTCACAAGTTTAGGCTGGCTACAGAGACCCTGTTAGACCCACTGAGCAAAATGACTTACATCCTGGCTTATGGAGCATTGTGATGATCCACATCGAAGATACATCGTGCCGCCGAAGCAATGTGGTGGTTCAGAGATGCCATGTGAAGACCTGCATAGTTGACGATCCGTCAAGTAAGTCTTGCGCTGTGAAGTCCAGGGACGAGGATGCGTGACTCAGTCAGGGCGATGCATCATTTTCTCAGGAGCTGTGATTCTGTGAGGAGAAGTCTGCATCCTTGTCAAGGATGCTGTTGATGAGGAACACAATTGCCTGCACAGAGGATGCGCCATACAGCAGCAGTTTCATAGAGGATGTGGGTTGTAAGGGCAATTTGGGAATTTGCGAGGGTTCCAATCCATACAGCAGCAGCTATGTGTCAGTTCTGCTCGGGGTTGCACTGCGCAGCAGAAGAGATGTGTCAGTTGCGCTAGGTCCACAGGGGCTGGCAGAGTACCTTAGGCCTACTTTGAAGAGTACAGGACTGGGGTGGTACCACTTGGCAGGGTAGGCTCACAGATGGCAGAGTCTAGGTGCTAGGGTCAGTGTTGTTGGAGCCTTCTGTTCCTGACGCTTATTTCTGAAGGACAGTCAACCAGCCCTCATTGTCACTATGGGGTTTTGGGTTCAAAAGATGCAGGTCCAGTCCTTATCACCAAGGTAAGAAAACAGAAGGCAGCAGGTCAGCAGAGCAGGGCAGCAGTCCTTCACAGCAGTTCAGCAGAGTGGCAGTCCTTTCAGCAGCACATCATTCCTTCCTCCTGGTACAGTCTTCACAGGTTAGGTGTACTAAAGAGGTGGTGTCTGAGGTCCAATAATTATACCTGGTGTCCTTCCTCTGGAAGGTTGGAGAAGCTTCTATACATTTTCTTTTGAGTCCCCATGCATCCTGCCTTCCCTGCCATGACTCTAACTACCGGGGGTATGCATCTCTTTGTGTGGAGATAGGACACAGCCTATTCAAGTGTAAGTGGGGATGTATCCAGCTCCTCCTTCCCATCCTGCCAGTAATGGCCCATCGAGGCACACCTAAGTACTCTTTGTGTGGGTGGCTGTCTAGGAGGAATACATGAAGCTTAACTGTCAACTGTACGTAGTCATGTGTCCCAGAGACAGGTTGCAAGTGCTTAATGGCTAAGGCAGGAAAATGCAAATTTCTAAAATTGGCATTTTTAAAATTATAATTTAAAATTCACCATAAGACAGGACTTTTCATTACAATTCTGAAGACACCAACCATGAACTGGTTACCTGCTCCCATTTGGAAATTACAGATTATTAAATGTAATAAGGTAATCACAAAGTTATCCTATGGGAGTGGTAGGCCTTGCAGTTGCGAAAAACAAATGTAAGAGTTTTGCCCTACCAAGACATGTAAAAAATAAAATTGCATGTCTTACTTTTTAATACATTGAACCCTGTTTAATGCCTGTTTAAGAAAAATCCTAGGAGTGACTTATATGTATTAAAATGGAAGGTCTGGGCATGGCAAACGGTTTATTTTGGCAGGCCGCTATAGCAATTTAAAACTGCACATACAGTCTGCAATGGCAGGTCTAATACATGTTTAAAGTGCTATCTAAGTGGGTGGCATAATCAGTGCTGCGGGACCACTAGTAGCATTTAATTTACAGGCCTTGGGCACAGGTAGTGTCTCTTTATTAGGGACCCACATGTAAATTCAATATGTCAATTGGGTACAGCCAATGTTGCCATGTATGTTTTAAGGAGTGTGCACATGCGCTTCAGCACTGTTTAGCGATGGTAAAGTGACAGAGTCCTAAGGCCAACAAAGCCAAGATCAGCAAACATTGTGGGGGTAAGAACAAAAAGTTTGAGGGAAGACCACCCCTAAGGTTGACAGGTTTAACATAGTGACACTGGTAACGGTTCAGACCACATCAGTCACTAGATTGTTTATCTATTGCCTTTTGAATTACAGCATTTTCTGATTAGATGTGTACATCTACCTAAAAATGACTTTGCTACAGTGTCAGGGCTGGTTGATCAATCCTTCAGTTTTACATTTTCTAATTTTATAGTTACACTTTCATTTCTTTGCTTCTCCTGTTTATATTTAATTGTTTCTTGAGAAGATCCCTACATCTCTCCAGGCAGTGCTAAAAGCTCGCTTGCTTCCCACATATTTAATCTGCAGTGTGCCGCATCCTACATGACCACTTCCTCTAAACTAGGAGACCACCATGGAATGCTGATGTCCACAAAGAAAAACTGTTTTACCATTCTAAGGTGGCCAACATGTTGGTTATAAATGTGGCAGCCAAACTTGAACTTTAAAACAATGCTGGATTATTTACAATATGTTTGCAAGACAGATATTTGTTATGGCAAGCATATGTCCGCTGTGTTTAGACACAAGTACATATATATTTTTTCTATTTGTGTTCTTTTAATTTATCTTGCATATGTTGTTGAGTTTGTGTGTGATAAACTGTTGTCATGTCAGAGAGTGTATGCAAGAATGAGTCAGTGGATGGAAGAATGTATATAAATATGACTAACAAGGTGCAAGTATGATGACTCATTGAGTTCCTAAAACCATTGATGACACACAAGTCATGTTCATTCATAATTCAGACATATTGGCAATGTCAGTGTTTGTTGAAAATGTTAGCCTGCAAACTTCCAGTTTGAAAATTAATTTTCATGTCAGTACTAACAGTGCCAGTTTCACTAAATCACCCTGGCTGCAAGACAGCTCAGTGCCTCTGTAACAGCTATATTAAGTGCCATGAAACCTCTTTTGCGTGCCAGCAATTTAGAGTACATTGTATATTTCCTCAAGAAGATTTTCTGAAGTATGTTTTTTCAATCACAAAAGCATCCAAACCAGGGCCGTGACATTCTGAGTGGCCTATTCGGAAGGTTAAAAGCAAAATTGAACATCAGTTTCTGGAGAGTAAATTTTCTGTTGTTGTCCCTATAAGATTATTTGGTTTCATTTCTTCAGATGTAAATGGAACATTGCAATGAAAAACCAAACTGCCTGTAACTTCTATGGTATAAAAAAAATGTAGTCACTAATTTTGTCCGCGTTAAGAACAGACTTGCCTTTGACCTGATTAACAACATTGCATTTAGTGAAATTAACATCAGCAATAGTCAGTGTACTTGCAAGTTTCAAGTTTATTTTATTCATTCTCAGCTAATAAAAGCCATTGCACGTTTGTAATGAAAAAAGTTGTTTAAGTCATTTAAAACTGGGAAAGGGAGTGACCAACTTAGATCTAGTGGCCAGGCAGTTATAAAATATTCAGTTGAAAGATAAAATACACGTTTCGAATGCATCTCGCAAAGCAGTAATTAATAAATAAACATGGTAATAAACGTTTCCGTGGCATAATTATAAAACCATTGAAATTACAAATTCATTGTTATTTAAAATAGTTCAGACAGACTTCGATCAATATATTTCCTTAAACATTCTTAGTCAGTGTAATTCATTGAGCTGTGGGTAGCTTTGTGCATTTAGAGCTCAGTCCGCCATTTCTTCCATCATTGTGAAAGTTAAAGTGCCAGTGCGTTGACCGGTGACGTGGTTCTATACTGAAGTAATTTTACCCTGGTCTTTCATAGACCTTTAGTGGGCATACGCCATTGTTACGTGTAAGGCAGTGCTTCATGTATGTATACGTTTGTGATGCAGGGAGAATCTAATACATGGAATTTTATGTTCCAGAAAAGACCGGTGGAGTGACGACTCTTAGCATTTAGTCGACTTTGCTTCGAAATTTAACCAGACCGCAGATGGCTTGAGGATGAGGGTCGTTTAGCAAAAAATCTATAGCTGTCTGAATTGTACGGGTACCTTGTTTGAGCCATACTTGATAGAGGAGTTTCTGAATACCGTCAATTAAAACTGGGCAGATGCAGAGTAGATGAGCTACATTTTCTTGTGATTGACTGCATAGCCGACACACATTTGATGCTGGGCACGGGGACCAGGAAGATAATAGGTCCAGGGATGAGAAAATTCCAATCCTGATGTGGCAATACTTGATTTTGAAATGCCCCACGAAAGTGTCAGTGAGATATTTTTGCATATTGTTTTTGTTATAAATTCTCCGTATGAGACAGGCATGCTTTCTAGTCATCAGGGACCGGCGGTCTTTCAGAAATGAAGCTTTTACAATTGCTCTGTTTAACACCTTTTTAAAATTGTGGTGTGAAAGATTTTGGATCCAAATCCTGATGTGGCAATAATTGATTTTGAAATGCCCCACGAAAGTGTCAGTGAGATATTTTTGCATATTGTTTTTGTTATAAATTCTCCGTATGAGACAGGCATTCTTTCTAGTCATCAGGGACCGGCGGTCTTTCAGAAATGAAGCTTTTACAATTGCTCTGTTTAACACCTTTTTAAAATTGTGGTGTGAAAGATTTTGGATCCAAATCCTGATGTGGCAATAATTGATTTTGAAATGCCCCACGAAAGTGTCAGTGAGATATTTTTGCATATTGTTTTTGTTATAAATTCTCCGTATGAGACAGGCATTCTTTCTAGTCATCAGGGACCGGCGGTCTTTCAGAAATGAAGCTTTTACAATTGCTCTGTTTAACACCTTTTTAAAATTGTGGTGTGAAAGATTTTGGATCCAAATCCTGATGTGGCAATAATTGATTTTGAAATGCCCCACGAAAGTGTCAGTGAGATATTTTTGCATATTGTTTTTGTTATAAATTCTCCGTATGAGACAGGCATGCTTTCTAGTCATCAGGGACCGGCGGTCTTTCAGAAATGAAGCTTTTACAATTGCTCTGTTTAACACCTTTTTAAAATTGTGGTGTGAAAGATTTTGGATCCAAATCCTGATGTGGCAATAATTGATTTTGAAATGCCCCACGAAAGTGTCAGTGAGATATTTTTGCATATTGTTTTTGTTATAAATTCTCCGTATGAGACAGGCATTCTTTCTAGTCATCAGGGACCGGCGGTCTTTCAGAAATGAAGCTTTTACAATTGCTCTGTTTAACACCTTTTTAAAATTGTGGTGTGAAAGATTTTGGATCCAAATCCTGATGTGGCAATAATTGATTTTGAAATGCCCCACGAAAGTGTCAGTGAGATTTTTTTGCATATTGTTTTTGTTATAAATTCTCTGTATGAGACAGGCATGCTTTCTAGTCATCAGGGACCGGCGGTCTTTCAGAAATGAAGCTTTTACATCTTAAAATTGTGGTGTGAAAGATTTTGGATCCAAAGTTCGTTGACTCTTTGCAGTTTGAGTGCTTCATGCAAGGCAATGGGCCAACAGTTTTCAAAGATTGAAAAATTTGTTTCAGATATCTCTTGCCAGATTAGATTTTTCAGGGTTCCTTCATTAGCAGCCTGTGCGGCTTGTATATATTTAAGGATACAGGCCTTTTGTGCCAGGACTTGATTGTGTGACCTGAATTCTAGTTGAATTTGAGTGGTCTTGAAATAATTTTGAAGTTCTGAAAACTTGGCTCTGGGATTTGTTCAGAAAGGAGGCAAGCTTGCAGGGGAAGGCTTCTGAGCCATAAGCCAATGTGGGGATTAGTTTGTTTTTTAACATCTTCAGCAATGGCTCTAGAGTAGCATTCTTCGTGTGATTAAGGATGGTTTTGAAAGTGAATTGTCGAGCTGCAAACTTTGGTTTAAGTGCTTTCTCATGGGTTAAATGCCCTTCCTTGTCATAGAGCCAACATCCAAGGTACTTGTAGCTGGGGGCTCTGGACAGTCTGTGGTTGTTAAGGTACAATGTGCTGGGTTTTTTCCTTTTCTGTCCAAATATCACATTGGTCTTCTCAAGATTCACTGTCAAGCCGCTCGTAGTACTGTGTGCAGATAAGTCATCAAGCAACCTTTGCAGCAACCTCACTGTTTGGATCATAAGAACAATGTCATCCGTGTTTAGTAGGGAAGTAATGTGTCGATGCCCCAGCTCTGGTGGATCGCTGACAATCGCGTCAAGTGCAGGGGCCAAATCGCTCAAACATAGGTTGAAGAGGGCTGGTGCCAAAACACATCCTTGTTTGTTTCCTTGTTCTATCCTGATCTTGTTAGAGATAATTGAGTTATTATCTAATTTGACTCTAGCCCATGAGTTAGAATAGAGCACTTGAATGCCTCGGAGTAAAGGCTCCAGAATGCCCCCGTGTTTTAATTGTTGCCACAGAAGTTCGCGTTGGACGCGATCAAAGGCCTTGCTGAAGTCTACGAAAAAGCCATAAAAGAGTTGATTTTTCGGTATCAGTGTACTTGCACATCTGACTATTGTACCTCTGGTTAAGACATCTAATTAAGAGATACGCATACTTCAACTCCATGTGCCGTAAATGAGAACAGCAGACACACTGTAAATATGAAAACAAACTGTCCTTCCACTCCTCCTGTCTCTTTATGGCCAGTTAAAGGAACATGTAAATCGCCTTAGTGTTGCTTACAACTTTCAACAACTCACAACATTTCCAGAAGCAGGACTGGAAATTTGTAAGCATCCCAGTTTTCTACACGTGCTTGTGCAAATGCTTTGTGAATATAATTTTTGCAAATGCAATAATACATGTATGTATTTGTTTACGTGAAAGTCTATTGAAGAAGTGCAAATAAACTTGCTAACCTTCATGTTACGTTCTCTCCATTGCGTAGGAACCCTTTTACTTGAAGTAGTCAAATGCCCTTATTGGAAAGAGATGTATTTACTTATTCACTTGGCCCTAGTTCATTTCTGACTCTTTCCAAATCAGGAAAGAATCGGAGAGGAATTTGTGTGTAGTAGCATAAGTACTTTTGTTGGTTGGCACAGACTCATAGGGCATTAATGCCCTACAACATTTACTCTCAGTTGTGATTCATACATTAAAAACGCTCTGACTCTGTTATTACTTTATTTTATTAGAACAAAGTAAATTTTTGTATTTCTTTTTTAAAATAGTCAATTAATATGTGGTATGTGTTAGCCAAACTTACACTTACAGAGAGCTTTGTAAATCAGCTTTTTGGAACCCAACTATGGAGAAATCGCAAACTACAGATATGTTGCAGGTGTCTTAAAGAAAGGAAAACTCAGGAAGATGCAATCCTTCTAACGAAGTCAACTATTTCAAGAAATGAATCAACAAAGCATGGAACCATCCAAACGTCCTCTTCCACATCACAAAACAGTGCATGAGCCCAGCTGGCTCCCATGCCCAAAACCATTGCCAACTTCTTATTAGTGAAAGTACAGAAGATTCCCAACATTTTAAATTCCTCCCAAAAACCTACCTCCTTTTCATTTTCATATCAGAAACATCGTTGCCAAATGGTTTTCCTTCAAAGGAGCAGATGCGGGACGCAACACCAAACCACTCAAATCACTGCAACTGCCAACCCTACGTAAGGCCAAGACCCCGTTACTACTTATGTAGTTCAGACCTGCGTTAAGGACATCTCACTGCTAATAATAATAGTCAACACCTCACTAGGAGAAGGCTTTTTCGGCATAGTTCATCCAACTCACACCCATACTCAAGAATCCAAACGTCGAGTGAAATCTAGAATTTCAGAGCAATTATTCAGCTGCCAAATCCAGTGGAAATTTTTGAAAAAAATATCACTAACTAAGTAATAGTTTACGTATCCAAAAACAATCTTCTCAACAGGTTCCAATCCAGGTTCAGGCCGATATGCCCTGTAGTGCAACACAAATTCAGTGCATTGGTTTTTGAAGAACTTACCACATCCCTTTCTTTATGTCTGCTGCAAGTAGAGGTTTGTATCGACACAAAGCCTGGTATGACTATATTAGTAGGGCAGGTAGGTCAGACTTTTCACCAAAACATGAGGGCATTTGTGCTGATCCACACCAATAATGCGCTATTGATTAAAAAGCAATGCAAACGAGCAGAAGCCGTTTTTATGATGAGAAAAGAACACTTTTTTTTAGCACAAAACAATTTTGTGCTGGATAATTAGTACCACAGTCTGCTTTGGGTGGCTTTGCCTTGATTTGTCCTGGTTCAAAGTCTTATTAATTCTAGGCCTAAAAGTCATGTATGAAGTGGCAGCCTTGGTATACGTCTGCTAGATCTGTTAGCAAAGTCTGACTCTGACACCAGTAAACACAGCTTGCTACTAAACATTCTCTCTTTAAGAATGAG
Organism: Triturus cristatus; assembly: GCF_964204655.1. Taxonomy (NCBI): domain Eukaryota; kingdom Metazoa; phylum Chordata; class Amphibia; order Caudata; family Salamandridae; genus Triturus; species Triturus cristatus. The sequence continues at coordinate 722,783,357 of NC_140582.1, forward strand.
GATAGACAGTGAACTAGTCCAGATCAGTCTTCAGCTTTGCGAAAGGTTTAGAACTTTATGATACTGTCTAAAGTGTGGCATGTCACAAGGCTCAATCCTCTCACCACAGCAGTGGCGGCCGGTAGTTTGAGCAGGAAGGGGGAGATGGCTGGTCACACATGCTCACATACACATTCATCCACACCACCTTGTATTTAGAATCATGCATACATACAACTACCATTGGCAAGCATGCTCACACACCCATTCACAACTCACTCACAAATACACATACATTCCTACATAAACACACACATGCACACAATAAACAATAACAATCTTTACCTCAGAGGTTCCTGGAGGATTGGGACTGTTGCCTCCTCTTATTGGGTCAGCCAGTGAGAGGAGGTGGCAGTCCATTACTCGTCATGGAGTGGGATGGGGTCAGTGAGAGTTGCTGTCTTAACCACACTATGTGACATAGTGTCACTGATTGACACTTGACCCTAAGCACTCCAGGTCTTAAAACTGAACCAAGTCCAAAGCTATCAGTGACGCTCCCACTAGTTATGAGGGGAAGGTCCTCCAAGCACTTTACAGGGCTAAGGAGGTCACACCGATAGGGCTGTAACATCTTCAGCCCAGCAAAGTTCGGTTCAGGCAGACAGTCGTCAGCTCATTTAGTGCATGTACAGTGGCTGCCTGACCTGGACACAAAGAGAGTCTGTCAGACTGACCTTTACTCTGCCTGACAGACACTTTTTATGTCTGAAAAAAGGTGAAAGTGTTGGTCCCCTCTGCCCTGAAGGATGGGCAACTGCTCCCCCACACCTATTTTACTTATTCATGCAACCTCCAAGCTTGATAGTCCAAGATTAGAATGTTTACTTAGCTCTGTACACTAATGAGTATCAGTTACAACTCAGTCTCCTAAATATCAAACATAAAAGCCTGAAAAACATGTCCTAGAAAATCTAAAGACCTGGATGAATGATTTCATTCTGAAACTAAACCAAAACAATACAGTGTTATTTCTTCTCTTCTTGCAACACAAACTTGCATGGCCACTAAACTGCAAGTTCATTTTTGAGCATTTCTGAACCACCCAAGCTTTCTGGTGGGAGTCACCAAAATGCAAATGGTGAGCCAAACTAAAAAGTATGGGAAAGAGGTTTGGGATGAGAGCAAGGAAGAGTTGATCCTGCATGGACCTGTCCATTTAATGATATGTCTGTGATTCTGTATATTGTTAGCCATGTTACCTGTACAGACAAGGGACACATTATTATTAAATCACATTGACACTTAATGCATGAGATACAGTCAAGACACAGAGTTTCACAAGTTGCATCACCTTAGTCATACCTGTGGTTAGACATTGCACAACGTCCAGTGCTTAGGATTAGCGAACTACCCAAGCCCCCACTTTATGATGGGAGCCTCCAAAAGTTAAATAGTAGCTTGATCTGGGAAACTGGAAATGAAGGCTGGAATGAGAGAGAGGATACTGTATTCATGATAATAGTACATTCAGCAGTGACTTGCCTATTTTCAGATATGTCTATGAATGCGTACATGGTCAGCCATATAACCTGCACAAACGAGGGGCACATAACTAGGATTTTACACTCTCTACAGAATACACTCATTACACATTCAGTTTCACAAACATCCAAGGCATACCTGTGATTAAACTTTCTATAACTTGCAACAAGGGCTTTCACATGCACTATTACGTAAGTAATGTAATGTAATTTAATTTTATTTTCTAAAGCGCGCAACCATCTGAAGGTGTCTTAGCGCTTGCGCTTATCCCCAGTAGGCTATCAAAGGCTAAGCAGGTCAATGAGGTTAACTGTGTGACTCAACATAAAGCCAGGTTTGTAGCTGCCTCCTAAATTGCATCAGATTGGATTTAGAGCACAACGTTAGAGGCAGAGAGTTCCAAAGTTTACTAGCACAGAAGGAGAAACTCCTGCAACCCCATCTTGCCTTGTTTATTCTGGGGACAGTTACCATTCTGGCTGAACTGGATCTGAGAACACGGCTGGGAGAATGCCAGGAGAATGTTTTCTGAAAATATTCTGGTCTAGTACGGTGAAGGGCTTTATGGACCAGACATAATGGTTTGAAGTTGATCCTTTTCCTAACTGGAAGCCAGAGTAGACCTACAAAGATTGAGAAATGGCGCAAACCTAGGAATTTTCAAAAGCAGTCTGACAGCTGTATTTTGCAGAGATTGACTTTTTTTTCACCAGATGCTTATGGGTGTCCAGATACAAAGCATAATAATAGTCAATCCTTGTGATAATAAGCACCACAATAACTGTCTTTTGCCATTTCAAAGGAATGAATGGAAAAATCTTTGAATTCCTGAGCAGGAAAAAGGATGAGGAGGTGATTTCGTTTATGTGCTCTGAGGAGCACAGTTTGGTGTAAAAAATGATTCCTAATTTGCTGGCTTTTTGAGCAGGAGAAGGAGGGGAGCGGAGCCAAGATCAGATGGCCACCAAGAAGCAAGACTTCAGTTGTATCTGAGTTTAGCTTCAAATATTTACTTTGCATCCAATTTGCAATGTGAGACATGCAACTACAAAAATGTTTTGTCTCCTCTTCAACATCAGATGATATTGGCACCACAATTTGTGTGTCATCTGTGTAGGAAAATACTGCAAAGCCAAAACTGCGGATAAGATTGGCCAGTGGGGTAGCATAGATAATAAAAAGCATGGAGCTAAAAAATAAATAAAGCATGGAGCTAAGAAAGGACCCCTGAGGCATCGCAAAAGGGAGGTAGAAGGGGTCTGAGATAAAATGTCCCTGCACAACTACCTGCTCCCTCTCACACAAGAAAAAGCTCAGCAGAGCCAATGCTGGATTCCTAAAGCTGAGTGTCTGGCGCCGGTTAATAAGTAGTGAGTGGCTGAACATATCAAAGGCGGATGATAGGTCTAGTAAAATCACTGCTGCCTTTCCACCCTTGTCAACCTCCATTCTCAGTCCTTCAGCGGCTGCCACCAGGGCAAACTCAGTACAGTGGTTAACTCTGAAATCATACTGTGAGGAATCAAAAATCTGGTTAGCACCCAAAAAGATAGAATTGCATAATTCATCGCTCTCTCTAGTATATTGGCTAGAAGGGGTAGGTGGGATATAGGGCTATAGCTTTTTACATCTTGCGGATCCAGTGAAGGTTTTTTCACCAAAGGAAAATTAGAGGTTTTTTTCCCGATAGCTGGGAACTGCCCTGTGACCAAAAATGTATTTAGTAAATCCATTAGAGGACCAGCTACTGTCCTGGAAATCTCATGCAAGACATGTGGAGGACAGGGTTCCAAAGAAGCCCCCGACTTGGTAGAATGAATAATATTGATCCATTTTTCTTTTGCAAATAAGGTGAATTATTCAAAGTTTATAGAGTCAGTGCCCTCGTAGGATTGTTGAGTGTTCACAACCCTGACTGTGGCCAAATCTTCCTCTACACAGATAGTATTCTGATTGTGAGAGGCTGGCCTGGTATATGATGGCCACTAATGTAAGTGGGCACCTTGCACCAGTCCCGACAACCCTAATGGTGATTTAGGGGGTCTCAAACAAACTTAGAAAGCTATCCAAGTGGTTGCTGTGAAGGGCAGCCTTCAGGCTTAGTCTTGAAGGAGTGTGAAGCAGCTTGTTTTACCAGAATGCAATCTGATGGTATAGATTAAATGAAAAGGAAAGACTCAAAGTATGTATAATAATATGTATTTATTATACAACACTCTCTAGTACATTACAGTATCTCCTACACAGAGATAGACACAAAGCATAAAATACTTTAGCAAAGAAATCATAGTAAACAGCACTAATACAGAGTGGGCGGGGGGATCAAACCATATACTCAGAAAGTGGTATAGGAACCACGACTCGAGTAAGGACAATGTTGAGAGGATGTAGAATTGCTAGGGACCCACAGAACCACCCAAGGTAAGTAGATAAGGACCCCACAGAGAGCGTGTCCAGTGTGTGAACACGACAGCGTGCTTCATAAAAGTCTATGTGCAAGTTGTGGTTGGAATTTTAAAGATTGGGGACCCTTCCCAGTGGATCCTGAGGAAACCCCATGGAAGACAGAAGGTTGGAGAGACACCCCACCCATTGATACTGTGTTACTCATGTTACCTATCCCAGGGAAGTCGGTGCATAGGTATGAAATGGTGTCAGAAACCGCTGTCAAACCCAATGGAGGACTTAAGGAAAGTGCCGCCGCAGGAAGAGGAGAAAGTGTCAGGAGGAATCCAAATGTGGATTCTTGAAGAGGAGTACCTGAAAGCAGAGGGGACAGTGTCTGTGACACTCGGGAATGACCAGGAGACTTGGGAGACCGGGACCCTCCGATGTCGGGTGCTTCAGGAAGGATGATGGTGACATTGACTCAGTGCACAGGGGTTCGGTTAATAAAGCCCCGTGAGAGATTCTGACCTCAAACTCAGTGAGAGGACAGCTCGGGCCTCGAGAGATGTAGATAACCACCACCTGTGTTGTTGAACCCTCCAGAGTCCGCAGGAGCTCGGGATCAGCTGACCAGTCAGCAGTGTTGAGGTTCCTGCGAATGCAAGGAAGAGACTCCTTTACTTTAAGGGAGATTATCTTCAAGTCTCTTGCGTGCTCCACAGGTTCTGCACGGATCCAATATGGTGCACAGGCACAGACGATGCAGCGAGCTGAAAGGGAGACAAAGTCAGGCCCAAACGAAGTCCAGCGAAGTCCAGAGTGCCCAGACGGTAAAAGTGCAGTGGTCTCAGTTCTGAATCTTGTCCATGACGAATCTAGGGACCTGCACCCAGATAAGCTCTTAAGTAACCTAAGGAAAGGGTTGGGAAGATTCAGGGGACCCTCCCAGGGGAGGGTCTGGACAGGGGGGAGAATACTAACATGCCCTTTGTCCAGTTTCGTGCCAGAATGGGAGCCAACGGCTCCCAGGACTGGTTTGAACTAGACTATGCACAGGGACACCAAGTGTGCCCCTCATGCAGACTTTCAGGCCCTGGCAAGTGCACTCACCCAGCCCTAATACACTAAATCCTGTCTGGGAGGTGGTCACACCTCCCTTTGACAGGATGCCTATTGTTCTGCTTTCTCTGCTCGTACTTGGCTCAGCAGCGGGAGGGCAGAAATGTGTCTCTGGTTGGCAGCAACCATTTTGTTCTGTCCAGGAATAGAAGGCTGGTACCGGTAACTCTGAGAGCCTAACAGAGGGATCTCCCGATGCTTGGAACAATACCTCTCACATCGTTTACAGTGTGGGGGTATGACTCCAACATGCTTGATACCAACCATGATAGGATTAGTTGCAGCCATTTTTGAGATGGTCATCATGCGGTCACGCGATGCCCCTCTATATAGTATATGGCTGCTTCACTGACAATCTGGGAGAATGGCGGCTTGCGTACGCTGCAGGGGTATCCTGCTCATGCAGGGGCACCCTCTCACTTAGAACCAAGCACCTTGCCTTCAGGATTGTAAAGGCCTGCTAGAGGGGTGACTTATAGGTTTTAAGTGCAGTCACCCTTAGATATAGTAAACCTATATCTTTAGTAAGTGGTTCATGCACCAACTTACAAAGGCTGCAATGGCATGCCTGTTGTTCCATTTTGAATACTCTCTCATGGGTGGCATAATGCATGCTTCAGCCCATGGGAGACCTCTGGGGTACCTCTGCCCTGGGTACATGAGTACTATATTCTAGGGACTGACAGGTGTATCCCAGTATTCCAACCTGGGATGTACCTAGGTACTGAACACAACAGTTTAGGGATAAGGCAGATAGATTGGGGTCCTGATTAGCAGTATCCCAGTCAGACTAGTCAAAAACAGCATCATATCCAGCAAAAAGTGAGGGTAACCATAAGAAGCAGATCCTACTTTCCTACACTGATTTTGACTGAAATCCTGAAAAATAAGGTTTACCTTGGTCTGAAAGAACTCTTTCAGATTATTACAGAACACTTGATATGGGTTAAAAGTGCTGACATTGCTAAAATTAGACAAGGATTTAACAGTTTTGAATAGCTCTTTGATAGTATCTTTGGCTAAGCTTATTTTTTCAGTAAAGTATTTAGGCCTTACTGGAATGATTAGTGCCTTAAGAAGCAGTTTGTATTTAGTCTTGTCTACCAAGCAGCATTTTTTCCTCCATCTACACTCTTGTCTACATTTCTTTTTTAGAGATTTTAATGCCTGTGAGTACCAAGGGGGAAAGAGAGTTTCACTATGGGTAATTATTAGTTTTTCCAGGAGTTATCATAAGGCTGCAGATTCTATCCAGTTTGTGTAAATCCCTGCAGCAGTTTCCACTCTATTACCTGAGATTGGATCCCAATTGGAAAGAGAACCACTTAACTCCTCAAAATTAAGGTTTTTCCGAGGGCGTAATTTAAAAGTTCTAGATATGTTTGTGCAGTGGCCCTTGTTAAGGAGAACTGTAAGTGAAAGAAATATGGCCTTATGGTCTGACCATACATATCTTATTATACGCAGGTCCCTATCCAAACTCAAATGCTATCCAAACTCCAAGTCCAGTGTTGAACACTGCTGAACCATTCGCGCCCTCACTTTTTGATATGACCGTTCAAAATGTAAATGGTGGGCCACATCAGGAAAAGGGAGATCAAGGGCTGAGATAAGAGACAAGAACAACAAAGTTCTGCAATACTGGGACATGCCTATATTCTGAGACATCTCTGAATGCAATCTTTATAGTCATATTATCTGTACATACAAATGACATAGGGCCATATTTATCATAGGTTTTGCGTCACCTAGCTCCATGTTAGATGATGCAGGGCAGCGCAAAACCTGCAATGAGATTTATCCAGCCACACAAGGCTACCCTGCGTGGCTTGCTAAATCTAGTGTAATTTAAGGAAGCGCAAGTCGCTGCCATGCATTACACTGTGTGGTGAGGATGTTACAATATCTGTGGTGTGTGGATGTTCCCACACATCCACCCATGTAGTCTGATGAATTCCCAGATTTACCAAGTGTGGTAGACCTGTGGATGCATCAGAATTGTATGCCTCTCCATCAGAGGCACAATGAGGAGAAATATCTTTATTTCCCCTTGTTTCATCTTTCTAAGTGTGCTACATTTTGCAGTACACATAGAAAGAGGAAAATGCCTCTGAGGGTTGTTTTTGTGCTGGAAGGTGCCCTTTCCTGCACAAAAACAATTCTGCCTACAATGCAGGCAACCTTGCACTGTGGTGCAAGGGTGCTTGTGTTGGTGTCAGGCAGCACATTTGGCACCAGCGCTGGGAAATGACAGGAATGAGCCTTACAATGTTAAATACAATGCATACCTGCCCTTTCCCTATCACACAGCAAGGTGACTTGGTGTGCTGCATGATTTCTTAATAAATATACCATGTAGTGCTATGGATTGAGACTCTATTCACGAGATACAGTCAATACACATATGTTTTCACAGAGAGCTTTACCCTTGTCATAGAAACATTTACGCTTTGTATTACTTGCAATTACTTCCTTAGTTGTGCTGCATATTTCCTGTTAATTCAGTCAACGTTGAACATACAGTTGTTAGTTCTGCATAAAACACCCCACAGGGTGTTGTGCAATTAGCAGGTTGTCATCAAGACTTTACAAATTCTCTCACTTTAGAAACTAAACATGAACAAGTGTTCAGGGAGAGGTTGTGGCGTTACAGCCAAAGCTGCCGACTTTGGAACTAGGGAACCAAGGTTCAGTCCTGGCGTTAGCTCAGCGTTCTGTGATTCTAGGCAAATCACGTAATCTCACCTTGCCTAAAACATAAAAATGAATTAGACCGAGGTGAGGCAACTGGTGCTTGTGGGCTAAGCCTAAACTATATAAAATGCAACCTGTTAGCCTTTACGTTTTGTTTGCTGCTTTAAAAATCCTGCATGTAAGTTTGTTATGTATTAGGAGCTGTTGTATGGCCACAAGTTTTACTTGTTACAAAATGTTTTTTTATTAAGCTAGAAACTGGACACTTTCCCACGTCTGTTAGCACTAAGCTATAATGAGTCATTGTAGCAATCACGTACATTTTTTTCAACTTCTGTCTTATCTTGTGTTCTTTGTGTAGATGCACAATTAGTATGAACTCCACCTGACCATTATCCAGCATTATTTAAGCTATGGATAGGACAGGGGCCACCCAGCTGGTACCTTACTAATCATGTCGTGTTCTGCCTTTCTCGAATCTTCCAGAGGCATCAAAGTTCTGATGAGGATGCTTCAATTTTCATCTGCGGTATCAGAATATAAGTTCTTAATGAGTGTCATTGCTAACCAGGGCTACTTTCTCCAAAGGATAGTATTGCCTCTTGGGGAGGCATAGTCGGAACACTGAAACATTCACAAGATGACCAATAGTACCCGGATCATAGATGTTTTTGTGAGGTTTCTTCTTCTCATGAGAGCATCTGGAAAGACCATCTGGAAAGACCAGGGGGGCATTTTCTGGAACCACACCAACCATCAGACTTACCTGGGCTCAGAGCAGCGGATTGTGGACGGGGTGCTAACGCTGTGTGTCTCCCCTGCCGCCCAAACACATCGCTGGCCGCAGTTGGGGGAGACTACAGCTCCCGTGATCCTTTGCCGTCCGGCTCCCTTCCGGCCAACAGCACGCCCAGAGGCACTTCATAAGCAGCGGCTCCCTCGGTGGAGCGGGGGCGTTTTCTGGAACCACACCAACCATCAGACTTACCTGGGCTCAGAGCAGCGGATTGTGGACGGGGTGCTAACGCTGTGTGTCTCCCCTGCCGCCCAAACACATCGCTGGCCGCAGTTGGGGGAGACTACAGCTCCCGTGATCCTTTGCCGTCCGGCTCCCTTCCGGCCAACAGCGCGCCCGGAGGCGCTTCATAAGCAGCGGCTCCCTCGGTGGAGCGGGGGCATTTTCTGGAACCACACCAACCATCAGACTTACCTGGGCTCAGAGCAGCGGATTGTGGACGGGGTGCTAACGCTGTGTGTCTCCCCTGCCGCCCAAACACATCGCTGGCCGCAGTTGGGGGAGACTACAGCTCCCGTGATCCTTTGCCGTCCGGCTCCCTTCCGGCCAACAGCACGCCCGGAGGCGCTTCATAAGCAGCGGCTCCCCCCGCGTCACGGGACACACGCGGGCGGCGCCGGGCTGAGCCCGGGCAGAGGGCGGGCCGTCTGTGGCCGTCCGGGGCCGGAGGAGGCCGGGCTAGGACATCTCTCTTGGTTGCCACATCAGGACAATTGATAGTGAGTTATGCCTTTTTTGACTCAGGGTCTGTAAAAGCTAATTTATAGCCCTGTTATTCGAGACTCTGTCATTTGATAAGACATTTTTGTTGGTACTGTATCCTGTGAAAACCGTGATAGGGGTGGAGGGGATAAATCTGCTTTCATTCCACGTTGGGTGTAGTGAAGGTGAGGTCTGGCGGGGGGTGAATAAGTACCCCCACGATACCCTCATAGGTAAGGACTAATTGTTGCTGGGAGCATGACTGGCAAAACGGTCACACGCTCGACAAGAGCAAAGCCCAACACTCCCTCTGTCCCCCAGGCGCACAAAGCTGATACCAGTTCACCATTCCCCGTTATTATGCAGCCTACAGCCATTGATCGTATGCTCAAAAGAGCGTTAGGGGCTGTGTCTAGCGAAATTGAGCGCAGAGAGAGGCGCCTGTCCCTAACCCCAGTATTTGACCCACCTGCAGCTACTCAAGATCAGGACCAGGAGGTTGTGTTAATTCCATCGCCTAGCCCTCCAGAGCCTAGCGAGCAGGATATCCTGTGTGCCCAACTGATAACCACCAGGAATAGGGAGGACTTAGGCCCAGCCAAAAGTGCCACTTTGCAAAGGAAGAAGAAAGGCTGCCCAAAGAAGCGAAAGACCAAAAATAGCACAGTTAGTTCCTCCCCTTCTGTGAGTAGAAACAACACTGGGGTAGAGCGAGCAATACAGACAACCTCTCAAGCAGACCCACCAATATGGTTGACTCAAATTACGTCAGATCTACAAGCTCACTTAGAAACATTTATCGTAAATCAGTTGAAGCCGTTGGCAAGTAGGCTGGATAAGATTCTAAGTGAATTAAAAAAATAGGGAGATAAAAGGCAGCTTAGTAGGGGAACTAAGTAATCCCACTAGTACCCCAGACACTAATTTAGTGCCCCAAAGGGAGAGGAACATCAGCAATATAAGGGACGCACAAATAATAACTGCACAGACCCATAAAGCCCCGGCTCCTCAAACACAAGTGTATAAGAACACTAACTCAAGTGATAGAGGATTGCACACTATTAAAGGTCTAGGCGTGCAACAATCGGACAAGCAATCCCAACCCTCTGCTTACCCCAAAGTAAGAACAGCACACAATGAAGAGAGGGCTACTACAACAAACTACATTAAGCACTACCCACTATAAATTTACCACCAGAGTCGTGCCCGTTTGTGGTAGTTTTTGCTGGGGTCCCGGAATTGAAACACGAACAGAGAGAATCACACCAGGAGCTAAAAAATAAACTCATTTATTGGCTGACCCAAAATAGACCACTAGCTAATAACCAGGATGGGGAAATCCTTCTGGTCAGAAGAGTGAACTGGCTAGGAATCAGACCCAAACACTTTGAAAGCAATTGTGTTATTGCTAACTTCAGGGACAGGGGGGTGGTTGAGCATATCCTCAGACAGGGGTCACTTGGGCGTGTGAGTGGCATAAGGCCTTTGTCACTCAGCTATTTTTATCTACGGCAGCAGGAAACTAATGAGGATCAGTATAACACATGGAGAAGCTGGGAGGGATTAAACCCGATCTCAAATAGGGCCCCAAATTGCACACGAGGAATGACAGGGATTTGGGAAGGTGGACACCCATGCTGGGTAAATAGGTTTAGCCCATTAAGGTCTCTAGAGGAGACTGATTGACTTATCACCCCATATACCCCGGTAAAGCAGGCTGACACGGAACACAAGAATTTTGATTTGGACGTATTGATAGGGGGAACACCACTCACACATTTCTTGGTTAAAGAGGATAGACAGTCAACATTAGGGGTGGGCAGGTGCAGGACCCCAGTAAAGACCACGGAAGCCTCTAACCCCATCGCTAAGGGATGCCCGCAAGTACTCTTAGGGACAGGCTCTATAGCCCCAGATCCAATACAGCAGGGCAGGGATTTGCAGAGACCACTTCCTAGGAACCAAGAGGGGTTGGTTAACATCTCTCAAGGCATGTCTGGGCCAGGGACTGTTAACACTGCGAAAGAGGGACTGAGAACTATTTCTTGGAACATAGCAGGTCTTGCAGGTAAATTTGATAATGAGGACTGGCGGCAATATATGGCCCATTTCCACATAATTTGCCTGCATGAAACCTGGGTAATGGACAACACCCACTTTCACATGGCTGGATATAAATGTTTTTTCATCCCAGCACAAAAAATCACCTCAGGCAGGGCCAAGGGAGGATTGTCCATGTATGTAGACTTAAAAATACAAGGTAAATGGTCCAGTGTGGACTGGTTCGCATGGAACATCCAGGCCCTGTGGTTTAGGAACAAAGGGTTAAGGCTCGTGTTGTTTAACGTGTATAACACCGGTCTTTCAGGAAATGACACTCCCATTCTGAGGGAACTAGATGCCAGATTGAGCCAAGAACTTGCACCCGCTATCGGTGCCCCGGCTCCATCGACACTAGTAGTGGGTGATTTGAACTGCCACTTATGCCCCCTGTTGTTTCCGATTAATGTGAACTGGTCACAATGCCAAGTGAAAAAAGGTCCTCATTTTAGCCACTCATCGAGTGGTATAGAACTGGGAAAGCTCCTCCAATCTCATGATCTGGAACACACGGTTGATATGATCCCACTGGGGCTAAATGGCACACTCCTCCCCACTTTTAAAGGGAGAGGGTGCTCTTCCTATATAGATTATATTCTTGCTTCTAGATGTTTAAAGAACCGGATCATTGAAGTAGGAATTGAGTGGAGCCCCTTCAGTGACCACAACCCCTTGGTCATGGAGTTTTTGTACCTGGCGAATCAAAAGGACAGCCCAGTTGGGGGCATTTCCGAAAGAGTGACGGGCCAAGGTAGAAGACTTAGGTGGGCGAAATTAGACGGGGAAAGATTTTACCGGTCCTTAATGGAAAAAGGCAAATCACTCATGGATGAGTGTTTAGATCTCTCTGTCGCAGGGGCTCGTTTAATAAACGTATTTGGCCAAATAACTAGCCTGGTGGAAGGGCTATTGTGGACCAAGGCTCCAAAGAAAACCAACTCTAACTCGCCGAGATGGTTTGACAGGGACTGCACACGAGCCTTGAAGGAGTTAAAAAAAGCCCTTAGCAGTAAACCTAGGGACTCAGTAAAAGTCAACATATGTAGATTAAAATATAGGAAGGAGCAAAAAAGAAGGAAAGCAGCACTGCAGGGGGAAGCGTGGGCGGCCTTGAGGGAGGCCTCCGAAAAAAAGGATATTACAGAATTTTGGAGATTAACCCCTTGAGTGCCCCGCCCTTTCCCCGCCCTGTGCCGGCCCTTTCATTAGCGGGCGGGGTTTATGACGAGATAGTCTCGTCATGGGCACAGCGCAACCGCGCTCAATGACGAGACCATCTCGTCATGGGCACTGAAGGAGTTAATAAACACCCCTTGTTTTCAAGATAAAAACGCCCCTGAGGTTGCCACAAATATCCTGCCGGAACAGTGGATAGCAGGCACTTTGAGGGCCTGTATAACCATGGGGAGGAAGATAGGACAGAGGAGATGGGGGTGGTTACGCAGGGACAGGCACTGGAGTTCTCCCTAGAAGAAATTGTCTTGGGCATTGAGGGACTCACTAAAAATAAAGCCCCGGGCCCAGATGGGACCCCTCCGGATCTGTTTTTGAGTAATGTGGAGTTATGGGCCCCCATTTTAACCAGAGTAATAAATGCGGCCATTATGGTCGGTTTGCCCCGGTCTTGGTCGCTGGCTATTATAGTACCTATCTTTAAAAAGGGTAACAGAGATAACCTCCAATGCTTTCGCCCAATCTCTCTGATAGACGTTACAGCTAAAATCCTAAGAAGAGTAATCCTGAATCGCCTGACCGAATGGGCCGAGGATAATAATATCATCTCAGACGCTCAGTACGGTTTTCGGACCGGCAGGTCTACCAGTGACCAATGCTTGAACCTCTACATGCTGGTTGCAAAGTATACTAAAACCAGCAACGAAGCCATTTACCTGGGGTTCATGGACTTGGCCGCTGCATTCGACCATGTTAACAGGAACAAGCTTTGGGCGATGATGAATCACCTGGGAATTGACCCAGGTATAATCTGTACGTTGAGGGAACTGCATAGAGAGACCTCTGCCAGAGTACGTTACAATAAGGAAGGGGGGTTGACTGATTCTTTCAGTTGCACTAGCGGTGTGAGGCAGGGTTGCATATTAGCCCCTTTCTTATTTTCGTTATACATTAACAATCTTGAACAGTCCCTGACCAACTTAAAAACAGATTGCCCAAGGGTGGGGACACGCAACATCCCGGTGCTGTTGTACGCAGACGATGCGGTTCTCTTGACGCGAACCCCCAAAAGCTTACAGATCCTAATTGATGGGTTTGTTAAATTCATGGACGTGTTAGATCTGTCTGTCAATTTAAAAAAATATTATGTAATGACAGCAGGTCATAAACCACGGACTAGCTTCCCATATAGAATTGGACATCACGCACAGAAAGGGTGCAATCTTTCTCGTACTTAGGCGTGCTCTTTGACGAGTCATTGAAATTTGCACCTCTGGTACAGGAAAGGTGTGGCAAATTGGTGGCATCAACTGGGGCTATTGCAGGTTACGGGAGGAGAGTTGGCCGCTGGTGCCCGGAACAAACTATGAACCTTATTGGCTCAATGTGTTGTCCCAAAGCCATGTACGGCTCAGAAGTGTGGGGTTTTATAAATCTTGACTCACTGCAAAGGGAGGAAAATTAATTTTTTCGCTCAATACTGAAAGTCCCTAATTGCACACCAGCCGTTATAGTTCACAGAGAATTAGGAAGACCCTACCTAGAGGATTTGATTAAATTTAGACCAATTCTGGCCTGGCTCAAAATTTGGACAAACCCGGAAGCCGCGCTGAGTAGGCAGATCCTACAAGACTGCCTTGGCAGAGATAAAAGTCTGAATATCCCATGGCTTAACTATGTCAAAACTAGCTTGGAAAATATGGGTTGCCAGGAGTTTTATCTAAACCCTTCAGTGATCATTTCACAGGATAAGCTTAACCTCAAGAGAATTTTCCTGGACCTAAGAGCATCGGTCAGAACCACAATAGAAGGGGTCAAACCATCAGTGAGTGTTTACAGCAGGCTTGAAACCACTGAAGGGATGGAACCGTATCTTTGTGTTATGTATAATGCTCAAGAAAGGTTTTTAATGTCACGTTTTAGGCTCAATTTTTTATCATATTTGTTAGCCGACCCAGCTGGTTTTAGTCACTCAATTGAGCAGAAGGGTGGCTGCGGCTGCGGCTGCGACAATAGGTCTCCGCAGGACACCCTTCATTTTGTACTCTTATGTCCTCTATATGCAATACCAAGACGAAGATTTTTAAAGGAAATTTAAAAAAAGGCTAGGTTTACTTGAGCCAAAGAGGCTCTGACTTTTCTACAAAGGGCTAGTGACCCGCTAACACTGTGTTCTGTTATAAGTTTCTTGAAATTTGTACTAAGATTAAGGGTAACCAGAGGTCAGTACCATTCGTGAATCCTGCAGGCTCCCCCACCCGTTATTTTGATTAAGCCACCAAGGTGGATTCATTGTGAATAATGAATTACTTTTATGTATATAGATTCAGTCAATGTTCTTGCATAATCATTTAATACTATTTTAATTGTATATATGTGTACTCTTTTATGATGGTTTTTAACCACCAAATAGAGAATTATTGAATTGAATTGACCATGAGCCAATCATACTACCGCCAAATGAACCCAAATGTTTCTTGACTGCAGCCCTTGTCAAGACCAGGAAGCAAAAGACTCTGATGAGGGCCTCCTACCAACTGCAGAATTCCAATTGGATATAAGAATGGTGTCATAATCCCCTTGATTTGTTGAGTCTATCAGGAGTCACAGATCTCTTAACAAGACCCGGGTTTCCAAATTGACCCAAAATCTCAAGGTGGCCTAAGTCTTCCCTCCGGAGGCCATCCTAGCCTTATATAGCTACCACTGGTAGAGTTGTTGGAGCAATGGGTGCTTGGAGATGAATGAGATGATTTGAGGACTCTGAGGCCCTGTCCTAGGTTCATTCTCATGTCAGTCAATTAGGTACATTCGACCTTTCTTTGACCCTCTTATAGTCCTATATGATTTTCACCTCAAAGCTGAATGAGGATTAATAATCACTGGTATAGATAAGTGGAAAACCAAGTAGCATCTCAGGAACTGCTTTTATGAGTGATATCTTAGATATATTGTTATTGACCATGGTAATACCAATCGTAAAGCCAATATGTTGATTATTTTTTTATGGAGCAGGGCCTTGTTTACTTTAGTTGGAATCTAATCTAACATTCAGAAAGCCATACTCAGGGGAAGGGTGGCTGGATGTCGACAAAAATGGTGGCCTACTAGCGGAGCTTCACAGCAGTTTCCGAGGGACATTTCCCTCCTCCTGGACAATACGCTTCTGCACCTCCCACACCATGCTCATCTTCTGTGGGAACCTGCCCTGCATCTAATCAAACCATCAGCACTGTACAATAAGTGGTAAATACTAAGTTTTTGGTCCTTTACTGGCTGAGTGTTTTCCTGACAGAATTCGCACCCGCCACATTGTTTTTAGCCCGCACTGTAATCCTCCAGCTCTCTGCACTCAACATATTGTAGGTGCCTCCAATTTAACATTTTGACTGTGTTTGAGACTGTCTTTGAGCCAGTGCTTTTTTGTGCAACATAATTCTTATTTGAATGGCCCAAGCTCTCATAACATTATCTCCTCAAAGTTGCAGTCTATCAGGAATATAGTGCAGACGTCAGATTCCATGAGGCAGTTGTTACCACTTCGCTCTTCTTAATGTTAGACATTTCGTACTGCTTTGACTTGTCAGATACTCTTCTTAATCAACTAATGACAATTTGGGATATAAAATTTATGATTAAATTAGTTTTGTTAATTGTGGTATACAAAACATCCTAAAAGATGTTACTTCTTAACCTCTTCAGTGCCCATGACGAGATAGTCTTGTCATGGAGCACGGTTGCGCTGTGCCCATGACGAGACTATCTCGTCATGAACCCCGCCCGTTAATGTAACGCCCGGCACAGGGCGGGGAAAGGGCGGGGCACTGAAGGGGTTAAACATGGCAGTGCTTACTACCACTGATAACTTCCTGTGCATTCTACTTGATAATAACTATTATTGTATAAAGCAACCAATATTTATTGTACAACCTGTTGTACAATTTGGAACTTTGCTGCTGTCTTTGTCCTTATCCGCTGCTTTTTATGTTACAGCTCCTTTTCAGCAGTCAATACCTGCCTCATACTTTTTTGCTAATGACAATAACTTTCTTTACGCAAATACTTCCTCGTTGAACAAGAACCTATTGCCACCCTGTCATTAGTGTTTATGGGGAAAACAGGGTCTTTTTAAGGAAATCCCATCACTTCAACTTCGCAAGCTAAATCTACTGTTTTCTATACTACAGGAAGTTATGGAAGACTCAGAATATAACACTCTGCCTTCTTCCATAGAGGCAGCAGCATTAAATGTCCCTCTTCCAAATACTAAACATACATCTAAGTTGGTTGCTTCCTCGACGCTTTCATCAAACAAATGGGTTAAATAAGACTCCCCTTCACCTGCTAAATCTCCAATGACTATCTCTATGGAGACATTTTTGGAAGAAATATGAGCTCTTAAACCATATTTGAAAGAAACCTACAGGTGTCTCCAAAGATTTGATGACAAATGATCTACTATTGACAATAAAGTAACTCAAATAGAACAGCAGATGGAAGCACTTCAATCAACTACTCAGCAACTTCTTCGTATACAAATGGAAATTTCTCAACTTAAAAAGCAGGTTTAAGATCTTTAAAACCGCAATAGGCGAAACAATCTTTGGATTTATGGCCTAGCAGAAGGGCTTGCGCGATATAACTCCAGCTCTTTTTTCCAATCTTTTCTCCTGGAGGCTCTTGATGTGTCTGAAACACTAACACTGAATATTCAAAGAGCACACAGATTAGGTCACAACCTGCGTGTTGCATCTTCTTCTCAAAAACCAAGAGAAGCCATCTTGTACATTTTAGAGTGCGCTGACTTGTTGAAAGTTTTACAGGCAGTTAAACTAAAACGCTGCATCTCATTGCAAGGATCTCGATTGTTCTTCTCTCATGATTACGCTAAAACTCCAGCAGACAAGAGGACCGGCGTTGCAAAATCATAAGCCAGGGTTGAGTATTTTCATCCATGTCGCTTCAAAGTGACCTATAAAATAAAACTATGATGTGAGAAGGTGGGTTGATATATGCTGTCGACTAATTAAACTGGGCACCTTGTACCAGGCCACACAACCATTATGATGTCTGAAGTCAAAGATAACTTTATTGAAAGCTATCCTAGTGGTAGCTATGAAGAGCAGCCTTCAGGCTTAATCTTGAAGGAATGTAAAGCAGCTTGTTTTACCAGAATATAACCTCCTAAATGATTAAATGAAAGGAGAACCACACAGTGTTTATAGAAAAATATGTATTTATTAATATAACACTCTCTACTAGTCTATACACGAGACTAGGGCACAAAGAACACAATACTAGATCAATAGAACATTCATAAATAGCGGAATACACAGCGGGCTCCAGGGGAAGACTGAACCATATATTAAAAAAACTGGTATAACAACCACGACTTCAATAGACACAGTACCTAGAGCACGTAGAATCGCTGGGATCCCAAGGAACCACCCAGGGGAGTAACACAGGGAGCCCACGGAGGACAGGTGCAGTGAGGAAACACAGACGTGTGCTCTGCACAACTCTAAGGGAAAGTCACGGTTGGAAAATTACAAGTTAAGTACACTTCTAAGAGGACTTTGAGCAAACCCTTTGGAACTTAGGAGGTTCTAAGGCCAACCCACCAGTGAGTACCGATGTACCCATGTTACCTATCCCAGAGGAGCCGGGTGCATAGGGGTCAAGTGGTGTCGTAAACCTTCGTAACTTTCAATGGAGAGCTGCAAAGAAGTCCTGCTGCCAGGAGGGCGAAGAGTGTCTGATGTAATCCAAGCCTGGATCTGAGGTGAGAAGAACCTGAAAGCAGAGGGTACAGAGTCTGGGTCACTTCAGGTAACCAGGTGCTCGGTGGTTGAATGCCCACCGATGTCAAGTGCTTCAGGAGTGAAGAAGGGTTGCTTAGGTCTGCAGCCACGGGGACCAAGAGATGTCGAGGACTACCAGAGTCTGGAGGTGAGCTGTCCCACAAAGGATGTCCAGAGCTGAGAGGTCGATGTCTGTCTGGAACACCAACAAGCCTTAGCAACTGCAACCCACGGGGTCAGAGAAAACTGGTTACGGTGTGGAACAGCAAGGTCCAGGGGACCCTCCAGGCAATGGAGAGTCAGGGCACATCGGGAGAAACTAGGTAAGCCCAAGACTTTGCAAGGTGCCCCTCGCCAGCACCCACAGGCCTATGGACAAGGGATCACGAGGAGACCTCAAGCAAGCATGCAAAGCACCAGCCCACAGGACCCTCGTGGAGTGGAGGCCAGAAATCTTCAGAGCAAATTTTGCTCAGGGTCAGGACTACATGGAGTCCAAAGCACAGGCTCAGGAATCATCAGTAAGCACATGCACTTGCAAAAGTACGCGGTGCACAGGGGTTCGGGTTGCATGGTCCCCACGAGGGATACTGGTCTCAGAATCGCTGAGAGGGCAGATCGACCTTGGAGACCTTCAGGAACCCACCTCCTGTGTTGCTGAAATCTTCGGAGTCCTCAGGAGCTTGGGAGAAGCAAACTGGTCAGATGCGTTTAGGTGCCTGCTTTTGTAGGGAAGTAACTCATTTACTCAAAGGGAGATTCTTCAGTCATCCAGCATTGTGCAGGCAGTCGTAGTACTTGGTTTCTTCTAAGCAGAATCTTGTCCAGGTAAAATCTAAAGTCCTGTAGCCAGGTATCCCACTTTATACCCACGGGTAGGGGTTGGAAAAATTCTGTGGACCCTCCTAGGGAAGGGGCAGGACAGAGGGGTGGCTACACCCATGTCCTTTGTTCAGTTTTGCACCAGAGCAGGAGCAAACGGCTCCTGGAACTGGTTTGAGCTGGACTATGCACAGGGACACCAAATGTGCCCCTAGTGCAGACTTTCTGGCACTCTAAGAGTGCACCCACCCAGCCCCAATACACTAAGTCCTGTCTGGGAGGTGGTTACACCTCGCTGTGAAAGGAAACCTATTGTCATGCCTTTCTCTGTGCCAGCTTGGTTCAGCAGCGGGGGAGCGGAATCATGTCTCTGGCTGGCAGCATTCATGTTATGCTGCCCAGGTCGAGAAAGCTGGTACCGGGTATACCGGTGACCCACATATGTCCTTTCAGAAGGGTGGAATCATACCTCCCATGCCAGTTACTGGTGTGGAGGTATGATTCCAAAGTGTTTGACAGCAAACAGGGCATGTTTCTAAGCAGCCGTTTTAAAGTTAGCATTTACCGCAAGGTTACAATGCACTTAGACATATATGTCTGGCTGCATCACAGTTAACCCCGGAGAATGGTCTTCAAAGGCTGCTGAGGGGCTCTGCTCATGCAAGTGCACCCTCTCACGTAAGACCCAGCACCCTGCCTTCAGAATTGTTAAGGCCTGCCTTAGGGGTGACTGATAGTTATTTAAGTGTAGTGATTTAAATAGATATAGTGAGCCTATATCTTAAGTAAGTGGTGCAAGCACCATCTTGCACAGTCTGCTGTAGCAGGCTGGTCGTGTCAATTTGGATGGCCTCTCAGGGGTGGCACAATACATGCTTCAGCCCATGGGAGGCCTCTGGGTTACCTATGCCCTGGGTACATGGTGTACCATTTACTACGGACTGATAAGGGTACCCCAGAATCCAATCTGGAGTGTACCTAATGTACATGCATATCAATTCACAGGAGAAAGCAGATAGACTGAGGTCCTGGATAGCAGGATCCCAGTCAGACTAGGCGAAAAACAGTGTGACATCAGCAAAAAGTGGAGAAGCAGATACTACTTTCCTACATATGACATATAAAGATCCTGTTTTGTTACAACTTCTTATGTTTCATACAGGTATCCCGATATAGGCTCAGGTAGTAACCAGATCTTTTACCTATATTTCCTCTGCCCTTACACTGCACAATGTCTCAGTCATTATGCATAAGGATTCTTGGAATTTCAGCAGGACTACCATCTCCTGCATAAGAACTATGTATAAGGGTCATTCCTTCCATTTATGACACAGCAAGGTAGATCCTCTGAGGGTACCAGTTTGGGTATATAAACACCATAACTGTGCTGAGGCGGGAGAGAAGAAAAAGGACTTTCATGCTGACACACTGACACAAGATGCTGAGGTTCCTGCATGCAGACACTCCAGCTCTCAGTGGTCCCGACATTGCTCGCGGGGTGTCTATCTCGAAACCAAGATGGGGTCCCACAGTCCTTCACTTCAGGTAATGGGGTTGGCTTTATCCTAGCGGGATTCTTGGTTCTACACCTACATCCATGCTAGGTACACTTAGGTACATCTAATTAGAGTTGCATCGTAGGAGTGTGCATTATTACTGTCATGTATTTATATACCTGCCTGAATTCATTTTTT
Source organism: Triturus cristatus (assembly GCF_964204655.1). Taxonomy (NCBI): domain Eukaryota; kingdom Metazoa; phylum Chordata; class Amphibia; order Caudata; family Salamandridae; genus Triturus; species Triturus cristatus. The sequence goes on from NC_140582.1 coordinate 722,804,170, forward strand.
CAGCACTATGGTAGGTATCTACCATCCTTTTATTCTGTTGGTGCTGCCTGTAATCATTTATATCTGTTTCTGTCTCAGCACACCTATTTTGCACTAGAATGACGCTGGTTCAATAAGTGCCTACTGAAAAACGTCCCCACCATTTATTCTGTGTACCTCTTTGAGACAAAGTGAGCACGAGTGACTGAGCAAAAAGTAGTGTACTGTTTCCACGATCCCTGATGGTACAGAGTTGTCATGTTCGATAGCTGCGAAGAACTATTCTCTCCTTGGTAGGAGGAGTTTACACTGTCATTGTGAGCTAGCTGGTATATGGGCAAACATGCCTGGTGGGGGTGTCTGCAATTAGTCTGGCCACCAATCTCACAGTCTATGTTGTCTAAACACGCAGATCCTATATAGCTTTATAGGAACTACACGACATGGGGCCCAGATGTATTAAGACAAATACAGAATGAGTATGGAGCAGAACCTGCTCTGAACTTAGGGGTAAAATTGTTAGGAAATGTTGCCCAGGTACCAACCATTATATTAGCAAACATAAAAGGGAAGGCAGCAGCAGTGGCAATATGCCAACACCTGAGGGATTTCACTCCTTTACAACAGGAACATGAATTACCTAAAATTATCAAAGATACCTATGCCAAATTAGGTAGAGATAGTTTGGGAGCTAAACCTCAACTCATGGGTGGTCCTGAAAAAAAGAACACCAAGCAAGCACCTGATTCTTCCAAGAAGAAATGGGATAATAAGAAAAACAAAAGAATAGAGAGAATAGATCACAATCCAGGGGTGGGTCTCCTCAACAGGAGCCCTCCGAAAGGAGGTACAACCTTAGGAATTGTGATAACATTTAAAAACCTGGCATATATCAGGATACTGATGCACGCTGCTCTCGTTCCTTTCAGGGTTCTTAAAAAACCTCCGAGAGGGAAGGACGTTCAGAACACAGACAAGAACAGCGCAGAAAGTCCAGAGACACACAACGGGCTTCAGACTATACTTATAAAAAAGAAGAAAACTCAAAATCAGTTAGACATGGCCTGAATTCTGAGGACTCAACTTTTGAACGGGGAATGGGCTCTAACTATACCAGACAGTGCAGCAGAAGTAACAATAGCTCGCCAGAACCTGATGGAATTTCTGGTGACAGCGTAGTTGAATGAACATATCATGGTGGAGACACCTGATACTAGGGTAAGTGTCCCACATAAGTTACATGAAATAACACTCCAAATGGAGGGGGCCAAACCCAGACAAATTAAAGGTCTCTTTTGGGAGAACCTGACTTATGGATATGACATCCTTTTAGCTGAAAAATATTGGCGTCCTAAAATTGTTATGGTGTGCCCAAAAGGAGAAACGGTAATTTTACCGTCTTTTTCTGACCTCGTTCAAACATACTTAAAACATTCATACGCGCAGGAGTGGGCGGTAGCACTTGCTCCAGCATTATATCACGGCCATGTTGGGTGGGATGCTGAGTCACCTTACCATGCAATACCAGTAAAAATTACTCCAACTCCACAGAGACAGTACCCAATAAAACAAGAAGTGAAAAAACAGGTCAGGGAGATTTTATATCAACTTGAATACCAGGGTGTAATTGAAACATGCACCTCTTCAATGAATAATCCTTTGTTTCCTGTAATGAAACCCGATAATTCATACTGTCTAGTTTTAGACTACAGACATCTGAACACATGCACTAAAACATTTGTAGGACAAAATGCACACAGTGCCTCATTAATGAATAACATTGTGAGGAAAAAATACAAAACAACACTAGATATAGCAAATGGATTTTCAGCCAAAATATAGCACCTGAAAGAAGATATTTGACAGCATTCTCGGCACTCGGTTCTCAGGATCAATTCTGTCTACTCCCCCAAGGGTATAAGAATAGCCCTAGGTTGTTCTCAGCTAGGGTAACAGAGTTACTTCAAAATTTGGACGAAGAGGCATTGTCCTATGTAGATGATATTTTTCTGACGGATGACGATTTAATGGATAACTTGACCGGGGTAGCAACATCATTTTGGGGTTCGCCTATAGCCCACCTCAATATCCTGTTTTTGGGATATGAGCTTTCAAGTGAAGGAAAAAGCCTTGAAGATAACTTTTTAGAAAAGTGTGCGCTGCTCTAACCTCCTAAATCTTTGAAAAACTTACAATCCATATAGGGATTCTTAAATTTCGGCAGATCTTACATTATAGATTACGCAGAAAAAGTTAAGCATTTCTACACCTTAATAAGACCAGATGTTTCAATTAGGCATCGGACACTTGCACAGCTAGATATCCTTCGTTCCCTACAGGGCTGATATGATAGCTTCCTAACACCTACACACGCACGTGTAAACACCACAAATTTAGTGATCAGTGTTAAAGCGGGTCAATCTGGTTATACTTATCTAACCTTCAATGAAGGCGAAACAGTAACCATAGCATACAAATCACACATGTACACAAATGATGAAATGCATTTTGCTTCTACAGAAAAAATTCTGACACCAGTACAGACCGCTGTAGTGAGGGAAAGAACACTGGCTCAGGGGAAATGAATAATTGTCTGTGACTCCAGTACCAGCCTTAGAGGCTGTGTCAAAGGCAAGTGTTACAAACGCTTAACCTTTACATCCAAGATGGATGCAATGGGCTAATTCTCTCACTGCAACAGATGTGCTATACAAATTTGACTCTACACTTAAAATACAAGCATTCCTGCAATATAAACAAGAATATCCTCTCCCGAATAAAATAATGCCTCTAGATCAGCATGAATATATCATTTACACTGATGTGCGATTGTGAAGGGTCATATGCAGGATGGCAACTTCCATCCTAGCAGTACAAAGACACAGTCTCTAGGAGACCTGACGACACAGCTGAAAGAGTTAAAAGCCCTGCTACTGGCACTAATAAATACAGATCAAGAATTCCCCACACTCATCATGTGTGATTCATTTTTACTGTGTCCAGTCATACAATGAATATCTTCACTACTGGGGTCAGAATGGGTTTAAAGACTCAAAACGTTGCACAATCAAGCATAAATCGCTATGGGAACAGGTAGCTGAGTTGAAAATGAACCACCAAGAGCTCATGTGATAAACCTGCTGAATCATCAATGTGATGGTGTTCACATTGTAGGGAATTCATTGGCTGATGAAGCTGCAAAAGTGGCAGCATAGACTGCTGCCGTAGCTGCAATCACTTGTTCTAGCACGAGAATTAATGGACAGATAATGGTAGCTGTTATTGCTTCACGCAAAAACAGCACAGCCTTACCGAAAGGTTTCCTACAAGTTAGATGTAAGTAACATTCTGTATGTTCAAATTCCAGGAGTGGGTAATAGATTAATACCAAACATGGATTACAGATTAGGTTTAATTTTAGCTGCACACGAGGGTCTATATTTTACCACAATGGTTTCTTTACTGAAACAACGCTATTTGTGGCCAGGACTAACTATACAGACAAAGAATGTTATCTTATAGTCCGAGATCTGTCAGCAGATGAAGGGTTCCACTGTGGCACCTCCAGCACAGACACCATTACTTATATCAGACAGACCACTCACTTGTGCCTATTTGGACCACTGCAGCTCCCTACAATCAGATGGGGCTTACAAGTATATCTTGGAGGCTGTGGATTAATGCTCTAGATTCCTGTGGGTTTGACCTCAGTGCTCGGTTGATGCTCACACTCTTCTAAAACATTTGCAAGTCTTCATAGGGACATACGCAGTTGGCACATTACATTCTGACTGCGGCCCTGCGTTTAGCTCTAGGGCTAAAAGGAAACCATGGGAAGTTTGGGCGTTGCACTACGGTACTCCTTTCCGTACCATCCCAAGGGAAATTCAGTTGTGGAGAGGAACACCAAGACTTAAAGTAATCTTTAACAACAAGAGCATTAGGTGCAGGTGGTGTTAGAAAGGGAGGTCTCTAGTTGGCAAGGGTTTGTACCTTAGTCCAAGTAAGGACCATTCCTTTTAGTCAGGATAAGGGATTTACACTCCTAAAACAAGCCCTGCAGACCCCCTAGGTAGCCTGGCACAAGCAGTCAGGCTTATCTTAGAGTCAGGGTGTAAAGCATTTGCACATGACCAACAGTAGTACAGTGAAGACACTACAAAAGGACACCACACCAGTTTAGAAAAATATCTAATATTTTTATATATCCAAAACAAGATCAAAAATGATACAATTCCACCATGCAGTTCACAGACATCTTCAGTAATCAAAATAGACTTGAAATACAGTTCCTTGAACTCAATAGCCCAGTCTGAGGCTATCACATTGTCGTGAAGAACAAATCCAAACAGTTCTGGCTGACCGTGGCTTCGCGGGCCAGCTACTGTGTTGGGAATACCTGCAAAACAGTACCTTTAGAAATGTAGGGTGTTGACGACCTCTTGATGAGACCCGAAGGGCCCGCGTCCGCAGGCATCGGTTCCAGAGGTCAATGCAGGAGTCATCGAGCCCTTGAAGTCACACTCGTTGCAGATCAAACTCCTCACGGTTGAAGTAGGGAGCGCCAGCGTCGGGGCTGTGGTGCAAAGTGCAGCAGTGAGGTGTGCTGTGCCCTCAGAACACAGTGCAGGAAGCAGCTCAGTGATGGTCATCCCGCGGTGTCTGTGAGACCAGGGCTGCAGTCCGAAGTAATGCGGTGCTCATCATGGTGCTGGCAGGTCATGGTGCAAGCATCAGTATCGTCATTGCTGAAGCACTGTCGTCGGCTGATGAACTGGAGTCAATGGCGCCGGCATTGATAGGCCAAGGCTGCGGTGCGGGATGAGGAGGATGCACCGTGTAACTTACAAGCGGTGTCCTTGAACCACGGTGCAAGCAACGGCGTCAATGTCAGTGTGGGACGGCTTCGTCAAGGATACCAAGCTATTGTCGTGAAGCGAGGCGGTACAAAGTACGGTGCCCACAGGTCCCGTTGCAAGCAGCAGCTTGCTGGCAGTTTTGGGTGGCATTGTCGGTGAGACCAGGGTTGCGGTGTGGCATGTGGCGGTGCCCTCTGTGGTGCCTTCAGGACACATAGTTGGCAGCAGCATCGTAGATGGCATCGGGTGGCTTTTTCTTCTGTTGCAGCACAAAACACACAGTCCCCAGTGCTGATGGCAGACGAACTTGAAGTCTTTGCTGTTCCTGAGACTTCTTGAACAGGGGGCAAGCTCTACATCAAGCTCTTGGAAAAACCCATAAAAAGTAATTGCAGAAAGTTCTGTCCAGTCCTTTCACTCCCCAAGACAAAAGCAGCCACTGCAGGCCAACACATCAAAGCACACCTGCAAATTGTTAGTCCCTCCTCACAGCTTCTCCAGCTTTTCTTCTTGGCAGTCTTCTTGGTTCCAAAAGAGTTCTAAAGTTTTGGGGACTGGGTCTCAATATTTATACTCCAAATTCCTAGGTCCTCACAGGCAGAGAGCGTCTGTGCTTAGTTTGGTCCTCCCTGGCCCAGCTTCCTACAGCAGACCGGGTCTATTCAGGTGCTAGTGAAAACTCCTCCCACTACTCTGAATGCAGCCCAGGTCTATTCAGCCCAGCCCTGACTCATCCAGACTCTCTGGAACCACTGCACATCCCCAGCCACTGTCACTCCAAAACACAACAGTCAATACACATCCTAGCAGAGGCACATTGGATGGCTGAGCCAGAAAATACCTACTTTCTAAAAGGGCTATTTTCAAACACAGAATGTAAAAATCACCCTCACTGAAAGATGCTTTTTAACATTCTGAGTTCAGACATACTGAACTTTATCTTCCTCTTTGTTCCCAATGGAAAGTTATATTTATAAGATGTTATTAATAAACTCCAATTCTATTCTAATGGGATAGATAGTCTTTCCATAGTGAAAAACGAAAATGCACTGTAATTCACTGCCAGGACATGTCACACACATCAGTACATGTCCTACCTTTAACATACACAGCAACCTGCCCACAGAGGTACCTTGGGCCTACCTTAGGGGTGACTCACATGTAAGGGAAGGTTAGGGCCTGGCAAGTAGGTGCACTTGCCAAGTCGACATGGCAGTAATAGACTGCACACAGACACTGCTTTGGCAGGCCTGGGTTACATTTGAAGGACTGCTTGTGTGGGTGGAACCAGTGCTGCAAGCCTACTAGCAGCATTTGATTAACGGGCCCTGGTCACACTCAGTGCACTTTACTATGGGCTTATCAGAAAATCAAATATGCCAATCATGGAAACACCAATCCATAATACAATTCACACAGAGAGCACATGCACTTTAGCACTGATCAGCAGTGGTAAAGTTCCTAGAGTCCTAAAATCAGCAACAGCAGGTCAGGAAAAATAGGAGGAAGAAGAAAAAAGTTTGGGGATAACCCTGCAAAAAGGGCCCCTTCCAACAGGTGGCAGTTGGGTCAATCAGTTATATGGGGTCCAGAGGGCTCTCATCAATATGCCAAGAAGTTCCCTAGGAGGTGTCACTCCTTATGAAGTCCTGTTTGAGATGAGAATGTGGTTCCTCATCTTGACTATGAAAGCACAGTGGTGGATGAAAACCCATTTTGCATCAATACCAATACCTGTTTGGCTGTTTTACAGGATCTCAATGAATTCCGGGCAATACAAAGCAACGTGCAAGTAAAATGCACCGCTACTGTGGAAGTCAAATCAGTCACGGCAACACCTGCCTGGTTTCCAAAAGTCAGGGATCTGGTCAGAGAAAAGATTGTGGACAAGATAGAATTTGGGCCATCTTACAGAAAGCCTGTACCTGTCCTGGTTCTCAAAGTACTTCTTTCCCCTCTAGCTGGCAAAAAAGAAAAGAGATTTGTCACCATCGAGCTGATAAAACCACACTAGGTGGTCGAAACTGAGTACTAGGCCTACTGGGCTCCTTGCTACTATACAGGAAGTTCAGACAGAAAGACACATAACATTTGAAGAGTCACAAATACAAAGTAATGGACTTTCCAACAATGAAATGGAACTCACTCCTACTGAAATAGAACATCAAAACACAAATGAAACAGCGGGGTTTGACGACATTCCCTTCTCCAATGACTCCCCACTTCGGTAATCCGGAGGTTTCCCCGGGAGTGGACATTCGGGCTTTTTCGGCTTGGAGGGCGTCGGAGTGCCGGTCGGCGGGTCACCTTTTTGATTTGGAGGGCATTCTCCCCTTTCCAGAGCTCAAAAGCGTTTATGGTCTCCCGGACTCTGAGCGTTTTCGATATTTTCAGCTCAGGCATTGGCTTTTACATTCGGATGTTCGTCCTCAAGTCGCACGAACGCTCACGAAGTTCGAGAAGTGGCTCTACCTTAAGAACACAGACAAGGTAATGATCTCGGACCTTTATAAAATGCTTAGAGAGGGGGCCCCTGCGGAGCCCACCACGGGACAGCGCAGGTGGGAGAAGGAGTTGGGGCATCGGCTGACGGGTAAAGAATGGGTAGACATTTTCTATCGTGCGAATCATACAGTGTGCAACACGGCCAGCAGGGAGACAGCGGTGAAGGTGGCCATGTATTGGCATATGACCCCGGCCCGTTTGCATAAGGGGAATCCGGCGCGTAGCCCGTTATGCTGTCATGGCTGCGGGAAGGAAGGCACTATGGTACATATTCTATGGGAGTGTGGAGAGCTACAGGCCTACTGGAAGGAGGTGCTAGATGATGTCGATACTCACTTTGAGACTGAGATCCCTCGTTTCCTGGCTTCTTTGATGCTCGGGCCTGCCAAAACCCCCGCACGTATCCACTCAAGTCCAGGCGGGGCAGACTCCTAGGGATAGCTTTAGGAGCTGCTATGCAGAACATTCTCTTGCATTGAAGTTCCCCGCGGAAACCGACACGTTTAGGATGGCTACATAGGCTGTGGCATGTCCTGGGAATGGAGCAAATTAAGGCATCTCTTTCTGACACTATGGCTGGCTTTGTTGATACTTGGCAACCCCTGCTGGCTCTTTTATTGACCGAAATGAATGAGATCACATGTCCTAAATATCTTCGACTTCTTCGGCTTGCCAGCTTGGCCCCGGCGTCATAATCTGCGAAGGTCTATTTGGGGCCGGCCCGGCCACTGGGTCTCCTCTAGGTACATAAGAAAGCACACCAGTTCGGGATGGGATGGGGGTGTGGGGTTTGGGGTGGTGGTAGGGGGTTGTTCTTTTTCAAAAGGCTTTATTGCTCTGTCCCTCATGTTTGCTTGCGCCTTGCTGCTTCACGCGGCGGCCAGGGGGGGAATTCTCGAAGGCACTTGTTGGATGTATAGAGCTCGTTTCGCACGTGAGGGCTTATTGTTGGAGGGAGATGCTTGATCAGTATCAATGTTCCTTACAGGCATGTTTGTATTCCTTCTGTCGCAATTGCCAATAAAATACAGTTAAACCCAAAAAAACCCACAAATGAAATACAAATATTGATTCAGCCTACCATGGACATCTACATAAATATGCCTCTTAAAGAGACGTCTGCCAGTTCAACAAATCCTGCTGAGCTACCAAAAATAGATCGAACTGCATCTGGCTACTTCACAGATTTTGATACCTTCTCTCTGGATCCCAGTGAACCTGAAACATCGCCAGCTCCAGTTTCCGGTAAAGAACAACATCATGACTTCTACATTTTTCTGAAAAAGACATACCTAGTATCACCTTTGCTACAACTCTGGATAATAACTGTAATATTGTTTCTTCTATTCTGGATTGGCTTAGTAACAGTCTTTTGCTCAATCATGAACGAAAACTATCTCCCAGAATGCTCTGCAGTATCAAATGTGAACTTGGTCCTGAAACCTCATACATCATCTCATCGTGAACAAAGAGACCTGTTCTTTGGGAACATTACAGCTGTTCCAATTCCTGATGGTATAGTTTAGGACAGAGTATCATATGAAGTATTTGGTTCCACTGAACTTTTGAAAATACCTTATGTATTTAAAATTTCTTTACATGATATCCTTACCTCCAGTACATTTTTAAACGATTGGGATTTTGGAACTGTAAATATGTTGTCCGATTTAGAACAATCCGCTGCATTTTCAGGCATTGAAATGTTAGAGGACACAACTGATTATGACACAATGTACTGTTACCAATATTATGGTCATCACTTTTTACATAAATCCAGTATCCCACGTAATGTATTTACATACCACAAATGGGAACATTGCCCAACACCACAGAAAGGTAGGTCATGAACGTTTGCACAGAAATGTTCTTATTTTTCAGTGTTTAACACTTCTGACTCGACCTCATATTACTATAAGGTTGCACCTACAACTGAACAGAATAATATGCTAACAAACCACCAAACAGATCTACTCTGCATCCTTTATTTCCTGACTGTCTGAACAGGGTTTCGACCAATGGAAGGACACTATAGACATAAAATCAGTCTGGGGTTCAATGGAATGGCAAGTTCAGGGAACATAAGCACTATTTCGAGCGTGCCTCATTCCACAGCAGATCATATTTTTGAAAGACGCCATGCAACAGACATCCTTCCTTGGACTAGCCAAGAACACAGTTTGAACACACCTCGAATGCCCTCACCATCACACTTTGAGGGGTTGCAAAATTTTACGAGACATGGTGAGGATACAGTAGATGACATCATACATACAGTTTCATACAATTCATCAGAGCCCAACCGGAAGGGATAGTTAGTTTGGCCTACAGACACAAATAGATGTCAAGCAAGATTTAGAGGTACAATGGAAGGGTTTAGTGTCCATAGGCCGAACCAACGCTATGAACAACAAGAACATTCGGGGCTGGTGACATCATACATTGTTGGGAAGGTATGCCTCGAATGGCTAAAAACCTCAACACTGTCCCAGGTGAAGCAACATTTATCCTTACTATCAGATGAGCTGGATTTAAGGGATATTTTTATTGGGCCCCAGAAATCCATGTCAGAAATGTTTCTTACATGCTGTTTATAATGAAATCTGGAAAATCTACCACAGGAAGCTGTGGAGAGACTTCGTGAAATTGATAGAATTAACCTAGAAATAGCCTCAGCGGTAGTTGATAATGGTATGACTACATTAACATCCAGGATTTATTCACTGGACAACATACTATCTTCTGCTATTGATATACTACAACAGGATTTGTCCATACTATTGCACGGACAGACTCAATTATGTTCTATTATGTTGTTAATCTGGATCCTACAATCGTTGCGTTCTGGTTATGTGCCTTAGTGATTTATCAACAGTACGTCCCTGTTCTATGCATACAATCGAACTGAGAAGCAGATAATGTCACAACGAGGAGCAAAATATACACTGCTGCGTATTGAAAAACTGGACCGATTACATTTCACTGTGGCAGAGTCACCATCCACAGAATGGTTAATTTATGGCCATATTACATTACCGGGCCCAACTTTCCAGATCCAATATTGGCTAGAACAACAGGCTGGCAGATATGAGGTGATGGGTAAGAAATTCATCAAGGAATTTTGGGAATCGCCATACAGATTTCGATGCAGGAGTGGGGACATGGAAGAATTTCCAAGCGGTACAAAGTGTGAGAGCTCGTTAAGTGGGTCTCTCATATGCCAGGATATCATGCTTCATTGGACTTGTAACGGTTCAGTTGCAAACTTATCCTGTAATTTGAAAGGGTCCCCGCTGATGTGAATAATCTGGTGTTAAGGGTGCACTCAAAGAGGAGTTACTTGATGCTGAATGATCAAGGTTGTAGTAGGATTCTTCTGGGCATCGCATATCTTGTCACTGCAAGCTCCAGGGTTACTTGTTGTATGCAAGTATTGTTTTCACCGACCCATACAGTCAGGGAGGTGCCGTTATGGCCTTTGTTGAATGTTTCCTTTATATGGTTTGATACTCTAAGCCGAATGAAAGCCAAGCTTTTACAGAAAACTGGGCCCTTAACCTCTGCCCAAGAGACTTTTGATCTTCAGGTTGCAAGGTCCTCAGCTGCGATACAGGCACATGTATGATCGAACTACCAGTTCCATTTCTCAGAAATGGTACAATGTACCCTTAACATGTCTGATACGATGGGTATAGTACACCTATTTAAGACTGTAGGTTATGGACTGTTAGCACCTTTCAGACAGTTTTCGGAGTGATTACAGCTTTCATATACTCCTTCTTTGGAAGCATTTTTGGAGGACTTCCACTGATCCTGTTCCAAATAGCAGGAATACTGATTATAACTTTTCTGCTATGCAATGGACGTCCCAGTCACCTAGGAAATGGAAAAAAACGCTCTTAGAGCGTCGATACCGTGATCGCATGGTACTCCATCTGGGCACTCCTCGCCTTTGAGAACGAATAGAATCTTGGTTCCTATTGTTTCGACCAGTCTGGATTGACTGTATTCTGTGTGTCCTCCGATGCCTGTTCTGCAGACACGAATGTATGTTGGATCTCTGTCTAACACTTCCATTGGTTGAGCCACCAGATGTGGATGCTTTACTGGACCTGATAACTTCCCATGTATTGCTGTGTCCTCAGCGTATTCACATGTTGTTGTCTGCATTCTTAGAGCCACAACAGGATGCTGCAACTCCTGCTGGAATGAAGACTGGCTCCCCTACAAGCACTCAGGCCTTGGATGTCATACAGGCTTCCCCGGCATCGGCTGTGGGCAATACGGAAGATCCTCTGTGCTCGATTGACCTGATCTGTAATGTGTTGCAGGGACCATCATCTGCGATGGCAAGCAACAGTGATAGTGCGTCTCCCAGCCAGGACACATAAACATTTGGCTCATCGTGTGCTGGGAAATATTTGGCCTTTTTCTAAACAACCAAATTTGGAATTTTGTATATGAAACACTTTTTCTTTTTCTGAAAAGTATGGCTTTCAGACACTCATAGTTGTTCGACCACTTATGCTACTATTTTAGCATTTTTTTTGTTTTTTTATAGACTTATTAGTTGATTGCGTATTTTAGAAGTACATTTAGACTTTTGGTATGTCGTCCAGTCGGATAACAAGTGGGTGTTATGTTTCATACATAGTACCCCGAAATAGGCTCATGTAGTAACCGGACCTTTCACCTATAGTTCCCCTGCCATTACATTACATAACGGTTCTTGGTACTGACCTTTTACCTGGTTACGGTACTGCTTATTTGACTTGGGGTTTCTCAGAAAACTAGCCTCATTCATTATGCATAAGGATTCTTTGAGTCTCAGCAGGACTACCATCTCCTGCATGTTAACCACGTAATAGGGTCATTCCTTCCGTCATCCTAGTCCAACATGACACAGCAAGGTACATCCCCTGAGGGTACCACTTTAGGTATATAAGCACCATATCTTTGCTGAGGCGGGGAGTGGAAAAAAGGGACTTCCATGCTGACTCACTGACACAAGACACTGAGGTTCCTGCATACAGACACTCTAGCTCGCAGTGATCTGACATCCCTCATGGGGTGTCCATCTCAAGACCAAGACGGGGTACCACAGTCTCTCACTTCAGGTAATAGGGTTGGCTTTATCCTAGAGGGATGTTTGGCTCTACACCTACATCCATGCTAGGTACACTTAGGTACATCTAGTTAGGGTCACAACGTAGGAGTACACGTTATTACTGTCATGTATTATTTTATATAACAGTCTGTATTCATTGTTTTAGTGCTATGGTAGGAATCTACCATCCTTTTACTCTGTTGGTGCTTGTAATCATTTATATCTGTCTCTGTCTTATGGTTTACTCAGCAAACCTATTTTACACTAGAATGACGCTGGATCAATAAATGCTAATTGAAAAATGTCCCCACTGTTTATTCTGTGTGCCTCTTTGAGACAAAGTGAGCATAAGTGACTGAGCAAACAGTACTGTGCTGTTTCCACGATTCCTGATGGACGGAGTTGTCATGTTCGATAGTTGCCAAGAACTATTCTCTCCTTGGTAAGAGGAGGTTACCGTGGCACTGTGAGCTAGCTAGCTGGTATACAGGCGAACATAACCCAGGGGTGTGTGTCTGGAATCAGTCTGGACACCAATCCCACAGTCCTTGTTGTCTAAATGCACCAATCCTATATAGGATTATAGGAACTACATGACAAACTGTTTTTAGACAACTGCAAGAAAGAGGCAATGGAAGCCGCAAGACTGTCTCCTTGAATATACTTTACTAATCCTAAATAGAATTGTTCTAGTCATTATAAAATATGTTCATTGCATGTTCTGAATAACATATATTTTTCACCTCTATATTTTTGTTAGGTTCTGTTTTATCTGTCCAGTCACTGTTACCCCTAGTCCATTTGGATGGTTTGTCCTCTCTCCTGAGCTGCTCTAGAGTCAGTTGTCCTGTCTTCCCACTGTGGCTTCAACACCCTTGATTGATGTTTTTGTTTTTGGTAAGTCACATTTTTTATCTTATATATGGATTATATCCATTTTATCCTTTCTTTTTCTTTCTTTCTTCCTCCCTTTCTTCTGTCTTATTTTTCTACTTTCCCTTCATAATTCTACTAACTACTTAATACCTTCTAATATTTTTTATAGCATTTCTTGGTATTGTACTGCATTACTATGTACATAACTTGCAATTTATACATTTTACCTATTGTTGAATGATGCTACTTGTTAAATCCTGGAATGTTAAAGGTTTTGGTTTACACATCAAAAGGCAAAGGGTATTTGACCATTTATTCAACCTTAAACCAGATATTGTTTTTTCACAAGAGACTCATGTGGTTGCATTACAAGTTTAAAAGCTTAAACGACGATGGGTAGGAAATACCTTTTCCTCTCCTGGTTCAGGCAAAAGAAATGGAGCTATTATCCTTTGTCATAAAAAGCTTAATGTCACACTCCGTTCTCAAGAATCAGATGATGAAGGTCGTTGGGTGATTGCACATCTGTGAATTATTAATGATCCTATAAAAATTGAATTTTACCAGCTATTTCTGTTAAACTATCTATCCCTACAGAATATGTAATATTTGGTGGTGACTGCAACTTAGTCTTATATTCCTATATAGATCGAATCTCAAAAGCAAAATTTGTTCCCTCTACAATGCACCAACAATTCACTACACTTACTAACCAAAGCTCTCTTGTTGATTCCTGGAGATTATGCAATCTGCATTGTCTTTCCTACACACTTATCTCAATCTCAAATACATTATTTTCTTGTTTCCAAATCACTAATTGAACACATTTTCATTGCAGACATTGGCTCTCTACTGATTTCTGACCATGCTCCGGTTATTTTAGATTTAGGATTGCTCCCTATCAACACTTGCAATAGACAATGGCGTTATAACACTTCCTTGTTAATAGATCTGGCCTTTACTTCTAGATAGTGAAGAAACTCAAAACTCCTTCTCAGGATTAAACTAACAAAAAAAAGAAGTTGGCACAGAAACTGAAATATAAAAGAACATCTTTATTAAACTCAAAATGAGTGTGACTACGTCACCCAGAAGCCGCAGCAACTGAATGAGGCAGTCCAAAGAGTACAGTACACTGGGGTCTTATATATGTGAGGGTTACAAACCCAGCATAAAAGAAAGGGGCAGTCCTGGCTCATGCAAGCATGCAAAATGCCAATATGGATATACAAAATCTGCCAAATATTAGCCAAAAGGAAAACATTCAAAACAAGGCATCATGTAACTAGAACGTCCCCCTTGAGTCGTGTTTTTGCCCAATCCCATAAGTCAATCAATGACAGCACCTATAGGTCAATCAGCAATGGCAGAATTGTGTGCTTCAAAGGAAAGGTTGTGGAATAGGAAAACACAGGGAGGGAATAGCGAAGGCCAAAAGATAAGATACGGCACGAGAAGAATACTAAAGGCTAACAGATAGTTGATATAGAGATTAGGTAGTCCAGACAAGGATTAGTTTAGGCCGGCTGGTGTCTGAGATGGGTTTCAAGACAAGGACGGAGGGGGTTTTTGACACGTTGCAGTCCAAGGGGCAGAGACACTTCGTGAATCGAGCAGCCTGTGTAAAGGCAACACAAAATGGCGGTGAATGTAAAATGGAGTCAAAATTAAAGAACCTCAGACCCTCCTTTTGCCATTACGCAGGCAAATCCTAATTCATTGCTAGGTGAAATGGGAATATCCTTTATCAGAGTACAGACAGAACACTACTTCAGGACCATTTTGGATGAACATATCCAACACCCACTTCATACAGTGGCACTGGAAACACTTGTGCAACCACAACTATACCCAAAGTCCGTCCTAAGCCTCTCAAGTAGGCTTCTATCGTCCATCAAATCTGCTTCCATTGTCGCATTGGGCCTCTTGATTCAGGCCTTCCATGAAAATAGTGCTTCTCAGTATCCATTGGAGTGCCCTCCTGGCAAACACTCACAGGTCACTCGAAAGTCTCAATGTCTCAATGCAGTGCACCAGTGTCTCTCCTCTGTGGCAGACACTACAGATATTGTGCTCTTCATTGGTCGTAGGCACAGATCATCTCATGCAGACCCAAGTACTATTAATCGGGAAAGAGCAACTGACTTTCACACTCAGCAACACTTTCAGGCTCCAACACTCGCTATTCAGTGTCAGAGGATGTTTGGGCTGCTCTTTCATTTAATTTTTCCTTTCATCATGGGTACCACAATGTAGTGCCTTTTGCCAATCTTGGATCCTCCGGTGCACTGCCCTTCCGTTGGAGCAAAGAAAAGGGAGTGTGTGGCCAAAAACTCAGGCCAAGGGGCTCAAGGGACTGCACACTGTCAGAGGTTACCAGCACATGACAGGTAGAAAACTGAAGCCTCAAACCAGCTCTGCCATCAACAACAGGAATCCTTCTCTTTCGCTCTTTTACACTGAAATTCTGGTTTTGTGATGTCCAACGCCGTCTGATGGAGCAAGTACGATACCATGAGCTGGCAATCGCTGTCCAGCTTTGCTACTTTCTGGGTGCTGAGACTGTAGGGCCAAGACGTCCGTCTTTCATCTGTAGCTGTCACTGATGGGAATTAGGCTTAAATCAATGTTCTGCAGGTTATTATGACTTGATACCCGCAGAATCTAGTGACGTAGGAAATGTGACACAGTTGTTAGTTTCCTTCAATTTAGTACAAAAACAGTTCATTGTATTTAACAATGGGACTGCAAGCAGGTGGCCTGCAATCTGCAAGGGAGTGACCATACGCCATGGGACAACTCTGGTCTAGAATACACTGTCATTCTCAAAGGCAATACTTCTAGTCTGTTCAATTTGGGTACCCTTCATTATCCTCTGCCATCTGAGGGTAGATAATTACATGGGAACTCTATCACATGGTGGCACTGCCTAATGGGGTAAACATTTTTTTTTTTAATGATTACGTCTAGGTGTTCCTAAATTCCTTATCTAGAACACCTCAAAAGAGAAATCTCATGATACAGATTATCAGGGACATGTAGATACCTCCCTTTAATTATTGTGCATCAGGTGCACTATGCAATACAAAGGCTAATAATCAAAATGTGGAAACAAAAGACAAGAACTAGAGAGTCCTAGTATTTCCATGATTTAGAACACATCTGATCCCACCGAAAATTAAAGAAGCAGGAAAAAAGGGTAAAAATCCAAATTAAAATAGTCATTGAAAATTTGTCATGTTCAAAAAAAGTAAATGTAAGGTATCTCCTATTGAGGTGGAAAACTTGTCTTACTATAGTATTGAGTCAGTTAACCAGTCCATCACTACCCTGACAGTCAGACCGGAAAACATCGAAGTAGGCCTAAAGAAAATTCTTAAAAACCAGTCTGGTCATACAAAAAGGGAATTTATACATAAATGGGGGTATGGGGGTACATTACTACAGTCTGGAAATGTGAACCTGAACAATACACCAATAATAATAAAAGGGCTAACTGGTGAAAGGAATTCGAAAAAGAGAAATGGGACTAGGACATAGCTAAAATCCCCAATAAATAGGCACAATGCAACATCAATCAGGGGACAAGTGGCAAAAGAAAAATCTATAGGAAGAACAAGAAATTACTCAGGTGATAGTCAAGTTTGTGACACAATACCAAGAGTATGGGTGATACACAAAAGTCAAAATAGTACACAAATTTTAACTCTACCGCTGGCCGATACACCATATACAGTAATCTCAGCTAATGTTCCAGTTCCTTCTTCAGGGAAAAATGAAACCTGGTTTCCTTTAAGGAACAAAGCCATACACTACTTAGGAAGCAGAACAAAACTGACTAATGTAATATAGAAATTAGGTCACCATGTACAAGAGTCACAGATCTATAATTTATCCTTACGTCCAATCAGGATACATAAATCTATGGCTGCCTGTTCCTTAAGGGAAGGGGGCAGTAACGTGACTAACTGCAGTTGACACACTTTGATCCTGCATATCTCTTTTTATTTTCCTTCAATACCATTATAGCCAAATAGACATGCACTGGTGAAGTGTTGTCTCTCATGTTCACAGCATGAAATATCATTATCTGTGGAATTTAGTAACCAGAAAAAGTCCAACCAACTGTTGCGTAGCGATGGACATCGTCATGACCATCCCCTCACAACACAGGGGAGCTTGTAATAATATCAAAAGCAAAAGTGTAACAACAACGCAAAAACAAAAAACGTGCATAAAATAAAAACACACATGCCAAGCCATCAGGTATACTTGCTGTATTCCAAGCACAGAAAGCATAGACAAATTTCAATATCATGTGTAAATGAGCGGTGACGCACAACACTATGTCATGCACTTTATGCACAATGAACCTGCAGCCCAAAACCCAAAATTCGGGCCTGCTTAATTTGTCGGGCTTAAAATTAAAATTACACTTTTTTTTACTTTCCTAACCCTGGTCACCAGTTAGTGGTGACTGGCTGTCAAATATAACTTACTGTGTCGCTTCTGACACACAGGACTAGCAGGAACAATTCATAGAAAGACAAAATGCACAAAAACAAAGAAGTTATGCAACAACACATCTGTTTCAACATACAGCTGAAAGCACCCTCCTTCTTGCAATTTGCACATTGATTAGGTCCCACAGGTACATATGGAACACTCGTTCCACCACCTCATGATATGGACCATCGCTGTTGCGTTTGCTGTTGACCCCTGCTTTTTCACTACTCCTCCACACCTACTGTAACATTCTCAATCCGTTTTAGTCTTTTCTCACCCTGATTTCCTGCCTATAGCCATTCAGGTCACTCATTTCACCATTATCCCTTCACAACTATGACGTCTTCGTCAAACCAACTCACGTGTCCAACTGTAGTCTTGTCAGCCCTAGAACCACCCAGAACAAACACTTCACATAACACACAAAAATATCAACTGTATCTTTTAATCAGGAGACAAAACATAATACACATTAACAAAACACAAAATAGAAAATACAAACCTAGTGGTACTTAACTGTAACCATCTTGTCAATTTTGCAATGACTAAAACATGTAAGCATGTTAAGCCACCTTAATTTTAGCTGTCTAAAAGGAAAACAGTTTCACAGACACTCTGTGTTCCCTTGCGCCACAATTCCTCCTGTGAAAAATGAATCTTAATTTGCTGATCGTTTTTACCTAGGCATGTAGCCCACAAAATTCTAAGAAAGAGCTTCATCTTACATTTTGTCTAAGGCTAATGCCACATTTTTTTTTTTTAAAGGAAGGCAACTACGAGGACATTATTTTTTAAAAGCAGAAAGATGAATGTATCATTTTCTTCACAGCACCCTTTTTTTTAATTTGTTTTGAACAATATGGGAACAGACAGGGCTCCGTAACGATTCTCGGCTGTCCTATCTTATCAGAAAAGCTAAAAATAGCACCTCAGCACGGAACGTTCTGGGCTGTTAGCCAACCACTGCGAGCACTCCTGGCCCCCACCTCTTTCCAAAGCTCACCTGCTGCAAGCGTTACACATTTTCATGTCAGAGAAGCTTTCTAAGCAGTGATTTCTCCATCTGTTTACACTCACTCCTACCTTACTGACCTCGAGGTCAAAATCTGCCTCGCGTGTCTCTCTCTCCTCACCCTGAAGCTGTCAAAGACAAAAAGCCTTCCTAACTCTTTTTAACCTGCAATAATTAACCCTATTTAAAAACACATGTTATATATATTACTTCTGTTAGAGGCTACAATTTGTTTCTATTCTTAAATTATTAAAACATTTACGGTGAATAACTCATAGAACATAATAACATAACATACTAGCTTTAGAACAAATGTTTGTTACTACCCTATGCAACGGTACTCAGTTCATCAACCTTAAATGAATGAACGTCTCAGTAGGTCCAGCTAGAGTTAGAACCTTCAACTCTGATATTAAACTCAAACCTCTGCACCGGGCACATTGGCTCACTGAGCCATTAAAAGCAACCCCAAATGGGAACAACTTGCAAATTTGTATTATACCTAAATGTATGCATTTACTGAAGCCTAAGGCACTTTAAAGCTATTGTAAAGGGCAAGAATGCTGTTAAATAGTCTATTTTACCCAATTTTCGACTTTGATATTTGGGGCACTTAAAAATAAATATCCTATAATTGTGCTACATATTAATGATCCTCAGAATGTACTTTACAGATTGCAGATATTGGATATTAGACATATCTCTTGCAAATCCTTTGAAAAAAATGAGTTTTTTAAGCCTGCGCCAAGTGAAAGTCCATATACAAATGTCCTCACTATGCAGTACAACACAACTTAAATTAAATTATAATGCTAGGAGGTCACAGTATGAGCATTAAGCTTTATAAATAGTAAAAAACGAATTTAGAAGCACTTATTTTTAATAATTATTTTTCATAATTAATAATTATTTTTGATAAATCCAATCATTTTTGATAATTTCACATATAAAAGCAAGCTGCATCCCTTGCCTATCATTTTAGATGCATTCATTTTTAAGTTTAAGCACAGAAGCGTAACTTGAAACATGACACATTTTTGTGCCACTTTTATATATATATATTTTTTTTAAAAGGACAATTATTATTTAGCAACAGAACCAAGAATATGCTTACAAAAATGCTTACAGAGAGGAAAACCCTTAATTGAAATGTCTACCTGTAATACAAAATAATGAACCTTAGCTTTGGAACCTTTTTTTAAAAGAAGATTTTGAAATGCAAAGTTTCACCCGTGTTTAACTGAGGGCGAAGTCCTGGCTGAATAAACATTCCTGTCTATTAGAGCTGCTTGCTTAGCGACAATAAAAGCTTGTCTCTCAGTGTTGTAACAGGAGCACCGTGTCAGTCTTTTTCAAACTAAGGGCATATCAATGCGTGTCGCATTTAAAATTGACTTCAGCTGAAGTGTTTGCCTGTTAATATCTAATACAATCAGCCGCGGCCCGTGGAGGGAGTTCCGTGGGGCGGTAAGGCGGGGCGGGGGAGGGGCAGGGTGGGGGGTTCTAAAAACCGGAATATGGATAATTACAGGTTAGTAAACAATTAAATAAATAAAACGAATTTCGTAGCGCGCGCTGCGTCGCAAAATGCGATGCAGCGCGCGCTACGAAATTCGTTTTATTTATTTAATTGATTACTTACCTGTAATTATCCATATTCCGGTTTTTAGAACCCCCAATCCGGCCCCTCCCCCGCCCTGCCTTACCGCCCCACGGAACTCTCTCCACGGGCCGTGGCTGAATACAATGTATGTAAGTAAAAAAATACTATAAGTTTATTTTTCTACAAAACACACAATTTCGTTTTTGAGGCCTTTTTTATTCCTAGTGAATGTGAATTTTAATTTTATTTTTTAAGCATTTAGACATTTTGCTTAATAAACTGAAAACATCAAGAAAAAAAAAAAACACACATTGAGCTCATTTCAGACATAAACAGAAAGGGGTCAAACACTCAGGACACATATATTTAACCCACAGAAACACACATTTAACCCACAAATCAACACTTAGGACAGAAACAAAGGACAGCCCACAGACTGTACTTAAACCAAACCATTTGTAAATACTAGTTGTAAGTCATATTTACAAGAAACGCTTCTCAATAGTGTTCCAAAAGACTGCAAAAACAGCCCAACAGACTGCTATATGTCCAAGAAGCCAAAATACACTCCATTCATTAGATTGCGCAGAACAAAGGATCCTTGTATGTGTTATGTCCATATTTTAATTCCCTGGGGAAACAGAATCACCAAGGAAGAAATATGTTTTTAAACTTAAACCTATTTAGGTATTCCCTCTAGGGGAGCCGGCTAATTTACTTTATTACACTATGGTACCTCCAAAGAAAAAGCAACACATTCTTCGATGTGAGCTTGAAACAGGCATGCCAAAAAATACTGCAGAATATGCAAGTATTTATAATTAAAGTAGTGCTTAAGGTACTCTCCGTACGTTGCACCGTTCAACAAAATCAGATAGAGAAAAATCTCCTCATTACCTGCCTACACAAATTGCAATTTGCATATCAAATCCAATACAAATCCAAAGTTGGCAAACACAAAGTCCAAAATTCCAAAGCTACAGTAAGCGTTACTAAACTACCTTACTCTTACCAATCAAAAGGTTGTCAAAATTCTAACTGCCAAGTTCTGAATGACCTAACGGTCTTTTTTTAGAATACTCACGCCAAAAAAGAAGTTCTCAGTCAGGAGTGAGGGATATGTTTGGCCCCCCACCATTACAGACTCTGGGGAGTCCACCTCTGGGGCCGAACATAATATTTATGGAGAGGGGAGATACGTGGCACCCATCCCAGAGCCATTGGAGGCCCTTGGAGCCCACCTCAAGTCATCATATACTTTGTATGAGAAGGGGAACCACACATCTCACCTACCCATGCATCAAGAGGCTCTGGGGAGCCCACCCCTGGGCCGATTTATATTTTTATGGGTAGGAGGGCTACACACAAGGGAAATGAATATAACGGAAGCCATGAGACACCTCAATGATGAAACTTGCTAAAAGATTAACAACAGAGAAACGTATAACACACATATCATTGAATATTGGACTCTATTAGAGAACTGGAGAGACAAAGAAGTATTGGAAATGGAAGAGTATAGCTATTTGAGAAGGGAATTTTCCCTTGTCCCAGGGTTCTATCTACTCGCCTTGATTCACAAGAATAACATTAACCCACTGGGAGGCCTATAGTATCAAGGTAAGTCTCAATCCTGAGCAAACATATGTCATTAGTAGTCAAAAAGAAAGGTTCATAATGCTGTATTTGTCCAATCAATCAATCAATCAATGAATTTGTAAAGCGCGCTACTCACCCGTAGGGTCTCAAGGCGCTGGGGGGAGGGGGATCCGCTACTGCTCAAAGAGCCAGGTCTTGAGCTGTTTCCTGAAGGAGAGATGGTTCTGGGTCAGACGTAGGTGGGTGGGGAGGGAGTTCCATGTCTTGGCCGTCAGGTAGGAGAAGGATCTTCCTCCGGCGGTGGTCTTGCGGATGCGCGGGACGGTGGCAAGGGCGACGCTGGCGGAGCAGAGGTGGCGGGTGGGTGTGTAAATGTGAGGCGGTTGTTGAGGTATGTGGGTCCCATGTCGTGGAGAGCCTTGTGTCCGTGGGTGAGGAGTCTGGACGTGATCCTCTTGCTGATGGGGAGCCAGTGCAGGTCTCTCAGCTGGGGATAGATGTGGCTGAAGCGGGGGGTGTCCACGATAAGACGTGCAGAGGAGTTCTGTATGCGCTGGAGTCTTTTCTGTAGTTTGGCAGTGGTTCCAGCGTAGAGGGTGTTTCCGTAGTCCAGTCGGCTGGTGACGAGGGCCTGGGTGACCGTCTTCCTGGTGTCGGTGGGGATCCACCGTAAGATCTTTCGGAGCATGCGCAGGGTGTTGAAGCAGGATGACGAGACGTCGTTGACTTGCTTGGTCATCGTGAGGGAGGAGTCCAGGATGAAGCCCAGGTTGCGAGCATGGTCCGTTGGCTTTGGAGCGGAGCCCAGGGCAGGGGGCCACCAGGAGTCATCCCAGGCGGAGGGGGATGTTCCCAGGATGAGGACTTCCGTCTTATCTGAGTTCAGTTTCAGCCGGCTGAGCTTCATCCATTCCGCGACGTCGTTCATTCCTTCCTGGAGGTTGGCTCTGGCTGTGGCGGGGTCGTTGGTGAGGGAGAGGATCAGCTGGGTGTCGTCGACGTAGGAGATGATGTTGAGGTTGTGTTGGCGTGCGATGGCTGCGAGGGGGCTCATGTAGACATTGAAGAGGGTGGGGCTGAGCGAGGATCCTTGCGGGACGCCGCAGATGACTTCGGTGGCCATGGACCGGAACGGGGGAAGGCGGACTCTCTGGGTTCTGCCGGTGAGGAACGAGATGATCCATTCCAAGGCCTTTCCTTGGATTCCAATGTTGCTGAGGCGCTGTATCAGGGTGCGGTGGCATACGGTGTCGAAGGCTGCCGAGAGGTCCAGGAGGATGAGGGCAGCTGTTTCCCCGTTGTCGAGCAGGGACCTGATGTCGTTGGTGGCTGCGATGAGGGCAGTCTCGGTGCTGTGGTTTGCTCGGTAGCCGGACTGCGAGGGGTCGAGGGATCCGTTGGTCTCGAGGGAGGCGGAGAGTTGTTTGTTGATGATCTTCTCGATGACTTTGGCCGGAAAGGGGAGGAGCGAGATGGGGCGGAAGTTCTTGAGGTCCGTGGAGTCCGCGGTGGGTTTCTTCAGGAGGGCGCTGAGCTCGGCGTGTTTCCAGCTCTCTGGGAAGGTGGCGGATGCGAAGGAGCTGTTGAAGATGTTCCGGAGTTGGGGTGCGATGATGGAGTCGGCTTTGTTGAAGATGTGGTGTGGGCAGGGGTCGGTTGGGAAGCCGAAGTGGATGGTGTTCATCGTGTGGGTGGTATCTTCGGTGCTGACCTTCGTCCAGGTGCGGAGGGTGGTGGTGGGGGGCGCCGGATCGGTGGTAGGGTGCGCGGTCTGTGCACCGAAACTGTTGTGTATGTCGGCAATCTTGCAGTGAAAGAACGAGGCGAGTGAGTCGCAGAGGTCCTGCAAGGGTGTGATGTCGTTGTTGCAGGCGCTGGAGAGCTCTTTGATGATGCTGAAGAGTTCCTTGCTGTTGTGGGAGTTGTTGTCCAGTCGTTCTTTGAATGTTGTCCTTTTGGTGGTGCGGATCAGTTGGTGGTGTTTGCGGGTGGCGTTCTTGAGGGCTGTCATGTTTTCTGTAGTCTGGTCGTGGCGCCAGGCTTTCTCGAGGGTACGGCAGGTTTTCTTGGAGTTTTTGAGGTCGTTGGTGAACCAGGAGGCTTTCTTGCTGCCGTGTCTGCTGGGGGGGTTCTTCAGTGGTGCGAGGTCATCGGCGCAGTTGGTGAGCCACTGTGTGAGGTTGCGGACTGCTTTGTTGGGGTCCGTCGTGTTGGTGGGGGGGTTCTGGCTGAGGGAGGTGGTGAGCTGGTCAGCGGTGATCTTGCTCCAGCTTCTGCGGGGAACCTGTTGAGGGTGGTTGTGGGTCGTGGTTCTCCTGAAGTTGAAGTGGATGCAGCTGTGGTCTGTCCAGTCCAGTCCGGTGGAGTGGCTGAAGGAGATGTGCTTGCTGGAGGAGAAGATGGGGTCAAGCGTGTGGCCGGCGATGTGGGTGGGGGTGTTCACCAGTTGCTTGAGTCCGAGGTTGGCAAGGTTGTCCAGCAGGGTGGCGGTGTTGCTGTCATTGTTGTTCTCCAGGTGGAAGTTGAGGTCTCCTAGGAGGATGTAGTCTGAGGAGGTAAGGGCGTGCGGGCTGACGAAGTCTGCGATGGCTTTGCTGAATTGTGTGTGTGGTCCCGGGGGTCTGTAGATGAGGGTGCCTCTGAGGGTGGTCTTGGGGTCGGTGTGTATCTGGAAGTGAAGGTGTTCGTCGACGGTGAGGGTGTCGTCGGAGTTGGTCGTGATTCGGATGGTGTTTCTGTGGATGATGGCGATGCCTCCTCCGGCTTGGTTGACGCGGTCCTTCCGGGCGATCTTGTAGCCATCCGGGATGGCTATGGCGATGTCGGGAGCTGAGGAGGAGTTCATCCATGTTTCTGTGAGGAAGGCGACGTCTGGTGATGTTGTGTCGAGAAGGTTCCAGAGTTCAACAGCGTGCCTGTGGGTGGAGCGGGTGTTGAGCAAGATTCACTTGAGGTGGTCGTTGCTGGAGCCTGGCTTGGTGGATGCGGTGCAGGATCGGGTGCAGGTGAAGTTGCAGGCGTGGCAGGTGAATGCTCCGTGGGTTCGTTTCGGGTTGGCTTGGTAGCAGGCTGGCTGTCGGCCGGTGTTGAGTGCGTGGAGGGTGGCGGCGTCGGTTCTCTGTCGGGTTGGCTGGCTCCGGCGGGGTCCAGGGGTTCTGGCACTGGGTGCGGTCCAGGCGTGGACGGGCGTAGTCGGGCTTGCCTTTGGCGCGCATTCGGCGTGCAATCGGCGCGCCCGCTGCGCGTGGCCGCTGCGCGATCGGCGCGCCTGCTGCGCGTGGCCGCTGCACGTACGCGCGGTCCCCGCCATATATGGTGAAGTGGGAGGGAGGAGCAGCTGGGAGGCGGGAGCGGGGCGGCGAATGGGGAGCGGGTGCCAAGAGAAGGGGGCAGGAAGACGGAGCGGGAGAGCGAGGGCAAGCCTGGGCAAGCCTGGAGAGCAGGGGCCTTCAGGAGAGGTGGCAGCAAGAGAGGCCAAGAAGGCAGCAGCAGCAGAATCTGGGCACACGGGGGCCGTGCGGAGTGGAGTGACCAGGTCAAGGGTCACTCCACATTCAAGTCTTCTTCTTTATTTCCAAGAAGTCATCACTTCCAATTGGTACAGGTAATTCACAGATGGTTCATGACATCACATTGACGTAGCCAACACGTGTTTCATCTTGGGGGCATCACCCAATGACTTCCTCAGGGCTACAATGACAATAGAAGTATATACTCTCAGAAAACACATTACGCAATGGGACCTCAGCAGCCCAAACACATTAGCAATAATCATGGTGCATAAATCACATTTGTCCTAGGCATCACATAAATGACATGGGCAATAAATCACCAACATATCCACACTACGCAATAGGCATCGTAAGCCTAAACAGGGCAACATAGTAACACAGCACTTTAGGCATAACCCACATTATGCAGCACATCACAGTAGGGCCCACCTTAGAAACTGACCCCCAGGCCAACTGGCCTTTTCAGAGGGCTCAAATGCCCTAAGTCCATAATGTCAGGGCTAGGGCTGCCAATGCAGCAACATCCAAGAGAGCGCAATTGTCAGCCTAAACGTTGCAGCTGCTAATTGCCGTGCAGCTGTGAAACAGAACGTGGGCCTGGGCAGTCACTGTGCCCTATGAACAAATATGCAAAAACATTGCAGCTGCCCGCGCTGGTGCGGCGCAGCTGAGGACAAAGTAAATGGGCCCTTGCACGACTGTGCCCTCGGGGCCCCACTGGGGATCTCTAAATAAAATTGCAGTTGCCTACTGTCAAGCGGGGCAACTGTGAACACATAGCCAAATTGGGGAAAGCACGGGCCACTCTAACAACAGATATGCCCCCTAGTTGGAGCGGCCCGTAACGGCGGGTCCGCTCAGGCACCGACAATGTGCCTCGAAATGCATCTAAGCCCCACTCCGGGATTTGGTTAAATAAATTCCCCCCATTGTAGGAGCGGCCTGCTCTCTGGCGGGTCCGTTCATGAAAATAGGCCCTATCAACGTTCCAGCTCAAGCCCTTACTCACCGGGCTCTCCTTTGCTCTGCAGGCTCTTCTCTCACTGCGGGACCGGCACCACTTTTCCAGGTCTCCTCTCTCAGCATGCGGGGCTCTCTTCAGACATGGGAGCCCCACTGATGATCCGGGCCTCTCCTCGCTTCACCCGGGCCCCCTCCTGGGACCCGGGACTTCGATGTGGAGCCTGCAAGGCTCCGGACTTCCTGCTTCCAGTTGGCCCGCCCACAACCAGGTAACGCTGCCTGTCTTCCGGGTCCCTCTCAGCAGCGGCCCGGCAGCTTCCTTCGGCGGCATCTGATTTTTGACCCCGATGCGGGGTGGGCACCTGCTGTCCAAAATAACAGTAGAGCGGGGTGGGCACCCGCTCTCCAAAGTAAAATCATTAATGCGGGGTGGGCACCCACGAACCACACCAAATAACTCAAAACGTGGGGTGGGCACCCGCCAACAATTCCCAACGCAGGGTGGGCACCAGCGATTTCCAGTATCACGGGGGAATCCCTACGATGGGGATTACCTCTCAAAGGGCTGTAGCTTCGTGCTGCAAAGACCAAGCTTTCTTCCTTGAGGAAAATCAAAACAAAGCGCTCACAGGGCGCAAAATGCAGCAAAAGTCCTGAAGGTCCTGGTCTATCCAAAGAAAAGTGAAAGGGTCCAAGCAACAAGTTCTTTTAGGTCCAAGGGGCATAGCTGGGCCCAGGGAGGCCAGCACACAGTGCTCTCTAGCAGGGAGGTAAGCCCCCATGGCCGTTCCTCCAGGGCCCCAGCAGCAGCAAGCCCCCAGCAAGTCAGGAACAGCACACCAGCACAGAACAACTTCATGGGGTCACAGCCCCTATATTTATATTAGGCATTCCTTTGTCTGCAGTGTAGGGTTTGGGGTAACCAGATGCAACTGGTTCAGGGAGGATTTGGAGTACTTTGTTTTCCAAGCTCCTCTTCGACTTTGTCAGGTGGGGGCTAGGTGATCAGACACCCCACAGAGGGTGGAGCCAGCATTGTCCAGGCTAGGCACAGATCTATTCAGGGTCAGGGAATTACTCCTCCCACTACTTCCTATGCAGATGTCCCAATCAGCCTAGTGCTGACTCACCCTGCCCCTCCGGGAGCCACACACACCGCCCAGCCCCTGTCATTCACAAGGCAGACATGCAATTCACATCAGGCAGGTAGACACATAGCACACAGAAATACCAACTTCTAAAGGTGGCATTTCTAAAATAGTTATAATAAATCTGCGCACACCGTTGTACAGCATTTATTATCTCAATTCAAACAGTCTTTATTTCGACTTATTGTCATAAAAGACAGATTAAAAACAAATCTCATCATCATTTACAAAAAACCACATTTAAAACAATTCATCATCAGATGTTTCCAGTTTAGGCTACACATTTAGATTTTGTATAAAATTCATGATACTAAAACTAGAAGGAACATGATTTAGGTTTACTACATGTGTGGCATTCCTACTCGACCAGATAAAAGAATAAATATCTGTCTTTCATAAAAACAGGCTAAGAAGAATACAGAAATTCCACCTTTATACTGAATTTCTTTTAGGGCGGCTGGAGGGCTTTCAGTTTCCCAGCTCTAATTAGCCACATCCGTTTCAAAAATTGAGCTAAAGCTATCACTATTATTTCAGAACAGTCAGTTTGAAGTATTCTCAATGCAGTGATCCCTGTCCTAATACCCTTTTGAATACAGACTGCTCTTATCCATCTTAGGCGGGGGACCTTGTATTCTGGGCAGATGAACAAAATATGTGCTATGGTTTCAGGGTAGATTATGCAAAAAGGGCACATTTGATCTTTTTTACTAGAAGCCCATTTACAGGTGACCGTGTTCAGTGGGAGAGTACCTACCCTGAACTGATGATATAATTTCCTATCAAGAGGCAATGTGATCAAATCCCAGTACAGCTCATACCCAGTAGTATGTTTCAGCTCCAAAAAAACCTTGGTATGTGATGGAACAGTGTGTAACTGGAACTCCTCCTGGGAATGAGTGACCAATAAGCCTCTTTCAGCTCCAATTTAGTAGGAAATGATGTCCCCTGTGGATTGTCCCAAAGATCCCCCATTCCTAGGGACTTTAAGAGAGTTTTTACCTTTCTAAACCATGGAATTTTGTCCCCAGAATCCATGTTGCGCGTCTCCAAAAGTGCTAATGCATAGTGATTCAATTCAGGGGTAACCCACAGTCTTCTCCAGTAGGCAACTGGTCTAAATCTACATATATTTTCTAGACTCTGACACCCCAAGTCCATGCGAAGGGGTATTAGTGGTGTAGATTGTGGGAGGCCTGTTATGCAGCGAAGAAACCTATTATGTGCTTTTTGTAAGCCTGCTATTTCAGACGACCCCCACAATTCTGCTCCATACAGCATGGAAGACCTTACTCTCGAGTCATAGATTTTTAATACTGGGGCTATGGGTTTAGTGGCTGATAACTTAAATTCTCTTAACAAAGCGCCGGATAGTTGCGCATGCTTTGAGATTAGATGGGCCACATGTGGCTTCCACTGTAACCTGGAGCCCAATGTGATACCCAAGTAATTGAAGCTGTCAGTCTGCTCTAATGGTTCCCCATTCATGAAAACTCTACCCCTAATGTTCCTATGCCTGTGCATTGTCATAAATTTAGTTTTGTAAACATTAACAGAAAGGCCGTAGTCATTCCAAACATACCAAACTTGACCACGCTGCACCTCCTATATCAGGAATTACCACTAAAACACTTATCAGGGAATCCCCAATGCATTGATATGGGAGGGCAGCCCCACAGTAGTGAGAAACCAAAATGGCTGTTTGTCACTACCAGGGCATGTCACACAGTTAAGGTACATGTCCTATCTTTTACCTACAATGCACCCTGCCCATAGGGCTAGCTAGGGCCTTCCTTAGGGGTGACTGACATGCAGTAAAAGTGGGTGTCACAGATATGGCAAACACTTTAGGTGCCACGTCACAGCAACAGTAACACTGCGCGCACAGGCCTTGCAATGGCAGAGGCCTGAGATAGGTTTGAAAGGCTACTTTGATAGGTGGCGCAATCAGCACTGCAAGCCCACCAGTAGCATGTAATTTACCAGCCCTGGGTATATTAGATGCTGCTTTACAAGGGACTGACAGCTAAATTAAATAGGCCAAACAGGTGTAGACCAATCTTACCATATTTAACACAGAGAGCACATGAACTTCACACTGGACAGCAGTGCTAAAGTGCTCAGAGTCCTAAAACCACCAACACCATGTCAGATAAAAGGCTAGGAGAAAGGCAAAAAGCTTAGGGAGGACCCTGCAAAAGGGGCCAAGTCCAACACTAACAAATGTGCAGTCAATATCAGTACTGTCAACTCCAAATAGACAGGAGAGCAAATCAAGTAGGGTTTTATAGCCGCCATCTTAGCCTGATCATGAATCACCAGGCACAAATTCACAAAAGCCCGGACAACCGATAATAGAATAAGCAATATCAGTCCAAGAGAGAGTTCATATCCATTTTGGATCAGTATCAGTGATCATTCATAAAGATACAAAAAGTATACTGTTAGTCCAAAATAGGTTAAAGCATTCATTTCAACATGATGGAAAGAGGGAAAACAGGGAAAACACCTGATTTGTCCAGAGTCGGTGGCCACCTCTGGTAGGAGAGATATTTATAGATGTCGTGTTCCAATGGACATATTAATGTCCCTCTCCTGATGTCACACAATATTGTAATACTCATAATACGGGTGAAAGCGTAGACCTTAGTCCAGTGGAGTATACTGCTGTTGGTCTAGGTTAGTCCAAAGAAAGTTGGTGGAAAGGACAGTCAGTCTGGAGGTGTCCCAAAAAGATAAGGTTGATAAAAAAGGCAAAGAACATGTAAAAGTTATTGATAAAGCTCAGGAAAGGTCATAATAGTAATGGTAAACCATAGACAGTTGTCGGCCTACCTATTTTTTCTTTATAAATGTAAAAAATAATGCAGTTCATTATCCACATTAATGCCCAGTTCCACCGCCCGTAGTCTAATGATCCAGCGGGTCTCGCATTGTCTCAATCTAAGCTCCCTATCGCCTCCCCTGGGGTCTGATTTAATAACTTCTATACCATGAAATCTAAAACCAAGTGATATTTTCTGTTCCGAACATTTACGTGCATGGCTTCCTGTCGGGTATCTTGTATCCAAGTTCTTAAGCGCACAAAAATGTTCTGCTATGCGCTCCTTAAGTGGGCGTATCATGCTGCCAACGTAGATCTTATTGCATTTACATTGTATCACATATATAACATATTTGGTCATACAGTCAATGTGATCATGAATCTGACTTTTTCGTGATCCATTGTATTCAAATTGCTTAACACCATTATTTGCCATCTTAAACATGCTACAGTAACTGCAGATGAATGAGCCCACATTCAGTTGTGTGAACCAGGTACTATTAGAGTGTCATGATGGGGGGTAACTGGGACTGACCAGACTTCTGATCGTTTTGCCCCTTCTGTATGTGTCATGCTTGATGATTTGAGTACAAGACGTTCCAAAGCACTACCAGACGTTAGTATGGGCCAATGACGTTTCAATATGCCATATAGTTTATGTGACCAAGAATGAAAACTGGTCACCAGTCGCACTGGTATGATCTTGTTCACAACATTCTTGCCATTATTGAGGGTATCTAGTCTTCGTAGTCGTTTTGTCCTGGTCTTAGCCCTATGTATTGCCTCCCTAGTATCATCCCAGGCAAGTGTCCTATAAAACACATCTAGATATGTAGATTCTGAGCATAGGGACTTTGTAAATACCCGTCCATCATCCATATATGACACAAAGGATTTCATGGGAGGATGATTTCCTATGTATGACTTAAGATGTCTGCTCATTGTATACAGTTATTGACCATTAAATGGGTTTACAAGCCAGACCGATACATTACCTTTCACAAACTGAAATGGTTATGGGGATGATCAAGTATTGTCTCAAAAACAACAAATTATTTATCAATGGTATGAAACAGCACCTCTGGACAGTGATGGGTAACTGTTTTGCTCCCAAGTTTGCCAATATATTCATGGGTTGATGTGAGGTACAGATATTGGCAGAGGAGAATACAGCATATGACATGGAAAATGTAGCTCAATGGCCTAGGTACATTGATGATTTGTTTATCATATGGAGAGGCCAGTAGAGAGAGGTGTAATTTTTGGATGTTATTGTAGAAGTGAAAGACAACAAGACGTGACCTACACTAGCCTGTTTAGGAAACCAACAATGGGTAAGGGCCTCCTACATGCCCTCAGCAATCACACGGAGACTCTGAAATTGAGTAATCCCTATGGCAAACTACTGAGGTCAAAAACGAACTGCAATACGGAGGAAGCTTCTCTCATGGAACAAAAGGTGATGCTCACCAGATTTAAAGAAAGGGGATATCCTGACTGGGTCCTGAATAGGACTATTGCTAAAGCCAGCGAGGCGAGCAGGGACAGTATCCTCTTTGATAACAAACCCAGTACCAAGACTGATGAATCTAATACAACACACATGACCATGACATTCAATAGTGGATCCAAAGCAGTACAGAAAGTGATCAATAAAAATTGTGGTATTCCCAAATGTGACATCACATTTGGTAACCTGATAGTTGATAAACCTAATATTCCATTTTGTAGAAGAGATTCCCTCAAGGACCATTTAGTATGCAGTGACATTACGATTTCCAATAAGAACAAAGTTCCCATGATGAGTGTTTTTTCCCCTGCGGTACATGCAGAGCATGCAAGAGCAGCTGCAGTAAGAAATATTTTGAGGTTCCATTTGGCAAAGGCAGCAAGGCCTCCATCACACCATTTCTGACTTGCCATTCTCAGTTTGTGGTATATATTTAACAACATGCCTGTGTGGTAAAAGATATCTAGACAGTACATTTCATGCCGTGAAGAAAGGGGTATTAGAACACATGAGGGCTATTGACAACAATGACCTGCATTATCCTGTTGCTAGACTCTTTATGTACTTTGGAGAGAAATCTAAGCTGACCTACATTGCCATAGAGCATATACCAAAGAATATAAGGGGAGGCAATAGAGTACTTGACATTCGGAACATTAAACATTAAAAAGATTAATTATTTATAGAGAGTGAAAAAACAAGCAAATATTTTGATCACCCCCCAAGTGCACCTTCAGTTCCACTTCAGTAATAAGACTCTTAGGACTCTTAGTCTCCAGTTGGATAATATAATTTAATTCCTTTATTCTCTCACTTGATCTCCTCCTCTTGGGTGTGCTCTGACATGCTTTATTCCACAATAGCTTAAAGTGGATAAGGATCGATTGTAGAATTGTTCAATGTGACAAGCCTTAGCGTAGCTTTTATCTCCATTCTTTATGGCTCATATTTGCTGCAATATTCTAAGCTTCAACTTGTTAATAGTGCTACCTACATGTAGCTTGATGCAACCACATTTGAGGGCGTAGATCACGTGATTCGTATTACAGTTAATGTAATCATCAATTTGAACTTTATGTTCCTTCAAATGTCTGTTAACTCTTGCAATTCAATCCATATTTACATGTCTTACACAAGTTATATTTTATAAAGCCTCTCATATTAACTGATAACGAATGTCTAGATTCTTTCTTTGAGTAGTAGTAGCTAGAAGTCAGATTATCCCCCAAGGATTTAACTTTTTGGGATGTGATCTGCGGACCTTTGCCGACAATATCCACTAAATGTTCAGCTTTATTCAAAACATGATAATTTCTTTGGAGGATCTTGATATCCATTTGGGCGGCATTACACTCCAAAAATACTCTTTTTGTTATATTTGTTTGTTCCTTCAAGTGATTGGTACATGGAAACAATAATTAATTCCTTGTCCTCTTGTTGACTCTCCTCTAGGCATTATTCAGAACACTATTAGGATAGCCCCTATTCCAGAAGCATTGAACCATAATATTTAAATCCCTGTTAAACAACTCCTCTGTTGAGCACACCCGCCTTGCTCTAAGCATTTGGCTGTAAGGAATACTCCACGTCAAGGCATGCGTTTGTCCACTGTTAGCATTAACAAGGAGTTAGTTGCGGTAGGTTTTCTGTGTATCCTCGTAGTGAGTATTTCATTTTTCACTTCCAGAGCCACATCTAAAAATTCACAATGAGTGCGACTCTGTGTACTTGTAAACTGTAAATTCAATTTGTTGTGATTCAAGATCTGTAGATAAGTATTAAACTCATCCTCACTGCCTTCACATAGAATGAATACTTCATCTATGAATCGAGTCCGCATTGTGATCTTTCCTGTGAAGATGTCATTCTCTTGAGCCCAGGCACCTCCTTCTCCCACCACCCCATAAATAAATTAGCGTAGAAGGGGGCAAACGAATTGCCCATGACTGTGCCCTGTTCTTGTAAATAATACTTGCCATCAAAGATAAAAATGTTGTGAGTGAGACAAAAGGTCAACATTTCCAATAACATTTGCGTGTGGTTAAATGAATCCAGGAGACGGTCCCTCAAGAAATGTTCACATGCAAAGATGCCTTTCCTGTGTTCTATTGAAGTGTACAAGGAGACCACATCCAATGTCATCATTAAATAGCTGTGCTTCCAAGGGATTTGTTCCAATCTTCTCAAAAATCAGTACTGTACTTCAGATATGAGGGTAGATTAACTAGATATTCCTGGAGGAGTATATTCAGATATCTAGAGGTGTTCTCTAATAAAGAGGCAACAGAACTAATTATGGGCCTCCCTGGTGGATAGTTAATACTTTTATGTATTTTAGGCAGGAGGTATATGGTGGTGACCTTAGAGTTTTCCACTTTAAGATATAACAATTCTTCCCAATCCAGGAGATTCAGGTCATACTAGATCTTCAACTTCAAATTATACTCCTAAATAGCCATGGGATTTTTATTTTGTTGAATTTTCAAACTTTTCACAGTTTTAGAACATGTATATGCTTTCCTCGTTTTCTTTAAGTTGCATTTGTCTGTTCTGTGCTCAAACTACCAGAGGTTGATCTCAGGTTTACATTACTGACACTTTTGAAAGAGCTTTTCAGAACCAGATGTGGGGGATTGGCTGGGGAATCCCCCCACACAAATGTTAGCACCAGGTATAAATATTGGCCCCTCAGAACCACTCTTTAGAGTACACTTTCACCTGTGGACATTATGGAAGAAAGACTGCCCTGCTGCTGAGAACTGCCTTACTGTCTGAAAAGGAAAACTGTATCTACTTGCCTTCATGTCATGCTAACCTGTGTAACTCCAAGGTTTTGTTGGCTGACGTCCTGCATGAGCTTCAGGAACATGAAAAGCTCCAGATGCCGTCTTGAAACTGCCAGCTGAGTTGCTGCCCAGGACCTGTAACTAGACCTGTCTGAACCCTGCTGGCCTCGACTGGTCTGAGTTCTTGCCCCACAGGTCCTGGACTCATAGCGGGCATCAGTTTGAGCTACTCTAAAAACAGACAGGTGAACTCCTTAGGTTTGGGCTCTTCACAAGTGTGAACGGGCCCTCCCACGCTAAAACTCTGATGCCTGTGGTGACCACCAACAGAAATCTCTGGTGAGACCTGCTCTTTGTGCTACTGCGGCAAACCAGGAATCACAGGCAATGTGAGATCTGCACTCCATGGTACAGCTACATCAGCCTATGGTGAATACCAATGCAAAGCTCCAGAAACAGTCGACTGTGATGCCCGACCTGCTCTTCCCGCTACAGCGATAACCATCCATAATGCTCTCCCTGCTCCTCACAGCCTCCCCCACCATGAACAAACTTTTCGTACTGGACTAAGAAGGCAATTCTTCAGTGATAATAATTTGGTCCCTGTCTCTGACCCATGCTCCACCTTGGCCGGCCTGAACTTGTGACTTTCTCCCAGTGTAGCGTAACCAGATATGCTTTAAGGCTCTATTTTCACTATAACCTTTAAAACTGAATATCTCAGCTTTTTGGAATTTTGGTATCATTTTATTTATTAAAATGTACTCTCTTTTGTTAAACTGGATTTTTCTTGAGTTGTGTTTTCAATGTATTACTGTTTGTGTGCTGCATGAATACTTTGCATGTTGCCTTTAAGTTAAACCTTACTGTTTTGTGCCAAGCTATCAGATGATTAAGCACAGATTAATTTAGTGAGTTTCATGGTTCACCCTGACAAGGACGTGGTTGTCACATGAGTGGGGCTTCTACCCCTCTCAAGCAATAACCCAATTGCTATAGGATATTTCTCCTTGGGAAAGACCAGGATTATTCTCTCTTGAATTCGTAAGTCATCAAAGATGAAGTGAAAGATGAATGGATTAGGTCTGCTGTGTATCAGCCATGCTAGTTAACATGAACACTCAATTAGCTGTGATGCATGTGTCTCAAAGGTCATATGCAGCAGTACTCATTGAATCTGGAAGAGATCTGTTTTTCAATTTGCTGTGGAATATGGTGCCAGTGCATGTGAGTTTATTCAGAAGTCTTTCTCACGAATACTCCTTGTGGGTATATGTATTGCTGAATGTAGAAATACACCAAACTCTTTGTTATAGAGCACTTGTGGCTTTTCATTATTTGGTCAGGTCTTTAGGGCCTTTAAACAACTAAAAGCTAAACAATCTGGTAGGGTTGGTTCTGTGATCTGTAAAAATGACTGTGGATGAGCAGTGGATACTTGACTCTTAGATTCCGACATCACAACTGATATTGAAAGAATCATCTATTTGAGTGAGATTTTTGTCTGGCACACAATCAGTAATTGTGCCGATCACCACTGGAAATGATGGAGGTTTGAGAGGGCTGTTTTAGTCTGAACTGACTTCCTAGTTTCAGTCAGCAAGGAAGGTTTCAGACCAGTTATGTAGTGCACCTGAAAACCAAATGTATGTATAAGGATGGATCTGGACCTCCATTAAGTCAACAGATTGGAAAGCTGCATGAAGGTAAAGTAGCAGTATGTGCATGTATGGAGATGGCTCAAGTATGAACATAATTTCTCACTTATGTTGACCTGAGGATGCTCAGCCTCTTGTTATAAGCAGAAGGCAAACACATTGTGACTAAGGAAACAGTGGGTTTCTAGACGAAACAAGAATTGACCCATTCATATTAAGAACTGTGGTGATGAAACTAGAATTGTAAAGAAATTCTGGGTCTGCACCTGATTTCTCCACTAGAGCTTCCAGGGACAACTGTAGTGAGGCATTGATGAGCATAGATATGAGTGAACCAAGATGCAAAAGAGTATCTTATCTCTTTTACATTGGTTGGTGGCAAAACCAGTTTCTGAGTAACAAGAATATGATGGCGCTAGTTCAACCTGAGTAGCTGCTCACAGTGATGATGTTGGGAAGCGAAAGACAACTATAATTGGGGTGAAGTGGATTTCTCACACCACTGAGTAACACTTACATAGTATCTTATACAATGACAGCAACCACTGCCCTGCCAAAGCAGAAAATATGATGACCAGATATTGCTAAATAAGTCACTGCATTCTTTTAGAATTGAGCTAGTATGTGAGTTGCCACAGGTTTCCCCTCCCCTTGTGCTGGTTGTGAAGAAACTGAAATGAAAGGCGATTACATCTGTATATCCTCAATTGATCCCTGGTCTTGTGATGTAGAACTGGTAATATGATTTATTACTCCAGGCCAATGCATTTTTGTAGCTCCTGCATAGTTCGAACTTTCCAGTTGCACGGTTAGCTTTGATTTTAGCCAGTAATTTTCATGCTTCCAGACATTTCATATCATTGGGCGAAATTTATCAATACACTACAGATTTGCAACTACTTTATACAAATGATTTCTAAGGGTTTGTTTGTTGCTTCATGGTTTTGGTATGTTCTAATGCCATAGTAGATGCAATCAGTTATGGATAATGTGCAACATTTTGGTACCAGTTCTATTGTGAAAATGTTTCCTACAAGATGGAATGGCTAAAACCTTATACAAATTATCATGGCAGTACTCTTTTAGGATCTACATTTAAGTCAAATGTCAATGGGGAAACCGATGAAGATCTGGCAAAGCCAGGAGATATAGGAAATTACATGAAGGTTGAAGTTTAGCAACACATATGCTCAAGTCAGCGTACCTTATATTGTACTTGCTTCCCAACTCTATAAAGCTTCGGTACTTCATATCATGTAATATAACTCGAGCATAATCATTTACTCGGTTAACCACTCAGATAGCCATACTGTTCAAGGAAAGCTAATGACAACAAGGATAGAAAGCATTTGCTTAGGTCCCAAATGTCTGTTGGGAAGGATGAGTTTCTTTCTTGGATGTAGCAATTTGCAGGGGTGATGACCAAATGCAAATATGAGGAGATCAGCTGGTATGTTACATATAATTAGACAATATTCATATTCATCATATAGCTGCTGATAAAGCTGGTTTTCAAATTCGGAAAATCACTGATTTAATTGCAACTCCCCAAACTTCTGCTATGCTCTAAGCGTTTGTATAGAATGTTACAGTTTTGTAGTTAGCAAATAGAAAATCCAATTATCTGAGCTAACTAGTAAGTGTAGTTAGCTGGCAATAATCATATGAAGAATGTTGGTAACATAATTTTACACAAGCAGTCTTGTATTAACAAGGGTGCTAGACAGGCAATATTTAATACAAATCTGACTTAACCAATGGATTGGGCTTTGGATAAATATTACAAAGAGACCAAGAATGACATTTCTAAGTGCTTCCTGGCCAGAGATAGCATTATTAAATGTAATATTCTACCCTAGTCTTCTAAAGGAATACCTATCCTATTCTTGCCGCAGTGAAAATAGCTTCCAGGACATTTTCACTGTAAGGGCCTCAGTGTTGACTGTCCGGGTAGACAAATTGTGGACTGTATGTACCATGAAGCGAAGGGGAACACTTTTCTGGGATATGATGTAGTGTCCGGCCACACCTTTTCCTTGCTCAAACTGATTTTCATCTACCATTTATCATACATTCCTAATGTTCCTTTTTGTAAAAATTGCATTCTGGCCCATTGTTTACACTTCATCCGGCCCGAGCCGGGGAGTACGTCCCGGGGGCGGAGAGTATGTCCCAAA
This sequence comes from Triturus cristatus, assembly GCF_964204655.1. Taxonomy (NCBI): domain Eukaryota; kingdom Metazoa; phylum Chordata; class Amphibia; order Caudata; family Salamandridae; genus Triturus; species Triturus cristatus. The sequence continues at coordinate 722,842,791 of NC_140582.1, forward strand.
CTGTAGATTCCGGCCCAACTGCAGACGTAAAGATACTACTCATAAATGACCTCTGTGAATACCAAAATTAGTAAAGTTAGACTTTTGCCACATATAGTCATTGTGAATCGGACCCTATATTAGGGAAGAGGAAGACGCGAGGCAGCAGTCTGGCAGCAAGGCAAGTCATTTTTTACATTTATTTTTCTATCTCTCCAGCCCCACACGTGCTACTCAGTGTTAGCCACCACTGATACCCTTCCAACTTAGGGCAACTAATGAAAAAAGAACAGATGATGCATTGAATGCTGAACTAATCAAACATTCACCCCCAGACACAAATCCGGGTTAAATCCAACATCACGAGATGCAGACTAACATGGCTGATGAGGGGTTATACCCCCAAACCAGTCCCAGGATGCTTGTTTCCGGTCCAGCAAACACCTGGCCTGGGAGTTCAGGCTGGACTGTTCCCATGGGGAGCAGGTTCAGGACTGATTTGCCTATGGCTTGGTCAAAACTTTGTGGCTTGTTGAGCAAATGGATGATGGATTTAACCTAGATCTTTTGACTGGCATGAGTATTTGAAAGGTTTCAGCACTCCGTCCATCATCGTGTTGTGTTTGCTAGGTCTTTCTACAAACAGTCTTAGTTGCATGAATCTCCTGGTTGGGTAAACTTCGACTCATCGAGATAAGATGCATAAAACAACCATAAGGTATCTTAATCTATTACACACTGGCATTTCAACAAAATCCATTTAGATCTGATTAAAGGAATCCCCTGATCTGCTGTTATGACTCAAGGCAACAACAGTCTTCTTCTGAACATTCCTTTGTTGGCACATGACACACCGATGACACACAGCTTCTGCAATCACTCGAAACCTAGGATTGAACCAAGTCTGTCTAAACAAGATCACAATCGCATCCCTTTCTATGTGAGCTGCTCCATGAATTTGCCTCACCGTTGGGTGTAGCAAACAATTTGGTAATACTGCTCTACCATCAGAGGATATCCAAATGTCATCCTTCCTTTTTCACAGCCTGTTCTAATCCAACCTGCTTGTTCCTCCTCTGTGACTTCCAATTGCAAATGCCTCGCTTCATCCCACGTGTCAGCTTCCGCTAGCATCATGTTAAGTTCAGTCTATTCTGTACTCTCGCCAGTATATTCCCCATTGAAAACACATACATAAAAAACACAATAGCCTGCAACTTTGTCAGCGTACCTATTTCCGATAGTGACAAAATCATTTCCCCTTCCATGGGATGCACATTTAATGACAGCCGCTTCTCTTGGCAGTTCCAGCAGTTGTCTCACATACTCGCCATTTCGTATAGAGGACCCAGATGACGTTAGGATAGCTGTCCAAAGTCATGAACCACACCGAAACAGTACTGACTATCAGTATAGATTGTGACTCAAATTTGTTCAGAAACAAGGTATGCACAGGTCAAGACAATGATTTCAGCCACTTGTGCGGAGTGTACTCTCTGTAACCAAGCAGCTTCCACCATGCCAGAGATGGTACAGACATCAAACGCTGCTCTCAAGTTACCTTCATTGTCTCTTAAGTATGAACCATCAGCAAAAAAACTTGCTCAGGATCAGGCAATAGCTCATCAACAATGTAGGGTCTCGCTTGAGTGCAAAGCTCAGTGACATCCCGACAGTCATGGTCTTCGCATTTTCTGCATCAGCATTTTGAATAGGTAAAAAGGTAGCAGGATTTTTACACAGAACAGCGCTTTAGAGTAACGTTTTCAGCGGCAAGAAGCACCTGCTTTGTACCTTGTCAGTCTATTATTTGCCAAATGCTGTGTTTTGGTTCTCGTCATCAAAAGCTCAACTGAGTGTGGTGCATATATTGTAAGAGAATGACCCATCACAATGTTCTCACATGGTAATACTGACACCTGTTGCAGCAACAGACTTGAGACAGCTGGCCGATGCTGAAGCTACAGGATCTAAGGTAGCTGAGAAGTAGGCCACTGGTCTAATGGCACCTCCATGTGTCTGGGTGAGCACAGATAGAGCACATCCCCCCATTTGTGGCAGAACAGAGTAAACGCTTTGTTGTAATCAGGCATTCCTAAAGCTGGAGCACAACACAGGCTCTCTATCAACTCCAGGAAGGCAAGCAGACAATCGCTATCCCAAGGTACCTGATCACACACATCTTTGTGAGTTAGCATCTGCAAGGGTTTTGCCATCAGAGAAAAATTAGGAATCCACTGTTGGCAGTAGCCAATCCTTCCCAAGAACATTCTGACCTCTTTCTTAGTACAGGTAGGATTAATTTTCATGATTGCTTTCACACTTTCTGGTGACACCTTACTTTTGCCCTTCTCGATTTGTTGGCCCAAATACTGCAATTCATTCAGACAGTCCTGAAGCTTACTGAAGAAAAATGCTTGGCAGAGGTCAATCACCGTGAACCATTCAGCTTCATAAAGAATCTTGAAATAGGATTACAGATGGATTTGGTACCATGGGTCATCACAATCACTGCGTTATTGATCTTCCTAAGATCCTGAACAATGCGTTATTTCCCACTCAGCTTCCCATGATCTCTTTTAGGATGCCCGGCACAATCATGGAGTTCAATGCAGGTGTAATCCATGCTACTGTTTTCTGGGATCAGGTTGTACTGGGGTGTACTCGGAAACTGCATTTGGTTTGACCTGTATGCGGACTAGCTCAACTCCTCAAATCAGCCCGATTTCTTCCATTGTGAAGTTCAATACCACTGGAGAGACGGTGTCTCTGAGGCCCAGCGGAATGTTTTTAACTGTCAGTAAAGGAAACATGGCAATACAAAGATTCTGATTAGACAGTTTGAAAGCTATGTCCTCATCATTAGTCTGCAATTTGATTCCCTTCGGTGTGCAGTAGATGGTACAGTTCAATTTGCACAACAAGTCACGCCCTAGCAAATACACTGGACTTGAATCACACACCACAAACTGATGGTGATCCTGAAATGTTCAGATTTTCACTGGCACCTCTTCTGTCAAAGGGTTTGTTATTCTTTTATTAGAGAAGCCTGCAAAGTATATCAAATTTCCTGAGGGGGCAGATTTGGGGCTACTGCGGATCTCACAGTAGAATGGGTAGCACCAGTATCAATCAATAATGTAATGGGATGACCATCCATATCTACTTCTATGTATGGTCCACTCTGGTCTACCTCTAAGACTGCTCTAAGAGTACAGTCTTCCTCCCTACTCGGGCACCGTCATAAGGATGGGACCAAATTGAATCCGTCTAGAGCTTCCATTAAGGGCATTTGATGATATGTTTGATTGCCTTGTGAGATACTTGCAGGCTGAGGCACTTGAACTAACTGCTTCTGATTCATTTTAAATGATCTTGGCCTAGTCACTGTTGGTATTGATGTATGCCATCTGCCACTTGCATGAGTTCTCCTCCCTGCTCTTGATTTGCAGGATTAAGGTGACACTCCCACTTCCAATGCCAGAGCTTGTGAAAAAAATGATAGGCAGTGGTCTTCTTCAGGGTCGTAACATCTACCCCTGTCTTCGGATCAATTGGGACTCCTCTTCGTCTTCCCTGGCCTACCAGCCCTGCAACCAATTTTACTTGTACACCTCTTTGGGAATTTTCCTGACTACGCATTACAGTCCCATCATTGCCTGCACCAGCTCTCCTTTCTGGGCATTACATATTTGAACTAACATCAGTTTCTCCTTTATTCTCCTATGTTTCGATCCCACCTCATCACTGCAATACCTGGCATACCGTCAGATTTCATCTACGTATTTGTTTTGCCAAAGGATTAGGTGCTGTTGGAGCATCAGGCTGATCTCCAGCCTCACGAATTTGGACATAGATTATCCCATGTCTTTAGGATCGAGTATGTCAAACCCACCATACTGCTTCAAGGCCTGTAACAGCCTTTCATATTACATATGTACCTACTCTTTAGGTGTCTGGGTCATTCCGTCTATCTTACCCAACCAAATTTCCTGTGGGGCTATTATGACTGCAACCAGGTGATCACCTGATCTTCATGACCATCGGCGCAGGACTAAGAGTTACTAAGTCCCTCTCTGGTTCAGCATTAGGGCACTCAACAGCTATCTTACAAGCAGACTATAGATCACTAGGAATCACAATTTTGAACAAGGTGCTTAAGTTAATCCAAAACACTTATGAGATGTTAACAAAGTGATCAACTTGCTTGTACCACTCAGCAGGTTTCTCTCTTAGCCAGGGGAAATCATTTGTGTATGCGGCAAGGTCACCCCAACTCCAGGAAACATGCACATAGCCTCCAATAGGCACTTCCCATAACGGCAATGTCTCTATGCCCTGTGTTCCCTCTCCTGGAGGTGGTGTTTCCCCTGTGGCCTTTCTTACTCTTTTCTTCTTTGACCATCTCTCCTCCCACTTATCCAGCATACTCCAATCCCTTATTCCTATTACTAGTTCCCTAATGTGTTTCCTAAATCCACTCTCTTTTCCTACAACTCTGGGTCACTGTAAGTAAGTCTGTGATTTCCCTGCAATGCCTTCATCCGGGATAAATCTACTTCATACCACTGAGCTAACTTTGACAGCTTCTCATGTGCTTGTCTCACTCTCCGGGTTGACATCCATAGCCATAAACAACAAGTCATCTGGCTCGTAGGTCTCCACTCTGTCTAAACGTAGACTCCCACTGATGATTTCCTCCAACTCATCCTTCATCCTCATCACATCCACTAGCTTTGCCTTCATTCCAGGCTTGATGGCTCCCTGACTTGGCTACTATTGTGACTCAGCTTTCTGTGATTATGATCCCTCAACCATGACTAAAACTCTGCAACATCTAGAACATGCTGATTATCAGATGCTCTCTGACTTGTGCTTGTTTCTTGGGTCATGCCACTTGGTCCTCTCACCAGAGATTCCCACATTCATAGATCTGAACAACTGCTTAACATGGGTATAAACCGTATGGTACTGGAGCCAATCCGTACTGCGGAAGGGTCAGCAGTAGTCACTAAATGGGTACTGGATTCCATAGGCACTAAAGGATTAAAATTCCTATTCAAGCTTTCTATTCTTCCCATCCCAGTCCCTTAGACATATATGGGTTGTCTCAGACCAAGGTTTCTGTTGGACTTGGCCCTTTTTGCAGGCTCATCCCTGAACTTTTTGTCTTCCTTCTGTATTTTATCTGACCTGTTTTTGTTGGTTTTATGACTCTGGGCACTTTACCACTGCTCTCCCTATGGTAAATTGATGTTTGGATTAGTGTTACCATGATTGGTTGGTTTGATTTACTTATCAGACCCTAGTACAGTGCACTGAATGTGCCCAGGGCTTGTAAACCAAATGCTGCTGGTGGGCTTGCAGCACTGGTTGTGCCACCCACAAAAGCAGCCTGTAAAGTGTGTCTCAGGTCTGCCATAGCAGAGCCTGTGTACAATCTGGTACTGCCATGCTGACTGGGCAAGTGCACCCACTTACCAGTCCCTAAACCTTCCCTTATCTTCATATCAGACAACCCTAAGGTAGGCCCAAGAGCAGGGTGCATTGTAAGTATAAGTTAGGACATGCCCTGGTATGTGTGGCATGTGCTAATAGTGAATTACAGCCATTTTGTTTTCACTATTGCAAGGCCAGCTGTTTCCCATAGGCCAGAATGGGCAGTTTGATTATTACATCCTATAATCCTAACTGACTCAGGGAACTAGGTAGAAATTCGAGTTTAGTATGCCTGAACTCAGAATGATAAAATACATCTTTTAGTGAAGTTGGTTTTAACATTCTGTGTTTTTTAGAAAGTAGGTATTTTCTTGCTTAACTGTCCAACTGCCTCTGCTAGGTTGTGTATTGCGTGTCTGGAGTTTGAGAGACAGGGGCTGGGGGATTCCAGGAGACAGGGTGAGTCAGCACAGGGCTGAATAGAGAGATCTGCATGTAGATGGGTGGGAGGAGCGGCACCTGGGACCTGAATAAGGCTGTGCCTTCCCTCCTCAATGCTGGCTCCACCACCTGTGGTACGTCTGATGTCCCTGGCCTGCACTGTGAAAGGAAAGAAGGAGTATGTCAACAGGACTGACCAGAACTGAGTTGGTTTTAACATTCTGTGTTTTTTAGAAAGTAGGTATTTTCTTGCTTAACTGTACAAGCCTGCCTCTGCTAGGTTGTGTATTGCGTGTCTGGAGTTTGAGAGACAGGGGCTGGGGGATTCCAGGAGACAGGGTGAGTCAGCACAGGGCTGAATAGAGAGATCTGCATGTAGATGGGTGGGAGGAGCGGCACCTGGGACCTGAATAGGGCTGTGCCTTCCCTCCTCAATGCTGGCTCCACCACCTGTGGTACGTCTGATGTCCCTGGCCTGCACTGTGAAAGGAAAGAAGGAGTATGTCAACAGGACTGACCAGAACTGACTTGGACTAGGCAAAGGACTCTCTGCCTTCAGAGAACAAAGAGAAAAGTAGTATAAATATGGGGACCCAGACCCCAAGACTTTAGATCACTTCTGGAACCACAAGACGAACCTCTGCCAAGTAGAAGAACAAAAGGAAGCTGTAGGAGTTGTACTGCCCCCCTGCCAGTGTGGTGTGTTGCTGGGTGGCCTACAGTGGTGTCTTCAGTGCCAAGGAGAGGAGAAGGAACTTTCAAAGGACTTTCATCAGCTTGCAGAATATTACTCCAAGGACTTGAACTTGTGCTTGCCTCCTGCTGAAGTCTCGGGAACAAAAAACTTCACCACCAGCTCCCCTCTGAATTTCCTTGCTGGGAATTCTATCTGCAGAAGCCTGCATGTCGCTGGGAGTTGCAAGCGCAATGCAACAAGAAGAAGCGTGTCGCCACCGCAGCTGGAGTCGTCGCATCGCCGGAGAAGCGTGCCACCGCCGCATCTCCCCAGAAGCGAGTCTTCGTCACAGTTGTCTGCTGTTGTATCCCGGAGAAGCATGTCGCCACCGTGAGGGTTGCCGTCGCATCACCGGAGAAGCATGTTGCGGCTCCAAAGTACAGAGTCGCCGCAAGGCTGCCAGGGCGTTCACGTATCGTCTCAACATCATTGCATCAAGGGAGCCATCTTATCGCATCGCACCGGATTGTCGCATCGCATCGAGGCGCCATCTTGCCACATCGCAACCGGGCTGCAGCACGAGAATCTACGCATCACCTCCTCTCTGGTAAGGATCAAGACGCATCTCCTACTCTGCGCAAGCATTGAGGGGCGACGCATCGTCTCCCCCGAAGCAAAGAACCAACGCATCTCCAACGCTGCGAGTCTTTTGTTTATTTTGTGTTACGCATCCAGGAACTTTTGTGAGAACTGTGTTGCATTTACCAGCAACTTTAACTAAGTTAATTCTACCATCTTTAAGTCAATTTTGAGTACAGTATTGTGGATTTTTGTCGTTTGTGGTCTTGTGTTAAGTCTATATAAAGAATACTTATTTTTATAAAACCTGTGTGGTGTCCATCTGTAGTGTTTTCACTGTATTACTGTATGTGTTCACAAATGCTTAACACACTGCCTCTGAGATAAGCCTGTCTGTTCGTGCCAACCTACCAAGTGGGTGAGCAGGGGTTATCCACTAGTGTAATCTCCTTTTCCTGACTTAGAAGCAAGGGTCCCTATTTGGTCAAAGGTACCTACCTCTGCCAACTAGAGACCCCCAGTTCTAACAGTTTCCCACTGGGCTTGGGTCATAAACAGGAACAACAGGACCAATGGTAACTGGTCCCATAAGGGATTCTGGCAACTGTGAAGCAGCTTTAACACTATTCTGTTTCATACCTCCCAAGGCGATCACTCCCATCCCCCCTACTCCTGTCGATATCATTCCCACGACCCCTTGATCAGGAGCTACCGGGGTTGATATGCTTCCCAAATTGTCTGTGCTTTTAATGCCTTTTCTCCCTTCACCCATCTGTGGACTGTAAGGTGGTGGACACTCAGCCAACAACCCAACCAGCAAGATGTGTTCATTATTACTGCTGTCACTCGTATTTGTCCTTCTACTGCTATCCTGTGGTCCTATATCTCCTACCAGCATTGGGTACAAACTCTCCACCTTCAACGGTATCCACTGTCCACCTCTTAAGCCTCACATCACACTGTGCATCCTGAAAAGCCTTCATAGTTTTCTTCACCCTCCCTTGTTATTTCTCTCTCTGCTTAGCATGGGCTGCATGCATCCAAGCTTCTAACACTTCACATTGAGTGGGTCTAGGCAATGGCTGTTGCAGGGATTTTGCTCATACACAGAACTATGTGCAGGATTATGGGGCCTCAGTGTATAGGGACTGCGCCTTCCTACCACCTCAGTGCCCACGAGCTCAGGACCGATTAGCAATACTGTCTCACTCGCTCTCCTACACACTCACAAAGAAGCAAATGATTAGACACCCTAGAACACAACACTCCAAGATCTCTCAGGAATCACGGTAACAAGACACACCTTTTCGCTCACACTCTTGTACCTGTCCAAAATAAGATCTGACTGAGACACACATATAGTTGAAAATGTTTATTTTAGCTATCGCACTCTAACATTGGAGTATACGTGCCACAAGAAGCAGAAAAATGCATAACGCGAATGTGGTTAGGTTTGCAGCTAAGCCACACATCATAAAGGGAGATGTCATATAAAGACAATGGAGAAAGGACTGTAGTGCCTGACCTCCCTCCCCTTGGTAAGAAGAAGTATTATTATATAATAGAAGATCTCTGGGCTGTGTCTGCAGACCCCATACCTTAGACTTTAGATGGTATTTCTACTTCATAGGTGCGTGTTGCTCTTCTCCATGGAAAGGTCCCTCCCCAAGTGTGTGTTACCTAAACAGGTATCCCTGTAACATCAAAGTACAAGCCTCCAGCAGCAGCTACGGTAGTATGTTTTGTCTGGGTGCTATGGCCTGAACAGAACAGAATAACAAGAGGCATTTTTTATTGACCTTGCTCACAATGTTCAGACTAAACAGGCAGAGAACAAACACAGCAGACAGTTCTCATGTGAAAGGCATAAACAGAGTCTTGCAAAAATAAAGCTATGTAGTAACATGCGCAAAAGCTGCATCATGGCTGCAGGGCTCATGCTAACTTCGTGATGTTGATGACGTCCCCATAGGCCACGTGACATGGCCTCATCGAAAACATAATTCCCCTAAGCTGATTCAACACATCCAATCTGAATGAACCAAAGCGCGGAAATGACAATTCACACTCCTTTTCAGTGATTTGGTGCCAATTTTGGAGCCAAATTATAGTTTGGAGCCCTTTTTTATCGCCATATACTGAGCTGGAGTATCCTCCAGTGGCTTCTCTTCTCCTACTCGCGTGACAACCCATTCATCAACTCCTAAGAGATCCTGTAACACCCTAAAGCATCGCGTGATTTCAGAAAATGCAATATTTGTTCAGTTGATTACGACAGAACAATCCCTTTTCAACCACAGACGTCCAGATGACTACCAACGAATCCCAGTGTGGCGTTACACCAACTGACCTATCACAGCATGGCACAACCTGATGTCACTCTCACTCCTCACAGCGGCTCACCGTCCTTCACGATTTTTCAGAATTAATCTACTCACACAATTACCTTAAATCTGTAATTGTCTGCCATTCAAAACGATCGATAGAACTCAATCACTCAAGAACATTCACAAACAGTAACCTTAGACCAGCATGGATCACCCAAATTAGTATAGTGAACCCCTGTACACAAGGTCTGCTAGACAATTCACATACATCCCGTTCAGACAAAGTTCCCTGATGATGTCTCACGATAATGCCTCAATTATTTGGTCAGACAATCACAATCTCTGTGTCTTCTACACCATTTCCTTAAATCTAGGGATTTTAGGCCCCTTCGGGACCTGCAACTCAATCCTTGGGCCATGTTCGACCCAAAATCACATTCACTTTACTCTCTCTCCAACTCCCCACGATATCACACAATCAAACCATTCCCGCAATCTAACAATCTAAACACAACCTGTTAATACTGGGAAGCGGTGTGGTGCCGCGGCCAGGGCAACTGACTCTGGAATCTGGGGATCACGGTTCAATCCCTGGCACCGGTGGCAGATCAGCCCAGCACCATGTGACTCTGGGCAATGGCTTGCTTAATCTTCCAGATGGCCCCCAGCGCCTAGAGACCCTTACGGGTGATTGTTCACGCTTTACAAATGTGGATTATTATTATTATTCTCCTTCCGCCGCTGATTTCGCCTCACCATCAAATTCTGTTGGTCTCTGTCAGGTTCCATCGCCTTCTGTTCTCGGCCATTGGGCTCTAGTTCAGGGCTTTGAGTTTCTAAGTTCCATTCATTCTAGACTACTTCTAAATGATCCAATTACTTTATGCGCGAAACATCCTACTCTGCTACTAACTGTAAGGGCCAGTCCTATTAGTTCGAGACCTGTTCTAGAGACACAAAATCAGTGGTTCTTTTTTTGCAGCATGAACGTGTAAAGGGGGAAAAATTGTTAATATGCAATCAATTAGCCAACAATAATTCTTATCGCATAATAATCCACAGGCAACTAAATATGGTTAGTAAATTTATTTCAAAGCCTAAAATAACTGGACATAGAGACACCTCAAAATTAGGGTATAGAAATACAAAGAAATTTGCATGAAGCCAAATCTATGCATCTAATTTAGAAGGTGCAGCATGAATAGAACTTTTAATTCAAGAAGTAGGATACAGAGAATCAAAGAGCATGAGTCTAAAGTTCCCTGCATTGAGGGTTGATGTGTTAAAAGCATTAATCTATCCCTACTCCAGCTCTAAGGTGACATCCCTACATGAACACTTTCATTGGAAGGGAAAAAAGGAGTTAGTGTGTGGAGTGTTCCTAAGAAGTCGCTCCACCATCAATGGATCAAGTAGCATAAATCCACTATCGCAAAGAAAAAGTTTGTTCTGAGGTTCTCTCCCTGCGAAGGCAATAAAGAAGTGGTCACTTTCCCTAGTTCTAAAAATCAGTTATCTTCATTCAGAATTCCCATAGTGCACCTCGCATCACGCCATCCACTCTGGGTGCAGTTCATGCACCTTCTTTGCAACAATTTGTCCTTGGCTCCCATTCCTTCTCCCATGTGAAACCGTTTCTGTCTTTATCACCTCCAACCCATGACTTCTTCTCTGCTCGCCTAGCTACTAAAACCAAGACATTACTTTTCTTAAAGAATGCTTCTCCACCTGCAAAGAAGACGTGATAAAGAACAGATTCTGCAGTGCACATCGAATTCAGCTATTAATTCTAAACCAAGAGTTTTCAGGGAATGCATTTCGGACCTATGATTTCAGCTAACATAAGAATGTGTCACTTTCAGCAATACAATTCGCAATCATTACAGCATTTCAACTAACACCTTCACCTACTAATAGAAAATGTAATTTGTCAAACACAATTAATAGGTGAGTAGTGTCAGCTTGACAGCACGAGTTTTACATGTTAAAGGTTTCTGCTAATAACATTTATTCCCTGCATTAATTTTTCATGACTCTTGTCCATAACTAAAACACGTCATATAATTGAGTTAATACGTTTCACAATTCTAACACCTCATGTTAACATAATTTGCAAAATGATATGTGGATGTGTTCTACACATGATTATGATGCAACCCTACAAATGAAATGAGTTTTCTTCTCTATCAACAGCCAACAATTCCTTAATAAAGTACAATTAAATATAAATGTAGAGTTAGGGCTTTGAGTCTTTCTTTATTCGATTATTGCATTTCATGTGATATCCATGGTTTGCTCTTGCCTAGGTGTGCAGTCCATCAAAGCCATGACATTTTGAGGGTGGCCAGTTTGTGCCATTTGTGTTCCTATTTGGTTTTTGTAATAGGTTATCAAGTTATATTTTTTGTAGACTGCAGATTCAACTTAAGGTTTGGCTTGTGATTAAAACTCATTGTGTACTTTGATGTTTGTACATTGCTGACACCATGGCCATTAAAATGCGGACTTACATCTTTTTCTTTAGAAAGCGCTCCTATTTGGAATACTCAGCCTTACTGCTATTATCTGCTATTTACCCTTGTTTTAATTCGGTGTCATGGTAACATGTTGTTAGATGTAGTGCTTTTTTTGTTAATTTAGTAAATAAAGACATGAACATGCATAGGTTGTTTTAAAAATGACCTTTTTTTCCAAAAAGGTCTACTGTGAAACAACATGCTTTGTATACGTCCTAAGTTCACCACTTTCAAAGCAAACCTAATGTCATTTGAGTAACATTGTTCTTAGAGAATTCAGTTAACATCCAATAATCTAGTCTGGTCGACAAAGAAGTTGTACTCCCTGCTTCTATATTGCTGTAGCCCAAGAGGTTGCTTCATTTTAGGATTTTGTTTTCAAGCACAACTGCGGGCAACATACAAAATTGTCTTTTTATTATAAAACATTTCCCTTAACAAAAAGGTAGGTTTATTGGCAATGCCAATTTTTTATTGTCAGTTGCCAAATTATTCAAAAAGGAGCAACCATGTTGTAGACTAACAGGCAGCTGCACCCCAATTCTGTGAAAAATAGAACCAAATAAAGATTTAAACTGCAGACTCAGTATATTTGTTCAATATAAATTTGAAGAATTTGAATATGTATGAAAACAGATATAGTTCACTGAAGAACTGAACTGTCCTATACAACCCTTGATTTGCAGCTTTATCAGTCTAAGTCAAGCACTCTCAAAGCCAAGTGCTTATGAGAGCTATTGGCTTTGTCAATGTTTTTCAACCATGCTGTGCAGCTGTGCAACTGCCGTGCAGCATGGCTGAAAGTGTTATGAGATGACCAGCAACGTCCATGTCCTAGAGAATTATTAATTGCTGGAGGGGTTGGTGAGAGGGAATGGTATGTGTTGGAAAATGAGGCATTGTTTGTGAGGCCTTCACTGGGAACCAAACACCCCATTGTAGTGCTTGACTCTCAGAGAGTAGCGTTGCAAAGCCATCTAAAGCTTACTCAAGGGAGGTGGTGTGGGCTGGTCATCGCCATTTACAGGCACGCAGAAGTAACACTCAATAATTGATAGTTCACTCTGTACTTTGCTTTATAAAAAGGAAGGGCATATTTACTACACCCTCACACTACTCAATACTATGCATCAATTTGCAAATATACATAAGCTGTTGGAAATACTACTTAACAATGCATAACACACCCCCTCCCAAAGGTGGGGGGGTCTAGTACCACCACTCACATGTATGCACATCATCCTGCCTCCAAATGCAGTGGGTTGACCATAACCTGTAGCGAGGGCCCCCCCCACTAGCACTATTCCAGTCGCGGCCCACCCCATTATCTTAACAAGCATTTATAATGGGAACACCTGCCATAGTGACACATAACCCTGACTGAGCATCTCATATTCACCCTACAGTATATCCACTTAAATCACAGTGGCTTGCATTTGGGGTGTTCAGCTAAAGCAGTAGCAAGAATACATGTCTAAGCATCCCTTAGAATGACAGCACTTCTCATATCTGGTTACAGGTATAATGCAAGTCAATCACAGTCCCTAAAATGCATCATATTTATAAACACAGAATTATACGATTACAACCAGGCATCCTGGAAAGATGGCTAGCAACAAATGTCCTATTTACTTAGCATTTCACGTTTTTAAACGCGACTTCCAGTCTCCATTAGGAACAACATCCTGTAAATGCACCACTTGTGCAATTGCACCTCTTCACCTCCAGAGGATATCATTCCAAAGATATCCCAATTTAGGTCGTTCACACCTTGGTGCAGTCCTACAAACCCACACCCAGCTATAGAACAAAAGTTTGAGCAAGAGGTTGGCTCTGTAGCATGGCTGAACCCTTGAGGGGTTGTTTCCTTTAAGTCCCCAGAGACTTAGGCGGGGACTTTCCTCTCTCATGCTGGGGGAGTCTGCATTGCTTCTGCAGCTCCCCCTGCACCTTTACACACAAATGCAGGTTTTCCTGCAGGCTTCCATGCACCTTGCAAGGCATAATGTGGCAATTTCACACTTTGTGTGAATATCCTAGCAGCGGTTCATCTGTTGGCGGCCTCACGCCGGGTTCCCACCGAGCCCTCCACCTTCTGGTGAGTGAGGGAGCAGCTCAGCGAGACCACCCCTGGCTGCTCCCACCAGCTCCCCCGACTGGTCAGGACCCTAACGTGCTGCTGCAGGAGCCGGCTCTCCATTCTTGTTTGCCCGCTCGCAAACATGGATGATGTTACCGGTCGGTCGGGGCCTTGGGGGAGTGCGGCGGCAGTCCCCCCTCCTTCCACTTGCTGCGGGGGAGTGTGGCAGCATGCCCCACTCTTCTCAACTCCCAACATGGCCCGGAGTTGGGGGTCCCGTGCCCCAGGAATTCCTTCAAGGGGAGGGCGATGGCACTCCCCGACTTTCTTCTTCACAGGGGCGTGACGGCACTTTCCAACATCTGCGGGGTGCAGATTTGGGGGTCCAGGGCCCCCGCACCATTTCCAGAGGGGTGCAACAGTGCTCCCCTATCTCATTTCTCGTTGGGGGCCAGGGTAGGCTCCGTTCGCCCCCGGGGGTTCTATTTCACAGGAAGTGTGACAACGCTCCCTGACTTTAATTCGACGGGTACGCAGGGTGGAGAGCCTGAGCACCGCGGCACCTTCATGGGGGTGCGACGGCGCTCCTCATCTTCACTTTCTTCTGGGAGCTGCCCCATGACCTGACCCTGGGGGCACATCCAAGACTGGCGGCAGAGCCCCACGTACTTTGTTGTCACTCTGATCAGAGGTCAAAGGTCAGCTACCTTCTTGGGGGGCATATCTCAGCCCCCAAGGCACCAATTTTCACAATCTTCGCCTCTTCTTGCTCCTGGTGGCCATCCCCAGCCACCTGTAGCACTTTCACCACCCTCCTTGCCTCCAAGAGGGTGACTCTGCAAAGAGCTGTCTTCACTGGCTCCCAGCGCCAGCCTTTCACCTGGCTCTCCTTCTGGGCCTCTCTTCTCCTTTCACAGAGGCCCAGGCTTCTCTTCTCTGGCCCTGGACTCCCTCAAAGGCACAGTCCAGAGTCCTGGGACAGACAGGGAGCTCCTGCTTCCAACTGCCCATGGCACCAGGCTCCAGCACCAGTGTTCCCTCAGCAAGACCACACCCTGGAGAGAGCTTTCTTCCTGTGCAAGACATTTTAAAAGAAGTTGGAGGGGGCTGGCAGGAAGGCACTTCTGCCCTATCGTGAAGCAATACATCACCTCTCTGCCCCTGCTCCCTCCTTCCTGCACAGGCCTCTGGGATACTCCAAAATGGCGTCATCGAGGGGCCTCATGCCACATGGTCTCTGAAAAGCCTCCTTCCCCCCTTGCTGACTTCAAGGCCCAGAGCAGGCCTGGTGTCTGGCACCAGGTGACAGCTGCTGATGGATAACCTGTAGCTTCACCACCATCTCTCCCTCCTGGAGAGAAGACCTTTGCCCTTGGAAATGCTTGCAGTGAATGGATAGGCCTCTGTTGCCACAGCTTGGAGAGGAAGGTAATTAATCCAGCCTGGCAGGGTCACACCAGGCAAAGGCTCTGGTTATGAGTCAGAGGAATATGACATTTCTGGATGACCCATATGCAGTACAGATATGGCTTTGGACTCAGCAGGATACTTCTTTTTACACAACTTACAGTGTACTTTGGTGCATGTCTGGAATGTGTAAGTCCTAGGCAATCTACCCCATTGGGTCTTTGTCTACATAGGAGAATAATGGAGTGTTCCTACAGTGAAACAGTAAAGCACACTGCCTTTCCCTTACATGTCTCCCCACATTATAAAGCCTATTCTATGTCACCACCCAACTCTGCATAATTCCTTCCACACCATTCTCTCTGTACCTCCTCCTGGGCTACGCACGACAGAAATCCCCCCTGTGCAGCCCTTACACGGGTGCACACATGTGTGCACACGTATCCACATGTAACCAGTCCGGTGCCCCTTACCATGGCTGCAGTGCAGCGGCATTCTCTCACAAAGCAGACACCAGTGAAATCCACATGCATCCTCTTTCATCAGGAGTTCACTGTGGGTGAACCCCAGCTTGTAAGGCTCTCCCACAGTAAAAACTCAAAAATCAGGTGTTCAAAAAGCTAAAAATCTGGGCGGCTCAGATGGTCAGAACCACCTTCTCACAGTATGGTAATGTTACATTATGTTGAGAGAGCTTATATTGCACCAAACCCACCCCTGGAGGGGTATCCTTATACAAAGCCCCAAGGAAATCACAATGAGAGTACAGGATTGGAACTCCAAGAAAACTGAGAGGTTAAAAGATGCATTTTTAAGATCTTCTTGTACATAGAAAAACTGGATGTTAATTGAATACTGTTGTCAAGTGCTTAAATACAAATGAAAAAGAAGTGGGTTAAGACATCCACAACAAGGACATGGAGTAGGAGCAAGCACAAACACGGAGAGCAGGTGGGGCAAGCAACAACATGGACAGCGTATAGGGGCAAGCAACAACTTGGACAACAGGGGGGGCAGCAACAACTATGACAGTAGGGGGAGTAATCAACAACAAGGACAGAAGGTGTGGGCAAGCAGCAACATGGACAGTGAGAGGGGGCAAGTAACAACACAGACAGGAAGAGGAAGCAAGCTCCTAAACACTTAAACTCCCATGAAGTGCTTAAATAAAAAGAAAAACTTAGCTCCCATAACACAAGCAGTGGAACAACACAAGTACTTTAGCAGTTCTCCAGGGGGGTAGTCAAACACAAGAACAAGATGTGACGGCTGTATGTGTTAACAAAAGAGAAGCAAGCAAATTAGAGTGGTGATGAGGCCAACCAATGTTAAGCAATGGGCAGGCTCTAAGCCTACTGTAAGCTAACAAAATATCTTGCACACAACAGTACATGCTCTATGTCAGGAGAGACCTAAAAATGAGTCAGGAATATTCATTAACGTCTGTTGGTCAAACCCATTCTGGAAGATACTTTTCAGTATTTGTCAAGAATCATTACAAGCAAGAGATAATTCTTTGCAAAGAGGCCTTGCTTCAAGCTTTCTATTTTGTAAGGGGAAATTGTTAGACTTTTTTGGCGTGAAAAGGTTCCAATTAAATGTTTTCCTAACAAGCACAACACTTTTCCATGGCAATGATTCATTTGTGACCAGGGTGTCTTGTTCTCACATTCTTGGCATGTGGGATGGTCAACGTCCCTCTTTACTTCCTTGAATAGAAACACCTTTTAATTGGGGTGAAAAATAACCGTGGGGTCGGTCTTTGCCTGAGAGTGCTCTTCAAATAGAGTACGCAATTATTTTAATCATATGCCATTTGAATAAAACTTTGTGAGCACACTATCCTAGCCTCCACTATTTACCTGTGGGTGTAGTGATTCAGATCTTAGTTCCAGATTCATATTTAATGAGGATAAAACCATTTTAGCTAGCATTAATGCCAAATATTGTAACCATCATAACTTGTTTTTTTAAAGTGTGACCCTGAACATCTCTAATTTCTCTTTGGCGATGCCACATTGCTACACTTTATGAAATATGAATACAAGTTATTTTTTGTGAGTCTAATTTTAAACTGCTCTGTAGAAGCATGTTATTTCTCTGGGCTTGTTTGCAATAGTTCACTGAAATCATATTTCATCCTCCCCAAAATCAAGCTTTTTTATTTAGTTGCAGAAATAGTGGCAGCTCTCTCCCACTATTTTAGCATACTAATAGTGCAGATTAGCTTAGGGTGACTTTTTTCGGTGAGCCAAGCAGCAATGGCAGTTGGAAAGTGATTCTGATGGTTGTCACTGGTGTATAGCGTTATGTGCACAAACTATTAGATGAATTGTCCAGAACTGGAGAGCTCTCAGCCCTGGCCTCAATGGGTTACACTGACCAGCCAAAGTGCCATTCCATTAGCCTTGTGTTGTATTGTCACACATAAAGAAAGCACCAAGGGCCTCATTTATGAAAATTGACGCATCGCTGCAGGAAAACAGCGATGCGTCTCTTTTCATTGCGTTCTCCTTGCGGCACCAATGATGCGAAATATTTACAGTATGATGCATCACGTCGCAAGGAGTTACAGATATGTCAGTATTTCTGACGTATCTGTAGGCGTGTAAATGACATATTGCTGGAGTGTGTCACAAAAGTGACGCAACTCTAGCAATGGGTCATTACACATGGACAAGTCCCATGTGAAATGTGCCTGAATCAGGGCGGGACTGGCTACCGGACGTTTTTTGCTGGGGTGGCAGGGTGGGGCCCAGGTTCACTGCAGAGGGGACGATTGTATTGCTGGGGAACTGCAGGCGCTTCCAAATGAACAATGCAAAACCAATAGCTTTAAAGCCTACATTTTAAAGCATTTGTTTTGCATTGTTTATTCAGGAAAGCCCGGTAGCCAGTCCGGCCTGGTCCTGACATATTGGAAGGAATTGTTGCACAAAGAAGGACAACCATGACATATGTGTTGTGGGACAGATAAACATGACAATTTCTTGTGCTGGTTTTAACATTCAAAGCATGAGTCTTTTGAAGTAATTTGTAGTAGGTGTCCGTTTGGGGATATATTGCCCTATTTGACTTCATTATAGACTATTTTTAAGAATGTCTACAAATGTCAACATGCACTTTTTCTCCAAACACATTTTACCATCATGCACAGGGAGTGTAAAAAAACATTAATCTAGGATATGAATTAGGCTCCAAAGAATGATGAAATTTCCTCCTTAGATTCAGATGAAAACAGGTCCAGATATAGGACTGTCCTATCTTTATGCGTGGAAACTCTGCAATCCTAAAAGTGTTTTTTAGACAAAATGTTGGAGAAATAAGTATGGGCAAAATATTGTGTCAAGAATATCGAGGACAAAAATATCATATCTATATCGAAGCAGTTTTACTATACATAACTCCACATATTATTTTGTATCTTCAAGGTACATAGGTGTGAAGTTAAGAATAGTAAATCTATAATCAACTATTTGCACTTACCTTCTCCATATTTTGGTGCTCGATATTTGGGATGCAATATTCTGTCCACACGATGTTTTTGTTTATGATGTCCGTGGTCCCGTAAAGATGCTACTTGTAAAATACCTTTGTGAATAGCAAACAATCGTGAACTTGCATAAAAGTATATGTTTACTTTTGTGAATCAGGCCCCGAGTTTGTTGATGGATACTGACATGGTTTGGATTGACCAGTTCTTGTCCACGGCCAATACAGGGATTTCAATGGAAGGCATTGTTATTAAAGTAATGGAAAATCTTTCGAATAACTGATAAATTTGCTGTGTATTTGGCCCCAATTTATTTTCCCAGCATGACAAGGATTGGGCCTGTTCTTTAAATCATTTTATGTTTTATTGCTCACTCAGATGTTTCTTTGTTTAAAACCCACTACGCCTTTTGTTAAATTGGATGTCTGTCATAGAAGCACTGCTTTAGTAAAGGCCTTCTCATGTTCAGTGACAAGGCATTAGAAACTGAAAGGGAGTTATTATTGTGTTGTCTACTAGTGTGGAAATGCATACTTATGTCATGTGGGGAACGGCAGCGGCCAGGAAAATTGAACAAAAGTTGACACTTATGGGCAAATTTACAAGAGTGTATCACCAGCAAGCCGTCACTTTTTGCGATGTTATAGCTGCGATAAGCCCTTCACCTTATTTACATGTGTGAATAAGTCCCCCTTTCTTGCAGCATTTAGCATGAAAGGTGTGGGCAATGGGTGTAGTGGTGGGCGTTTTGCAGCAATACTCATAGTTTTTTCACTTTGCCTCCTATTTACAAGGGTGGCGTAAATATAGGACAGCTCCAAAAATAGGACCAGACAAAACCTGGTCTTAACCTGACAAAACCTTGAGAAATTACTAATTTCTCCCTGTCTTTGCTGTTTCCATGTGCATTTAAATATCAAATCCCCACTAGTGATTATTCATGTGCAGGAAAGTATCCCTTCCTGCACATAAACAATCATTAAAAAATTACGAGTTGCATGGTGTGCAGTCTGATATGGAGCAGCCAGTCAGTAAATTACTTTTTTCTTGCAATTGAAGCACCTCTAGGAACACCACTGCTTCACCAAGGTGTTTCATTAATCTTAATTAGTGCCTTAATCAGTTTCACTTGCATCAGTCTACATAAATTAGTTTGGCATAATTTAAGACTAAGAAGTTGATTGTTGCTCCCTCTAAATTACTTAATCTGTTTGAAACTGGAGAAAATGCATGGCCAACCTACTTAGGGCCGGATTACAAGTCTGGGATTCCGAGGACCGCCAGACTTGTGTTGTGGCAGCAGTGGTGGTCTTATGACCCTTGTGGTCTTGCCACCCTTGTGCTGCCGACTCTGCCAGGGAACCACAGTTCACTGGTAGTGGTGCCGTCATCCATGTGAATCCATCTGCGGTCCCGCCAAGCATATTACGAGTTTTTTCTCTGCCAGGGTTTTCATGGCAGTTTCTCCTCCATTAAACCCTGGCGGAGGTTTTCTAATGGCGGTTTCTCCTCCATTACAATCCTGGTGGAGAGGAAACAAAGAGGGCCCTACAGGGTCCCTTTGTACCCCACACCCTGTGGATGCACACAGGGTGGCATAACATGCGCCCCACACCCTGTGGATGCACAAAGGTTCCAGCACGGCATGGACTTTTCAGTTCATGCCATGCTGGAACTGTTTTTGACGGTCTCATTGCAGTGCCTATTGTATAGGCACTGCCCTGGGAGCGCTAAATGAATAGCTTGCCAATGAAAAAAAAAGTAATTATTTGGCTGGTGGTGTTCTTGTTAAAGACAGCTATGATATGAGAATGATCACCGCTTTTGTTGCACCCTAAGTGGAGGTTGTAAGAACAAGAGAGAAACGCAGAGATCTACTTCAGCCCTATGCACACAAGAACCACTCTGCAGCAGTGTAGGGTGGGGCCTAGGCCCAAACAGAGAGATCAGTAGAGGTTCTCAGAGAAGATGGGAAGAACATAGAGAGCCACAGTAGATGACGTGTGATTGTATATGGGCCGATTGGCTAGGCTGCCCATCACAGAAACTGCTAGGTAGTGAAATCCGGCTGTCCCACTTCAAGCTGAGGTGCTCGCTCATTACAAAAGGCAGTAACAGTGACTTGAATGATTGAATTCGCCTGCGGAGTGGAGGGGCAAAATTTATTAGTAATTCTGTGTTACAAGATTTGTAAGGGAATTGGAGGAAATACTAAATTCCTCCAATTCCACTGGTGGAATAAAAAATTATGCCCACCCCTAGAAAAGACTGGAAAGGGTAGATTAAATGTCCCACATGCCTCGGGTAAAAATAGTACTGGAAAAAGGCAAAGTTATGGCGGGTAAATGAACACTGGTAGCAAATAGCAAGAGTGGATGGGGCTTGCAGTCCACATCTGCTACTATATTTCTATTGTGCACAATGAAACATCTCTATATCTTTGCCTAGCCCTCACAGCTCATAATTATGTTCTTGGAATCAAAGACAAGACATTTCAAGTAACAAGTTGTAGGGTAATTTTCTGTGATCTGATTGTCATGTTAAAGGTCTTGTGATATAATTTACTGTGATGTCATTACTACGCAAATTAAACATGTTAGAAATCTGAAAAATGTTCCCAAATACACTATAGTCTCATAGTGAGTTGCATCATGGTGCCCCATGGTGAGCTATATGTGAATCAAAGCAGACCAAGGTCAGATCAAGAAAAAGGAGGTATCTTAAAGGGTATAGGTGAGACAGTGCACAGTTTTTATAAGTTTTAGCCCATCATTTGTCTTCTTTTTTTGTACCACTTCTAAAATGTTAATGTAAAATGCAATGGGTGAGAAGTAACTAAAAATGGATCCGAAATTCAAAGTTGTAGGAAACTGGACCTCACAAATTATGTTTTACTTCGGTCCCCCAAAATCCTTACGAATTCCCTATGGACATTTTTTCAATAGACTAGTCCCAGCTGCTGTTATCTGACTTATGGTGTAATGCAGGGCAATATTTTCCAAAACACGTGTAGGATGATGGAGAAAAATAATGATACAGCAGAGCTTTTAGGACTTAGAAAAAGATTTGTATTGAATTTACAACATAGTTCTTACCAGTGGGGTAGACTTTGGGAGAAAGTTTTGTATTGGTTTTTATTAGTATCACCAACAAAAAAGAGTATCACACAGATCTACCATCAGTAAGCATCACCACAGTTCTATTGACATTCAAATTTAGCCAATAACTGACCATCCAGTTTTGGACTCCCGTTCTACATTAATTAAAGCTGTGAGCAGCTTTACCCAGATCTCCAGTGATATGGAGCATGACCAGGGTGGCAATAGCATACATATAAATGTGGCTCAATTGAGCTGCACAATTACTTAGGCTTGACCAAATAGGTATCTAGAATATTATAGATTATATTCGATAATTGATTGAGCCTCAGACAAAGGAGTGTACAGAAAACTAGAAACCATGTACCCATATAATTATAGCTAGGAATTTGCTTTACCTTCAAAATATATGGCTATTATTATCAGCTCTATGGTGAGACCAGTTGAAACAATAGTCAAAGTCAACTAAATAGAGTGGCACTGGGAATGTCTCCTCTGTTTGAATAAATGAACATGGGAAATGCCAGGTTGTCCTATATGCACACAGGAAACACAATCTAATACCTTCAAGAGGAAGAGTACACCACCATCATCCACTAATCCAAATATCCAAGACCGCCAAAAGCACTGACTCCTATTGTAGTGAGGTCTGATTCTGCCATTGAACTCAGCAGGTGTATACTGCTGCTGCAGGAAATCTCTTGAAGCAGCCCCAATGTTCTCCCGACCCTGGTGTGATAGACTCAATACTTCTTGGTCTGGTTTTTTCAGGTATAGTCAGATCACAAAATTTTTTAAAGTTCCATTAACTCCTATTTTAATTAAAGAGCTATTGAGCATTGGAAGTGATTAATCAGTGGGTAATATTAAGATCAGAGATGGATTTAATGCCTTAAATAGGTAATCTACGTCAATTAAATGGAAAGATGGCCTCAGTATTGGCTTACTGTATTATGAGTGGGAGTGGTAAGGCAAACTTGATGATTGTGTTCCTTATCTTTGGAATTTTGGAATCAAGAAAACCATAGGAAGTCATAAACACTTAGGTAAATTACCAAGCATTTTTGTAATAGAATATTCATCGATTCTATTGAAAAATGTGTTTATCTTTGTTTTCTGGTGTACACATGTGCATTGAGAAGTATATTAATTCAAACTGTTGAATTCAAAGTGGTTTGCAATCTGACCTACATCATCCATGTTCATGAAGTATGTTGCAAAATGTGACTTACTATGATTGGTAGACATCACAGAATTGGCATCTGGTTGGGATCATGAGACCATCATGTCTGTCATCACTTTTTAACTATTTATATTAACCACAGCTCCTTTACTTTGGAAAACGGTCTCCATTTTAAAAAAAGGTTCTACTCTTTTTAAACGTTTGAAAGTAGACACACAGTGGTCCCCTGGACTACCGTCTCCTCCCCAACAAACTTTTTTTAAAGATTCAAAAAGGAGATAGCGACCCCTTCCCTTTTGCGAATGCTTTACCATCCCAACTTGGCTTGGCTTGCGACCACTGTTTTGGCCCTAAACCATTGATACCTATAGATAAGAATCACTATTTGGTTGGGACACCAACAAATGCCCCTTCCAAATAATGATTTCTTATCCGTCACTAAAACTATTTTAGCAGTTGGAAAATGTTATAGGCTGCTAAAATGGGTTCAGTTCATTAGAAGAAGCCTTTTTGCTTTTGCAAGCACCGTATCAGAGCACTTGAACCAAAAAAATGCTTTGTATTCTTTAAACATCTTGCTCTAGAAGAGGCATGTAGCACAGGTTAGACTCGGAATCATACTAGTAGATCTACTCCCTTAATTTATGACATAAGGACCATCAATTGTGCAGAAAATGAGGGTGCTGCATTATTAATTATATTTTCATCTTGATTTCCGGAGGGGATAGTCTAATAACAGTTTGAGAAAGCCATTCTTATAAAAATATTAAAAAGTGGAAACATTGTTAGCCATTTGAGTACCACGGTCAGGTCATCCATATATAATTTTCCTCCTCTTCAAGTGAGCACAGTCAACACACATATTACTAAGTATCCTCATCCATGCACACTCTACCTCGAAGAAGAGAAGTTGGCACAGAGGTACACAAGTGGGAACCCATAAAGGTTGGGTGGAGTAATAGGAGAACAAAAAATGAAGACTCAACCTTAAGTTGATAAAACATGAAAGCTTAGTGTGACACTGCAAAGTCTGGTTCACTTTCAATCCATTAGATGAGCTATTATTTGATTGTTCTGCTTTTAGTTGATAAACTAGTCATAATTAGCTATATCGCCGATTGTATGAATAGTAAGCAAATAAGGGATGCTATGTTTTGCTTACCTTAAACAGCTTAAACAAAGCATAATTTGATTACAGGAGAGAAAAAAACTCAACTGTACATGATTTGAGAATTGCTATTTCTCATTGGCTTTCACAGCACATAGGGGAACAGTGATGATAGTTAACAAAACCACCCATATTCGATATTGAATGTTGATTTACGATAAAGTATGCTTTTGGATATTTCTACTAGCATTGATTGGGTTGTGAAGTTTTAACTTAGTCTCTTACTACGGTCCAACACCATATAACAACTAACTCTTACAAAAATGTGAATAGTATCTGTGCAAGATACCTAGGCAGGGTAGTAATAGAAGAGAGGTTTTAATTATCTGCCAAAAGGTAGTTACAGACTCTTCAAATTCCAGTCGGTTCCAAAGCAAATGAAACACTGAGAACATTTTTAATGACCTGTGCAGTGCTCAATTTGAGACAGTGGTTTTCAGTGTTCTGCACCAGCACTTAATTGGCAGCACCGGCACTTAGTTGCCGGCACCTGCACTTATGACAGCTGCCACATGCTGATGCTGTTTGGGTAATTTATAGATGAGCAGAAAAACAGTTGTTGGTTAATTCAATATACATGAAAACAACTAATACCTGCCACCCAAGCCATTCCTAAAGCTTTGTCGACCTCGAACAGTCTGAATTGTCACACTTGCAGCAGTGTGATGGTTAGCAGTTGTGTAAGTACAATGGCAATTTGTGGTCCACCATCATATAGCACAGAACACTTACAAAAACTTGAATGGCATCTGTGCAAGATTCTAGGCAGGGTAGTAATAGTGGAGAGGGTTTAATTATCTGACAAACGGTAGTACAGACTCTTCAAATCCCAGTCAGTGCCAAAGCAAATGAAACACTGACAACATTTTTTTTTGTCAAACTTGCTTTTATTGATTTTTAAGACATGTAGCATCAAACATGCTAATACATTCACTCATTTCCCCCACATATGACTGTTGAATATCTATTTCCTTGTACAGAGTTGGTCGGATAATCCGGGTAGTCACTTCTTAAAATGCATGTTCAGGTATAACTGGGATGCTCATAATAAAGTTTTGGAACATCTCCCCTAAACTAAACCCTTCCCTCCTCCCCTATCCCTCCCCTTTCCCATGAGTCAGAATCCCGTGTACAGTTATTGTAGTGCTGCTTCTACTTATGGGCGGAAGAAAAGGAGAATGAGAAAGAAATCCAAAACTAGATTACAAAAGAAAAAGTAACTGGGAGGTTTGATTTACCTCGGGGAGGCTTCCTGTTGCACGCAGCGCTTACCAGAGCTGAACTTCGGGGGAAATGGGAGAGTGATCTCGGCAGAGCTATCCCCGAGACGACTTGGGCACAGATAGTGAGACGGGCTTGGAAGAGCACGAGAAACGCTAGATTCCAGCTGGTGCACTTCTACATACTCCACAGAGCATACCTGACGCCTGGGAAAATCCAGAAATATTTTAAAGTTGAGGAGGCGGCATGTCCCAGATGCCTGGGAACGGGGGTGGAACTGGATCATATGCTGTGGTCTTGCCCAGCCCTGGGGCTTTACTGGACTGAGGTGGGAGATACACTGAATGAGGTAACAGAGAGGGGATTGGAGTTTGATATGGCGGTTAGTGTACTGCACTGGTTCCCACACACGCCCAAAACTAAAATAACAAGCAAATTCATAGACATGGGCCTTATATTGGCAAAACGAGAAATTACGAAGAGGTGGAAGGCAACAGTGGGGCCCACTAGTAAACGATGGAAGGGGGAATTTCTTAAATGGGCCACCAGCGAGGGCACGCTGGGGTATCAATGGGCCCATAGGCGCAATTATGAAAAGGCGCTAGAGGCGGCAGCTGCGTGGGAGGTGCTAGTTGAGGCACTGCGAGATTATGAGCCAGGCGCGGAGGGAGATGACCGCCCCGGGGTTGAGGGGGTGCCCCCGGAGCAAACTGGGAACATCACATAACTCGACACATTGGTATTCCTTGGGCTGTACGACCTTAGAGGGCAGAGATGGCCGCATGCGTTGGGGAGGAGGACTAAGGGAGGGGGAGGGAATTTAGAAGTTTCGTGGGGGTTAAGGGTAGAGGTTTTGTTATGTAGCTTATTGGTCTATGCGTTGAATAGATCGGGAGGGACTTTTATAGCCCTGCTTGAGGTATTGTATAATGGGCGGGGGGACTTGTGCTTCATTTGTAGAACGTATGGTGAAACAAATTGTGCAAGGTTTTATATGTGGTTGTGTAAAAAAACCAATAAACTATGTTTCAAAAAAAAAAAAAAAAAAAGTAACTGGGCCTGAGCGGAGACCCGGGTGACTTGTGGGTGCAAACATAGCTCTGGAGTGGGCTCTAGTGGGGATAGAGGCACTATTCAGAATTGGAAAAGATGCGGTGCTCTAACCCTCGAGGGGAACAGATGCCGACTCTGCGAGCGAGCGTACTTTCGGATGCGATTTGCCACGACTTTATAAGCAAGCGTGTACTCTGACTTGTTACGAAAGACTTCAGGAGCCATCAATAAGTTTGTTTAAGTATCTACAAATCTTCTGGATTCTCATAGAAATTCGAAATTTGGATTTGATCATCCTCTTTGGATATCTGTTAATTCACTGTATACTTGGATGTTACAGTTACAGCGATAAATACAGTGATGTTCGAGGGTCAACCATTTTAAACTCGCATAGTCCAGAAGATGGTCTAACAGACAACAGCCCAAAGACCGAAACGTCGACAATTGCACTTATTTTCTGTACAATGTTATTATAGGCGATTTTCATCTTTATTAACTTGTTGATTTGCCTGCATCTGACCAGAAAAAACTGTACACAATTTTTACTGTGAAGTACACACAAACATCTGTACTACTTTACATCTTCCTGTTTCAATGTGTGTTTAATGCTCTAGTGCCTTTTATTATCATTTTTATAACGATGAAATTCATTGTATCAATATACACCTGTGTTGCTTTGATATTGTCAGATAAATTTTGATATAATCTAATGTTTCCATATTGTATTAGGAAACCAGAATTATATATGAGTTACCTGTGTATGAACAACTTAAACTATTCATAAAGAAAGTATTCTGCAAGCAATATACAAAAGCTTGCCTTAAGTAAAAAGCAAAAATCAGTCCAAAGTAACTATATAAATAAATCTCTTGTAGGCACACCTACCTGCTCAAATTTTATTACCCAAGCCGTCAAGGGTTGATTGGGTCCCCCATTGTATTTAATATTCTAACCCTCGAGGGGCAGGTGGTCCGCGGGAGACCTCTATATAAGTAGCTGACCAAGGGGCCCCAGGCATATTCAAAGTTTTTAAATTCATCCCTCAAGATCTCACTCATGCGCTCCATAATGAGTGCTCGCCACAATCGTGCATGTCATCGTGTCATGGCCGGAGCCTCTTCCTTCTTCCATGCAGCGGCTGTTGCCGTCTTGGCCGCCCACAGACTAGGCCACATTACGGCTTGGTCGGCTATAGTTTGGTGTTTCAAGCTTGGGTCTCTGAGACCTAGGGAGGAAATTCAATTTTCGATCTCGCTTGTATTCAGCCACCATTTTTTGTGTTCCACTGCCATTTTGTGTTGCCCTCACTCAGGCAGCACAATGAACAACGTTTTTCTGCTGATCTTACTGCGACGTGTCAAATAACCTTCTGCCTCTGTTTACAAGACTGATGCCAGGGACTGGCTGGGTCCACTAATCCTCGTCTGGTTTGACTAAACCCTGTCTCAACTGTCTGTTGGTATACACCATTCTTTCTTGACTTTATCTTATCTTCTGGCCTTCGCTATTCTCTACTTGTATTCTCTCATTTCACAACTATCCTCCAAAGCATACAAATATGCCCTGCCACCTGCAAGTTGAGTTGTAGACACTACCACTGATTAACTTGTGGGGAGGGGTGACAAAAACAGTTGGAAGAGAGGTTTATTTGGTTACTTGATATCTTGTTTTCAAACTTTTCTCATTGGTTATATCTTGTTTTCAAACTCTTCTCATTGGATAACCATGTATGCATTGGGAGTGTTCTTGGTGAATCTATGTGCTATAAAAGATTGTGCACCACAGAGTAAAGTGGCAGTCTCCTAAGAACATACTGAATGTACTTCTGGGACAACTGTACTTAGCTGCAGCTAATAAACCTGATCTTCTACGCTCAACAGAATGTCCTGTGTCTCTGTTCAACAAAGCAGGTGAACTCAGGAGATTAAGGCTTGCCCTGCGCCGCCAGGCCCATATGGCCCTGGTTGTTCAATTGGTGCCCTCTGTGAGGCGGCTTCAGAGGTAGCGATTTTGCCTGAGGGTCGTGAGGAACCCCGCAAGAAAATTCTGGAGGAATCGCGAACCACGTCAAGCGACCCCTGTATGTCGAAGTGGTCCGAAGGTCTTTTTCAGCGCGGTTTCTCCTTCCTGATGGCTGCTGACGACTGCTGCCCTGACTGCCGCCTTGCTTTGGCCCCATTTGGTGATGTAGGGTATCGCGAGACGTTAGACGGGCCTCTGTTGGTGTAAGAAGACACTTAGTTAAGTATTGGTGGGTAGCTCCCACTATTTTGTTTTTTTTTGTTTTGGGCCTTTGATTCGGCTATTGCAAAAGCCGAAGCTGAGGGGTGAGTACAGATTGTGCTGTGTTATTTGATTTAACCCCTTGATGTTTGTGAACAGTCCAGTGAAATAACGATGCCTGGTCTGAGTAAGTTTAGAAAGTTTTGTTGTTTTGGTTGTGATAGGGATTCCCGGCTGGAGGACTCTTGTCCAATTCCTCCAGTTGGAACTCCCACTTATGAGCTTTATTCTAAACATGGTGTTGGCCCCATTGCCTTTAATGAGGCATGGATCCGATACACGCAGAACGATGGTGTTCTACAGTGGCCACAGAATGGTAGCTTTGAGCCTGACATATTAGATAATTTGGAAGCAATTTTGTTTAAAAGAAAAGCCCGGCCGGCAATGTTTGAAGGAAGCCAAACAGAGAGAAATTAAACAGGCAAAATGAGATAAGAAAACACAAAGTATGACGATTATACAGGCTGCCCAGCAGTTTAAAGATAATGAGATTAATCATGAAATGGAAATTTCAGAGAGACAGCATCGTATGGCGATAGATAAATGCTATCCGGTGTTGCCTATTTCCCCTTCTGATAAAAGTAAGGATCCGGAGGAAGACCCTTTGATGTCTCACTTATTGAGATTGCCTCCTCCCTATGTACAAGGTGCTAATGCACCCCCATTGTTACAACCAGTTCAGCCATTAGTTGCGCCTCTGCATTCTCTGGCTCTTCCGCATTTGCCCCTTCCGGTAGTGCCACCCCCACCTCTTCCGCCACCGACTTCTTTGCCTCCGTTTCCTGAACATCAATCTCCTTTGCCTTCGGCTACCCTTATAACTGTTAATTCTTCTGTTAGTTCACCTAATACCTTGTCCCCTGTTCTTATGTCTAATTCTCCTACTGTGCGCAAACGAATCACATATACTGTCTCTGGGTTTCTGTCTCCTTTCTTTGAGACTTTGAATATGTCTCTGGCTTTTTCTCGAAGACAGTCTCGTAGTCAACTCCCAGGTTCCGACGAACGGGTGGTCTTGGACTCTCTCGCTCGTAAATGGATTGAGAAGGGTCCCCAGTATAGTGCGAAAGATATCATGACCACCTTTCATCAGTGGGAGGCACCCACGCAGAGATATGTATTTAATGTTATGTGTGACACTCTCACTAAAGAATGGGAAGATATGGATTTGGGTTTACTTCCTCAGGGTTTGTTAGATGTTCAGGCTAATTTCGATAAGGGACTAATTGTGCGTTCTAAGGTTGAGGATGCCGTAAGGACACTTGTCACTTTTAGGTCCTTATTTTCCTCACAGACTTTTTTTGATTCCGATCCTGCTGTTAGGCTGACATCCAAACATTATCCCATGAGAGAGGTTCCTCCAGTGTGGAGAGAAGCGGTTGCACAAGCAGGTGCTAATCCAGCTGTTCCCGCGCACTTCCAGCGCATATGGGTACATGTCCCATGGAAGAGATCTGAAGTTTTGGCTCTTAAACAGTCTCTACCGGATCCCTGTAAAAACCCTGCTGGCTATTGTAAGGAGTTGTCCCAGACTGTTGATGCATGTGCTATGAATTTAGCCGATATTGATATGTTGATGGGAAATGTAGTCCCACAAGCCTTATGGGCTCGGATTCGTAGAGAGGATCACGCCCAAGCATTGGGTGGTGATTGGGCTGCTATAACTGCCGCGGATGCAGCCCAAGTGGGTGGTGCTAAGCCTGATGTTTTGATTTCAGAACTCCGTGGTAGGATTATTACTTTAATGAAAACGATGATGCCCGCCTTGCGAGTTAATTGGGATAAATTAGCTGCGTGTAAGCAGAAGAAAGATGAGAGTGTCTCTGATTTCTTCACTCGTTTTGAGGAGACGTTTATTGATCACAGTGGTCAGGATATGACTACGGAGGGTGGACAGCGATTATTTGTAGATAAATTCGTATTTAATTTGCTTCCCGAACTGTCACATAAGTTGAAAGAGTCCGAGAGTTCAGGGGCTGTTTCTTCTTCTGCCCAGATATTGGCTACTGCTCAATATTATGAGAACAGAGATAAAGAGGAGAAAGATCAGCAAGAGAAGAAGACGAAAGAATTAAAAACAAAGGTTCTTCTGCAGCAAGCTTATCCTCCTTGTTATACTCAGCGCCAGTTTCAACAGCCTCCACAGTTTCAGAGGGTGTATCAAAAGCCTGAGCCCTTTATTCCGCGACCTTTATTAGGTCCTAACCAATGTGCCTATTGTAGAGAGGAAGGTCATTTTAAGAATAGCTGCCCGGTTTTATTGCAACGTAAGTGAGAACTATCTGCTCCACGAGACCGTGGTGGTTTCCAGATAATATACAGGGGTAGAGGTCGAGGTGTGATGCCTCAAGAACAGCGTTCCTTACCCCCTCCTGAATTCTACGAACTACTTCGATCAGCAGAATACTCAGTCTACACAGTATTACAATGATGATTATCATGTTGACGGTGAAAATGAAAGCCTTCACGCTAACTAGGACAGCCATAGACAAAGTGAGGGAGTTGTATCGATTCCAGTAAATCAGGATGGGCCTTATGTCAATGTCACTACAATGGGTGTTTCAGAGCCATTTCTTTTAGATACTGGTGCGATGAGAAGTTCTATCATTCACTCTAAACTCCCTGGGGCACCTTTGTCTGGCTTAACAAATGTATCGGTAGGATTTTCTGGCGCCCCAGTTCGTAACCCGGTCTCCTGTCCTTTGCCTATTTCAATTGGCCCTTATGATATGGAAGCTCCTCTTCTTTTAACGACTGGTTGCGGCGAGAATCTGTTGGGTTTGGATCTATTGAAAAGAATGCATGCAACGATATATTGTTTTCCTTCTGGTGTGCATCTTACTTTAGGACAGAAATTGACTTCTTCAATGTATTTGTCTAAAGATCAATTCCCACCTGAATTGCTCTCTCTTCCTGCAATGCTCTGGGCTACGGGTCCAAATGATGTTGGTCGCGGAAATGCTTTTGAGGATGAGGTAGCAAAAAGGACAGCCAGAGATGCTACAAGTCGCATGTATGTTGGGGGCCCTGCGAATTGGGTCCGGGAAAGAGGAATGTGTGAGGACACAATAGAAAGTGTGAGATCGATTCAGGGAGATGCTACAGAGCAAGAGTTGAGAAAGTGGAAAGAGAGTACAGGAATGTTAGACGCAACAGGATGTTGGATAGAATTGTCAGAACACCAGCGTTGGCTGTTACCAGACGCCTAGGTACTGCCTGTAGTTACTATGGCGCATGGTCCAGCCCACATCAGTTCAAAAGGAATATGTAAACTTCTGGCTCCAGTGTGGCTGAACGAAGGGATTCCAAAATGTGCAGATAATGTGGTGAAGCATTGTATCATTTGCTTGATGTACAATCCGGGAAAGGGAACCCCAACTCCGGCAGGTCATTTTGCTCCCCCAACATATCCTTTTGAGGTGTTGCTAATCGACTACATTCACATGGATCGATGTAACAATCTTAAATATGTTATGGTAGTGGTATGTGCCTTTTCCAGATGGATAGAGGCTTACCCCCTGAAAGACAACACTGCTTTGTCCACTGCCAAGGTTCTTCTAAAAGAGTTCTTCCCTAGGTTTGGTTTGCCGCGCATTGTCTGAAGTGACAATGGAAGTGAATTTGTAGGCCAAATTATGCAAAAGGTGTGTACCGGTCTTGGTATAAGGCAGAAGTTTCATGCGGCAAATCATCCTCAGTCCGCGGGTTTGGTAGAGTGCTATAACGGCACTCTCAAACTTAAGCTTGCAAAAGTACAAGCCAGCACAGGTCTTAATTGGCCCGATGCTTTACCTTTGGCTCTCCTGTCCACTAGAACAGCTGTACATTCTCGTTTGGGACTCAGCCCATACGAGATTGTTTTCGGGCACCCAGCTAATGTATGGGGAGTCCCTCACCCTAGAAAGTATTCTGATATACAGTATCCAATGCTGATTGACTATTTACATGACCTCACCACTAAATTGCGTGTTCTTTACCAACAGG
Organism: Triturus cristatus; assembly: GCF_964204655.1. Classification (NCBI taxonomy): domain Eukaryota; kingdom Metazoa; phylum Chordata; class Amphibia; order Caudata; family Salamandridae; genus Triturus; species Triturus cristatus. Next base: position 722,875,718 of record NC_140582.1, read on the forward strand.
TTCAAAACGCTTTACCAGAAGCCTCCACAGACCCAGGTCATTCTATCCAACCTGGAGACTGGATCTGTGTGAAACATTTTCAGAGGACAAAGAATTTGGAACCTCGCTGGAGGGCGCCTCGACAAGTCCTTCTGACAACTCGCACAGCAGTAAAAGTCGAAGGGAAAAAGAACTGGATCCACGGCGTGCACTGCAAGAAAGTGCCCTTGCCCTTGCCTTTTGATCAGTGGGTTCGTAAGGGTATAGGTGATTCTGAAGGAGAAAAAGTCCCCCGATTCATACCTTTCAGTAGTGCACACCTGGATGGAACTCGATCGGAGAAAGAAGATGACAACATTCTACAAGAAGCCGTACCTTCCCATCTCCGATTAAACACTACAGAGCCACAGACCCTATTTCAAGACCAAACTGTACCAACAAGGACTAGATACAATTTAAGACCTAGATTGGTCAAGGACACCTGAGATTTCCATCTCTTCTGCTACATTTATCATCTGTCCAGGTTGCAGGGTCACGGTAGGAGTCTTGGTTTGTGACCTGTATAGTGGCTAGGCCCCCAGGACTTGCAGTGTCATAGGACGGCTAATAATCACAGCCAAGTGAGTAAGGAAGATTGCTGTGAGCAACAATTTTAGAGGATCGATGTTAAATTAGGAAAGAAGGATAATAAGGAAGAGATGAGAAAGAAATATTGTAAAATATTGTACAGTCGACGTGGCGTAACATTGTGTGTTTCTATATTTTTGTGTATCTTATTGGCTTGTGTAGGTTGGGTTATTCATGCTATGCAGCAAAAAGTTGTCCCTAATTCTATCTCCTTGCCTCTTCATTCTACTATCCCCCCACATCAATTATATACACTTCCCCAACATGAACTAATCAGGAGAACAGAATATTTTAATAATTCATTTATCCAATTATTGCACCAACACCAATTGGTAGTCAACACAACCGACTGTTGGGTGTGTGGACTCATGCCTCATACCACAGATAAAGGGATGCCATATTTAGTCCTTCCATTTTCTTATGAAGGTTCCGCTTGGGCCTATTTTGTAATATTTTCAAATGCATATCAGAGCCGATTTAGACGTCCAGTTGGTTCCTATGGTAGTAAGCCAGATTTTAGTCATAATTCTCTGATAAAGGGAATGGTGGCTATGACTAAAATTGTGGAGAATAATAAGGTTCCTGTTGACGAGAGACAAACATATACTAATTGGAACGTGACTCATTACATTACTAGCCTTACAGATAAAACTAAACAGGGAAAATCAGGACTGTCCCTCATCAAGGTAATTTCTGTTTACAAATGAATGGCCAGACTACTGACACTGGACAAAGAAAAAGCTTTTGTTCCCATACATACATCTACACGTCTCAGAATTCTCCGCCGTTAGTGCCATCCCAGGGCACATATTTTGTCTGCCACGATAGAGCTTACACGTGGCTACCAACTGATTTTTCAGGAACATGCTATATAGCTTTTCTTCTCCCTCCTACATACACTGCTCCTTCAGGCCATCATAGAAACAGATATGGCAGAGGGATTATTGATTCTAAAGACACGGCAGGACAAGAGGGAAGTGATTTCCTCAAAGGATTTCTTCCTTTTTGGGGCCCAATGGCCAACAGCAGAAACATGAGACAGCTGGTTCGTGTTGTTGAGACTACCATAGATGTCACTGTGGGAGCCTTGAGTAATCTCACAGCTGAACTTCAGGCGGATTGTCTCATGACTTTGCAGAACCGGATTGCACTAGATGTTATTCTTGCAGATCGTGGTGGAGTCTGTACATTGATCGGATCTAGCTGTTGTATTTATATACCTGATGACGCCCCTAAGGTATACCAAGCCATCTCCAAATTACACATGATCTCTGAATCGATTCATCAAGACGAAGGAGATTGGTCTTTATTAGGATGGTTTTGGGGATTACTATCTAAATGGGGATGGAAGGTATTAACCTTCCTTGGAGTGGTTTTGGCCATCATTTTTTCCTGTTGTCTCTGTATGCAGTGTGGCTCCACCATCTGCGGTCTTTGTGCCACTCTGTGTGTCCCAAGACCTGAGTCACAGAAAACAGAGAACATTAAAATGATGTTGCAGCAACAGTTTGACGACCTCATGGCTATTGACATTGATTCAGATTAACGTGAATCTGTGTGTTTTGCCTGTGTTATGGCAAAAGGAGGGTCTGAGGAAATTCGATTTTCGATCTCGCCTGTATTCAGCCACCATTTTTTGTGTTCCACCGCCATTTTGTGTTGCCCTCACTCAGGCAGCAAAATGAACGCAGTTTTTCTGCTGATCTTACTGCGACTTGTCAAATAACCTTCTGCCTCTGTTTACGAGACTAATGTCAGGGACTGGCTAAGTCCACCAATCCTCGTCTGGTTTGACTAAACCCTGTCTCAACTGTCTGTTGGTTCACACCATTCTTTCCTGACTTTATCTTATCTTCTGTCCTTCGCTATTCTCTACTTGTATTCTCTCATTTCACAACTGTCCTCCAAAGCATACAAATATGTCCTGCCACCTGCAAGTTGAGTTGTAGACACTACCACTGATTAACTTGTGGGGAGGGGTGACAAAAACAGTTGGAAGAGAGGTTTATTTGGGTTACTTGATATCTTGTTTTCAAACTTTTCTCATTGGTTATATCTTGTTTTCAAACTCTTCTCATTGGATAACCATGTATGCATTGGGAGTGTTCTTGGTGAATCTATGTGCTATAAAAGATTGTGCGGCACGGAGTAAAGTGGCAGTCTCCTAAGAACATACTGAGTGTACTTCTGGGACAACTGTACTTAGCTGCAGCTAATAAACCTGATCTTCTACGCTCAACAGAATGTCCTGTGTCACTGTTCAACAAAGCAGGTGAACTCAGGAGATTAAGGCGTGCCCTGCGACGCCAGGCCCATAAGGCCCTGGTTCTTCACTAGGAGTGTAAAATTAGGGCTATCTGGGATAGGGCACCCCAGTATCTCTTTAATTTGTGCTAGGATTTTGGTCCAGAAGGTACGGATTGTCAGACAGTCCCACCATATGTGGTGAAAGTCGCCCAAAAGACCACACCCTCTCCAGCATTGATCCGATGTGTTAGGGAATATATTTTTTAATTCGTTAGGGTTCCAGTCATGAAGTATCTTGTAGTGGGCTTCACTTTTCCCTAGGGAGTAATTGTGTCACCTAAAGTCTTTCCATAAAGCCTTCCATTGTGTATCTACAATATTATGGCCTATTGTGTGTTCCCAGATTTCGAGGTGATGTGGGCGCCTGGTGGGTAGTGTGTGCAACAGGAGGGAATAAAGGAAGGAAATGGCCTCTTTAAAGGACCCAGCCCACTTCATGTAGTGTTCTAGTGTAATAACATCCCTTGTCGCCCCTTTCCTAATCTCAGTTTGCAGGACCCAGTGAAGCAATTGGAGGTAGTGGAAGTATTCTGTGTTTTGAAGGTGGAATTCTCTTTGTTAATGTTCAAAAGTTAATATATCCCAATATTGGAAAATGTCAGTTAGCGTGAGACATCCCCCCTCCTTCCATGCGTCAAAGGGCCCTGGCTGTAGTGCTGGTGGGAAGGGTGGGTTGTGGTGTATGGGGGTGAACGGTGAGGGAAACGTTGTCCATTGAGTCTGTCTCAGCATGTCATCCAAAGTTTTTAGGGTCGTTCTAGTGGCGGTGCTTATGTAAGCATTAACAGGTCTGTCCGACTTCAGGCTTCCAAAGGACATCCCATATCACCCTTCCTGTGATTGCCCGATCCCTCTATAGCCAATGTTTATCGGCCCACATTGGGACCATTCTACTATTACTCGGAGTTGTGCCGCCTTATAATAGAGGGTCTGGTCTGGCAGTGCCAATCCTCCTTCATCAGAAGGCTTCCATAGGAGGTTGAAGGGGAGCCTTGGTCTTCTATTCTGCCAAATAAATTTCTCAAGGAGTGTGTGGACTCCCTGTAAAAAATCTCTCTCTAGGTTGATGGGTAGATCTGAAATAGGTGCAAAAACTTTGGGAGGACTACCATTTTAATGGCATGTATTCTGCCAATCCAGGACAAGTATAGTGGCGCCCAACGCTTAAGATCGGCTTGCAGCTGGCATAAGAGCTGGGGTAGTTAGCCGCAAATAGCCCTGAGTATCTGGGAGTTCATTTTATATTTAGATATGTTAAATCTTTCTTGGCACACCGGAATGGGGTTGTAACCACTAGGATGCCCATCTCTGCTTCCTGCAAAGTTAAGTTAATGAGAAAGGACTTGGGTAGGTTAATGCGGAGTACAGGCACCTCTTTGAAGCTTCTCAGCTCCTCCTGAAGTTTTGTCAGGGATCGCTGCGGGTCAGAAAGTGTCAATAGGATGTCATCAGCAAACAAAGAGAACTTGTGTTCGTTGGGCCCGAAACCAAAACTCCTAATCATTCGATTCTCTCTAACCTTTGCCGCTAACTGTTCAATGCTAAGCGCAAAGAGGAGTGGGGATAGCAGGCACCCCTGTCTCGTCCCCCTCCCCAGTAAAAATGGATCTGAGCTTACCGCATTAACTAGAAATCTGGCACTTGGGGCTGCAAAGTTAGCCTTTATCATGTTTATAAATCTTTCACAGAAACCAAACCTCTGGAGGGCTTGAAAGAGGAAGGGCCATTTCACTCGATCAAATGCTTTCTCAGCGTCTAAGCCGAGCAGCACTGCTGGGATCTGCTTTTTAGTATTACTCTGTGCACATTGTCGTACGTTTGCCTGCCCTTGATGAAGCCGGGTTGGTCCGGGTGTACCAGTCCCAGCATCAGATTCTCTAAACATGTGGCCAATATTTTAGAGTATAGCTTGGTGTCTAGATTGAGAAGTGCTATGGGACGATAAGAATTGCATTGCTGTGGATCTTTCCATAGTTTGGGGATCCCTGTGATGAGTGCTTCATGCATTGTGTGTGTCACCTGCTGGGTGTCCGCAATGTGATTAAAAAGGGCGGACAATTGAGGGATTCATTCTGCGCAGAATTTTTTATAGAATTGTATTGTCAGGCCATCTGGGCCCGGAGACTTGTGTGACTTCAGACCCCGAGTGCCTGACGTACCTCTTCTTCTGTTATGGGTTCTCCCAGTTGTTCCTTCTCGGTTGAGGTGACCGGTGGAAGCGCCACAGCGCTAAGGTAGTCTGATTCCGCCTGTAAGTTGGGTTGGTCAGCTGTGTATAATGTGCTGATGACGTCCCTAAAAAATTAGAACTTTTTCCGAGTTTTCCATTGTCCGAGTTCCTGAGGGCCCCTGTATGTCTCCAATGTAGTCCTCTTGACTCCCTGCTGTCGTGCTAAGTGCGTTCCCACCTTGTTGCCCTGTGCATATGATATCTGCTTAAGGCATAGTAGTGTCAGTTCTGCCCTATTAGAGTAAATTGTATTCAGTTTCCCTTTCAGGGCTGTGACCTTTCTTTGGATTGATAGTGTGGGGATAGCCGTATGGGTATGTTCTAGTGTTTTCAGTTCCCCTTCCAAACTCAACCTTTCTATGGCTCTCTGTTGAGTGCGGCCATCAGAGTAAGAAATTGACCCCTTACCACTGCTTTGAACGCATCCCAATTGCTTGCCAGGGATGTGTCTTGAGGGGTGTTTACTAGAAAAAATTCCCTGATGGTTGTTCGTAATGCATCTTGCAGTGTTTTGCCATGGGCTAATGCATTGGAGAAAAACGATCTCCTAAATTTAGGTGCAGGGCAATACCCCTCCAGGGAGACGGAGACAGGAGCGTGGTCAGAAATAAGAATGGGGTGTATGGTGGTGTCTCTGATGTATTTGTTTAAGGCTTGACTCATAAATATGTTATCTTATGTTTTATCCTCTTGTATAGCGCGCAGCTGCCCCAGCGAAGGGGCGTCCCGGCGCTGATAGCAGTGTCCGAAGAGAGCCAGGGCTAGACTGTAGGAAACAGGTGGGTTTTGATTGTTTTGTGAAAGGATAACAGGCAGTCTAAGCGACAAATCTACACAGGGAGGGAGTTCCATAACTTAGCCGCAAGATAGCGGAAGGACCTTCCCTCCTCCATTTCACCCGGGGAACGTAGCCAGGATTTGCTCAGCAGTGCGTAGCTGGCGGGTGGGGACATAGGGGACCAGTAAATTGGATAGGATCACAGGGGTGGAGAGTTTTAAAATTTTAAAGGCTAAGCACAATGTCTTAAATTCGATCCTCTTGGAAATGGGAAGCCAGTGAAGGCGGCGTAGAGTGCCTGATGCAGAACATGTTCTGGGGAGTCTGAGCAGAACTCGGGCGGCTGCGTTCTGGACTCATTGAAGGCGGTTCACTTCCGCTTTATTGGCACCTAACAGTAAGGAGTTGGCATAATCAAGTCTCGAGATAATAGTCACCTGGACTATCAGCTGACGTGTGGATGGATCAAAAAACCCTACTATAGGCCTCAGACCCCGTAGGAGTCCAAAGCAGGTGCCAGCGATCTTTTTAGTATGATCTTGAAATCCAAGCGTGGAGTGAAGCCAGATTCCTAGATTCTTCACCGCGGACTTAGGGGTTGGGGCACAGCCCAAGGATACTGCCACCACTGCATACTCCAGAGCCCCTTGTCCTTCCCCACCAACAACACTTCAGACTTATTAGCGTTAAGCTGGAGGCAGTTCGTGGTCATCCAGCATGCGACCGCCTCTAAACCATTCCAGAACTGAATGGCATCCCAAGGCTGGTCATCAGAAAGGGCCACCACCAGCTGGGTGTCATCAGCATAGGAGACCATGGTCAAACCATGGTTCCGCGCGACTTCTGCTAGGGGTTGGACATAGAGAATAAATAGAACTGGGCTTAATGCTGAACCCTGGGGATTCCTCTGCTTGATGGAATGGACGTAAGAGAGGAAGGGAGGGGCAGAGACCTGAAAAGATCTGTCAGACAAAAAGGACCGGAACCATTCCAGTGTCATGCCGACTACCCCTGCTTCCTCTAAATGGCGCAGGAGGATCTGATGGGAGACCGTGTAACATCCGGAGTGGAGGGCAAGCAATATCAGGGCCGCCATCTGACCTTCATCCAAAATGGTCCGCAGATGTTCACTCACTGCAAATAGCGCTGTCTCGGTGCTATGACCGGGGCGGAAACCATTCTGGGAGTGGTCTAGGATCCTGCTGTTGTTCAGAAAGTCCGAGAGGACTCGATTGGCGTGGGCCACTGCGATTTTTGCAACCCAAGGCATAAAAGAAATAGGTCGAAAATGTTCCGGCTTGGTGGGGTCCAGTGAGGGTTTCTTCAGAAAGGGGAGCACCTTTGACTGTTTCCAATGCCGAAGGGACCACTGCCATGCTGAAAGAGGAGTTAATCGTCTGCCATAAGGGCATAAGAATTATAGGAAGACAGTCTCGAAATTGGGCCGGCCTCATGGGGTCCTGAGGGGAGTCTGATTTGACCTTAGTGCTCAATGTGAGAAGCTCGTCCTGGGAGATGGAGGGTATTACTGCCAAAATGGCAATAGGCTTGGGTGCTAAAGAGGTCATCAGGTCTGTGGTGCAAATAGGGAAGGATTTATATATAGCTTCTACCTTATGGACAAAGAAGGTGGCCAGATTCTCGCATTGTTGTCCAGACGTAATCGTTGAGGTAGGGGGATCCTTCCTCCTTTTAAAATCGTTAAGTATGTTAAAAATGCTTTTCATAGAGTTATTGCTAGATTTAATCTCGTTGGCGAGGTAGGCTGCTCGAGCCAAATGTATGGCTTTATGGTAGCGTTTAATCGCGTCCTGATACCGCTTTTTATCTGTGAGGTCATAGTCCTTTCTCCAGGCCCGTTCTAGCTGTTTACATGTGGTGCACAGGGCGGCTAGAGAATCGTTGTACCAAGGATTGAATCTAGAGCAGCGGCCTTTAGACCATTTAGCCGGAAAAAGAGTGTCTCATGCCTGAAGTATCCACTCACAGATTGCTTTGTACGATTGCTTCGGGTTAGTGTCAAGGATAGGGGGACAAGAAGCCAAACAGGCAAGAAGGTCCTCCAGCTTTAGTTTATGCCAGCAGTGTCTGAAGGTGGCCCTAAGGTCAGCTCTGGTCCCTCCCTCAAAAAAGGGGAGGGCGGTGCAAATAAGGTGGTGATCGGACCAGCACACTGGGCTAGGGGTCTTGACCATAAAAGAGGGGATGTTAGAAAAAACAGGGTCCAGTAAATGCCCAGCAGTGTGGGTGGATCCCACTACCAGCTGTCTAAGTTGACAAGCAGCGAAATCTGCAAGCAGGCTGCCAATTTCCGGATCGGAGGGACGATCGAAGTGGATGTTTAGATCGCCAATGAGGCTAAAATTCGCGGCTCTCAGTGCAAGGGAGAGCACAGCCTCAATAATGGCTGTTTTGAATTCTGAGATGGATCCAGGGGGGCGGTAAACTGATAGGCCACGAAGTCTTCCTTAACAAATGTGGAATGGAGGAGGGATTTAAAAATAACAGCTAATCCTCCGCCTCTAGTCCCTCTGTTAAGAGTCCGAATACTGAACGCCGCAGGGAGTGCAAGGCCTGGTTCGGCCACTGTGTCATCAGTAAGCCAAGTTTCAGTAATAAAAAACACATCAGGAGATTCATCCTCAATAAGATCATAGAGCTCCATATAGTGTTTGACCAGAGAGCGCACATTCAGGTATAGAATTTTTAAAGGGATTTTTGATGGGGCAGGGGGTAGTGTGGGCAGTGAAGGGTAGGAATTGTAGCCACATTTATAGCAGCAAAAAGGCCCTTCCATCGCGGTCCCTAGGTGCAAGCCACAGGGATTTGGCCGCTGGCAAATGGATATCAAAAACTCCCTGGTATAAATTGGCACCTCTGAATTGGATCCATCAGCATGCTTGGCGTCTGGCGACGTCCAGGCGCGGATGGGCGCAGACGGGCTTGCCTTAGGCGCGCCTTTGTTGCGCCAGGGGCGCGGCCGCTGCACGCTCGTGGCTGCATCCGCTTATGTCCCTGGTCTGGTGAGTAACTGGTGCGCTGACCTATTCGCACCCAAGATGGCGGCCCCCCGTCTTCCGCTAATGAAGCCGGAGTACAGGAGAGAGTTCCCACCCTCGGCGGCCAGAAACAACAGAGAAGGTATGGCAAGGCGGTAATGAAAAAAAGTTTAAAATAAATGAATGGTTAACAGCGCGTAGCGGTAACGATTAGAAAAGTTTAAAATGACTGAATGGTTAGCAGCGCGATAAATAGCATGTGCTCATAGTAGTTAAGTAAAACAGGACCACTACCTCCCGGCTCAAGCCTCAGGAAACTTACTGCTGCGCGCTCGCGGCTGCATCCGCTTTTATCCCTGCTCTGGTGAGTAACTGGTGCGCTGACCTATTCGCACCCAAGATGGCGGCGTCTTCCGCTAATGAAGCCGGAGTACAGGAGAGAGTTCCCACCCTCACCTCGGTGGCCAGAAACAACAGAGAAGGTATGGCGATGCGGTAATGAAAATTTTTTAAAATAAATGAATGGTTAACAGCGCGATGCGGTAACGATTAAAAAAGTTTAAAATGACTGAATGGTTAGCAGCACGATAAATAGCATGTGTTCAGAGTAATAAATATATAATCTGGTCTAGAGTAGGTGTGGTGGATGTGTGAGAACAATGTGTAATCTTTGCCCTCTGGGTGCGCTTCCCTTCGAGCATCTCTGAGACCCATTTCTTGGATGGTGTGTTTCAAGTTTTTCGGGAAGCTCCCTGTGGGGGATCTATTTGGGTGCATGCTATCAGTCCCTGAGTGCCAGGTGAGGTTGAAGCCCCCCATCAAAATTATGTCTCCTACTGCAAATCCCCTCAGAGGGACAAGGTGTTGTTTATGAATGCCGCCTGGTTAGCGTTCGGCGCATATACTGACACTATTGTACATAGCTTCCCCCGAATAAGACCTTTCACTAGCTCTACCCTCCAATCCTTAGAAGTTTTATAGTCTTCTGATTGGAACTTGAGAGAGGAATGAAAGAGGAGCACAACTCCTCTATTTTTTATGGAGGGAGAGGATTTGTATTTCAGCAGGTACGCCTTGTGTTTTAGGCTGTGATCTTCGTATCGCTTGAGGTGGGTCTCTTGTAGTGCTACTATATAATAATGTTGGTCTGTGAGGAATTTCCAAATCTTCTGGTGTTTGGAGGGAGCATTCATACCTCTAATGTTCCATGAGAGCATAGTGATAACCATAATGGTGGTGTGTACCTAAACGCTAGTCCTTGTTCGCTCTTTTTGTTTTATGTGCTCCCTCTACCCCTCCCCCCACCAACCCCCTCCAGGCTCCTCAAGCCTACTTCTCCATTGATAGCAACTTGTCTTTGCTCTGCCCATATCACCCCCATCACCGGGGTACCTGAAAAAAAGAAACAGAAATCAGGCCATAAAACAGTTAATGGTGGGACGTGTCCCCAGTTCTGTCCACCATTGTGGTATCTGTTAAACATTGGAGGCAAATTGGACCAGTGTCCACTGCTGAAGTTCCTGTATAGAGATGGTTGAGAAGGTACACTCATTCTCGCCATATTGGGTCATGTTGGTGCACTCGGTTGAGGAGATTTAGGTAGCTGACCATAGGCTGTACTAGAATGTGTATTAACCGGGTCATAGAAAATGTGGAGTCATTGGGCCGTTAGATCTCAGTACTGACCTGCTGGTGTCAGTTACCGTCCATGATTTGTGTGCCTTTGTAGTAATCGGGCCCTGGCGTGGTGAAAAACAGTTGGTGTAAGAGCTCTCATGGGACGTCAGGAAGTCCTTGTTTCCTCTGTGTTTTTCCTCTGTGTTTGGTAGGGCGACAGGTTTGCAATGGGTCTCCTTTCCCCGCACTTGTGGGGGATCTACCTTGTTGTCCTTGGTTGACGAAGCTAGAGTCGTCCTCTGGCATTGGAAGACCCAGTAGAACTCGATGCACAGTCCAAAGGGATAAGTCAATCGGTACCTAATGTTGTCATGAAGAAGTTTTTTCTTGATACAGTTCGCATGTGAATCCCTGGAACTTCACTGTGCCGGCTTTCAGTATGGCCTCTTTGGGTTTAAACAAGTCACTTTACCAGGATGTCTTGTGATCGATGTTTATCTCGTTGGGTAGGCCTTCCCACCCTATGCACTCTTTCCAGCTTGATTTTGACTACTGTTTGTTCCCAGGGTTTTCAGAGAAGAGTCCCATCAAGAAAGCCTCAAGGTCGGGGCTCTCTGCTTCTTTCTCCAAGTTCTGGATTCTGATGTTTTTACGTCTGAACCGGTTCTCCAAGTCCTTGCTTTTCAGAAGCACAGCTTGTAGTTGGGTTTGGAGTTCCCTTGTGGTGGTTGTAATCTGGTCCGTTTGTTGTTCGAGGTCCACAGTTTTGTCTCTATGTCCATCACCCTGGATCCCACCGAATCTACGTCCTGTTAAAGTGTGATTAGTCTGCCACTGAGGTTGGCCTTTAGCGTTTCCAAGAACTTGGCCATGTCCGCCTTGAGCTCCTCCCGGAGATCCTGGTTGAATTCCCACATCGAGGCAAGTAGGTCCTCTTTGGATAGCACCATGCCGTTCTCCCATCCCGCGGTTGACTGTGTCACTTTAGCTGCCGTGGGGGTGTAGTATGTGGAGACTGTTGCTCTGCTATTTTCTGAGCGGCATAGAGAACCTGTCTATTGCACCCGCATGTGTTTGACAGTGTTCTGGCTACACCAGAGGTTCAATATTGGTGGGCTGTGTGACCACTCTACAGTGCACAGGACTGCTCTGCCTTCTCTCATGGGTGTTGCGGGCTTTCACCTTGGTGTCCTTTGAATATGCCCTGAATTATCATCTTAGGCCTGAACCTGGATGTCTCCCAGGCTCTCAATTTGTTCCGCCATCTCTTCTCCCTTTAGCTTGTGATTTATTCTTACTTCTGTGGATCACTGTTAACCTGTACTTCCAGCACCTTTGCCCTGAGGTGCTCCTGTCCCCCCTGTATGGCTCAGCGCATTGTGGCAATTTGCTACTTTTTTCAGGAGTACAGTGCTGTCCAAAATTTATTTCATCAGATGAGGAGGAGCCCTGCATTTATTTCTGCCTCTGTTGGGCTGGTACGTTGCATCTTACTTTGCTTTGTAAATTTTATGAGCTCCCTCGGCTAAACATTTTAAAGCCCTTACTGCAGATATTTTAATTTAGGCAGTGCATACCAGTGTTACTTTTTGTACAACAAATGTACTCCTCTGAGGTCTGTTCTGCTGTGTCTAAATTTTATGGAGGGTTATTTTAATGTTTAAACAATGCAAGAGGAATTGCACAGGAATTAAATGTTGGTAGTGCTATTCATTTGCTGGATGAACTGCATGCCTGTACATCTAATGCGTTCTTATGGATAGGTATATATGTTTTTTTTTGTGTGAACTCCTATAGTATTCAACCTGAAAAACCAAATAAAGTACTTTTGAATTTGACATTTTGTAATGTTGAATTGTGAATTGCTGCAATGTTGCTACTTTTGCCCACACCATGTTGACTAAGTGATTCTATTACAGCATGGTGAAATTGGCTACAAAAGCCCCTAAATGTGGGTATAAGCCACACTCTTTTCTGATCCCCTGGGGGTGCTGTAGGGATTCTGCCCGATTCTCTGTTGATTTTCTACATTTTGAACTTGATCTAGTTTTTAGATTTTCTCATTACTGCATCTCTTTTAAATGCTAAAAAACCTTCATGATAACTGATTTCTGTGTTTTTGACTGATTTATTGAATCATGGATTTGTTTTACAAATTTATGATCTCAAACTCAATTTTTGAGTCAGTCTTTATTGACTGTATTCTGAAATGTTCTTTATGGGACAGAGTTGTAGGGCACAGCAAATGTAAGTGATCTCTCAGCTTATGCAAAACCAAGGAGCAAATGGTTAACTCCTGTGTGCAGACAACTAGGAATCCGAAACTCTAAGGAGGCCTTGCGCATAATAAAATCAGACGCCAGACCTTTATTTGCTTGTGCAATTGCGAAATTTCTAGGCCACTTTTGGGCGGTTAGAAGAAGGGCGCTGCTAACACCCTTGTCTGGCCCTGATAGACAAAATGGAAAATCTGATGACCCAACAAGTGAGGTTTAATTCCCAATGCTGTTACTTTTCATATTGTTAATAGTTGTTTTTATGGTACTATTTTATGCCTTTTAATCTTGTCATTTGCTTGATTAAGAGTAAGGGCGTTACCAGGGAAAAAAGGGGCATTTATGTACTGTCGCCTTATGTTTGGGCTATAAACTTGGTGACTGTTCTATATCATATATGTAAATGCACTAGCACTTTAGTCGGAGACAACATAGTTATGACCCACTTGGTAATTGTTTCACATGCTTTTTTCCACATTGTTTTATTATGTTAGTCAGAGCCATTTCTTACCTTCTAATTGCCCATTTGCCATTTGAACATTCCTTTTAGCTCAGAATGTTTTTAATCATGACTTGCGTGGCTGTATCTTTTATGGTGTTTACTAACCGAAATAAATAGAATTTCACAGATTGTATTCTGAAATGCTGTTTTGAATCGTATTTAAGGACACATTTCCTCATCTATTCCTGAGGATACCATGATCCTGACCCTATGTGCAATAATGTTCTCAATTATTATCTAATATATATCGCCCACGCACAGTGGTGGCTGGTATTAGGGTAGAGTGGCTGGGGAAGGTGACGGACAATGATGAAAAAAATAAAGAAACAAAGGACTTACCTGCCTCTCGCCGCTAGCTGCATTGACGACTCGGTGATCTTCTGCTGCACTGCACAGGCTCCCAGACTCCCCTTCAGCCAATCCTGGCGCTTCTCTCATGCATGAAAGCAGCATCAGAATTGGCCTGAGTGCCCTTGATTTACGCTCTTAGAGAGATTGGGAGCCTGTGCTTGCTGTCTCCGACCCGTCAATGCAACTCGGGTTGGAGACAGCTCAGTGTGCATGTCGGTTTGGCCATCCTAAGAGGGCCGGCCAAACCGACTTGTGCACTGACAGCAGTGCCCAAAACTCCCTCTCCAGCCTGTCATCACCTTCCCCGCCCCCAAGACTCATTCATATAAAAAATAAAACGATAATAAACCTGTGTTATTATCGTTTTATTTTTTTGAGTTTTACAGCTGCGGACGGGGGTGGGGGGGATGATGCTCCTTCGCCATATCCGAGAAACCGCCATTGCCCATTCATAGATTCCACTCTGCTACAAGAGGGAGAGCAACACATTCATTCAATGTTTGTTGTGATTTTGTTTATGTCTCATCAGAGCCATAATAGGAAGATACTCAGAGTTATGTACTCTTTTGCTATTAGACTGAAGATACAGCTGTGAACATTATGTAGTTGCAGCATAGATTATGCTCATGTGACATAACCTTATACACGACATTGAAATACAGTATTTAGATTTTCAACTCTTCTGTAATGTATATATGTCGAACTTTAAAGCTATAAATGTACTTCCCCCTGTGCGGAAGCTCTAAAAAAAGGCATCAATTAATATTTTTTTAATAGAATTAGTATATTTTTTAATTTTATTTATTTATTTTATTTATTTGAAGAGTTTTATATAGCGCTGGCTAGACCCGGAGGTATCGGAGCGCTTTACATGAGGATTAGCGAGTTATAAAATTACGTCAGTTACAGGGGCCTAGTATAACATAGAGAAAAAAAAAACGTTTTTCACAGTAACATGAGTTACTAGAGCATAGCTTCACATATACGCACATCCTATGGATTATAGAAAGAAAAAGGGAAGAGTAAAATGTGGTTGGAATGAAGATCAGGTCAGGAAAGACAGGCAAGGGGGAAAGAAATTCAGGAGAATCGTAAAGACAAAGTGAAAGTCAAACAAGCCGGCTGATTTGTTGGAAGGCGGGGGAGGAAGGAGACACGGCGGAGAGACAAAGGAAAGTCTGTTCAATGTCCGGCTGGGTAGGTGATGGCCGAGGGGGTGATCCACAGCCCATCTCCTCTATAGCTATCTAGGTAGCTCCACCGGGCATCGGCCAAAGTTGCTAGGTCTGCTACTCTGATTCTTGTCTGGAGTTGTTTGAAATGGTCCCAGGGGGGAAGTTCTTAAGATGTTGTGGCCAGGCGAAATTATTTAGGGAGATAGGGGGTAAAGTACAGCCACTTCTGAGTCTTGCAGCAGCTCCAGAGCCTCGGGCCCCCCACACCGTCGCCATCATGTTTGTGGCCGCCCTAGGCTCTATGGCTGATATGGGCTGTAGATTAACAACAAGCGCCAACCAGGGGTGATTAGACGCTGGCATTGGTATGTATGCGTCATCTTCAGCCGGCCGATGGGAGCCGTGATCGCATCCATCTGTGCAGAGTCCAACGATCAGGAATGATTAGTGCCGGGGGCGTGGCTTCGGAGCCTTTGAAGATGGCCGCTGTTCCCGGGAGCTCCGACGGGACGTGAGGGAGCGCGACCTCTGCAGGCAACCTTTTCTGCGCCAAAAACAACGGAATTACTTATTTCGGCACTCGGAAATGCCGCTCATCAGAATGCTGCCTTTATTTTTCCACAGGGTGAGACTGGCACTCTTAAATTAATGTTTTCTCTGTTGCCTCATCGTTGCGGCCGCCATTTTGTTTTTTCAACGTTCCTAGGCTTACCTCCTGAGGCGGTGTGACGAGGCTGTTTAACAGTTGGCTGCCTTCTCTGCTATTATCACGTTCTTTCTGCGCTTTTTGAGCAGCGCTTATATTATCTGTCCTCGGTGCCTGCAGTTACTTTTCAACATTATTTCAGCATTATTTCCTGATATTAGCCTGGACTGCTGTTTTCCACTTTCTTTGCATTTTTTCCCAATTTTGCTCGCTTTTGACGGACTCTGAGTATCTTCTCTTCTATCATAATGCCTCGCGGCAATTGTAATGCTGCTCGTTCCTCCACCGAGGCGAATTTAGAGAGCTATAACCCATTTGATGTTTTACAAGATCATACTGAGGAGACTATCAAAGACTCTGTTGGCGCCAAGTCTACTATGCCGCTCACTCCTCGTTCAAATGCTAAACAAAGCTCCAAGATTCCATCTGCGTCACCATCTACTTCTGGTAAACGGATTAAAGCTAACCCACCTTCTCCCACCAATTCATCTTCCTCGATATCTATGGAACTCATTCTTGATGAAATTCGTGCCCTAAAACCACATATGGAGGAAACTAACACCAGACTTCAAAATCTAGAAGCCAACTGGTCTCTCACTGAAAAGAGAGTTGGTGATCTGGAATTACGTGTTGACTCTGTCCAAAATCTCACAGCTCAAGATCCTCTTATTTCTAAGGAGGTTTTTCAACTTAAACAACAGATTGAAAATTTGGAAAACCGTAATAGGCGCAATAATCTGCGCATTTACGGATTAATTGAAGGGCTTGAAGGTGATAATCCAATATCTTTTTTCAAATCTTTTTTGCCAACTCTTTTGGGTCTTCCTGAAACGCCTCCTTTAAATATTCAAAGAGCGCATTGTTTAGGTGCATTATCCCGTTCTTCTCCATCACCATCTACTAAACCGAGAGGAGTCATTTTGTACTTTTTGGAATATACGGATCTACTCAGAGTCCTCCAAGCTGCCAAACAACGAGGGAAAATTGCTTGGCGTGGTTCTAATCTGTTCTTTGCCCAAGATTATGCTAAGATGACTGCTGACCGTCGGAAAAAATTCTTAGACATGAGACCTGCGTTACGCAACATAAACGCACGTTACGGTTTATTTCATCCATGTCTTTTTAAGGTGACTTATAATAACAAGACTACCAGTTATGAAGATCCAGCGCTGCTCCAACAATTTCTGAACAGTTGCAGAACGGAATCCATGGAAGTCCCTCAGTCATGATGGATTTATTTATTTTAGTAGCATCTGTTTGTTTCATCCTTAGTGCTGTGTAATTTCTCCCTTAATGTAGCATATATTGTTCTGTTGGACTAATTTGTTCCTTCTTCTTCCCCCTATCAGGTAGCGACTTTGTGGTCCCTCATCGTTCCTTGTTATCCTAAGTTTGCCTAGCAGATGTCCCTTCCTTACCGTCGCCCTGGAGTCTCCCGTCTCAGTGTTCCATCTTCCTCATGTGGCTTCACCAACCCCGTTCTTCATTCTTTCTGGTGGTATGTCTATTTGTTACCATATTTTTTCGTCATTTGTGTCGTTTTGTACTTTTGTTTACTGTGATATACGTTTCTTCTCACCTTTTTCCTTTATTTTTTATTCTCTTTCCTTTTCTTTCTGGCCCTTTTTCTATCCTTGTTATTTCTCTTCTTATTTACTTCTGATCCTTAATCTTTTTGTTTCATACCTTTCTGCTTACAATCCTTCTTCTCCAAGACTTTCTCTTATTTTATATTTCCCTATATTATTCTTCCAATACTTCATCAGGTGCAGTGTCATTTTTTCTCAAGTTTTTTATAAGATGCTTTATATTTTATCGCCTTTGTATATATTTGAATTTCACACAGTTTTTCTAGTATAAATTATACTTTTAGATGTCGATAACTATACTTACCTGGAGTGTTAAAGGATTGGGTTCTCCCATTAAACGGCAACGTGTGTTATCTCATTTAGCAAGTTTGAAAGGGGATATTGTATTACTACAAGAAATTCATATAAAAGAAGTTGAAATTACCAAATTACGTCGTAATTGGGTAGGTCATGTTTTTGCATCTCCTGGTTCCGGGAAGCGTAATGGTGTTGCTATTCTCTGCCATAAGCGGTTAAATATCAAAGTTATAAACCAAGCCAATGACTCTGAGGGTAGGTGGGTGACTGTATCTTTGTTGATTGATAACATTCCTATAACTATTGTTAATGTGTATGCTCCTACCACACAGGATAAACTATTTTGGCCCCAGATGCTCACCTCATTGATGCAGTTCTCTGATGATTACCTTGTTTTGGGGGGGGATTGTAACACAGTGGTGGATCCTCTTATAGATCGACGGTCCAACTCCCATTTCTTGCCCTCTCTCATGCACACTCAATTTAATTCCACTATTTCCCAACGTTCTCTTGTTGACTCCTGGAGGCTCTGCCATCCTACACTTAGGGAATACACGTATTATTCACCAGCCCATTCTTCCCAATCCCGGATTGACTACATTTTTATTTCTAAAGCCTTGACTCAACATATTACTCATTCTGAAATAGGGTCTATTCTAATTTCTGATCATGCTCCAGTTTCCTTGCAACTAGATTTACTCCCTCCCGTAAAAGGTACAAGGAGATGGAGGTTTAATAATTCTCTCCTATTAGACCCCAAATTTACCCCAGCTTTTCTTGAGTTTTCATCCCTATTTTTATAGAAAATGAATCTCCTCTGATATCCCCTCAGGTGTTATGGGATACTTTTAAAGCTGCTTCTAGAGATTTCATTATTTCATTTGTCTCTCGTAAGAGGCGTGTTGCCTCTCAATCCTTACAATCGCTTAACCTGCAAATTAAACAATTGGAGCATTCTTACTACTTAACCAAATCCCATTCTGACTTGGATAAGCTTCTTAAAGCTAAATTCTCTTTCAATAAATTCTCCACCGAATCTGCAAACCTATTTTTACTTAAATCTAGTGCCAAGTATTATACTGCTCAGAATAAGGCAGGTAATCTTCTTGCCAAGTATCTTAAAGTTAAAAGAGAACGTACAAGAATCGAATCCATTGTCTCCTCATCAGATATCACACTCCATAAGGATGAGGATATTCTGACGGAATTCACTGATTTTTATCAAAAGCTTTATACTCCGGAGTCTCCTCCTCTGTCAACTGACATTGCTCAATACTTATCCTCTATTCCCTCCCCCTCTTTTCCAGAAACCGATTTTGCCCCCTTAGAAGCAGATATAGGTCCTAAAGACATTCTGGACTCCATTCACTTGCTTAAAAAAGGCAAAGCTCCTGGGCCAGATGGATTCACGATCGAATTCTACTTACATTTTTCCAAGTTAATTGTTCCTAAACTTCATCAACTATTTTCATTCTTTATATCGTCCAAAAAATCTGAGGGCTCCTTTCAGGAAGCCTTAATTTGTCTCCTCCCAAAAGAGAATAAGGACCATACCCTATGTAAAAATTATAGACCCATTTCTCTAATCAATCTGGATTACAAAATATTTGCAAAAATTCTAGCGCTTCGTCTTGAAAATTTTTTACCTAAGTTAATTGGTAAGGAACAGTGTGGTTTCATTAAGGGTCGTCATCTCTCTGACAATACTCGACTCTTTTTTAATGTATTAAGCAAGTCTCACTCTTACCAACACTCTTTAGCTGCTATTGCATTAGACGCTGAAAAAGCATTTGATAGGGTTAATTGGCAGTTTATGTTCGCTGTTCTTGTTTGGTTTGGTTTTGGCCCGAAATTTCTTGCGTACATCTCTTTATTATACTCCTTCCCTAGATCCTTTATATTAGCTAATGGCCTTGTCTCATCTTCTTTTCCCCTCTTTAGAGGCGTCCGACAAGGATGTCCCCTCTCTCCTCTTCTTTTTATTTTAGCATTAGAACCCTTTTTGATAAAAATTCGAGAAAATAAAGATATCACCGGTTTTCCCTATGGAGATACATTTTTGAAACTTTCGGCCTATGCGGATGATATACTTTTATTTATTTCCAACCCCCAATCCTCTATTCCATCATTTTTATCTGAAGTCTCTGAGTTTGCGAAGGTATCGGGTTATAAACTTAATGTAGATAAATGTGAAATCCTTCCTCTAAATAAGTTTTGCCTCCACATAGATTTTTTGGCCTCTTCTTTTCATTGGAGCCCGACTAAGATCAAATACTTAGGTTTGTGCTTTAAACCTTCTATTAAAGACACTGTAACACTAAATCTTAACAATCTACTAACAACTCTAAGAGAATCTACAACTCGATGGCATCCCCTGTTTTTATCTTGGTGGGGTAGGTTAGATTCTATTAAAATGATGTTAGTTCCAATAATTTTGTTCTATCTTTCTAATCTTCCAATTAACATCCCTAAATCCTGTTATAAGAATATCTACTCCATCTTATCAAAATTCTTATGGCATCATAAAAAAGCTAGGATGTCCTTTGCCAAACTTAGATGCCCTAAACAACTGGGTGGAGTTAACTTTCCGGATTTTGCTACTTATCATACTTCATTTTTTCTTCGGCATTCTGTTCCCCTTTTATCTGATCATATTTCTGATAGCACCTCTCAGCCTCTATGGGTAGACGTTGAATCATCTTTCTTTCATCCTTTCAATTTTGAAGAATTTGTGTCATTGTCCCATATTCCCAAGAGATTCTCTCTTCCCATTCTTAAAAACTCTCGGAAAATATTTTCTCCCCTTTTGCTGGACGGTTCCGATGATCGTTCACGTTTCCTGCAGTCCTCCTTGTGGTATAATCCTCTTATTAAAATAAGAAATAAGATGCTTTTTTGGAGGGACTGGTGGGATTTTGGTCTTCGTTGGACTCATCAACTCTTTCATGCAGGTACTTGTGTCTCTTTTGATACTCTTCAATCCCGTTTTTCTTTGCCAGTATCCTTTGAATCTAACTACAACCTATTACGTGCGGCTACACAAAATAGCTATGATTCCCTCTCTTCCTCCATCGCTCATACCAAGTCTTCTCCTCTTCCCCTCCCTTCTTTACTTGCTTCTTCTTCTGCTTCCCAAATCTACAAAAAGTTAAGAGATACTTCTAACACTCGGGACAAATCCAAAGTAGAAAGGGATTGGGAATTGGATTTAGAGGACTCTTTTTCTGCTCCCTTATGGCAAAAAATTTGGATCAAATTGAGGAAATCATCTAGAGCAGCTAACACAACCCAAACGTTATTTTTTATATACAATAGACTTTTAATCACTCCTGCTAAACTAAATATGATTGATCCCTCTATTTCCCCTACTTGCTGGACCTGTTCCACCTCACTGGCAGATCTTAAGCATATGCTATTTACATGCCCAGTGATTTATAAATTTTGGAATGACGTGTGGCGACAGATCAACAAAATTTTTTCCACTCATTTCCCCTTTACTTTTTCACATATTTTCTTAGGTAGTCTCTCAGACATATGGTCCTCTTCCACTTCTAATACCTCCACTATTGATTTACTTATAGCTGTAGCGTTCCAGCAAATCACTAAGTCTTGGAAGGATGCCTCCAAATTCTCTTTTCATGCTTAGTGGTATGGGGTCTGTTATCACCACAGGTTAGACAGGGCCTATGTTTATCCCATTACGCTTGCTATTAAACGTGATTTATTGTGGGTACCAATTACAAATTTTTTAAATATGGTTGCACGCTCTCTACCCTCACATAACCCTTGTGCAGAAGAAGTTCCCAAACCTCCATGAAACTTTTCCTGTTGGTTTCAACCTTATATGCATATAGAGTGTTTTATATTTATTTCTGCATTACTATTGGAGAAGTCTTTGTACATTTAATGTATCGGTATACTCCTTTTGCATACTTTATATACCAATGATTATGTCCCTCCCTTATTTCTTTATGTTTTCCCTTCGCATATGATAATGTTACATTGTTAGTTGATTTTATATATGTTGGTTTTATTATAACTCTGTTATTCTCAAATTTCAATAAACTCTCCTTTAAACTAAAAAAAAAGGAATGATTAGTGCCTGAAATGGTAGTCCCTTGAGGTATTAATGGGACATGGCGGCCATCTTAAGGTCAGGCAATGGCTATGTGGTCCTCTGAGTCACTAATCCTGTGCCTTCTTCACATCTGCCCACAACATTACAGGGAGTCTTACTTCAGTCCTCCTTACCCCCATTGGACTACAGGGAAGCCTCCCCGAGATTTCCATTGCGTGGTTGTGGTGCTTCAGGAACGCGCACTCACTTATGATCTAGCGCTCTTGGAATCTTCAGGGCCTCGCCAAACCCTGTTGATGTCTGACCCCGATTGGGCCACCATTATTCGGGCCCCGATATGGGGCTCCAGGGGGCGATGGAGAACCTTACTCCCTCCGCGGGCCAAATGACTCTCATTGCACCAATGCTGCCATTAGATGCCGGATGGAGTGTACACCGGGAAAGATCCAGGGAACCCCAGTCGGAGTGGTGCAGGGAGAGGTTGCCAGGGGAAGCTCCGTAGTGGGTGATGTGTGAACTTTTGCAGGGTCTCAAAGCGGCCCGCTCGTCTCCCAGAGTAGTAGCCTCAAAATCTGCAAGTCGGCATGTGACCCAGGAAGCCGCGAGCTCCAATGTATCCGATTGCGGGGTCGTGGTGCCTCAGTAACGCGCACACAGCTCAGGACTGTGTTCCGGAAATCCTCAAGGCCTCTCAGGACGCCACTGATGTCGAGCCCTGTCCGGGACACCACTGTTAGGGCCTCGACACGGCGCTCCCTCAAAGCTGGGCCCATGGGTGACAGCAGGAATCGGAGCTCGCCGTCGACGCCTCAGGAGATGCCCTCTAGGCGGCTGCAACGCAGGTCTCAGGATGGCTGTGCAAAGCTCTGGGCCCGCGCCAGGGGCCTCCACAACCGGCTTGCACTTTCTGCCCCAGAAAACGATCAAAGCTCGCCAATCGAGTCACCGAGCCATGCCATGTCTAAAGCGGGGAAAGGCCATTCCTAGGTGCTAAAGTGCCAGGCAGCGACAGAGCTCGCAGCAGGCATGTCTGCCCACGCTGCCATTTTGGGCACATGATGTTAACACATCACTCTTCAAAATTAAGCAGAGGGATTGCATACATTTGTGACAACGCTTTTAGGGATCATAAAGGACACGAGGTTCTTTTTTCTTTTTTATGTAAGCCTCGGGTATTTCCATGATTCATTTTTTTTCGGTTGTGTCTAAAGAAAGACAAAGACTGATCAAGAGTTTACCAAAAGAAGGTAACGCAGTGTGAACACTGATTGCGGAATTACATACACCTAATCCAGTTCAGCCCTTCCTCAGCTCTATCCACTGGCCACCCATTTAGAGCAAGATTGATTTTCAGTCTTGTTTGTAAATGCTTACAGAGATTTGCAAAAATATCTAGAATATGAAATAAATTGAGAGATTGCATGACGCTGGGGAGAGGATGTGGTCCGTCGGCTAGACTGACGACTTTGGTGCTGGAAACCAAGGTTCGAGCCTCGGGGTCGAGTCCACATCCTGTGATTCTGGGCTAATCACTTAATCTCCTTGTGCCTGAAAGTGTAATGTAAATACGGTGCTCATGTAAAGCGCTCCAATACCTTCGGGTCGAGTTCGCGCTATATAAGAGATGCAAAAAAATAAAAAAAAACTCTTAATGATGCTTTGCTGGTGGTCGCTAGGTGAGAGAGAAAGTTGTATATCCATCCATAATATGGAATAGCAATCACAAAGAATCTTCTTAAGCCCTGTGAAATGTCCAAATGCTCTTGTCAAATAGGTTGTTTTGCTTTTCCTGCTTGTAAATTGTTGTCATTTGACATTGTGTGCTTCTGACCGGTAACCTGAAAGAAGCATTGGGCGCTTGGTGCAGTAGGGACATTAATACTTAAGTGCCTATTGCAATTTGCAAGGTGAGTCAGCAAAGACGCTCATCTGAAAAGAAAGAAAACATCACAAAGCTAAATTGTAAGTACAAAACGTGTTCCTTTTTGCTTACTATTATGTCCATCAGAGTCTCAACCTTTGGATATTTTCATTATTTTGATTTGGTTGCACAATTTCCTGTTCTTGCTTTACGTTGTACTGCAAATTGAAAAGGACGTCTAGTCCGTATTACGTAAGGTGTGAGCAAGGACCACTTAGTTCTAATTATGTGCAACATTTTTACAAGCACGGCAGTAAGGTGCTGGATTAAAGTCAATATTACAATTTTCTTGGCACTTTTAAAATCAAAAACATCTGTAGTAACAAAATGTGGTTTTAATTTTGATACGTCCCTTTTTGAGTGGTTTTGCACTAAAACTATTATCTAAAAATGTCTTTCTTGAGTTGTGTTCCCTCAATAATGATTTAGGACTCGAGCAGCTGCCGAATTTGACACATAGAGGGAGTACTCTTTAAAATGGACCCGAAGGGAGTCATTCGTCACTCTTCCGCAGTCGGCAGTGTTTATCATAACATGGTTAAACCACAAATGCCGCTAAACGGCTCTGCTACCTTCAGCAATGTATGGATTATTACAATAAAGCTAGGAGATAGAATTCGCTCATCACATTTCACAGCTATTTCAATAGACCTTCCGGCAATGTTTGCACTTTCTATAATAGACCATGAGCTGTGTCAGAGTTTCTTTTTTAAGCATACCTCTAAACGTAGGGTGTTCTTATACTCTTCCTTAATCATACCATGGATTAATGCCACAACTTTTTTAGCAATAAATATCAGCATGACTACAAACCTCCATAACATATTGATATTTCTAATGTCTTCATAAACATATTCTTGGTTCTTAAAACATAACTAGATTGAATTTCAAATATTCAGGTTTTTTTATTAAACTAGTTTTATTGATTTTCAATATATTTTTCATTGAAATTATTGACATTGTCATTAGAATGTCGGACCGAAACATATATAGTGCTAGATGTCTTTTACATAGCCATACCATTCATACATTTAGAGCAAGTATAAGACAAAGCTGTAAGCAGTGAATTTCTTAAAACATGTGTCAGTAACCAGCGTTGAATGTTAACAGTACCTCCCCCGTCCCCCCGAACTTGACACTCATCCATGCGTTTATGTCTTGTTCCAGTTTATTAGACAGCAAGTATATTAGTTAGTGGACATACCATGCTACTGATTAATGGACGGGTGCAATTCCGGGCAATACGACTCCAGTATTCAGCATCATACTCATACAGTCTCCAGCGGCGTGCAGCCCTTCCCTTCTGCCGGAAATCAGCGATGTGCTATTGTCACCATCTATCTGGGTGTGCTAGCAGGTTTCTCACTGGTATGTATCAGTAGGTAACCACCAGGCACCCTGATGCTTTAAAGGACTCAAGCATTGAAACCCACTCCGTCGCTATTGGCCGCTTCCGCAACCCTGGGTAGTCTTCTTCCCTGCGGAGAGCGTCGTTCTCTGCTAGTCCCAGCCATGTCACCTCCTCCCTCCACTGAGATGGCGTTGGAGCCGTTGCAGACTTCCATCTCCATGTCACGAGGCGCTTTGACAGAAGGAGTGCCAGGCCGGTAAACCATGCCCTCACAGTGTTGCCCCCAGGGCGTGGGTAGAGACCCAAAATACAACTCTCAGTGGATTGCCAGTTGGCCCCTCTGCTACCTCCTCCAGTGTACTGCCTATTTGCGCACAGTATGAGGATATGGTGTGACACGCTCATAGCATATGCATCAGGTCTTTGTACTGATCAGGACATCTGCGGCACGTTGAGGAAACTGGGGGGAATATGGTATGAAGTCTATGTGGTGTTAGGTATGTGTGATGTACAATAGAGAACTGTATACATTTGAATCTACTGTTGCAGGACATTTTCTTGAGGCATTCAAGATGGAAGGACCACTCTTTATTTTGAAATTCCCGACCCATAGCTGCCTCCCAACTGGCTCTTAAGGAAGATAAAGAGATGGGGTGGGCCAGGAGTCCCCGGTATAGCCATCAGATTAGATGCCTTTCCTGACCCATGAGATACATTGGTTGTAGATGTCCAAAAGAAATTTGAATCGTGCACAAACCTCAAGGTGATAACGTTGAATATGTTGTCGGGTGCTACAGAGGTATCACTCTCATAACCCAAGTAGTGTGTATGTATCAAGAAACTCTCATGCGTTTGCTGACAACAGCCAACGTCCCTCTGGGCGCGCCATATGAAGTTTCGCTAGGAGCGAATGAGAAGTTTGTAATGGAACGTTGAAACAAAAACGAAGGTTGATGCTTGATTCCAAAATTTATTGGCGGAACTCAATAGGTAATTCGTATAGTCGTATCATGAAGACTTTCCCATGACATGAACATTGCTGTATAAGCTTCATCTCAAATGTTAAACAAGATCCCAATGCATTTCGGGCCCGTCTGGCCCTTCATCAGGGGTATCTAAACAACAAAATTGATCAACAAAAGAAACAAAGAGAATAGTCTACGTCAACTTTTATATCTCAGCAAACGTGAGATTAACCAAAGGCTCCATGCCAGCACATAGATTAGATATCAGCGAGCCCAGCGAATTCCAAGGGGCCTTCGAGTACCATTGAAACCTCTTCTATGTAGGAACAGCCCGAAATTTGTGGAACGCTGGTATGCCATACTGAACAAATGCTCCTTAGACCTCATTTTACTAATCATTGAGGAATTGTCTAGAGTCCTGGAAGAGCTTCACAAGGACATTACACAGACCAGAACAGAACTCCAGGATTTGATCGCATCAGACGACTGGGGAAAAATCTTGGAGGATCTCAACACACAACTCGACAGATACACTGAAGGAATCAGTGAAACGAAAATCCGCAAATACAAATGAGACACAATGGATTATAAGATGGGGGAGGTATACTCCTGGGCGGAGGTCTATGCAAAATGTCGTCAAAATAGGCCGTTTAACCCCAACACCGAGACAGACACCTCATCTTCAGAAGGTGAAAGACGACCGACCAGTCAACCTACCACAACCACACAACCAGAGAGTACCGTTTCGATTCAATCTGATACCAACGTACCTTTTTTAGAGGTAGGCCAAAAAGATCAACTAGACCCAGGAGGGGCAAAAGACGTCCCATCAACCATACCCAGTCCGAAGATTCAACCATCGATAGGTCGACGGAACAAAGGGAAGAGACCCTAAATTCCGAGCAACTGGTCATTAACATTTCTAAGCATCAGATCACAGAGATGGAAACTCGTACATTACAAAAGGGAACTTCTTTTGTACCTACCTATCATACGAATAAATTGGAATTGGACATCAGTCTAAGTTTTTGTTTCAACGTTCCATTACAAACTTCTCATTCGCTCCTAGCGAAACTTCATACGGCGCGCCCAGAGGGACGTTGGCTGTTGTCAGCAAACGCATGAGAGTTTCTTGATACATTGGTTGTACAAATTCATGTGTTGGGGGCTCCGTCCCATCCGGGGCCCAGTGTTGTCAGACATATCGTATGATGCTCGCATGTGTGAGGAACAATGAGTTTGGCAGACCCTGTGCATTAATGATATTGGCATGGTCCAGCAATCCCCCATCTCAAAATAATGTCCCCACTGTTGTCACTCCCTCCTGCTCCCATATGTTCAGGCGGTTCTGGGTTGGTGTGCCAGCAGCTGTGGGAAGCCCCTGCATTGGTATATTAGGGATGTAGGGAACAGTCAGGTGGTGTATTGCAGGGCTGTTTTCCAGTATGTTAGAGTGTCTCATAACAATAATGGGGTCCTTGGAGGAGCGTGGGAAGCAGGACAGTTGGTGTAGTTTACCTCGCTGAAGCATATACTGTGTATTTTCAATTTCTGGAAGCATCTGGCCAGCCAGTAAGAGAGCCACTGTAGCTGGCCTGCTAGGCAGTAAGATTCAAAGTCTGGTGTTCCCATTTCTCCCCAAACAATGACAGCTGCAGCTAAGCTAGGCTAATGCACCTTCTGCCAGAACCGCACACCACATCTGAGTGTTTAGTAATTTAAAATATTGGGTTGGTATCTCTACTGGTAGATTTACGGAGAAATAGAGAAGACGCGGTAGCAGACCTTTTTGCAGTTGGCCAGTCAGCCAGCCACCGAGAGCGACCGAGAGTGGGAGCGAGGACTAGAAGGCAAGCTGAAAACGGAGGGAGGTGGACGCGTTTTGAAGGTTCCCGCTAGGAGATCCTAAGTGTCCCAATATATTTGGGTCCTAAGTATTTGAATGTGATGGCTGCCACTTGGATCAATCTGTCTCCAAAGGGGATAGTTAGAGCAATGGCTGTGTCAGCAAAGAGAAAAGCGTAAGATTTGTTGGTGTTTACAGCTAAACCTGATAGAGACTCAAATAATGTAAATGCCCAGGCTATGTTTGAAGGTTCTTGTGGAGGTCTCTGGAGTAAAGTATGAAATCGTCTGCGCACAGGGATAGTGCATGGACAGTAGTTCCAATAGTAATTCCCCAGCTGTGTGCATCCTGTTGGGGCCTCTGAGCTAAGGGATCCAACGCTATCTCAAATAACATTGGGGAGAGCGGGAAGCCCTGTCTAGTGCCTCGTTGCATGAAATATGTGTGATAAGTGCACTCCCGTTCATGCTCCTGCTATGGGGGAGGAGCAAAGTAATTTAACCCAGCCTATATAATTGGGGGATACAAAATAGCCTAAGGGCAGCCACCACGTATTCATAACCCAAGGTGTCAAATGCTTGGTGGAGATCTAATAAAAGGCAACCCATCCACAGAAGGTGGCCTGTCACCATGCCCATGACATGGTAGAGTCTACATATATTTAGGAAGGTGCAAAGCCGCATTGATCTCTGTGGATAAGTGTTGGAGGTAGGGGAAGAAGCTGCTGGTCAGGACCTTGCTCAGGATTTTGTGCTCAATAATTATTAATGATAAGGGCCGGTATGATGCCATATCAGTGGGTATCCTCTTGGGCTTCAGCAAGGGGGCCACCAGGGCTTGTCTTGTGGTGGGGGTAATACTCCATTCTCCAGTGAGGAGGCATAAAAGTGCTCTAGCTGTGGTACCAGTTTGCTGTCTAAGGTGGCGTTGAACTCCACCAGGAGTTGATCCATTCCCGGGGTTTTGCTGCATGGCAATTCTCTGATGGCCTCTCTTACTTCTTTGGCAGAAAGCAGAGCTGCAAGAGCCTTGCTGTCTGTTGCAGAAGCCTGATGCACGTTCACAGTTTTTTAAAAGGTACATATTGCCTGGGGGTCAGCAGGAGGTGGTATTACATCGCATAATAGTCACAGATGGCCTTGTTTATTTCTATTTGGGTGGTGATGTGAGTTAGCTGAGGTGTGATGATAGTGAGAATGGGAACTAGGGAGGGATTGTCCATAATTATCTGAGCAAGCAGAGCGCCTGACTTGCCATCCTCCTCATGTGATTTCTCCACATATGCTGATAGTCTATCACGCACAGTCGCTCTGAGGGTTCTGCATACTCTAATCAGGCTACTTGTAGGTCTGCTGCACATGTTGCATCTGCCACCGCAGCCCGTTCCAGCAGTCCCAACCTGTCCTCCATGCACAACAACTGCCGGTACACCGTTTGAGGGCTCCCACTACCAAGTTAACCAAAGTTCCCCTCATTACCACCTTAAATGCCTCCCACTATCTGAGTGATGATGAGGTTGTGTTAGTGTTTTCTGCAAAGTAGATGTTTATTGTGTGGGTCAAAATGCCACAGAATACCCCATCTCTCGGGAGCTGAGGGTTGAGTCTCCATGTGGGGACTGGGGTGGGTACTAGGCCACAGGTCCTCATCAGCTCCAATGGGTTATGGTGTGGTAGGGTTTTCCCAGATTTGTAGTGTGCATGACACAATAGAGGAGAGATGTAGTTCACAGTATATGTTCTAGTTGTGTCTGCAAAACATGTAGTGGAGAAACGAATGAGTTTTCACACATACCCTAGTTTCTGCTACACCAGGCATCTGAGGCAATATATCCCTGCAGCCAGGCCTGAAGAGCTTTGACCTGTCTCATCGGGGCTGTGGGTGCAATCGGTTGAGGTAGGTGTCCAGCACTGCATTAAAAACCCCACCTAGGACCTAGGGCTATGTTATCTAGTTAGCTAGGACCAATGAGAGATGGGCAAGGAATGCGTTCTGCTCTATGTTTGGGGTATATACACTCCCGAGCACCACAGGCATGCCATCCAGCAGTCCCTGGAGCCATTTATGTCTATTCGTGTGTATAGGTCCTCAAATGAGACCCTGGCTCGAAGCCACACATCCGCCCCGTGCAAAAGCAGAATATGATGTGTGGAATATTAGCCCTCTTCATTTCTTGCATAATTTGAGTGCTTCAGAGGCAATGAGGTTTGTTTCCTGCAAGCATGCTCTAAGTGCCTTGCGTTGATGCAGCTAGGTGTATATTTTATAGCATTTATGGATGGAGCCAATCCCCCGGGCATTTCATGTGAGTATATGTTATATTGGCATATAGTGAACATGGATAATAACGCATAGAGGGGTGAGTATGTGTAGAAGCACAACCAAGAATCATCAAGTTGCAAGGAGTCCAGGTTGGCTGAATGCCAGTAACATCCCCCAATACATGGTCCTACGTGAAAACTTGGTTCGACCAAACAGATAAAGCTAAACATGCTAACATTGAGACAATTCCTGCAATTGCTCTTGGGGTAGTCTTTGGCATAATGGTAGAAAAAGAGAGATGATGCATCATGGGAATTTCATGATGTCTGCAGACCCTGGCACTGCATGGTTCGTAGAATACTTAATCATAAACTGAGTACCCTTGTTTCTTTCTGGGCACATTCATTGCCATCATCAGAGATTGCCAGGGCAGTCATTACTGTTCCTTCACCCCCAGTGACCCCATCAGATCAGATGTATAGAAGAGAGTAGAAATCTATGTCCATCTCTGCACTCCGTCCATCAGCACGCCCCCATGCACTTATACGTAGAGTCAGCACCCCAAATGGTTGTTTGCCATTTGTGGGGTTATAGAGGGGAATAGCACCATGCTGTTCTCGGAGTCTGAGTGGGGTGTACTATCTGAGGATGAACCATCTGTAGAACTTGGATGGTTGTCTCTGATGGAGGTAGCCAAAGTGAATGCCACACGCTGACTTTCCAGTATCTGTGTCTGTGTTGGGGCCAGTGCTCCTCACCCCTGCCTGGTTGATGCATGCCCTCATTCCCATCGGGGTGCTGGCCTGGCTGCAACAAAAGAGGAGTGCCCATACACTGGTGTGGATACCTTTGGAAACGTGTGTTCCAGCCATTCCCACGTAGCTACTGGGGATTTAAAGAAGTTGCTCTAGTGATCGTGGTTTATTTTGAGCCGGGCTGGGAACAGGAAAGCGTAGGAGAGGCCCAGTGCACATAGTTGTTTCTTCACTGCCTGAAAGGAGGCGTGCTGGAATTGAACAGATATAGTGTAGTCTGGAAACAGTGAGATTTGGGAATTCTTGAATAGTAGAAGTGCGTTTTTGCGGGTGCTTCGAAGCAGGGCATCCCGGTCTTTGTAATTGAGAATTCTGACCACCATTGGTCGTGGCAATGCTCCAGAGGGCAGTCTCCTTGTTGGAACACGATGTGCCCGTTCCACTCTGAACATCCCAGAGAGGCCTGTTGGAGCTACCTCTTTTCACAGCCATTTTCGATGAGTTGAGTAGCATTGGGGTCCTTGCTGTCCTCCTGAACTACAATTTTATGTATATTCACCTTTTCTGCCAGCTTCATGTTATCAGCCCTGAGGATGTTGACGTCTGTAGTGAGGGTTCGCATATGTTGTTCAATGGCCGCTCTTGACTCCCAGAGTTCATTCAGAATAAAGTATAGCTTATCCATGGGGGGGACACAGGTGTGGGGGGAACCCAGTCATCTGTGAGGGCCACTGGTGAGCTATCTGATCTGGAGGATTGTGATCATTGGTGACCACAGGGGTCAGTGGTCTTACCCATCATGCGACCTATCACAGCAGAGCCTTTGACATCCAATGACTGACTCTAGGCACCCGTGGCATCCCAGTAGTCCCCCAGCAGCCAGTTTCCAGCCACAGTGATGTTGGTTCGCTGGGTAGCACCCCTTGGGAGCTCAAGGGTCAGAGGATCACCACTCCGCAGTCACATTGGGGGTGGCAGGGCAACTGTGTTCACCTTGATGCTCCACCAGTCAACTAGGAGTGCCATTCCCCACAGGCTTGCAGCCGCGTGTTGTGCAGTGATTGTGTTCAGACGGTAGTTGCTGACAGGAAGTTGCTCCCTTCTCAATGGCCGCTGGCTGATATCATTACAATCCATGGAGCAACATGGATCTCCCAGCTCAGGGTATGTT
Source organism: Triturus cristatus (assembly GCF_964204655.1). Taxonomy (NCBI): domain Eukaryota; kingdom Metazoa; phylum Chordata; class Amphibia; order Caudata; family Salamandridae; genus Triturus; species Triturus cristatus. Next base: position 722,907,500 of record NC_140582.1, read on the forward strand.
CTTTGTTGTGTCCTCAGTTGGCCTATGAGTAGGGCACCCAATAGATGGACTCAAGCGCCACGTACTGGGCTGCCTCCTGCATCTGCAGAAATGGGAGGATTATGTACTGCTTTTGGCTTACCGTCGGGTCAGCAGAGTAAGGCCCTGGGGAGATACTGACCCCTGCTACTTATTACGCAGAGGCAGTCGACTGCTCCTCGGCCTTGTCTGTGTAGTGGTATTAACTTTTACAGCCTGTCTGCAATGCAGTTTAATGCCAGGCAGCGAATAGCGAGGGGGGAGGGGACAGGGGGCCAAAGTAGACCAAATGCAGATGCTTCACCGGCCTACTAGGCCACAGGGGCCTCTCCAGCACATCTTGTTCCACAGCGATGGCAGTGCTCCAGTCCTCAAACGGCCCTGCACCAGTGTCTCACATATGGCAGCCACCAGACCCGGGCATTGCTGGCTCACCGAGCGGTGCACTGCAAGGGAGTGGGGGCCAACAGCCAAAAATGTCACCTCACCATCAGAGAGGGAGGGTAGCTGGCAGTCTGTCTTCGGTGCCCACGCTCAGAACGTCGGCCCTTTAGTATGTCCAGGGCTTGTTGGCATATCCCCCGGGGACTACCTCTTTCCCGCAGCTGTGTCCAAACCCCACTCACTGCCACAAGGGCTTCTCATTGCCCATGCCAGATCTCCTGCCGGGTTGCACTTTCCTGGGCACAGTTTCATGGGGCTGCACCAGTCTCTGCTGTGGCCCTGGGAGCCAGGGTGCACCGAACTTCCTGAGATCGGGGGTGCAGTGTCCCGTGGCCAGCCCACATCCACAATGATGTTGCCTGCCTTAGACTCCAGGTGAGAACCAGGTCTCAGGCGCCAACTCGGCCCATGGTCGCCCACCCTAGAGCAGGTACATTCTGGGCTTGACCAGTAAAGGCATTGGGAGCTCTCCCCGGGCACAGGCCCAGACAGCTGCAGGCTCAGTTGGGTGTCGTCGGGTCACAGGCCGTCTTTCGGACAGGTGGGCCCACCACTCTGCAGCCTATATCCCATCCACATGGCAGCATCACTAGCTCACTGTCCAGGGTGATAGCCACAGTCTCCAGTAGCCGATCCCCTCAGCAACAGCGGGAAAATATGTACTTGCTCATGCCCTGATGGAGTTTCTGTATCAGCAGTAGACTGGGTTTGCCAGGTCCTGGCCCGGGAGCTCTGTGTTCAAGTAACCGCCATCTTTAGCGGTCAGCCACGCCACCTTAAAATATTCAGTTATTGAAGGTATCTTGCAGCTTTGGTAAAATATTCTTCTTTAAAATTGTCTGTTGACTCCTTAAAAGGGAAACTGCAGAGGAATCAATTTTTCAAAACTATTCTGAATGTTTTCTGAATCTAGTATGACTTTATAATCACCAAATTTTACTTGACTGGAAAGCTAGCTACCTTCATGTACTCCATGCACAACATGACAGGCAATGCGCGGTGTCGGCCACCTTGTGTACGGCAATGAGTGCAGCCCCCCACTGCCCCGGGGGCCTGCAACAGGCCCCCCAAATCATTTCCTGCATGCCTTTTCATGGCAGAGTCTCCGCCATGGAAAGGCATGCCCACCGCATACATCATAATATGGATGGCTGTGCCTGCAAGGCACCGCCACCATATTGTGGGCTTTTTCCGCCCAGCCAGCAATCGTGTGACGATTGCCAACCGGTGGAAAAGCGGCAGACGGTCTTTCCGTCCGTCGCGGTACCCTCCCCCATACTAATATGGCGGGGGTAAATCAGGTACAGATAGCGGGCAGATCGCCACCGCCGTCCCGCCGCCATCATAATAGGCCCATCAGTGCCCAGTTCACAAAGGCTCTCCTAACTCGTGGCGGAGGCCCTGCAGTTGTGGTAGGGGGGCTGCACTCGTGGCGGGGGCCCTGCTCTTGTGGAGGCAGTTACTCATTTGGAGGTGCTGCCATGAGTCTTGCCCTCCTCCCACAACTGGGGTCCTCTAACAGGGGTGCAGAGGCCGTATGTGAATCGGGCATATAAGGCGATAGAGTGGGTCATTTTGGAGACAATCGATTTACATAATTGTGAGACCTAGGAACTGTATTGCTTTGTTTTTATGGTAACTAAAAAGAAAGATTGCTTATTAGCTTCAGCATTCCTACAGTTAGCTCTGCTGAGTGATCCATTGCTTTGCTGAAGCAGCGACCTTTGGCTATTCTGCAGTTATATATACTGATGAAATGTAATTTTTCTCACATTACATCCTGTTAGAAGCTCATTTGCCTTCATGTTGCAATTTATTGAATGATTGTGTGTTTAGCAAATAGGCTAACACTAAGCAAACAACTCTGTTTATTGCATAGTGAGGCCCCAGTTTCTACAAGTATTCATAACCTTTGCCCAGGAATATTGTCTAAATTGTGGCCAAAACCTAGCTGTAATCCTCTCATCTACTGAAAGGGTGGCAGGCAGAAGCCCATATAAGAATTGTATTTTTGGTCCATTTATCACAGAAATACTGCTGAAAATTGCACTAAAATACACAATTTAAAAAAACATTTTCCCTTGGATTCCCCACATAAACATCAACCTCACTCGCTCACGTTACAGTTCTTTCACTGCATTTATGCCTCACTACTGTCAAATTCTACCAGTCTCCACTGCTATTCCCAATAGTGCTGAGTGTAGAACAAAACCCGATAAAAGAAGTACATAGAAGCCATTTTCTGCTTATGCATTGCCCATTACATTAACCATACATTCACAGACTGCTTTTTAGACTTTTTGGTAAAAGGGCAGGCAGCATGTTAGATTCCAATGACCATTTAGTAAGTTATTTTATTAAAATCTTATTATAAACTTCTTGTCAGTATGTAATATTGCTATAATGTGATAGAACACTGGTGAAAATTGGCCCGCTTTTTAAGTTTTAGTTACATCACCAACTGCTATGTCTGAGCACAGTGCTGAGAAGTTACAAAAGACTACACACATTCAGAGGAGAAAGGAACATTCTCCATACTATCCTGGATGGACGTTGTTGGATTCCTAAATCAGAGCATGGCTGGGTGTCTGTGCTGCTTTCGACCACCCAGAAGGGTGTTCCATGAACTGTCTGGAGCACATTACATAAGAGTTATGAGGGCACTGCAGAATTCAGCACCTGGTGAAGAAGGTCAAACTTGGGCTTCTACTTAATGTGTTAAATGAATACCATGCCCTTTCCAAGACAGTGGTCTGTTCCAGTCAAAGTAGGCAATTTCCCTATTATGTCAGTTTCTGTTTTATTCATATACAAGGAAAAGTTTTGAAGTGATAGTTTTGCTGCAGCACATGTAATTTCTTAATTTGTGTAGTGCTTCTAGCAGTTGGAACTTCTACTTCTGCATGTTCTTTATACTCTAATCACTTCAGAACCAGCCTTCATTGCCAATCAAGAACTGCAAGATTGCAAAAGAGTTTCTTTTTTACCATTTGTGTTTTTTATTTCCTAATTGTGACACTCCTCAGGAGACACTTAACAACTTTCATGTATGCTTTTCTGTGCAAGCAGGCTCAGAAGCTAATGGTCGCACTTTTCTTCTTCAATCAAGAAGGGGACTCAACAGAACGTCTCCACATCTAGTCCTGGACACAGACCCTCTCCTAGAATTCAGAATTATTTCATGTTTCCAGATTGAGGTAAATAGCCGGGACATGAAAGATGCCCAAAATGGTGGCTCAGTTTTCAGCATGATCATAAGAACTCCCTTCAGGCTTGATGCTACAAACAACAATCAATCAAACAATCAATTATTTATAAAATGCTGCAAAACACCCATGAGGGTCTTGAGGTGCTGTAGAAGTTCACTGCTGCATGGTGATATGGTCATTAGAACATTCAGGTCTTGAGTTACTTCCTGAAAAGCTGGAATGACGCTGCGGTCCTTAGGTGTTGGGGGAGGTTGTCCGATGCCTTGGCTGCAATGTGCGAGAATGAGCATCCTCTGCTGTTGGTTCGGCAGATCCATGGGGTCTCTGCGAGGGAGAGGGAGGCGGATCAGCGGTGTCTGGTTGGCTGGTGAAAGTCAGTCATTTGTTGATGTATGCAGGACCTTAGGTGTGCAGAGCCTTGTAGGCATGGGTCAGCATCTTGATCTGGCATCTCCTTTGAATCGGAGTCCAGTGTAGTTTCTTAAGATTGGGTGTGATGTGGGTCCTTATGGGGAGGTCAAGAATGAGTCTTGCCCATGAGTTTTGAGCTGTCTGGAGTCTATTCAGGCCACCAGTGGAGGCATGTAGTGGGTCCCACATAGAGTGTGTTTCCATAGTCCATTTTGGTAATGATGAGGGCCTGTGTGATGGTTCTCCTGGCGTTGGCAGGGAGTCACTTAAAAATCTTATTGAGCATTCAAAGGATGTGGAATTAGGTGGATGAGTCTGTATTGACCTGTTTCCTCATGTATAACGTGCTATCCAGTATGATGCTGAAGTTGTGTGCATTGTCTGTTAGGGTGAGGGGTGGGCCGTCCCGTGGGCGACAATGTGTCATTCTATGTTGAGGTGTTGTTCCCAAAGATAATGACTTCCATATTGTCTTAAGTTCGAGACAGTTGTCCTTCATCCAGTCCATAATGTTCATCTATGGAAGTTGGCTTTGATCTTTCCTCTCCGACAGTGAGAGGATAAGTTGGGTGTTGTCGGCACAGGAGATGATGTTTATTCCATTTGATCTGATGGTATCAGCAAGGGGGGTCGTGTAGGCATTGAAGAGGGTGGGGCTAATGGATGATCCTTGGGGGACTCCGCAAATGATCTTTTTGGGCTCTGAACTGAATGTCAGGAGGTGAATCCTCTGGGTTCTGCCGCTAAGGTACGATCAGACCCATCTGATGGCGTCTCGCTGACTGACTGAACTCAGTTGATCAGGATGTGATGGGAGATGGTGCTGAACATGGCAGACAAATCTAGGAATATGAGGGCTGCCGTCTCTGCACTGTCCAGGAGGGCTGTGATGTCATTGGTTGCTCCAGTCAGGGCCATCTCAGTGCTGTGGTTGGCTCGGGATAAGGATTGGATGGGTTCCAGGAGGTTGTGGTCTTCTAAGTGTCGAGTGAGTTGTTGGGTGATCGCTTGTTTGGCGACGTTTGCTACGCAGGGGAGCAGAGAGATGGGCGGGTAGTTCTTAGGTTTGGTTGGTGAAGTCTTTCTAATATTTGTGCCAACGATTGGTTTGTCAAAGATAAGAGTCTAATTCTCTCTTTATCTTACCATACAACCCATTGATTTGTATTGGTTTGGCCATTTTGTTATCTTAGAGGTTGCTTTCTCAAACATGTTTGAGTCAGTCTGTAGAGGAACACATATATGTTGACAGTTTGCTCAACCATTTATATGGTCTTGCCCAGAGCCTTGATCAATTTCCAAACTTTTTGAGAGTCATTTGTTTAACAAATCTCAAATGCCCAAGATTTTGTCAGTGTTCAGCCATAAAATTGAACTTAAATATCAACGTGCACTTGCTTGAACTCTACAGTATTGACAACCAACAAATCTAAACTGACCTCATGACACCTGAAAAACCTTATCTATAGCAGGTTGCTCAGCTGTTAACACTTTGCGTGTCTGGGGTTGGTATTTCATTTCTCATATAACCATGTACCAACGAGTCCTAGAATATAATATGCTTCAAGTTTAGAAGGCAGTGTAGAATAAATACTTTATTTTTTATTTACTGCCGGTTGGTAACTTTGCATATAGTGGGTCTGCCCACACAGCTGCCAATGATCACTGATTATAGTTCTGCCACAGAGTAGACTGTTGCACAGATTTCCTAGATACCCTAGATACCAGCTGCTGAGCTGACTAAGATTCATAGGAGTCCCAACATCAATGTAAATCAGGGGTGACCAAATAATAGCAGATGTGTGACACATGAGATGTAGGGGTGGGCGGAATTTGCGAAATACACTTGCGCAAACTATCGCGAAAATGTTGAAAACCTCCACAAACACGCCGGAAATATCGCGAAGACGCAGAAGTTTTTTTTCTCAATCTTCTCATACTCTCGCGGTGCGTGATCGCGCGACAAATGACGTTAATGTGGGCGCGAACAGTCTCGAGACAGCGCAAATGGCTACCAACAATCCAACATCTCGTGGAGAACGCGACCGGATCGGGAAAATTTGTCGGCGAACGCGGGGATTCAGGTAAGGCGATCGCGTGCACGCGAGAATGTATTTTTTTACTGCGCGAGCAAGAAAAAAATTACCGGTAAAATGGGGATTGCGGAAATTTTGACATTTTCGCGCTTTCCGCGGAACGCGAAGATGCCAAATTATCGCAATTTCCACGAGCGGAACGAAATTTTGGCACAGGCCTAATGAGATGGCCATGGCTGAGGTGTAGGTGTCCACATGTACCTTTTTTGTGGGTAGCTGTGTAGGTATGTAACAGAAAGGGAACTCCCTTCCCTCAGCTTCCTGACTTTTTTCCCTTTTCAGTGACTCCTTTACTTCTTTAAGGGTTTCTCTCTCAATCGTTCTTCTTCACAATACATGTGCAACAGTCACTCCCACATTCCTGTGAAGTCCCACACTGCACACCAGCCATGGTCGGTAGTAGGAGTAACTGCAGGGCGGTGATGTGGGGAGGGGGAGGGGCAGGGTGGGGGGTAGTAAACTATGGATTATGGAGGCTTACAGGTAAATTAACATATAAATTAATAAAACGAATTTCGTTGCATGCACTGCATCCCCAAATGCGATGCTGTGCACGCAACGAAATTAGTTTTATTAATTTATATGTTAACGTACCTGTAAACCTCCGTAATCCATAGTTTACTATCCCCCATCCTGCCCCTCCCCCTCCCCACATCACCGCCCTGCAGTTACTCCTACAACTGATCGCGGCTGCTGCACACCTTTAGGCCTTCACTCCTAAAAGTATAATCAAAGAGGTGCTGCATAGCAAGGGAGCTCCCAGATGTTGGGAGGTCTCTATGTGAGGGAAGGGCTTTTTCTGAAATCAATACATGCTTCAGGCGAAAACGTAGATGAATTGCTTGAGCTTTGCCTGGGTATCAGTACCACTGGGTGAAACTTGGGCTATTTTAGGTACATTAGATGAGCTATGCCAGTGTGTTTCAGTGCTTGTGTTACAGTGGTACTGATGCTGAGCATGGCTCCAGTGCATTTGCAAAGTTGTGTGTGAATTTGAGGTGCATTTACAGACAGGTATACAGTGTGTGAAGTCACAGGATCTCTTCACTAGAACACTCTCATTCTAATATGACATGTTCACTTCCCTTGGACTTGTTCTCTCCCTGCTTCTCTTTGTAAAGGTGCATCTTTTTTCTTAATGGGTACTGTCTCTATGTCCCTGTACCTGAGCCCTTGTGCCGCAGCAGTTCAGCCACCTAAAACTTTAGGATATCTCCGAACATGCCCCCACAATCCTAGACAGATACCACTTGTGCCAGAAGCAGAATCCCTCCAAATTTTGCCCCCAAAGTCTCCTGCCTCCTTTGGGAAGCTGCTTCACTCGCTAGACAGATGTACTGTTCTCTCAATGCATATGTCATTGTGCATGTGTGTGTGTCTCATCAGGTTAGAAATCGCTTGTGTGAAGGGTTTTATTGTTTTTTCTCTGTTTCTGCTAAATCTTGGAAGCCTTCTTAATGAATAGGTACGCAATTCATGAGATGAATCAAATGTAGAGATCGGACTGTGCATGAAGATTGGAGTTGTGCAGAACATTCTGATGGGGAGCATTGTACTCACCAATGACCCCTTTGATGAGCAGGGGATCTTGTATATAAGAGGGGGGCTATACTGTTCAGTGGGTTCTGTACTAAGCAGAGTTTATTGCTGAGCAGAGAGCTCTGAACTTAACATAGGGCTTCAACTGAACAGATGGATCTGTGCTTCGCAGATATCATATACTGAGCATCTGGGAGGTGTTAGATTTATGCTAATTAGAGCTCTGCACTCAACAGGGATTCCTCTAAAAAACATGGATAGAGATTTGCATTCAGGGGGTGTCCTATGAGTAGAAATGTCTGTTGCTCAATAGTGTTGATCAGGACAGCTGGTGTTATCAAGGTCTGTCCTGAGCCACAAAGAGACTGGCTTTTACAAACCAGGCTTTTCAATATTATGCCAGTTTTATCTTTTGACTTGTTTCTAATAAAATGTATTATAGTATTCATACTTTTGCATGTATGATGTAACTACAGTGCACCATTTGAACCTATTTGTTTAAGAATTCTGAGGGGGGAAGTCCCACCCCTATTCACTCTTCTTTCACTTTGGTGTGCTTGCTGTGCCCATTTGCTCCTTCAACTTGAATCTCAGTTTTCCATCCCATCACTTTTTGGATCTGCTAGTGCCCACTGGGACGGACTTCTTCATTACATGTCCATCAAGATTCTACATTCCTCTCAAAATTCAAAAGAAACAACAGTTCCAATCTGTGGAAACAAAACCAAATAAACTAGACATCACTGGGTCTATAAGTCTCTAGAGTCAATCAGCAGGATATAATAGGATGTATGGATTGATGTTGCTACCTGCAGTAGGACATCTTTGCTCATCTTTATAATTAGGGCTCCCGGTTTTATGGTATTTATTTTTTTGCCATTTCCGTCTGTATTTATCCATATTTATTTTTTGGGCATTTTTTCTGTATTTATCCGCATTTATTTTTGCCACAAGCAAAAGACGACCCTACAGCTGGTATTTTTCCACATTTATTTCAGTTAAAAAAAACACATGTGCAACTGCTTGTACACGGACACAAGAGCTGAGGGAACAACAAACTAAATGGCAACTAACGCAAAGCACACCGATCACAATGCAAAAGGGCCACCACAAGCCCCCCCCACCCACATGAGGAATTATATGCAATTCACACACCCATGCATCAAAATAGGCTTACAAACAACCACACACGAGTAAGGGCGCAAAATCCAGCTGTTTAAAACAAAATAGAAACCAACGGTCTTTAATTTGATAGCGCATGGAGGCAAAGGAAAGCACAAATGCAGTGTGCCTGAATCAGCACACTGAAGCCTAACCTGCTGATATGCCAGTTCTCTGTTCAGAGCCCAGCACTGTTGCCGTAATGCCATTCTATCAGATGGCTCAGCAAGTTTAGTGGTGGTTTCTGACATATCGTAAGCTCAAATGTCAGCAGTCACCTTAGTCTTTCATCTATCAAAGGATGGTAAAATTAAAGCCATAACGCTGGTTTGTTTTGCATTTGTTTTTTCAGAGGGGCTGCTAATTTTTACAATGAGTACAGTGTCCAACATGTCTCTTTATCGCGTTTTAATATTTCATTAACCCGACTGCGTGCAGGCTTTCAGCAAGGTCTCAAAAGCTGTGGTGCTGTCATCACGTCACTTCAGGAAAGTGTATCTTTTTAAGTTCAGAGTCGTACAAAGCTTTAAACATGCAAACACAACTATTTAAAAGCACAGCTCGCAGAATACATTGGACACTCCCTGAGCTGCAGTTATCCTAATCCTTCGGCTCAATGAAGGTTAATTGCCGAATCAAAACCCCCTGGTGCTGCCTGTTCATACGTGGTGGGGGGGGGTCGGATCCAGAGCCCGAGGCTGCAGCAGGACAGACAGTGTCAAAAGCAGCAATCAAGGGGTCGCCATTAATCTGCCCCCTGACTTCACAGAAATACATTTATCTTGTGAAATGGTGACGGCCTGGCGCAGAGCTCACTGGAGCGGCGGAGCCCTGGAGATGCCCAATTCAAAAGAAGAGCTGGGGCAGCAACAAAAGGAACAGAGGTGTGGCAACTCTGGGCTAAGCACGGCAGCGCGGCAAACTTTACTAGTATTTTGCCGTTTCTAAATATAAATACAGACAAAGGAAACATAGTTTCCCGTCTGTATTTATATGTAAAAATCCGTATAAACGGAAAACCGGGAGCCCTATTTATAATTAAACCTGTGTAGGACAGTACATGAACACTGGTTCAAAGAATTCCAAAACCTTGTGGCCGCATGCCAGATGGAGTCATGTCCATTGTATGGCGTTGGTCTACTCTGCTGAGGCTCCAGATCATTTGTGATTGGTGTCAACAGTTACAAATGGGTGCATTAATGAGTGTTAGAGTCCATCTCAAAGCTGAACTGATGATGTGGCCTGATTCACTTGGTACAGTCTTGTGACTGGAAAGACAATCTTCAACCTGTTGAAGTCTCTGCTTTGAGGCCCCACTACCTCCTGGCATCCATTGGTGGGGCAATGTTAGGTCCATCTCTCGCTTGTGGAGGCCCATTGGATGAATTGCCATGGGACTGCGTGCGGTCTGCTTTGGGGCTGCATGTGTGCTATGTCTGGGCTGCTGCAAAACCGCTGACGGCCATTGTGGAGTTACTCATGCAGTCACAGTGGTAGATGGGTCATGGTCAAAACATGCTCTCTCCACCGGGATTAGGATGCAGGTGGGTTGAGCAGGTAGTCTGATTGTGGCTGATGGATTTTTTAAATGATAATTGGTACTTCTTGCCACCTGTAAGTAAATCAATGGTGTTGGACTTCACTCTGGTTGTTTAATGCTCCATGAGTGGTAGTGATGATGCACTAGACAGGCACTGATGTAATGAGGTTGCCAGCCACATTGTGAACCTGTACAACAGCTGATGACATTTTGCCTTGATGGTCACAGGCATTCTTTTGTAGGACGTTGCTAACTTGGAGTGATGGTGGCCAAGTGCTCATGTATTTTCCTCATAAAAGCATCTGCATCATTTGGCCTGGATGATCTATGCCTGGTTGTTTGTGCTACGAAGCTTGGGACAGAGACTTGGTTCATGCATCTTACTCTTGGTTCTCCTGCTGGGTTTGGAACAATGGCTTGGTTTGCATATTCTTGATGCTTTCATCTCAGTTCCTCCTCCGGGTTGTTGCAAGGTCATCCTTGTTTCACCTCGTTGGCCTGCTTGTGGGGATAGATGCACTCCCTCAGCGGCCCAAGTCTTCTTGAACATGCCTTTCAGGCCTGGCAACTCTTGATCTTCCCTCCTTCTGGCCGTGGTCATTCATCAGGTTCCCAGTGTGAACTGACTGGTCACACTTCCTTCTCTCATTTCCCCATGGTGCTTTGCATGCACCTTCTCTATGAAGTATTCAATCAAGGCTTCTCACTGATTGAGTCTTGTCTCTTCAGAACCGGCCAACAGGGCTTCTCAGTGGCTGACTGTCTCTGTAGTCCGGCCACCGTCCTCAAGTGTTGGGATCCGACTTAGTTGTGATCAGGGCCATCGCTGATCTTTGTCAGAGCCCAGACCCTACACTTGAGGGGCCACGAAGCACCCCCTCTGTGGGAGACACTCCAGATACAGACACTCCAGATACACCACTGCAGTCACCACCAGTGTCCCCATCGACGCCATGTGCTGCTAGAGACCCCTCCACGGAATTAACCTAGTTGGGGAGCCCTGATCTCGCTCACCAACTACTCCTTACACCATCCCCTCTATTCACACCGTCTCCTCCAGGCACCAGCCACCTGGAACAACAGTCACTAGCGACGCATTAGGCTGTGAACAGCACACGCTACTGCTGCAGGCACTCAATGACCCCTTGTTTGTAAGCATCACGCCCAGCAGCTACATGAGCAGCTGCAGCAGCAGCCCTCATTAAGTATCGTAGAGCAGTTACAAGGACACCTTTCTATAACGCACCACCCATTGTTGTGGGGATACTTACAAAACCGCCTGTTACCAAGAGAATAACATTGTTGATTTGCTGCCATAAATAAGCCTGGGTGAGGCTGAAAAGTAACACCCAGTGGAGCTACACTGTTATTCCTGAACGCACACAGCGCTAGGGAATAATGGCAACACCACTAGAACACGTGATAAAGAACTTTACTGCTCAGGGGAAACGTATAAGAAAACATTGTGGAGAGCTGCACAAGACTATGCAACACCCTTGGCCAAAAGAGGGTACCTTCGATAAGGCAGTACTAGATCATGCTGCAACATTCCTGGAAGGGAAGTACTCTGGTAAAAAGCTAGATAAACGTAAAGAGACCCTGGCTCTGTGGAGAGTCTTTAAAGACAATGATGAAAAGGCCCCAGTACCTACCGCACCGCCACCAGCCTATGACGCAGATGGCATGTATACAGAGCGAGTTGTCAAGGCTGACCTAGAGCCTAATTTAAATGATCAGGCAGCGGTAGGACATGAGGATATTTCTGCCTCAGTGCCCTCAGAAGAGTCACCAGACAGCATGTCAGAGAATGTGCAGGGCCAAATAACCCTAAGCTCCCAAAGCCCAGGGGTGCAGTGTGCAACATAAGGAATGCCAGGTCAGATTGATGCGCTATTCACAATAAAATTGACACCAGCACCCAACTCTGCAGCTCATCAGCAGGAAGAGGGCTCAGAGAGTGATGGAGCCTCTGGTGGTTCACAGCACCGCTCCCACCTGCCGCTTCCTAGGCCTAACCCTACAGCACCTACATTTGTCACTGAAAATTGCGAGCCCTTAGAGACAAGGACTAGACATTATGGACCATTCCTCTCCCCTGGCCAGCAGCACAGCAATATACAGACACACCATAGTGGGTGGCGGCCCCTTAACATAGGTCCCAAGCGAGAGGAAGAGTACTTGCTACAACTCAATGGAGGAAACAGGGATAGTGAACAATATCGCCCTGAAATAACCACTGAGGCGGACATTAGCAGATGGAGAACAGAGCATGACTTGCACCAAGGAACGGGTAGAGAATCAGGGGACATGTCACACGAGCAGCATTCAGGGAGCCCCACTAGCCACCCAGCAACAATACAGCGATTATCATTACAAGTGGATAGGGTAGAGGATCAACTCACTGAACTGATGGGTGGCTTAGGCCAATTTAGAAGAAGGCAGCCACCAACACTAAGTGAATTGGCTGGAGCTGCAGGCCCGGTGGGTTCACGTAATGGTGGGGTCCCAATGATCCCACCACAACAGGAGCCATGGATAGACTTCAATCAAGAAGTCCAAAGCGTGGCCCCAGCCCCACCTCAGAGTAACCCAGCAGCTCCTCTGACGACCAACCCAAGCATACCGCAAGCTCTGCCAACAGTTGTTACGCCTCCATCTATGCACATACCTCAGGTAGTGCCACCAGTAGTCACACCATGTAGGCCAGAGGCACAACGGATGGACCTTGATAATTTTGATCTGCCAAGTGTGCTCGAACGGGCAGAAACAAGATGGAGAAGGCAGAGAAGGACAGAGAGAGAGAGACTTGCAGTGCTAGGTAGCCATGGGCAACCTGATGACATCCCACAAGATTATGATGTATCAGGTACTGCAACACTGCGAATGACAAGATCTAGAACTCTGCATCACATGGCCCCTAACAGGCCATTACCGTCAATGACCAATGGTCTAACGCCAAATGAGATAGTGATACTTGGAGAAGGGTCTGACTATTATGTCAATCCATTCTCTGATAATTTAGCAGGTTGGACAGAAGCTAATTCACCTCAAATGAATGTCTGGCCTCGAGACGGGTCATTTGAACCAGAAGAAATGGCCACAGCTGAGGAATGTATTCTGCAGGGGCAGGGGATGACGATTGGGATTACGACTACATGAGCAAAGGCCTAAAAGTTTGGCAGAAATACTCACGTAGATATGACAACACAAGGCCTACAGGGGTGACACGCCAGCTACCCCTGCTATTTAAAAATGTTAAAGATCCCCCCCTATATGTTCCTTGGTCACTTATGGACAAGGACAATTTGAAGAAACAACTCCCACCCCTCACAGATGGTGCTGGAAAATGGTTACAGGCCTTTGAAAAACACACTGCAGGTGTCCCATTGGCTATTGGAGATGTAAAAAGTCTGCTCACCTCCTTGATTGGAGAGGATGCAGAGGATATGTTCACACGCATTGACACAAGACTGTCTACTACTAACACACGGTGTGATGGTAACCCCTTCAATAAGATTAGATCACCCCTATGGAATGAATTGCGTAGGAAGTTTCCTGACATTCCTGACATTGGCTCTTTGATGTCACAAACAATGCAAAGCAGTGAAGACCCAGCACAGTACATTTCAAGAATGAAGGAGAAATGGCATCAGGAGTTGGGAGAAAAATGTGACGTAACAAGGGGTAATTGTAGGTTCTTTTACCACACAGTGAAGAAGGGACTGCCCACTGCAGTACAGGACAAATTAGATGGAATAGTAGCCATGGAATGCAAACCATGGCCAGAGATACAACACCACATCATTCCTTTTTGCAAAAAGGAGCAGGAACAGGAGAAGAAAAGGTTATTAGCAATTGAAAAAGCAGCAGCTAAATTAGTGCAGCAAAAACTTAAGAAAAGAGAGACCCCTGACACGATGATGGTAGCTTCACCAGTGAGTCAAATGACTGCTGTTACTAATTTCCCACAAGACGCCCAGAATGCACTAGGAGGTAACACACAGGTAGCTGCACCAAACCTACAGGCACAGCCCATGAACAACAATGTGCAACAACAGGCATACACCAGTGAGCAACAACAGCAGTATTATGGTAATGAGCAGAAGAGGTATGCAAATACTGGGATGCGAGGGACAGGTAGAGGATTCGGCTTCCAAAGACCTGCGCCACAGCCAGGAGCACGACTGTGCTACTACTGTCAGCGACCAGGACACCTTATGAGGGAATGCTATATCAAAATTCGGGATGAAGGGAGGTCGGTGGGTAGAGGACACCCACAACAAGCTCAAGTGCCAGTACAATACTACCAGCAGCAGCAGCCGCTGCCGCCCCAAGCAGTATACTCCTATCCCTCCCCAGCACAGCAGCCAATGCTGCAGCAGGTACAATTACAGACACCTGTGATGGCCCAAATGCAGCCCCAAATCCGACAAGCACAGCCACAGTTACTTCAGCCACAGATGCCTGTGTACCAAATGGTGCCACAGACACAAGCTCCTGTGCCTCAGGGAGCCACGATACTGCCCCCCACCAATCCCTTTTCACAGGGCACCATCCAGCAGTACCAGGCTGGAGGGTATTCAAGTTAGGACAGCCCACAGACAACTCTAGTGTGTCCCGTGTTATCGTGCCTCACAAATATCAGAGAGGACCCAGTTGTGTATGTCACGATAAACAACAAAACTTACAGTTTTATGGTTGACACAGGTGCTACGTTTTCCTGCATTAGGGAAGGAGCACTGCCCATCTCCAACCAGAGCGCAGACACACAGGGTTTCTCTGGGGCAATAATAAGGGTCCCTTTCACCAAGCCAGTACCAATGGAAATAGGAGGAAAATGTATTCAGCAACGCCTGCTCTACTCAACACAGTCCCCAGTAAATCTCTTGGGACGAGACCTCATGGCCAAATTAAATATGACAATTAGTTTTAAAGAGAACGGCACAATGACTTGCTCCATTCCTGGTACATCAATGTGCAGGATGATGGCTGTCACTGTGGATTCTTCCCTGAGAGATGAGGTAAGAGCCCGCCCAATGGATGAGCAAGCATTCTCCACAGCGGTACATATTGTTGTTGCCAACACACCAGAGATGAATGGGCGCATTGTCCAACTTCCCAAAGAATTTCTTTTTCGTCCCCAATCACAGGACATCCCTGCGCCTGACAAAAATATGATCCTAGGAATACACTGTCTTGAAATAACACCCACGTATGGAGCCTTCTTAGCACTAGACGACTATGCCCACACATGGGCCTGTGTCATTTTTATTGAACCTGGACATCAGGTAAGGAATATTTCAGATCACCAACTATTTGGAGAGCCTGAGGAATATTCCAAAGCGGAGATTATTTACCAAAATCCAGTACCTTTGTCGGTGATAGTTGAGATTAGAACTCCAACTCCGCCCGAAGTATTCAGCGCTACCCATGACTCAGACTTAGCTCAGGTACCAAGCATCCTTTGGACAACAGGTCCCAATGACGTAAGGCTCATTAAATCAGCTGCACCATTCAGAGTGACACTGAAACAAGGTGCCCTTCTACCCAGAGTGCGCCAATACCCTTTGTCTAGGGAAGCAGAGGAGGGAATTGCCCCTACCATACAAGCGCTGCTAGATCAAGGTGTGAAATACCCTTGTATTTCGCCGTGTAACACGTGCCTTTTTCCGGTGCGGAAACAGAAGACAAATCAATGGAGATTGGTGCATGACCTTCGCTCAATTAACAGCATAGTGATCCCAGAGTTTCCCATCGTCCCAGACCCTTCAGTGATACTTACCAACATCCCACCTGATGCTAAATATTTTTCTGTCATTGACCTGAAAAATGCATTTTTTAGTGTCCCTCTACACGTAGACATCCAGTTCTTATTTGCTTTTTCATTCCAAGGTAGGCAATTTACATATAAAAGATTGCCCCAGGGGTACTGTGAGTCCCCCAGTGTGTTCAACAGAGTTGTCAAAGATGACTTGTCAAATTTCCAATGTGACAGCACCTTGCTACAATATGTCGATGACATACTCCTCTGTAGCACCACAGAGCAGCAGTGCCGACGGGATACAGTTGCTCTGCTTACAACACTGGCACAGAGAGGATACAAAGTAGACAAACAGAAACTCCAATACTGTCAGGAAGAAGTACAGTACCTAGGACAGCTGATCTCAGCATCAGGGAGAAGAGTTACCCCAGGAAGAGTAGAGGCAATAAGAAACACTCCAGAACCTCAGTCAGTTAAAGACATGCAAAAGTTCCTAGGATTAGTGAACTACGTTAGACAATGGGTTTTTGACTATTCTACCATTACTGCACCACTCTTAACAGCTGTCAAAACGGCCAAAGACAGGCATAATAAGATTGACTGGACACCTGAAATGACATCAGCCTTTGCAAAGTTGAAAGATGAGATTACAAACGCACCTGTGTTAGGCTCTCCTGACTACACAAAAGAATTCTATCTATTCACTCACTGTAATGGACAGGTCATGACAGCAGTTCTCACCCAGAAGTACCCCATGGGCCACAAACCCATTGCATACTTCAGTGGCATGTTAGACTCGGTAATGAAAGGCCATTATCCTTGTGAGCAGGCCTTATCAACCACAGCATTTGCTGTTGAGAAAAGCACCCCCATAGTTAAGGGCTCCCCTCTGACACTGTACACTGAGCATGCAGTATTCGCAGTAATACAAAAAGCTAAAACAACTCTCACCACACAAAGAGTGTCGGGATATGAAGTCATACTGTCGTTACCATCTTTGAAGGTTGTCAAATGTCATACTGTGAATCCTGCCACGTTCTTTGTTCATCCCATTGCCGCCACTGATGATGACAGTCATGACTGTGCCACATACTGTCCCGATGAGTCAGGAACAGCGAAAGAAGACCCATTGCCAGATAGTGTCATTTACTTTGTTGACGGTTCCTCTACCATTGATCAAGAGACAGGAATAAGATACACAGGTGCTGCAGTGGTCAGAGCACAACAGAGGGACTCCTCTGACTCACTAGACATCGTACAGCAAGTAACATTGCCATCACATTATTCAGCACAGGCAGCAGAGTTAGTAGCTCTGATTGCAGCCCTCAAACATGGAGCTGATAAAAGGATTACTGTATACTCAGATTCTGCGTATGTCACCACAACAACACATTCCAGCATCCTGAGATGGAAAAGGTGTGGCTTCCTTAAAACCGATGGCACACCTGTGATTACTTGAGGAACTGATAGATTCATTAACATTGCCAGCAGAAGTGGCTGTAGTAAAGTGTACTGCACACACAAATGGCCAAGATTTCATTTCCAGAAGGAATGCCATGGCAGATTGGGCTGCAAAAGCAGCTGCCAGAGGGCCCCGACCAGTACCATCTCAAGTGACAGAGCAAAATACCTGTGCCCCCATCCTGCTTGCTCAAGATGCACCTTTAGTAATGCAGGTAGATACACAAAGTACAGTTGATGACACAACACTCCCATACACTATAGATGACACACAGCAATATGATATCATTGCACAACTACACCTACGAGAGATACAGGAGAGTGCCCCTCCTGAAGAGAAAGAGCTGTGGAAGAAGAGGGGAGTGCAACAAGATGTCTTAGATTTTATTTACAGACAGACAATGACAGGGAAGCCAGTTATGCCACAGGCACTATTGCAAGTAGCACTCACTCAGTTACACCTTCCGGCACATGTCCCTCGTGATATCATGTCCACAACTTTGCAGACAGAGTGGTTCATCCCCAATGCATATGAGCAGATACAACTCTTTGTTCATCGGTGCCTCATTTGTCAACAATATTCACCTAACCCAACTATGAAGACAGTTGCCTCAACAAAACCTAGGCCCAAAGGTCCCTTTAGAGAACTCCACATTGATTACATAGACATGATTGACAGATGCAATAATTACAGGTACCTCATTGTAGTGGTGTGCCCTTTCTCACGGTGGATTGAAGCTGGACCATGTGTCCATTGTGACGCAAAGGCCACAGCTACTTTTTTGCTTCGTGAGGTCATATGTCGCTGGGGATTACCGGATGCTTTTCGAAGTGACAATGGCCGCCATTTTTCAAATGATATTTTTGCCATAATTACCACGATGTTAGGAATAAAACATAAATTGACGTCAGCCTATCATCCACAAAGCAATGGTATTTGTGAGCGCCTTAACGGCCTACTCAAAGCCAAAATCAGTAAGATAAGTGCCACAATTGGAAAGAAAGGGCTCTATTGCCTTCCCATTGCTCTGTTCGCACTCAGAAACGCTCCCAGTTCTGACCATCACCACACACCTCACCAGCTTGTCACGGGCAGATCAATGAATGTGGTTGTTCCCTCCACCAGACCTAAAGTAGACACTGAAACGTCTTCTGAGATTGTGAAAGCTGAATTGTTTGATTACTTGTGTGCTCTAACTCGTGCTGCAAAGTTCCTTTCTATTCAGATATCAAGGACACCAAACAAGGGCTCTATTTCTGATGGACTTCCACCTATTAGCCCTGGGACAAAAATCTTCGTAAAGAAACAAGTCCGGAAGTGGAAAGAGCCTACATTTGAAGGACCCTATCAGGTTATAGACTCTTCGCCCACTGCAGTCCGAATAGCCGAAAGGAAGGCATGGATACATCGGAGCCACGTGAGAATCCACCCGGCACCATCCCAGGCCTGAACTATGGACAAGAGGAGGGCATCATGTTTCCATGGTCTATCCAAGAGAAGGAGTATGACGATCGCATGGCCATCTATGGACTGAGACACAGTAACAGACGTTCCTCGCATACTGAACTTTCACTGAAAAAGATATGTACAGTCATCAGTATTTTCTTTGTTGCATTTGTAATTGCAGTAACAGCATTTCATTGGGTTGTGGTGTATCCAGAGAGAGGGGGAGGTACTGCTAGCAATATTAGATCTACCCTAGGACAACCCCAGTCTGAGACACTTCCTGGCACCTATGCACCGCCCACTCTGGCACCTTCCACACTCCCTGCTAACCCAACAGAATGGGATATGGTACTGGATATCACCCTGAATGACCATGTGCCAGATACTCATAAAAAATTCCGCCAGAATAAGCGAAGTGTTGGGGGCGAGTTGATTGTCAGAGGCATAAAGGCACCTGCCAGGTACTCGCCACGTATCACTCGCAAGCAAGCAGTGGCCTCGCCAGTAGCAGACTGGGTTAGTAAACTTCAGGACACAGTTTTGTACACCTATGACCAGCATTCCATGCCTGGTTTCCACTCCCAGCGCACTGATAAGATGTCAGAGGATAATGGGGTTCACAATGCACTATTTGACAACATGTGGTATAGAGACATGAGGGAGGTTGGGAGGAAGGTCACAAATGAATCCTGCTTTGTGTGCTCTCACATCCCTCATGCTGTGGGCGCAGACAAATTGATATTTCCCAGAGAAGTGCCACCACCCACTGCCAAATGTCTCCTACATCTGTTTCTTTGTCGCATACATGGTCAGATACAGCTCCACTCAGCCACAATAGATGGTGCGTTTGTGAATGCTGCAGAGTGGGATGACAAGTATGTTACATTTACAGTTGTAACAAATCCATCAGAGTATGAAAGGAGATTAGGGGTTTACCGTGGTATGGAAATGCCCATCGGCCTGATGGAGGTCTGGAGATACCAGTTTAAGAGACTAGGGTACTTCGCCTTTCCAACACCCCCGTCAAAATGCCACTCACCAGTGCATCGCCCAGCCAACCATAATGATTCCCAGTGCCCTTGTCGGTGGAGGCCGATATTGCGCCTGCGGGCCAACATTTATTTTAACAGCAAGTGGAATGGCCCACATGACTTGGGCCCACATGCATCAAAACAAAAACCGGTCGCAAACGGGCAGATTCTCAGAATCTGACCCTTTGCTCCCGGTATTTTTGCATTTGGGATGCATCATCCCAAATGCAAAAATAGCAAAATAAGGAATCTCTAAATTGCGATTCCTTAAATTGCGATTGCATTTAAGGAATCTCAAATTGAGATTCCTTAAATGCAATGCATGAAAGTAAAAATATTAGCGATTTCGCTAATAGGGGGAGCAAATTACCATGAAGTTGAACTTCATGGTAATTTGTAAAAACATTGAAAAATGCACTTAAGTGCTTTTTCAAAGTTACATTTTACACACACACACATGTCCTTGGGGTATGTGTGTGTGCAAGATGTACTCATATGCAGATTTCAGGGGTGCAACAGGGTGTCCTTTTGACACCCTGGAACCCTTGAAATTGCATGAGCAATTTGCGATTCTCTAATTGAGAATGGCAAATTAAGAAAGTCTTCCCATTCAGTCCTATGGGCCTCTAGGCCCATAGGAATGAACGGAGAGGTAATTCCTTAATTGCAACTCGCAATTTGCAAGTAGCAATTAAGGAATGTTTAGGAATCGCTATTTTGTAAGCGATTTCTACATGCATAGCCTTTTGCTATTCCTTATTAGCGAATCCTTATTTTTCGCTAATAAGGAATCGCAAATGGCATTGTTGATGCATGTGCCAGTTGGTATGTAAGGCAGCCTCCTTAGGGGATGCCATTGTGGAGGAAGATGACACACATCGTATTGATAAGAAGATAGGGGAGGAGTGCGCTGAGATATGGGCACAAGAGACTAGAAGATACACTTTCAATGAGGGTACAAGATACAAACCAAAGAAAGCATATAAGCTAAAGTCTCCTCTCCTTTGTTTCCTAGGTAATGGAACGATCTCTGTGGGCCGCAACACAAACTGCAGCAGCACAATTTTTAATTCGGACCTTCAGTACGGCACCTCCAGCCTCATGGACATCTATTGGGCCTGCGGTGAACACATTTATCTGCAGCTGCCACCCCACTGGAAAGGACTCTGTTCCATCTTTACAATGCATGAACTGCACCTGGTTGTACCAGCATCGAACATTTCCCGCATTCATACCCACCCGATGACAGGTGATGTCACCCTGCTCCACCACCGGAAGAGGAGCATCTGGAAATACTTCTCAAGTGGCCCATTTCACGAGATTCCACAAGAATTCCTCCTTTTGAACGAAGCTGAACTATTCTTCGGGGGCGCTGTCCCCATGTTCCAGACAAAAGCCAATGCTCGCTGGCTCCAAGTGACGCGATACAAGCTGATGCAGCTCGTCAACCACACCCGTGATGGGTTCAACGCCATGAAAGAAGAACTGAGACCTCTGAGACTTATGGTTCTAGAGCACAGATATGTTCTAGATCAGCTAACTGCGATGAGTGGTGGTGTATGCGCAAGGGTGGGAAAGTCCTGCTGTACTTTCATTTTGGCTAATGATGCGGACAACGGAACACTTACAAAGGCCATCGAAGACTTGGACACTTTGGGGAAACAGATGCATGAGGAAGGAGGTGCTGAATCAGACGTTTTTGACAATTGGTTCAGTTTTGACTGGATGACTCTTGCGTCTGCTTAGCATTTTGTTGTATTTTACCTATATGAAATGTCCTGCTATGTTTAATCATTGTTCTCTGAATAATGTATTCATTGTAATTGCAGGAATGCTTGCTCTAGAGTATACTCTGAAACATTTCTCCTTGGTGTAACCTGTTTCTTCAATTGCACTTTTAAATGCGTTTTCTTTCTCTCTGACAGTACAATAGTGCAGATACAGAGGGTATCATGATGAGCTCCATGTGATCATCTGAATTCTGTATTTTGTATTTTATGCCTTTGTCTTGCAGTTTCTTTGGAGTTGCATCTTCTCATTAAACTGCCATTGTATTCTGCCTCCAATTCCATGTCTCACATGTCTGTTTTCTTCAGTTTTAGAGCAAGCGTTCCCGGGCACCCCGGCTCAAATTAAGGTGCCCCTTTTGTTCCTGACTCACTCTCCTGCTCAGTTCTGTGGTGGCTCCCGGGGCTCTGAGTACCGCCCCTAGCTTCCTTGTCCCGTTATATACCTTCCCTCCAACACAGGTGCTGCACAGCCATGAATTGCATGTTGCCTCTTCCGGAACCTTCTTGGATCTCCACTCATGTGGAAAGTATCGCTTCTGACTAACCTTCTCTTGATGGTGCAGCTCTAGTGCCTTGAGGCTGTGCCATCATCAGGCCTGGTTTCTGTGGGTCAGAATTATGTGCCTAGTTGGTGTTGGACTATGTGGTTCTAGTGTTTGGACCACAATCGCGTTGCCAGGTGCTTCTGCCCAAATTCTGCTCTGGCCTGCTTTCCTTGAGCCTCCTCCTGCCAGGGATCATGCCCACCTGGCAGGCTTCGACAACCACTGTGGTGTCTCTGAAGTTCTGCAGACTCAGTCTCTTTAGTGGGTAGCATTGGGTGGGTTGCACCTTGTGATCTGGGTGTCTTCCTTCGTCATGCGGAAACATAGTCAGAGTGCTATCCTCCCTTTCGTTGCTCAGCTCATCCAATCCTCTCCTCACCTCAGGGGGCAAGGGGCTTTCTGCTCTATGCCAACACTCAGTCTCCAAATACCCTCCCGCCACTCTGCGTCTGCACCGCAACCCAAGTTTGCCCTGTTAGGGCTGTGTCCTAGCTGTGCACCACCTCTCCTTTCTCTCTTACTCCACTGGGGTCTTCACTGACTGACAGTTATGCCTCTCACCTTTAAAACTTTGGCAGCAGCCTCTTCCACAGAGCTGTGCTCATCTATGCTTCTGGGCTTTAGGTCTGTGCTGAGCCTGCCTCAGTGAAAGTTGTTTGCCTCGTTCGTGCTGTGTCTGGTTTGTGCTCTGGGTCTCTGGGCCTGGCTGTTCCCATGCTTCCCCTCTGACAGCCTATGAGCTCTGTGCCTGGTATCCTGCTGCACATTCAGGCCTTGGTTGCTGGCAGGTTTTTCTTTCCTGGGACAGTAATGCTATCCACATTTAATATTGCATCCATGGTATGGTCAAGATGGAGGGAAATTTCCTTCTGCCAACTTCGGGAAACCATGGATATGGATCAGGTTTGGAGTGCCTTGGATGGCACTTTTTTGGGTGGAGGGACTGGGGCAGTTCTCTGTAGACCAATAGGTTACCATCTAGATGCCTCCTCTCTTCCTTACTAGAGAATGACCTCATCTTATGTTGGTAACATGGGAGGTGTGGAGACCCAGAGTGTTTCTCTCTTACTGTTCTTAATAGTGCCACAGTGAGTCAGTGCTAGCTGTCTCCATTTTATTTATTCTGTGTGTAACCCTCTCAGCTGGTCCCATAAAGTCTGTAGTTTGAACATCTGTGAGTTGTGGGAGCGGGCGCTCACATCTGGTTAGGGAACTCTAAGTCCTTTAACACTGGAGGTCTCTCATTAGCTTCTGAGCTGTGGCAATTATTTATTTCTTTAGGTCCCCTCCCTGCATGTTAATTAAATTTGAATGGCTGGAGTGGCACCTTATTACTAGGGTGAAATATGAAACATGGGTCTCTGCTGCATTCGAGGAACATCGTGATGTAACTTCATTTATCTGGCACCCTCTGGTGGCGATGTAGTGATACTGCCATATTGGAACAATTTCACTCACTATGCATCCTGCTGCCTCTTGAGTGGCATAACCTATTTCCCAGCCTCCCTTGCTGGCAATGCTGTTGTTTTATCCAGCGCTAGTCTGTTGGCCTTTGTGCCAAGGGCTGGAGCGCTATGTAGTCTCCATTTGCAGCATCAGCAATACTCCCTACACAAGTCCAGGAGCTGGCTACCTCAAGTGCACGGTAGTGGCGGGACCGCCATGCCACAGCAGAAGCATGGTCCGTTCTGTTTGTGCGCTCATGCTGCCTGGGACCTCTCCCGTCATTCAGCAGCGCTTGCCTTCACTGCGGGGCAGAAACACTCGTTGATTTCTCATAGCAGTGCTCTGCCAGCACTGGAGCAAAGCTATTCACTGCGTGGTGCTCCCTCCCTCAAATGATTTCTGCCAGCTTCCCCCTCACAGCATCATCATCATGGGCAGAGCTGTAATGTGTGTGGCAGCATCCTCTCTCCCCAAGCAAGAACAGAGACCGTTACGTCCACCCACCACTGTGTCAGGCAATCACCTCATGGTCGGAATGCCATGCCAGGCAGGGTCCAGTCCTTCTCATGGTGAAATTGGTGTTGTGGGCCCTGGGCCCACATGATGGATAAATAAGGTGACATGGACACTAGGTAGGAGGGTGGGTAAACTGCCTATGAGCAGGTGTGCCCTGGCCCTTTTCTTAGCAGGGTCACCTGACTGTTGATGTCAGTGTTGAATGGTGTGGAGTAGTTGAAAAAACAGTACCTAGAGAGGGACTGCTTCATGAAAGGCCCAGCAGGATTCTACAGTGATCACTGTCCCAGCATAGAGACCATGAGCAAGGCATAGGCTGGGCTAGCATTAGGGATGTGCTGATATCTTATGTGACATCATCATCACAAAACTTTATTTCGCACCGCTCGAGTGCATAAAAGTGCATCAGCAAAACATTACAGTACATATGATAATTTAGGTTAAAAGAGAATTAAAATAAAAGGCAATAAAATATACAATAATTTGACCAATATATAACAATCATAAAAATACCACGATAAGAATAATACAGTATGAACTTTGATCATCTAAAAGAAGTGCTAATGCATTCATCTAGCCAATAGCAGTTAAAAAGAAAAGGGCACCAGCAACTAAGGCAATGTCATAAGAGTACACCTGTGGTGACATTACAGTCCGGATGAAACTCTTAAAAGTGAAGTGCAAGTACATTTGTCTTTCCAATAGCAGCAATCAAGGGTTGAAAAGAAAAGGATACAAGCAACTAAGGCAATATCATAGAAGTACACCATAATTATGTTACAATCCGAATGAGGATCTTGAACAAGAGATCCAGATGCATTTGTCTAGCCAATAGCAGCAATCATAAGTTACAATGGGTACCAACAACTAAAACAATGACTCTTAAGAAAAACAGTGACTGGGTTATTTAAAAGCCTTGCAAGTTCTCACAGCAGCCAGTAAAAAGGAGGCCAGTACATAGCAAACAAAAGGGGGTTCTATTTGGTATAATAATGAAAGTGCTACAACTGGGTTACAAATAGAGAATTTCTTTAGAAGAGGGATAAAAAAAGTCTTCCTCTTTGATCTGTACAAATGGCAGAAGAACTGTACATGTACAGTTGATTGTGTCGCCATATTGTTACAGTGGCAAGGTGGTAACAGACCAATAGAATATATATATTAGCTGGGTATCCCAGCATCAGAGGAATCAAATTAAGACGAAATCTAGACAAAATAAAGCGATGCTGATTATACTCAACAAACCCCAAATAAGCATGAGAATTATTTGACAGCTGCATTATACTTTTATAAGATTTTACAGACTGTTTACCTCTTTGACTTTCTCATCCATCACGTGTGGCCTTCTATAGTTAAATTTCCTTCAACCTGGATTTAGGGAAATCTACACAAAGAGTAGGAGTGTCATATAGAAAAGCTAGTCCCAGGGAGGTTAATGTTTGCTTCATGGTATAAAGCCATGGTATTTTATGCGCATGGGCCATATTCATTATATCTTTCAGAATTTCCTGATTCAGTTTCACAGTGTCCCTCTTCCATACCGATAACCAGAGAGAAAGTGCGGCTAGTTTTATAACATCCGTAATAATAGGCATACCAACTTCAAAATGAGCCACAAAATTATTGAACGTAAGTGGGACTGCCAGCAGTCTTTCTTTTGATTAATTTATCCTCCAGAACATGGGGTGTGGTCACATTTATTGTCCCCCATATTGCCGCCCCATATGTCGCCATTGGATGGGTTTTAGCCAGATATTTTAACCATCTCGGGAATTGGCTTACAGCCCAATTTTTGGCAAATCTAAAGATTGTGTTTATGCTTTGAAGCATTAGATTTGCACGGGTTTGCAGCATCTCTTTCCAATTTTGTTTAGTGTCAAAAACAATACCTGAGTAATTAAAATATTAAACATAATAACCTATCATTTTATTTTTGAAACCTCCTATTTCCATAGCATATGATTTAGTTTTATTTACATGTAAATCCAAAGTTTGCATAAACGCTGCATAGTGTGTAATTAGCTTTTGCAGAGCCAAGGGGGTCCTTTCCATCAAAACCGCATCGTCCATTTATAAAAGGATAGGGAGGGGGGACCGCAACGCTATTGGTGTGTCGGCCACAATATTGGTTAAGCTGTCATTAAGATTGTTAGTATATAGGGCAAACAATAAAGAGGCCTACACACATCCTTGTATAACGCCCCTTACGATTTTAAAAACAGTGGTTAATTCTCCTAGGCTCCCATATCGGACCATAGTGGTAGCGTCTCTATAGAGCTCTCTGATAAAATTAATAATAGCATCATCAACTCCCATTTCCTTTAAAATTAGCCATAGTTTATTATGTACCATGCAATCAAATGCCTTTGATAAATCCATAAAGGCCCTGTATGATTGAGTATTTTTAGCCGTCGTATATTTTCCAAAAATCATTGTTAGATTAAGACATTGGTCTACTGTACCACGCCCCTGTCTAAACCCATACTGCGCTTCCGAAAGAATGTTCTTTTCTTCTGCCCATAATTCCAATAATTCCAATTTATTTAGCAAAAGCCTGCCCATGAGTTTAGCTGTGCTATCTATCAAAGAGATAGGCCGATAATAGGCGGGCAGGGAACCGTTACCTTTTTTAAAGTTTGGAATTATAATAGAGTTTTTCCAGGAGAGAGGAGGATCATGTTTTGCTATAGAATTAAAAACCACGGTTAGAAGAGGGGACCAAAAAGCAATATCAGCAAGGAAAATATCCATGGGGACCCCATCGGGCCCCGGCACTTTCCTGGATGGGGATTTCAGCAGAGCTAATTCGACTTCCTTAAGGTTAAAAGGGAGATAGGAGGAGGACTTAATATCATCCCTCACGGGTGCAGGGGGGCAATCCCTGTCTTTTTGAAAATTTACTGGAAATACTTTGCCCAAGCATCCTCATTAATATGTGTCTCTAAAGAAGGCCCGCCACTATCCTTCAGGAACGGTGCGTTTATTACCTTCCAGAAGGCAATATTATATCATAGGGCTGATGCTTGTTTTAAATTATCCCATGCTTCTGATTTAAGCTGCCTTAGTCTGAATTCTCGTGCTCGTCTGTGGAGGTTCTTCAGTTCACAGACCTGCTCCTTATCTATAGGTAGAATTTTAAGGGCCTTGAGCAAATTAGTCGAGGCTACAGAACAGTCATGATCAAACCATCCATGTGGATTACTATCTCTCGTATGAAATGGTTGTAACAGCTGTAGTTTCAAGAAAAGTCGTAGCTTCCCAAATGCGCTTATAACCTCAACTTGATTAGCAAAAGGATCCAGGCAGGTTAATATTTCCTCCTGGTTTGCCTAAACGAGGCTGGTAAAGAGCGAGACCGCCTCTACCTTTTCCCATTTTAGAGTAAAACCCCCTGGACTGGCAAGAATTGGTTTTGGTACAAGAGTGGCATTACGTTTGTTTTTGGCATCGCACCATATTAGCACACACGAAAGTATGGCATGATCGCTGTGTTCATTAAAAAGTGTCTGAAAGGTCACTAATCTTAACTTAGGGGTGTCAGAGGCTATAATATAATCTATCGGAGATGAATAACCAGCTCTCAGGAAAGTGGGGAGAAATTCCCCCATCTGTGGATCTGGCTCATTTAGTATATTTAGTTGCCACTTCATTAGAATACAATTTAACGCCTTCCCCATGGCGTCATGATAGAAGTGGGAGATGGGGGTCTCCATTATAGTTTACCAGCACACATTGATCCTCCATAGCTCCAGGGCATGGCTTTGTATTAAAGTCACCTGCCCAGATTATTTGGAAAGGTTTGGAGGGGGACTCTGCAAGATGAAAATTGCTGTTTTAATAATTCACAAGTAATAGGTCCCCCGTCTCATTCCCTCTGATAACCAAGATGTGAAAATAAGGTGCGGTATTTATGAAACTTAAGATCTTAAAAGTCGCCACATTAGAGATCAGAGTGAGTAAACCTCCTTTTGATCTACCTAGTGAAGAAGGCACGGCTGGGGTTTCGAAGGAGCGGAAACCATTTATTGCAATAGGTGCAGTCTCCCATGTTTCTTGCATGGTAAGGATCTGAAAATCAGCCAAAACAGCTAGCCACTCCTCATTATTCCGCTTGGAGTTATATCCTGCTATATTCCATGACAACAAGGGATAAGCCTGTTTAACTGCACCAAGGGTATCACCCATCATAGCCTTATTTAGGGTGTCTGCCACGACCGGAGGTGGAGAACTGGGGACATCATTTATCTCACTCCTCTCACATACCGGTCTGGAAATCAGAACAGGGCTCGGGTGGGTGACCTCGTGTCAATCACACACATCCATCTCAACACAGGTCTCCCAACCTGAAGATCAGTGGTCTTAATACCTACAGACTCGATGGAAACAGAGGGGTGTGCTTTATAGAAGTAACCCAGAGGCACTGGGAATATCTTTGTCACTGATTTACGGGGTAGTATGGGCCAAGAAAGTAAATCGCGTACAAGTTGGGGAGAGTCAAAATTGAGTACAACACAATCTCCTTCATATACCTTTAGGGACTGGCCTACCCAAGGAATTCTGTGTGCCATTAACAAGTGGTTCTGATTCAAAAGCCCTGACCTGGTGTGGTTGCCTAACCAGTGCGGAGCTTTGGCCATAAGCTGTAGAGTTGTTTCGCTTTGAAGATTAAAACAAAAGGGGAAGCCGCGGGAGGCAAATTGAGGGTTTTATTATTAGGGGACTGCTTCATGACGTGCCCAGCAGGACTCTGCAGATATCACTACAACAGCATGGCAAGTGCTGTCCCAGCATAGAGACCATGAGCAAGGCATAGGCTGGGCTAGCATTAGGGATGTGCTGACATTTTGTGTGACAATTCGGGGATACCCTACACACTCACTGTGTCTGTTGTGACTCTCTCCTCTTATCTAAATCCATACATCAAGTAGTACATAAGATCAATATTTGCTCTCACTCGTCACAAATCCTAAAACAATGGTGACCTGGATGAGACTTACCACAGCCTAATCTTTTACAGATTAAAACATTCACACCTGCCACAACTTGTGTCTCAAAGCAGCATCTCTTTGCAAGTTATTGTCCCCTGTTTATGCAAACAGGCAATTTTAAATAAGACACCTGAGACAGCATGTCTGGCTTTAATAAAAGAACAGGCAGCTCGTCATACTGTGAACATTAGCTACCCAGAGGTGCCTGGGAGGGACCAATAACTGTTTACAATCGGATCTGTGAAGGAAGATCGGTTGCATGGGAGATATTGTGATACAATGACAGTAAAATCTGTAAAACAATAGGGAGAATAAGTAACAGATTAAATACCTCTCCACCCCCTGCCCCACAGTGGAAAGCATTTTCAATGACAATTCAACAATTAACTCACTAGGTTGGAGGCAGGGGAATCTAGTGTCAGTGGTTGCCACGAGTAACACATACTATATAGAATGATAGATGGGTAATTGTGACTTGCAGGGATGCTTTAACTTAGGGGTTCTCCATGACATCAAATAAACAACAAGAGTGAAACTCGATTTGTCTATGATGCCACTCAGAGCCTTAAGGTGAAAACAAATTCCCGTAATTCAATTTTTACCCCTCTCCTCCCTGATCCAAACATGAAAAAAAACCTTACCCGCCATCCTTGACCAACCCGACCACCTCCTCTGCTTTCCTTCCCCTTTTGGCAGGTGGGCTTTCTGCTTTCAATGATCGATGCAGCCAGGCAGCGCTCTGGCAGCCTGACCTGGAAGACAGTGGGTAACGCGTTCATCCTTTGCTCTGTTAGAGCAGTGAAATGCCGGATTTAGAATCTTGTGTAAATGAAAGAGGCTCCCTATGGAATGGCAATAAGTGCCCCTCGATGGGCACATCTCCCACAGGTAAACACAGCCTAGTCTAATGCCAGCCTCTTCCCGAGGTGCAAGTCTGGCTTAAGTGTGTATCCTTTCTAGGACTGTGTTTATTATCCCTTTGGTTGCTGAAAATCAAGAGCTAATCTCCTAAAAAAGCCAATATGGACATTGCAGACAATTGGTCAAGAAACTGATAATTAGTGAAAGGCTACTTGAAAGCACTCTATTTTGAAGCGCTTCCAAACCTAATATGACCCATCTGTTTGGGTTATGCCATTCTTCCTTTTCCTGATATGCACGCACAGAACCTTGAGCGAAATGCCCTTTTTATAAGAAACCAGCGCAGTTCGACCAGCCTAAAAACTGGAGTAGACACAGTCTTATTTGACAGCTGATAAATATGATACCATAAATCATGTATTCTTCTTTCTTTTAAATTTGGTGCTTCATAAACTTTAAAATAATTTAAGAGAGGAGATGTGGTCCACTATGGTGTCTCAATTATTGGGTTATGGAATGTCTCATTCTAATCCTGGCTTTGGCACTTCAGCAATTTCTAATATCCATGGCAGACCAATTGCCTTATTCGCCTTTGTGCCATCATCTGCTGAAACTGGAAACACATACCTTTATATATGTATGCAGAAATGAGCAAAATATCAAATGCTGAACATTCAGAATGTTCTCTTGTCTTAAACCATCAAATAATTGTGGGTGTTAGATTATTTTTAAAAGCTTGTATTTTTTTGCAGCAAATAATAAGTGTTAATAAATTTTATGTTGGATCCAATGCACAAATGCTGAATTAATATGATTACAGTTGAAGCAAGGTTAAAACAACGCATAGAAGTGTGTTTATTGACAAGCGCAGCCCATGCAGGCAAGAGCGGTGGGGCCGTGAGGCCAGGTGGTGGGGGGGATTTTGACAGACACCGATTGGAAATTAAATAAATAATTAATTTTCCCTCTATGTCATCAGTCAAAATCCTCCCCACCCCACCACCCCTACGCTATTACCTTCTTGGACCTCGGCTGTTTATTAACATCATTTAGTTAAGCCATATTTGTTGAGAACTCCATTTTGGATAATAATTGCTGCTACCCATATCTCTGCATAATGAAGACAAGTCGCTATAATTTTTGCTTTTTTCCTGCTGTGCTCTGAATGAACTTTCTACTGTTCCAATCGTGACATTTTTTCAAGGCCCTTCCGCTGTAATTCTGTTTCTGGGCCTAATCCTATTTATTAGAGTAAACATTCATTGTCAGAATGTTTCATACATGTTTGAACATCTCCAGATGACAGTGACATAGTAAAAGCAGCATGCTTTCTTAGAAATTGGATAGTTTTAATGTATAATGTTATTGATGTGAATTATTCTGATTTGCTAAATAATTGTTACATGGGGTTAACCCTAGGCGGACAACTACGCTACGCTGGCGAAGTTTGCGTAGTTTGTGCTACTTTGCACCACGCAAATTGCACGTAGCACAGTGCAAAATCGCGTAGCGTAGTGAAGTTGGCATTTTGTGCTCGCTCGCGGTCCTCAACGTCAAGTTGGAGACCGCGAGCGAGCAAAATGACATCCCGGCGAGACTTTTTCCTCGTTCGTGATCAGCAACATCAAGTTGCCGATCGTGAGTGTGGAAAATAAACCTCGTGGCGAGATTCTCAACGCGGGGACGTCAGGTTTCTCATTGCGAGTGGTCGCGTATAGGCTCGTGACCGCTCACGATGAGAAACTACCAGTCTGCGTTGAGAAAGCTGCCGCTCGAGTAAAAATCTACTCGAGCGGCAGAAAACGACAGCTCGCACTGTGCAAGATGCCGTTTTCAATGATTGCACGGTGCGGACAAGCATCCGGCACTGTGCAATCATCTCAAACAGCGCACTACGCAGTTCGCGTAGTGCTACGCGTGTTTTGCATAGTGCGAAGTGCACTTCGCGTAGCTACGCATAGCGCTACTACACGAACTACGCCCAGGTTTACATGGGATCAAGCCATGCTGAGGCTG
Source organism: Triturus cristatus (assembly GCF_964204655.1). Classification (NCBI taxonomy): domain Eukaryota; kingdom Metazoa; phylum Chordata; class Amphibia; order Caudata; family Salamandridae; genus Triturus; species Triturus cristatus. The sequence continues at coordinate 722,939,780 of NC_140582.1, forward strand.
TGGTTTTAGCTAATTTTGTATGCAAGAATTGTGTGTAAAACCCTGTGATTTTTCTAGAATTTTGATTTTGGGATTTGGGGATTTTTGGTATTTTGGAGAAGACTTTCCTTTTCTATAAAGGATGCTCTTTATCTTCATCTGACTTTGATGCTACCTTGGACTAAAAATTATTTCTGATTTTGACTACTCTTCGATAACTCTTCTTTAGAGCCCCCATGGCATTATTTCTATATTGCTTGATTTTTGGAGAAAATAAAAGCCTTTATCTTTTACTCCTGAAATAGAACTCAGTTATTGAGTGGTCCCAGTTACTTACTTTTTTACTAGGCTAAATTGATGTTGGGAATGGTGCCTTTGTACGCAAGAGTTACCTGAAGCAGAACTGCTTGAGGTGAATATAGGGGTGATCTGATTTTCAGGGTGTACTAAATATTGAGTTATGGGGTTCTGCGTCCAACAATTGGTAGGAGAGGATTGTTGAATAATAAGAACACCTCTGCGTTTTAAGGGGTCTCCAAATAGTTTCCTGGTTCTGGAATAGAGGACTTTTCTGAAACTCTATTGGTGGTTTTGGAGGTTGGAATTTCCCAAGAGATCTGACTTGCATTGTGTTCCTGTGTAATTTCTTTGGAGTGTAAGTATGAGTAGGGCAAACTGATTGTTATATGGTGTGCATTTGTGAAGTATGGGTTAGTGAGATGGACACTTTATTAGATGTTTGGTAATGTAATGCTAATTGTCAGTTCAGTTGATGGGTTAATCACTATGCTACTAATGTGTTCATAACATTTTTGAGTTCATTTTTGTTAGTTTATTGGTTGGTTTGGTTATCGGATTAGTCTAAATGTGTGTAGTACAAGGTGCTGCATGCATACAGTTAAGGGGTTCTGAAATTTAATGAAAAATAATTTCTAGGGTTGTGTGGCTAATCCAGGTTGGTGCATCCTCGCTCCTATGTGTATGGGAGTATGACCACTCCCCAGGGTGGATTTCCGCTAGACGGAGGTCTGCCTAGTGTGAATTGTGGTTTTATAACTGTTCTGTGAAAGGGGTGTTTATTGTTGCTCTTTGGTTATTAATAATGAATGTTGGAAAATGGTTTATTAGTAGTGATAAGTAATAACTTACCACCAGTAGTAAGGCCACAAACACAAAAAAAGGGTCAGTCAAGGCCTCAATAAATTATTCCCTTGCTCGATCCTTGCTAGCTTGCAATTAACAAGCAGGTGTAACTTAGGAGACAGGTGTGTAAAGCATTTAAAAAGACCAATACATTAAGTAAGTAAGACACAGCATACAAAAAAAATCCAACACCAATTTATAAAATGAGATTACATTTTTCTGAAAAAATATCTAATGTAGGGAACTAGAGGTATGCATGTTTAAAGAATAAAAGTAAAACTACTGCTTAGAAGCAAATAGTGCTCAAAGGGTAAAAAAAGGTCATGCTGGACTGGGAAAAAGTCAAGAGTTCTTTACACTTACTTTCAGAAGTGTTTCTTGATGCAGGAAAGTGGTCCCCAACACCAGCCACGGGTTCAGATGCTCTGGTTTGCCTCTTGGGGTCTAGGACTGCTACTCCTACAATGCATCTGGTCAGCTATGGAGCTTTTTACAAAAGTTGCTCCAAACGTCTCCAAATGTCAGGAACGTCTTCTTGAAGTTCCATGTTGATGCTTCAAAGTCTCCACAACACACATCCAGGGGTCTAGAATCTCTGAGATGGTCCTTGGGATGTTGGGAGTACAATTCCCATAGTCTACCTGGACAAATACTTAAAAGTCCACTGAACGCACTCCAGGATGGGGATTTGTTGGTGGACATGATACAGGTGAGCTCAGTTAACCTGTAGCTTGCAGGGAGTCCATCCCTTATTCCTTCTTGAAGCAAGGCAAAGTCCTTAGGTCTATAGTTGCAAGTGTGCAGCAGGGGAAGTCCTTTAGAGAGCACTCTTATGGGGTGCAGGCGAGGGTTCCAGCAGGGCAGTTCTTCTCCTTGTAGTTTCAGGCAGCAGATCTGAGGAACTATGCAGCGCTCCCAAATTTATTCAGAGTTTCTGGGCATTAAGCAGGGAAACAACCCTGACTATTAGGATGCAGGGTGCCACCCAGGTGTATGACCACTTCCTTCAAAGGGCGGCATATTATTGTCCCAGTAAGCACAATTCTATCCAAATCTAACATGGAGAAAGTCTCTCCTTCTGCGGTTAGATAGGGCTAAGCCAACCCACCGGTGTGGGTAAGTTCCACTAACACACCCCTTCGCCCACTAATCTAATTACTAAGGGGGGGGCGACAATTTCCGTTCTGCTCGCGGAAATTGCGAAATTTCGACACTTTAGCGTTCTGCGCGGAACGCGAAAATGTCAAAACTTCCACGATCCGCGGCGGGATGGAAATATGCAGGGCAGGATTCATTCTGGCACGATGCTCCTGTCATTTTAAACCTCAGGAAGCACTTACAGATTTAAATAAAGCAGGTACCCGAGTTGAAGGTCAAATTCAGTAAAGCATTGATCAGCACAAAAGATTTGTGTGCACGGTGGAGGCTAGGCAGGTGTGCTTTCTCCCCATATCTACCGTCAACAATTTGCTGCAATCCTTGATGGAGGTCTGTGCATCCATGAGTTTCTCGAGCGCAATCCCCGTGTAGTTCCTGACACCAGGAGGTTCTGTCTCCTCATCTGCTGCGCTGGTCGGTCTCGGACTCTTTATAAACAAGAGGCATGTGAACTGCATAGAAGCTCCGCCATTTGGCCCCGGCCCACACACCAGCAGTGTGCAACGTCTTCCCGCCCTTTCCCCACTATGATGGACAGCTCACTCGAGGGACCCCAGCGCCCATCAGCGCGGTGGCAAAAGTTACAGACACACATGGTCGCTGGACAACTCTTCTGGCCCTTTACGCAGCTGTAGTGTAGGAAAAGCACTATACATTTACCCACCGAGGTAGCACTTACTGATTAGCCAGTAGAAAGTACTCCAGTTGAGTACTGCATACAATGGTGGCATCTTCTTGTAAAATATGCAGGGCAGGATTCCTTCTGGCATGGTGCTCCTGTCAAAAAAATTAAACCTCAACAGGAAGCACTTACAGATATAAATAAAGCAGGTGCCCGAGTTGAAGGTCAAATTCAGTAACGCATTAATCAGCACAAAAGATTCGTGAGCAAGGTGAAGGCTATGCAGGTGTGCTTTCTCCCCATATCTACCGTCAACAATTTGCTGTAATCCTTGATGGAGATCTGTGCATACATGAGTTTCTCGAGCGCAATCCCCATGTAGTTCCTGACACCAGGAGATTCTGTCTCCTCATCTGCTGCGCTGGTTGGTCTCTGACCCTTTATAAACAAGAGGCATGTGAACTGCATAGAAGCCCCGCTGTTTGGCCCCGGCCCACACACCAGTGGTGTGCAACGTCTTCCCGCCCTTTCCCCACTATGATGGACAGCTCACTCGAGGGACCCCGGTGCCCATCGGCGCGGTGGCAAAAGTTACAGACACACATGGTCGCTGGAGACAACTCTTCTGGCCCTTTACGCAGCTGTAGTGTAGGAAAAGCACTATACATTTACCCACCGAGGTAGCACTTACTGATTAGCCAGTAGAAAGTACTCCAGTTGAGTAGAGGTATTGCACAAAACGGTGGCATCTTCTTGGATAAATATGCAGGGCAGGATTCCTTCTGGCACGATGCTCCTGTCACAAAAATTAAACCTCAACAGGAAGCACTTACAGATATAAATAAAGCAGGTGCCCGGGTTGAAGGTCAAATTCAGTAACACATTAATCAGCACAAAATCTCCGCGAGCACGCGAAATTTCGCGTGTTTGCGGAGATTTTTTGCTGTTTCACAACATTTTGTGAAAGGCACTTTCGCAAATTCCGCCCACCCTTACTGAGGTTCCTGTATGGCTGAGGTGCAGGATATGGGGGGTCAGCCTGTGTTGGCCCCAAACTGTCATTCTCCCTTTGAAGACCAGTTTAGCTCCCCACCCTCTTCAGGCCTTTTGGCTTCTGCAGCTAAAGTTCTCCACCCACAGGAAAACCATTTTCTACTCTGGCAGGTCACACCACACCTCATCAAGCAGCTCTGGTTCAGTCTGGGACAGGCTGGCCATTCAGGAGAGGGCAGCTGGAAAGATGGATTTTGGCTCACAGAAAAGAAAGCTTAATCACTTATTCTGTAATAGTTATTACAACTCTAACAGTGGCAAGTTGTTGGATTTATCTTAACTATTAAGTAGATACCTTGAAGTAAATGTTTAGGCGCTCCTGTCAATATTTATACTTAAATAAAATATCTCAGGGCCCGATTCACAGAACTAACTTAAGACAAAATCCTTAAACTTACTACCATTTTGGTATTCACAGAAGGCACTTACTCATTTTGGTATTCACAGAAGGCACTTACTCATTTCGGTATTCACAGAAGTTAGGAGTCCTAACTTTAGGACTCCTAAATGCCTTCTGTAAATACCAAAAGTCTTAAAGTTATGATTTTTCTCAGTTTAGGAGTAGTAAAGTTAGGAGTCCTAACTTTAGGACTCCTAAACTGAGAGAAATTCTAACTGTAAGACTTTCGGTATTCACAGAAGGCATATAGGAGTCCTAAAGTTAGGAGTACTAACTTTACTACTCCTAAACTGAGAAAAATCCTAACTTTAAGACTTTCGGTATTCACAGAAGGCATTTAGGAGTCATAAAGTTAGGAGTCCTAACTTTACTACTCCTAAACTGAGAAAAATCCTAACTTTAAGACTTTCGGTATTCACAGAAGGCATTTAGGAGTCCTAAAGTTAGGACTACTAACTTCTGTGAATACCGAAATGAGTAAATGCCTTCTGTGAATACCAAATTGAGTAAGTGCCTTCTGTGAATACCAAAATGGTCATAAGTGTAGGATTTTGTCTTAAGTTAGTTCTGTGAATCGGGCCCTCAGTGTTAGCTTATAGAGTCATTCACTACTGTGCTGGAAAATGGAATTGGCAGTTTTTCCCTCACCAGGGCATTTAAAACATATTTTATAACACCTCTCTTTACAGTTACAATGCACCATACCCCTGGGGCACCAAGGGAGACCTTAGGGGTGACTTATGTATAAAAATAAAGTAGATTTCTACTTTGGAAGTACATTTATTCCAAAGTCAGAAAATGCATATAATAACAAATTAAAAGCAGCCTGAAAGGCAGGGCTGGCTTTTAAAATGAAAGCAGTCAACTCAGCACTGCACACTCTAGTGCAGGAAATCTACTGTGGCTCTAAACCCTATTATATACTAGGTGTTTATAAGTAGTTTGAATCCCCCTTACCTTATTATATACTAGGACATTACAGGGGTCTGTGATTACAAATTATAATTATACCTAACCATATACTTTTAATCAGAGCACAGGCCCTGGGTCTGGTTAGCAGAGCCCACAACACAATCAGTGTCAGAAAACCAGCACCTATTAGCCAAAAGGGGGGCACAAAGTGGGGGGACTGCAAACAGGTTCTGATTTCTCACAGTGACATTTACATTTTGTTCACTCAAACTTGTTGATTTGCTTCCTATTTAGGGTAAGCAGACAATGGCTTAATAGGTTAAAAGCTGAATTAGGAGGTTCTGCAGTTGTTTTACTCATTCATGAAGGAGTCGCACTGAGATTGGTTAGCCAGCCAGAGAGTCTGGCTGAGATTGGTGATCCATCACCACAAGGCTACGCTGTCATTGGTTGGTAGCTGAAAGAGTCGCTCTGTGATAGGTTGACCTTTGACAGAGCCGCGCTGGGATAGGTTGTTGTTTGCTAATTTGTTGTGATTATGAGAATGTTTTAAGTGAAAACTATGGGGAATGCCTTGAAAATCCTACAGGTCCTGCTGTACCTGCTACAGAGGATCAGAAAATTCCAGTTGAAGGGATATCTGCATACACAATGATGACAAACTTTGGGTTCCATACTTGTCCATGCATGTCTAAATGACATGACCCTACTGTTTCCAACAAAGACTTCCAATTTCCTTTCCAGGGTACCTTCGACATTAAAAAGCTAGATTTCCTTAGACAAAGTATGAGCATCATGAAGCCTACACCCCGATCTATACAGTTTGAGACATTACATGAATGATTTTAATGGGAACAGACAAAGAAAGAAATAATGTTGAAGCAGGTCAAGGGATCATTTAAACAGTGGTAATAGAAAAAGTGGGATACATAAGAAAAATGCTGGAGGGAGGATATGATCGATGGGTTGAGAGCTAATTTTTCTATAGTGAAAAAATCAAATGATCAAAGCAAAATAAAAGAGGTAGAGAAACCGAGTAATGATTCTGATGAGGAGGATAAATTCTTTAATGACCTTTAGAATTCTAGACCTCCTCCATATACTGCTAGAGCAGCAGGGACAGGTAGTTCTGGTTTGGGCGCTGTCATGAGAGCTATTTGAAATGGCATTATGGAAAGCGCCTACTGCTGTGGTACCAAGTGCACCAACTGAGTACGTAATGCCTAATACCAGTAGTAATGCCCAACCAGTTGCGCCTGTTCAAGTTGATTCACCTGATATAACAGTAGCAAACAAAGAACCTTCTAAAATTATTACCATTGGCTTTTTGAAGATTGAATTTGGTGAAATGCTACACAGAAACAATGATCTATACAAGTTGTTGACCTAAAATGCTAATAAAATGAGCTATTTGCTTAAAGAAGCAGCCATATGTGCAAACATAACATATGAAAAATTAGAGGAGCTGGCTGATTAATGGGAAGTGGACTTTGACAAAATGAAAAATGTGAAACGAAATTCTAAAATGGATTTGAATCATGATGAGATTTAAAAAATTGGCTTGATTACTTTGGGAGCTCATATTGAAGATTTCTATGAAAACACAAGGGCCTGCAGTGATCTGAAGTAAAGCAGAAAAAGGTGGAAGAAAGGGGCACTTTGTTAAAAGAAATTGAAGGAAACCAAAGATAGGGTGAATGGTACAGCAAGTGATTCAGAAGCTGGGACAGGGATGGCTTTGGAATGTCTTTTGAGGAAAGTACATAAATGGAATCTTGTTCATGTGCCATGGGTGAGGGCTGATCATTATGCTTTCACTACAAACATTCCTAAATTGTGAGAAGAAACAGAAAGATGGTACAATGACTTGCATAGGTTGACAAACGTATTGCAAGTGCTTTGGACTGATTTTAATTCATTATTTGAAATTGTGGTCCCTAATGATCAGTGGGCAGAGTGTAAGGCAGCGGTTACCTGGCCAACTGAAGAACCAGCTAGGATTGGTTCTAATAATGCTCCTTAGGAATTGACCAACTAATTCAGAGAAGTGTTTGGGCATTTAAAGAAAACAGTTCCTGAAAAGGAAATAAATTGTGTGAAGATTTTGAGATTATTAGAAGTGTACACCGAATTATGATCCGACCAAAACTACCATTTCTCAATGGGAGCTTGCGCAGCGGGTGGAAACTGCCCAGATCACAAGCTCGCATTGAGGCACGGTTCCTGCTACACAGTGCAGGGATGTTCAATGGCACCATAGGTGCCCCTACAGGCCCAGATGCAGAGAGCCAGGGAGGAGGGGACCCTGCTAGGCGACATGGAAAGGCTGTTGGATCAGATGCAGAATGGTATAAAGTGTAGTCAAGAAAATCTTTATTCGACATAAGCCATAAAAGTCAGTAAAATACACTATATAATACAAAAAATATAGATATTGAAATATAAACATATCAATAAAACACGCAAAATACAGAAGTAAATAAGTGGAAATATGCGTTTTCATTTTCTGCAGGGTCACACGATGACATGGCAGCAAGTTTAATTTTCTAGCAAGGAAAATGCCTTGTGAATTAAGACAGCTAATAGACATGAAGGACTGAAAGCTCTATTAATACAAGGCAGGGACAATTCCTTATTTGCAAAGAAATACTGTAATACTTTTTTTCTGATTGCCTATACCCTTCTAATAAAACTGAGTACAGCATACCATATTTCTATGGTAGGGAGATTCGGTAGTAACACCAAACATTCCTTATAAGTCCTCAATTTAGATTTTCATAAAACAGGCATTAAGGAGGTTTTTCTGGGTTCTGCATAAATTGAACAGAATAAAATAAAATGACAAGTGCTTTGTTTTGTTATCAGGTCACACCAGCATGTAGGTAAATCATATGACCATGCATATTGTAATGGAAATGCAACGTCAAAGTGTACACAGTCATTGAATTATGCCAAGTACTCTTTTCAATCCCTTTGCATGAAGAGAGCCATTATTGCTTCTTGTTTCAATTCCAAAATAAAGTTTTTGTGTGGTGTATTATTTCACAGGGCTTACACACCCTATTACAGGAGGATCCCAAAGATTCAATTTTTATACTACAATAAACTTAAGTTGTTAAAATGTATTTGAACCCTATGAACACTGTGGGAGATATTCTCAAGAACGTGTGATAATTATCGCAAAAAATTAGGTTAACGCAACTTTGCATATCGCAATCTATTCCAACAAAATAACACTGTGTTAACGTTGCATTCTCAACCCGGCAATACCATGCAATAGTCTCACAATAACCCGCCAAATGACCACGATAAAATCAATGCAAGGCCAAAAAAATGCGAAACACGAACACGAATAAAGGTGCGCTGCCCCAAATCGCGATACCAAAATCTGGAATAACCAGTGACAGGCCTGCAATTCCCACGCGTCATGCGGGAAAATGCACTATAAAAGCAACAAAAAAAAGCAAAATAAACTGCGTAGCACCATGGATGCACCCGGACCGAGTGCAGAGGACAACTTGAACCCTACAAGCCCCACGGAGGACCAGCCAGTAACCCCGTGGCCGGGGAAGGGCAAGGAGAAGAGGAAGATGGGGTTCAGTCTGCAGGAAAACCGGATCATCATCATGGAGGTGATAGAACACTACCAACAACTGTTCGTCACCTCCACTGTGTCATTGGCAACACAAACGGAAATAAGACAGTCCATCGTGAACAACGTGAATGTAGTCGGAGTGTCAAGGAGGTCAATGGAGGAGGTCAAGAGGCGCTGGCATGACGTGAATACCCAAACCAAGCAGAAACTCGCTGCCAACCGGAAGGCAGCAACGGCGACCGGAGGTGAGAGTCCTGCGCCACAGGAGGAGCTGGATGAGCTGGAGGAAATGGTGGCTACAGTCATCAGTGTGGAGATGGTGGCAGGAGTTGGGGGTTCGGACACAGCTCGATATGACCTGACCCAACAGCAACAGGGTGAGTAACGACCAGGGACTGGGGGCACAATGGCACACATGCACAATTAAATGCAGCACACTGCACACCCACAATGATTGTGGAACATGTCCCTGATACCCTTGGCATACTGCAGCAGACATAGAAACACCAAGTATGCCCCCGTCCACTATGCGCACAAAGGGGCCCCCCTCCCTATCACCAATCTCACAACCTACCCATGCATATGTGCTGAATCCAGCAAAGCTGCGGCTCTGTGAGCCACACTGACAATGCAAGTGACACTGCATGACCGATAGCATGGCTGCAACCAAAATACATGACATGGTGCATGACACAACACTGATGTTGCCCAGTGTGGATCACATCCTCAAAGCAGCAGGTCACACACACATCTGCGGATAAACTATGCACAAGAGTACAAAAATCGTACAAGAGCACAAATGACCCAAGTCGCCAACATCACAGCACCGTAAAAGCACATAAGTCAAAGGCACACCGCCTCAAAGGGATAAGGGGCTGCCAAATCAGAGCTGCTGGGGCGACTCTCCCACAATGCAGCACACACACATAGCAATCACAGCGCATCAACATTGACGACATTGTGGTACAAAGTGTAACACTTTCACTACAGAACAGAGGACACAACTGGTGCCACCTGTTCGTAGAAACTGGCCAATCACATCTGCCATAGCAGGAAACTGTGAGATGATAATGTTCGAGTACAACCTCACATCCGTGATGTAGTCCAAATGTCCACTGTCTCCCATCAAATATCCAGCTCCTTCAAAACAGTCACACTGTACATTGTCATGCAGTCTGTATGTAAACATGTACAATGCATCAACATACATGGAACACACTGTTAACCTGCATCTAACCTTTACATTGCAGAGGGACAATCAACACCTCCTTCAGAGGAGACCAGACATCTCTTCAGTGATAATGATGAGAAAAGGTACACCCTTGGAAATGACATCAATGCACATGTTTGAGCCTGACCCACATGGCCAATTAGATGGCTGTAAAGGTGTGAACTAGCTGGGGCCTTATTGCTCATAAAAAACAATCTTGCAACCCCCCACGTCGATCCACGTCCATGTATTGAATAGAGCTGTGTGTAAAAATGTCAAATTCGGTAGCAGACCCAAAGTAGTCCCTGCACCACACGTAGCAACAGAACATCTCTTCGCATACCTACTCACACTCAACTGTGTGGACACAGCCTGTTTTGATGGATCACATTGATCCACATGGCAAGAAGTTGGACACCATACTCACATTGCTGAAGACACGTAAGAACACAGGTCTACCAGCAACTATCCCAACCACAATGTCTGGCTCACAGAGGTGGAGCTGTCAATAGGGTCTCACCCCCAAGTGAGATGCGTCAGTTAGTCCCTCCCTTTGTACAGACAATGCTCATTGAGGCACACGATTTGTCATTATAATCAACACACATCACAGTTGAACAATAGTGAAGTTGCCAAGACTTTATTAGCATGTGCGTGTCAGTACGGGCAAGACAAGCGCAACAACCTGCAGAGCAATGCTTCAGACACTAACAGGCAGAATAGGAACATGAGGTGCAAGAAATGGGGAGGCAAAAATAGGACACCAATCATTACGGATGGCAGAGGTCTCATCCCACCTTGCCTTGCTGTTCGAGTCATGTGATGTTTGTCGTATGCCCATTGCCCCTTTTTAGGGGACACGACTCACAGCCCATGGGTTCTGCATAGTGCTGTACCACCGGACTGCGCTGACTGAAAGGTCACATGTAGTACTACATTAGCATACGTGTACTCTCCCTCCAGCAGTATGTCAGATTTAGGAACGTTGCCAAACGATGCCTCACCTTGCACAGGTGTGTGTCAACATGCGTAGGTGCGCGCACATGCATTCTGAGTCCAGGCAAATGCAGACATGTCCACTGTTGTGGTGGGATATGTGACCATTCCTCCGACATGCAACAAGGTGTTGGGATCTGTGCTCTGGGTTACATTCAGCTGTGGCTGCAGGAACGTAGTTACTCGTCCATGAATGCGAGCGCAGCTTCATGGGCAATCAGTTCCAAGAAGACGTCGTTGTTGACTTCAACAGACACGAGGGAGACCCAATTCATTAACTGGTCCAGACAGATGTGCTCTGTCCACGCCGTTTCACCAATCCACAAAATAGACCAATAGGGGAGCGTCTCGATGTGGTCACTGCACACGATGACTTGTGCAATCTCCCATGCCCAACTGCCAGTACATATACCAAATATCAAGGCATCCCATGCACGGGTATCACGGTTACACTCCTGTTCGTACGCCAATAGGGGGCGCACACACAAGTCATAATCCAGTTCAGCTACCGTTGTGTTGGATAGGCAGACATCCATGGGCCACTCAAATGTACATGATCGACAGTGGAACCAGGGGTGGACGAAGGTGATGTACGCAAGACGGAAGCTCAGATGGTAAGTGATGCGCAACATTGCCAGTGGCAGTGCTCCCAACAAATGCAGCATACGTGCACGGTACGGTTCCACGTGACAGGGGTTGTGCATGTGCCCGGGATGTCCCGCCATTGTGTTTCTGTCTCTCGTGGAACCAAAAGACACATAATTAATGGACGGAATGCAGATCAAATCAAAACATTCACCCCCAGTCAAGAGATCTGGGTTAAATCCATCATTGTTTCGCTCATCATGCCACCCCAGTTTAGACCTGGGCATATGTAAATCAGTCTTGACCCTGTACCTCATGGGAACAGTCCAACCTGAACTGCCAAGCCAAGTCCTCACTGGACTGAAAACAAGCATCCTAGGACCGGTTTCGGGGTTTCACCCCTCTTCATCCAGGATTGGTTGATTCCAGTGGCACAGTGGGCCCGATTCACAGAACTAACTTAAGACAAAATCCTAAACTTACTACCATTTTCGTATTCACAGAAGGCACTTACTCAATTTTGGTATTCACAGAAGACACTTACTCACTTCGGTATTCACAGAAGTTAGGAGTCCTAACTTTAGGACTCCTAAATGCCTTCTGTGTATACCGAAAGTCTTATTCACAGAAGGCCTTTAAGAGTCCTAAAGTTAGGAGTCCTAACTTTACTACTACTAAATTGAGAAAAATCCTAATTTTAAGACTTTCGGTATTCACAGAAGGCATTTAGGAGTCCTAAAGTTAGGAGTCCTAACTATACTACTACTAAACTGAGAAAAATCCTAATTTTAAGACTTTCGGTATTCACAGAAGACATTTAGGAGTCCTAAAGTTAAGACTCCTAACTTCTGTGAATAACGAAATGAGTAAGTGCCTTCTGTGAATACCAAAATGAGTAAGTGCCTTCTGTGAATACCAAAATGGTAGTAAGTTTAGGATTTTGTCTAAAGTTAATTCTGTGAATCTGGCCCAGTGAGCCCAGGATGTTGTTTTTGCATTTGTCTCTCGTGGAACTGGCACTCTTCTGACCTGCAGCAGTTATGTGGATGATATGCCACAGCTCAGAACAATGAGTCGTATGTATATGCAACGTTTGGAAGAATGGGTTGTTGTGTATGTAAGTGTTAAGGGCATCCCATGCAGGAGTACCTCAAGCGAGGACTTCTGTGTGTTGGTTGTGGATACGCTGGTCTTTCATTAGCGCTGTGCATGGTGTGGGAGTCGTCATCATCTGCAATGGTATCTCTCTCAGGGGGTTCCAACCGCATGCCAGGCCAAGGTCGGAGGTGCAGATGTCCTTCCGCCTTATGTATTGAAACAAAGGAGCTTTCATCCCTAATGTTAGTCTGACTACTGCTTGCAATCTTGAAGTGTGATGTGGCTTTCACGATGCAATGCAGGCTGGGCCTTAGGCTCATGGTGCACCAATGGTGATACACACACAACAGTTGGCATGTATGAGCCAGAAGCCCGAGCGGCCTTGCGCTCCTTGTACAGTCTCTCTCTCTCCCTCTCTCTCTCTCTCCCTCTCTCTCTCCCTCTACCTCTCTCTCTCCCTCTCTCTCTCCCTCTCTCTCCCTCTTCCTCTCTCTCTCTCTCTCTCCCTCTTTCTCCCTCTCTCTCTCCCTCTCTCTCCCTTTCTCTCCCTCTCTCTCTCTCCCTCTCTATCTCCCTCTCCCTCTCTCTCTCTCTCCCTCTCTCTCTCCCTCTCTCTCTCTCTCTCTCCCTCTCTCTCCCTCTCTCTCGCCCTCTCTCTCTCCCTCTCTCTCTCTTCCTCTCTCGCTCTCTCTCTTTCTCCGACTCCCTATCCTTTGATGAGCGCATGTCCCACCTTCTTATCTTGAATTTTGTCTTCCAGGCTGTGACTTACCGATTGTCCAGTGAATACCCATCATGAATCTTCCAAATAGTGGTTTTGAGTTAAATTTGAGTGAAAAGTTTTGTTTGTAATTTCAATGATGAATGAATGATTCTCCATTTTCTGGCCACACATGAATGTTAATTGTTTTAATTGTGCGACATCAGGTGTATTGTTTAGTTCAGGATTTCGTGAAGTTGACGTACAGTATCTTTCTCCGGGGATTGGGGTGCCCACGGTAGGGGGAGCCTGTGGGTGGTGGTGGGGGGTGTTGTGGCCCTCTTGGGTGTCCGAGCAGCATGATGAGTAGCTCCATGGCATCTGTTGTTCTTCAGTTGTGGCTCTGGGCTGGGCTCCCTTTCATACTGCAGGAAGGAGCAGCTGTTAAATCCCCGCTGCTAATGCGCCGTATTGCATGTTTTGTGATCTGACTGCCGATCTGGCTGGTTGTTGAGAATGTTGCGAAGTGGTGTTGTCGCAGTTTTTTGCACGGTAATGCCTACTCTGCATCTCATTAGCGTTAGTTGCCGGTGTCATCTGTGGTGATGTTTTTTGCGGCTGCTATTGCAGGAAAACTGGTGATTTGGGCTGCGATAAAGTGCCGCTAACTCAGCGATAAGTCCTTGAGACTATGCCCCTGTATGTGTGTGTATTAAGAAATGTCAGTGGAGGGGAAAACATAAAGACAAAATGCTCTGTAAACACCGGAAATTCAGGGAAAAAATAATTAATATTTTTTGGATGCATAAAAAAAAAGTCCTGAAAATCAATGGTTTTTACACATTTGGGAAACACTGGAAACACTGAAAAAGACACCGTAGTAAACATGAAATGAAAACTGAAAACACAAAGCTCTAATGAATTTGGAGGTAAAAGTAGGATTTATCCTCCTTCATCCTTTTTTTTTTCTCATTAACACTGCTCAAACTAATATTCAAAATGGAACTGCTTTTTCTTTCAGTTTTATATCTGAATTTTCATTGTCTCAGATCCTAAAACTTTATACAGTTTTGCACCTCTTTCTCTGCTCTGCCTACATACGAAAGAGCTTCACCTCCCATATCTAAAGCCTCCCCACTCTGTGTGTCCCCCTTGCAATACTTTGTGTGTTCTACATGGCATGGTACTGCTGATCTAGTCTGCTCTATCATAGCCAGGCCCCTTCACTTTTATCGCATGCTGTTGCACTATGTTAGGGTTGCAGCTGAACCTAATGTGGAACTGAAAGGACCTAGCCAGCTAATTCATATGTCTAGCACCTGCTGGGGGTGCTCCACCTCCTCAACGTCTTTGTAATTGGATAACTTTCACATGTAGTCATCCAAATTGCAATGCAGCTCACGCCGTAATCAGTGTGGAACACTTAAGCTCTGAACGTCAGGCACTCTGCTGGGGGTACAAGTGCCAGCGTAGAGTATGGTTTGCTCTCTCTCTCTCCTCAATGGGGAAGACCAAACGCTGGTCCATCCAGAATTATGTAGGATGGCAAAGTGGTAGATGAACCTCATAGAAAACAGCAAAGCCTAGTATGAACTTGGCAAGTGCCTTATGGACACAAGTATGGTCCTATTAGAGGCACTAGGTAGTTTAACAAGTTGGACATCTCAGTATTGAGCTCATTGGGTTGCTTCTTATGGATGTATGACAAAATAATGCAAACATTTACAACGCATTCCTTTACAACGCAGTTTTTACATCGCAACATTCATTACAATGCATGATTTTACATTGCATGCCATCACAATGCATTTTTAGAAATTACATTTACCACGCATTCCATTAAAACGCATACCATTACATTGCATATTACTTTTAGGGCAACAGTAGGGTAAGGGTTGGATAATGTAGAGGTAAAAATTACTATTCCCACTCCAGTGAGTGCAACAGTAGGGTAAGTGTTGGATAGCGTAGGGGTAAAAATTACTATTTACACTCCAGTGAGTGCAACAGTAGGGTAAGTGTTGGATAGGGGAGGGGTAAAAATTACAATTCCCCATTACTTACCTTATATTGCGTTGTAATGGCATGCGTTGTAGTGACATGCGTTGTAATGACATGCAATGTAGTGACATGCAATGTAATGGCTGCGTTGTAATGGCATGCGATGTAAAGGATATTGCATTGTAATGGCTGCATTGTAAAGGTAGTGCGATGTAATGACTGTGTTCTAAAGGTTGTTTACCCTTCTTATAGCTTTCATAGTTCACTCCTAACTATATGCAGTTTATCTATTACCATGTTAATCATTAAAAACAGCCATCCCCTGCTGTATCACCATGGTATTAGGGAAAAGATATGACTAAATGTTTCCTCATCTAGAAAGTTCCTAGGTTTAGTCGTACAAATTAGACTTTGAGAGACAAAAGGGGTGTGGGTAAGGAAGGAGGTCAACTGGGGAGAGAGAGAGCACTGAATGCTTCCCCCTTACTACAGTATGGGGTTGAAGCAAAGGTTAGGCATTCCTGTTTTCCCATACCCTTGAAATCAAAGTTCTGGAATACAAGACCATTTCTAATTGGGGGAATGGTATCCCTCTGAGGCACAAAGTTTCCTCGTAATTTAAACCAATAGATCATAGAAATTTCAAGTAAATTGTAAGGACACCAATTCAGTTGCAACATGATTATTCATATATTTAAGGCTAAAATGTATGAAGCAAATATATGTAACACAGAAGGTGTTCCAAATTGTGACAATGCATTTATTTTATGCTAACCATAACGTTTGAAATTTTAGAAGCATTTCCTACATTTTTGATGTTCATATAAAAATGTATGTAAAATGACTAATCCTATTTTTAAAGTTGAGAAAACCTAGAAATATTTCATCTGATGACAAGTTTTATTAACCATGATACTACAATAATATTTGTTTTTAACAATGCCTTCGCACAAGTATTGTTTGGACTCAGTTTATTATTAAAATAAAAGCAAAGAATAGGAATTTAATTGATACACCATTTAGATAAAAGTAGTTATGTGCACTTTCTGAGTAATGTACTGTATATTTTCCATTCTTTTGTTTGCTGTTTTATAATCTTTGATTTCAGTTCTATAATAGAAATGCATGCATGACACCTACCCTCTCTCACTGAGAGAGGGAAGTAATGCCTCTTTGGAAAAGATTTCAAATAATGCTGGGACTGCATAAGACAAATCCAACACTAATATGTAATTTTAGCATCCCACCTGTGTTGTTATTGAATTGCAATTGCTCATATGGTTGGTTAATCACCACATGACTTATTGGATATTGCCAAGGAATGTTCTACGGTATGTCTTCTGAGTGAATGTTTAATTAACTCATGCATGAATATGGTGCTGCATTATAAGCATATACAATTTACAAGCCAGCATACAGTCACGTTTTAATTCTTTTAAGAACATAGATGCAATGATTAAGCATCATCTTTCTCCTTTAATGACACGTAGTAACCAGGAAGAAAACTTTATGTGATTGATAACATTTAAATGTTCAGAGCTCCATTTCATCTGAGTCCTAGAAACAGAAAACATCATTGGCCCTTTCCATTCAGATAATCCCACAGAAGAAGCAGCACTTCTTCTTTCTTCATTTGAAGTAGCCATCCCTCACATCATCCACTATGTCCTTATTCTAATCTGTTCCTCTCTGAAAATATTATATAAAACTTCTATACATAAGCCGCAAATAAGTTATAGCATCACAGTGCAAGGACTAATCAGCAGAAGTTTATTCTCCTATGACCCAATACCATTTCTAAGAATATTACCCTAACTCTTACCTATTAGCTTCTATAGGAAATAGAATTAAAAAAACCTTGGAAATTCAATATAAAAATCGAAGATTACACTGACGTTATAGTTAAGTTCAGATTTCACTCGTACAAAACCATAGAAATGTTGCAATTGGAGTTAACTGAGCTAACTTTAACTTACACCCCCCGCAATGCACTGCTTATGACCTTGTACATTACTTCACTCATGACATAGTCAGTGACATCACTGATGACATCATCCAATGATTGTGAGTATTTTCTAAAGATGATGAGGGTTAAACATATATACTAAGGTACTACAAAAGTTAAATTAATATGCTTTGTGTACTACTGTGTGATACTATTTCTAAGACATATTATGTGAGGGGCTATGTGACTGTGTGTATGAGTGTGTGAGTGGGTATGTGAGTAGCTGTATGGGTGTGTGAGTGGTTATGTGGGAGACTAAATGGGTGTGCAGGTAGCTGTATGGGTGAATAGGTGGGTGTTTGAATAGCTGTATGGCTGAGTGAGTGGCTGGGTGACTAGCTGTATTAGTGAGTGAGTGGCTATGTAAGTGACTGTATAGGTAGGAAGGTGGGTATACGAGTGGCTGTGCGGGTATCTGAGTGGCTGTGTGGGTGGCTGAGTGGCTGTTTGAGCGGATGTATAGTTAACTGAGTGGGTGTGTAAGTGGCAGTATTGGAGAGTGTTGGTCTGTGTGAGTAGCTGTATGGGTGAGTGAGTGGGTGTTCGGCTAACTGTCTGGGTGTGGCTGTATTGGAGAGTGATGGTATGAGTGGCTGTATGGGTTACTGAGTAGATGGGTGACAGCTTGTATGGATGTGTGAATGGGTATGTAAGTGGTTGTGTGAATATTTAAGTGGGTGCATGAGTGGTTGTATGGGTGAGTGGGTGGCTCTGTTGAGAGACTGTATGGGTGAGTGAATGGTAGTGTGACTAGCTGTATGGGTGAGTAAGTGGTTGCATGATTGACTGTATGGGTAAGGGAGTGACTGTCGCACATGTGAATATATGCAAAAGGTTTACGTAGAATGTTATTGTGCAGAAAGAGGGTAATATAAGAAAATGTGCAGCGCTGATACATGGGCCTACCTCCGGCACATAACAGGTTGTGTGGGTGTGTGGGTGGATGTGTGAGTAGTTCTGTGGATGATGTTATCCGTGATGTCATCAGTGATGTCATCAGTGATGTCACTGACCATGCGATGAGTGATATATTATGTGAGGTCATAAGCATTGCAGGGGAGTAAGTTATAGTTATCTCAGGTTCTAAAACTGCTAAATCTGAGCCTAAACCTTTTTTTTCAGTGAATTTCTACATTTAAAAGAAAGTTATTTCCTAACTATAAAATCCCCGTAACCTTAGCTTTATCTGTGAAATTCAATGGTTTTGTAATGATATTTCCCAACTATAACATCCTTGTTTTTTGGATGCATTAGTGTGTAAGTGGGTGTGTGAGAGGCGGTGTGGGTTTGTGAGTAGGTGTGTGAATAGCTGTGTTGGTCTGTGAGTGGCTTTGTAAGTCTGTGAGTGGGTGTGTGAGTGCCTGTGTGGGCATGTATGGGGTGTGTGAGTGGCTGTATTAATATGTGAGTGGGTGTGTGAGTGCTTCACTGGGTGAATGAGAGAGTTTTGTAAGTGTCAGTATGTGTGTTACTGGGTGTATGATTTACTGTGTTGGTCTCAGAGTGGGGTATGAGTGGTTTCTGGTTCAGTGAGTGGACACTTGGTGATGCTGTAATCAAACCACAGAATAATCGCAGACTGCTCATGGCTGCCTTACACACTACATGGGGGCATCGTGGAGTTTCATGTGTACTGGGGCAACATGTGAGAAATGTGCGTTAGCATTACAGTACACACTAGATATGTGGACAGAAAACTAAAATTCAAAGTTTGATTTCAATTTGGAATCAGTGAATCCCATCATGGAGCTCCTTGCCACTTGCAGCCACAAATCAAGCATCATACAAGATAGAGAAGGTCTTGTGGCCCTGTGCCACGTGCCATAGAAGTCTCCTTCAACCAACCACACGCTGGGACTCATAAGCAGTATCTATCTAGGTAAAACCAAAACTCTAAGTCTCTGAATGCAGAGGGGCTGTCCACAGATCTGACTATCAGCACAACGTCTAACTAGCCCAGGTCCTAAGCGGGACTTTTTGCTACCTCAGATCTATTCGTCCTGACACCTGATGGCCTATTTTTACAGCAATGAATAGATGGCTCATGAGTTCATGCTTGCCACCAACGCTGTCTTCTGGAGTTTAAATACCTGCAAATTCAAATAGCAATCAATGTGTCCAAGGCTTATTTGAGCAGTATTAAACTGTTTAATGAAACAGCTATTATTTACAGTGCTTAGAAACATAAGTGAGGCACTATACAAAAACACATAGTTATTATGCAGTGTGAATTCAGACATACATGCACCTGGCACACATTCCACGTGCACAAAGGGCCACCACATGAGGTTGAAGGTGCAATAGATGACAAAGACACAGTTGGCATGCCTTCTCTCTACACCACTTTGGCAATGTAATAAAACAATGCGGGATTGATTAGAAACACTGGAGCATTTCTTAGACTAAGTTATTCTCATACAGTCCGTGAGTTCAGTCAAGGAGATGCACAAGAGCAAAGGCGAGACACTAGCGTTGGCCGAAGCCATGTTCAGATAGGATCTACAGTGGCTCAGCACCTGGGATTAGCAACTAACCTCTGCTCAGTCAGGCACACTGTCCCTAAAGTAGCCCTCATGTACAGACACCACAAGCTTCCCATGTCTGCACTAGTCAAGAAGTCAAAGAGGGGGTACCTGATGAAGTGTATCACCTGGTACCTGCTCACATTTCGACTTTGTGGTAAGGAAGAACAGCCACTATGACCAGCATCCAGACAACTATATTCCATTTTGGCTTGTTTGCCCTCACAAGGGCTGCTTCTGGGGCTATTTTTGGGAGACAATGTGCCCCTGTGAACTGTCTGAAGAGGGCCGGGCCAAGGAGATACAGGCTTAGGAGCATGGGAGTGCCTCAAATGCCACAATTCATATCAAAGACAAACAATGATATGTAAAAAAAAGTCAGACAGCAAAAACAGCACAATCAGGATTACAAATTTGTCGTGAGATTACATACTTTAAAGAAATCACAGTTAAAAACTGCAGTGTGTAACTGGAGATAGGCTGCAAGCAGAAGAACCCAGGTTCATTTTTTTAAGTGGCTGTACTTCTGGCTTTTTCCAGTTTTTGAAATATCGTGTAGCACATTATTTTGGTTTATATATAGACAAGTACTTGTTGGGCTGTCTAAAGACTGCGACTGCTTTTATTCTTACTGTACTGGGATTTACTCTCCTTTGGCAGAATGGGGAAAAGGAAGTCTTCCACTAGCGAGGGAACTGCGAAAGCTGATGGGCCTCGTTCAAAATGTAGTAGAACAAAAGTTACCCATAGATCGGCAGCTAACAACTGTGTGCTAGACTGCATCAATGATCTTCTGGAGGAGTGCCAGTGTGTTTTAGCTACAGATCCTAACTCACCCCGTAGATAATCCACACTCCCCAGTTGAGACTGTCCCTTCCATCAGCATAGAACATAAGCCCGCTGCACAAATTCCCTCTATTTTCACCAAACGTGTTACTTGGAGCACAAAGAACAAGCCTCCCAGTTCTAGTAAGGTAATGAGGTCTGTAGTGAACCCCCATGATGATGAGCCAGGAATTCATGGTTCTTCTTAACTGATGATAGAAGTCTGACAGTTGAGGTGAGTGGTGACACTGGTAAAATTGATAGCTTGAATATCTTGTCCAGCATCCTTCTGACTAATAGGTTCTGTTCTTTACTAGATCTAGTTGATAACAATCTAGAGAGGGAGATTGAGGTAGAGATGGTGACATACCCGCTTAGTCCAGGTTTTGTATGTGAGGAGCAAGAGGAGTGTGACTAAGCTAGGAGAGATCTCTTTGGGGATGGACATGATTGGGATTATCAATGACCTAAGGGCAGAAGGTAATTCACTCAAGTCATTAATTTCAGACCTTGCAGATCAGGTCAAACAACTCTTGGGTAGAGATCTACCTAAAGTATGTGCTCCAGACCATTCAAGGGTTCCTGTAACATTCCCTCTTTTGAGCCAGACAAATGTTGCCTCTCGATATCCCAAGCCTAACATCATTCCACGGATGTCCATTCCTACATGGCCACCTATAAAATCACCGTTCTTAAAGATTCAGGAGCCAGGGGGTAGAGAAGCGGGTAGAGAAGCGGGTAGAAATGACATATCTAAAGACAACAACAAGCGATATGTGAGTGACACACTTGCATTGTCCAACTGCCTGTCAAAGAGTGTCTTCCTGATTAATGTGCCTAAAATGCCATCACACATGAAATATAAAGACCACAATTCCTTAATCAATAAATCGATCCATTGGATCAGAAAGGTTAGGGTCTGTATTTCGGTCATCCGTGATGACCTATTATGGGCCAAAAGGCTGAGTGACCATTCTACTCAATTGGATGCCATTGAGTTAGATCTAAGAGAGGTGAACCTGGTGCATAACTTAATGGCACTGGAAGTGAGAGCATGTTCACCTACACCAACAGGTTTACAGATGAAATATAACCTAAATAGTATGTCCGAGGCACAACCTCAAAAGTGCCTTGTCACACAGTCAGGGCTGGATTCAGTTTTAGACAAGGTGGACTGACTGGTACCACCGGACTCTCCGACTGGCACTACACTATATTGCAAAAAACTGGGTTTACCGAAAGTTGAATCATATTCCCTTGACCCCACAATGAAAATACATGAAGTCCAAGTAACTGGGGGTGATTTAGGGGCAGACTGACTCCTTGATAATATACACATGTCTAATGTATCAAGCCAGCATCCTGTACTACAGTTGACATCAAGGTATATTGCAGGGCAAAAAAGGAAGCTGAATGATTCTGAATGGAAGGAATATATTGATTATAGTAAAGTCTGCTTGCTACAAGAAACTGGGGCCCTGGAAACCCCACACAAGCTTGGGTATAAAACATATAGTATAAATGCCATCCCCTCACTAAGAGGCAGACAGTCGGGTGGGTTAGTTATATGGGTAAATATCATACTTACTGTTGATATAACCCAGTTGGACTTTGCATCACAGGATATAATTGGGATAAAGATCTCTACAAGCGATAAAACTGAAATATATATAGTAAATATCTATAATAGGCCAAGCCCAATGAGTATGGAATCCCCAGTACTAGAGCTAATAGATGAGTACTTAAGCACAATAGATCGGAGGGCTATAGTAATTGTGGGGGGAGATTTCACTTGCAAGTATGAACCAGTAGTGGGTCTAGAAAATATTTTTGAAGAGGACAACTTACTCGACTAGTCGTAGGACATGGACTTAGGGCATGTAATGGTCGATTACAGTCCAATAGACCAAGTGCTGCTACATTTAGCAGGGGGAGTTATAAGCGCATTATCTATTACATACTGGTTTCTAATAACTTCTGGTCTAATGTCCACGATTTAAAGATCAAAATTAAAGATGACAGTGACCACTATCCTCTGTGTCTTACAATAGCAGGCACTTCTTTCTATCGTACTATCTGCAAAGACAATGATAATATTCCATTTCCAATTGAACCTTTAGTTACCAATAATCGTAGAGCTTTGAAATGGCCTTCTATAGTAGGTAAAGACGAGGTTATGACAAATATTTATAACACCTTCTCAGATGTCATCTCCCCGTACATTGACTTGCCTGCTGCAGAGATCCCAATATTACAGATCCACCACACAATTGTAGATAAACTAAGACAAATCTTGAGTAGGACGCCCAGGGTGAAGTGGGGGGGAATAGCTGCTAACAATCCAATAAACAAATGGTATAATAGCGAGTGCCGTAAAGCCAAGGGTGAGCTTATTACTACAGCCAAAACTAATAATCTTAAGACACTAAGAGACAAAATGTTAAAATTTAAAAAAATATTTACACAAACCAAGAAAGATTGGGATGATAGTGTCCGGACGGGACTGATAATTGCAGCAAAAAACAAAGATCATGCAAGCTTCTGGAGTTTGAGGTCGACCATTTTTCCAAAATGTATTCAGGGACTACAATGGATACATTAAACACCCAGCAAGGTAATGCTACAAACTCTGCAATAACAACACTGTTCTTTAGCTTGGAGGATACGCTAGCAGCAATCGACTCAATAAAGCCCAGGAAAGTCCCAGGTCTTGATAAATTACCAGGCGACCTGCTAAATCACTATAAAGCTGTATGGGGGCAATACGTCAACTGTCTTTGGAATGCTGTGGCGGCCGGTGCCCCAATACCTGAGTCTTGGCAAGGGGCCGAAATGATCACTATTTTTTAAACAAGAGACCGCCAAGACCCTGCTAATTACCAGCTAGTAAGTATAATTGATGTTCTTCAAAAGACATATGCTAGGCAGATTTTATCAAAATGACATGATTGGATTGAGGAGAACCACATTTTATCACAATACCAAGCTGGGTTCAGAGCCAAGACCAGTACCATTGATCAGGTTTTTAGATTTGTTTGTATGAGCTGGAAATATACAATTTAAATAAAAAGGCCAACTGTATATAGCTTTTATAGATCTGAAAGCTGCCATTGACCTCATCCCTAGAGATTTGCTCTGGAAATCCTTAAAAAGCCGAAGTGTGCCAGAGGATCTTCTACTGCAAATAATGAGATTGCATGAAGATAATTATGCAAAGGTTAGGTGAGGTCCAAAGGATGAGCTCACTGAAACAATCCCCGTAAGGAGAGGTATAAGGCAGGGCTGTGTACTGGCACCAACCCTATTTTCACTATATGTAAATGATACTCCGAATTACCTTCTGGGATGTACACATGATTCACCAAAGTTAGGTGGGGTGCCAGTAACCGCTCTTTTATTTGCGGACGACACTATTCTAGTATCACAGACTCCGAAGGACCTTCTAGGTCTATTAGCATCTTTCAGTGTCTATTGTGATTCCAAGGGCCTAGAAATTAACTCTAGCAAAACAAAATATATGGCAGTTAATCCACATAGATTATTCAAGAATAATATAACTGTCCAAAAACAGAAGCTAGAATATGTTACGAATTTTAATTATCTAGGCATAACACTAGACACTAAAACGACTTGGTACCCACACTTGGAAAAAAACAAAACTAACCTGAGCCAAAACTCTTTACCAATAATTTAAAAACATGGGAATAGTACCACAAAAAGGCAGTGTCGCCCGCACTTGAAGTGTATACTTTTGTGAGGCAAAATAATACGTTTTTTAGATTGCTGCTACATCTTCCTGTATGAACACCTATTATTTCCATTGTTTTGGACCTGAACATAAAACAAATTGACCATCAGGCCATATTGAGAACTTTGCTGTTTTGGGTACGAGTATGGACAACAGTAGAACTAGCTAGTTACAAAGAAGGGCTAGAGGAGATCCTAGGGTTCAACAGAAGCAACACTCTTCAGTGGGTTAGGCATGTGCATACATGGTTTGGTAAACTTGGGCTAAGGCTCTTTTGGGAAACTCCTTCTCTATTGACAGCTACAGCCAAAAAGACATTGAAAACTACTTCTTGGGCGTTTATACAGAACAGTGCTTGTCATAACCCAGACATAGGCAGATTAACTTCTCAGTTCTTGCTTACAAAATCAATCCCAATTTTAGAACAATATCTATATGAAGTACAGCCCCAGTTGGCCAAAACACTTTATATGAAATTTTGCTATGGCATACTGCAAATCAATTAAAACACAGCGAAATGGGGGCAAAGGACTGGTGTGACTAATAATGAGGACTGTCGTGTCTTATGCCAACCCAACTCACAAGAAAATGAAATACATATATTATTATTTGCTCCGCATATGCCATGCCAAGTCAAACATGGATTAAACCCATCTGTCAAAACCTGGGAAATAGGTCTTGTTCTGAAGCATTTAGAATACTAACTACCGACACCATACAGAAAATCCTTTTTAGTGTCAGTAGATATTTATTCGCTGTAGGTATATTAAGAGAGAAAAGAGGCCTAGTAAAAAAAAAAAGCAATGTGTAGCTGTAATTTCTAATATGCACTTTTCATTTTTCAGCACTTGCACTATGAAATTGCAAAGAGGTCTGAATGAATAAATGGCTGTGCTTGTCTCTAGTTCTAGTTTGCTTACATGCACTTTCAAAGCACACGCACTTTGGTTGCTGTCTTGACTCTAAAACACTTTTTTCTTAATGTATGCTTTGATATTGTGTTTAGTTTCTCCAACCTGGAATTAATTCTCCTCAGGTTTTAACTATATAGGATTAGAAGCTTAGCATTCTTATTGCATTCTTAAATCGTTTGCCGGTGTCATTTTTAATACTCTTAAATCTTTTAGCATTTGCACTTGTCTAAGGTGCCATTAAAGGAATGTTGCGTATTTTAAACTGTGTTTTATCAACAAATATGTATAAATTGTATACTATGTATCTTTTATGGTTTTAGAAATCGAAATAAAGATTAAATGAATGAAAACTTGGTTGTCCAAGACGATCTTGACTTAGAGGTCATGAACTTGGCTGCTTTGTGAACTGCCTTTAGCTAACTCAGCAGCAATTGCTTCCTACTGTTAAATCTCATCATTTAACATTTTCCTGTAGTTGGGAAAGACCGAACACTCAATGGTATTTTTCACTGCATTGAAAGAATCTTTGGAATCTTTGTAGCAGTGAAAGTGTCTGAGTAACTCCGAGTCAGAACGCCAAGGCTTGAACAGTTGCAGAAGTGCCAAATAGAGAAATACTCTTTTATCAGAAGTTTGGCAATTAAGTTGTCTGTGGTTTATTAATCTTCCTTTTGTATGTCAAACCAAACAACAGTTGCAACCAACTACTGCATATTTCTATGTTATCTGTTGCATTGTTTCTATGCCTAATGTGTTGAAGTATCTCATAGAGGCACACACTTTCAGGGTGTACACTCCTTCTTGGATAGTAAGTATTCAACTTATTTGTTTTCACAATATGCATACTTTCTGGGTCAAACTGTGCTAGGTACTGAATTTCCCGGAAAGACTTCAAGACTCTGTTCCATGTGCTTTCAAAGCCTAGACTTACCCAAACAATTCCACTTGATGTGGAGTACAAACTGGCTGAGCTCAACCAATCACAGCATTCATAGGAGCCTGTCTCTCCATGGGAAAACATTTTGAAGTTGAAGCT
Organism: Triturus cristatus; assembly: GCF_964204655.1. Taxonomy (NCBI): domain Eukaryota; kingdom Metazoa; phylum Chordata; class Amphibia; order Caudata; family Salamandridae; genus Triturus; species Triturus cristatus. The sequence goes on from NC_140582.1 coordinate 722,966,282, forward strand.
GTAAAATTTCTTGGTTAGTCTTTCTTGCAGAAATCTCCTTCCTCATCTCTTTCATCTCTGTCTTCTCTGATTTTGTAATCTACAAAGTCACATAAAGAGCACAAGAAATGGAGCTGTCTGCAATAAACTGTATATACATATTTGCATTTCACATTTTCAGAATCACAGGATTATAGTCATTAATATTCTTGGAGGCCTCAGTTCTTCTTAGGGTATATGTGCTTTTTGGTGATTTTCGTGTCAGTGTATCTGACTGCAGATAAAAAGCTGTTAACTCTTTCTTCTGTATTTTCGGTGCAGTACTTGCACATGCATGTTTTTGAAAGCTCAGAACTAGTTGTTTCAGGAATATTTTTTCATCTTTGTATTTTCGGATGGTGCATGTCACATACTATTCTATGAAAGGGAGTACAGCATCATCACTTTCTGCTCCAAATGTTTGTGCATCTTTTATCTATAACAACATGTCAATAAAATGAGGACCTCTAGCTTGATACTCTTCACGCCAAAAGAAATCAGTAACTTGACCAAGAGAAGCATTTCTTTATCTACAAATGGAAGATAGCATGGTTTGATCCCTGTTTTTAAAATATCTACAAACATTAGCAGGATCCAAAGAACAAAGTTCTCCTGCTGTCTTCACATTGATGTTTTTAATGTTTGAGTTTGCTTGTCTCAACAATTCAAGTAAGTCATCCGACGTGTAACCAAGTAGGTGCACCTATGTTTCTCAACAAACAGTTAAATTCTCCATGACACCTGTACCAATTCTCGTTGGACCAACGTTGGCATTCCATCAAATTCATCAAATTGTATTCTAACTTTTCATCCTTTCCCTGAATTTAGTCAATGAATTCCTTTGCAGAGAGATTTTGTAGATGAACTCTTGTATTAAGTATTTGGTTTACAGCATGTGATTGTCTAGAAAAGTCACTCTCAGATAATAAATGGAATATGCAGGTGAACTCTAGGGTCCTCTGAATATAGTCTAGTTGACCCGCACTCAGCTGCTGGATTTTATGGGGCGGTCATTATACCGGCCAACTACACCAGTGGGAAAATGGTGTGGAAAACAGTGAGCCTCTAAACTTTTTTCTCACACACTCAATGGCGTTCCTTTTTCTTGTTCAATTTCAAAGAGATCAATACCATTTCCAATAACCTCTTTGAAATGGAGTGTGTGGATACTATAGTGTCCATATATTTCTTCTGTTTTGGATCTTTCCTCCTTTTAAATCTGCCCATTTGATGGTAACATTAATGGATCCATAGAACTTACATCTCCAAAAATATCAACAATACTATAATAAATATTTATTGTCTTTCCGGTATAATGTACCTATTTTTACTTTTTTAACATTGACTAGCTCTTGCCAGATTTTTACTATTTGTGGTAGGCACACCATTTACAAGAACGATAAGGGGTTCATCAATGTCTCTCTACTCCTACAGTTTCAATATTCCATTTAAAATCTAAAGGTGAGTAGATAACTCTTCCTTTAAGGCCTTTTCTGTAGCTCTGTCAGTGGTAAATTTCCTGTCCTTGGTTCCAAACAAACTATTGTTTGAAAAGGGTGTATACATTGCATAAGAATTCATTTATAAACATCCAATTCTTGAAGTTCTGCTGGAATTGATATAAATTCTGACTTTTTTATGTATAGCTCTGGCTGGCGTTTTGCTATCATCCAACTTATCGTAGCAATGCTTAAATATAATTTATGGTGTTGGCAAATCAACGCATTCCTCTAAAAATAAATATACAGCAAATTCTTGCCACTTATCTCTGTTTTCCTGTTTAGTTTTTGAGAATACAACTACATTGTGAGTTTGGCTTTTGTAGTGAGTGTGTCGACAAATACAAACACAGTTTAGTTTTTCTGAAGATACTGTGGTACATTTTGCAATCTCTTGTGTTATCAGTAGTAATACCTGTGTCTTATTCCTCTATACTTCCAGTAACCAACTCCTCATTTTTCCTAAACTACTCTTCAGGGCCATAGAAGTGAAAATTGACATCTTCACAAACCTTTTCTACCTCTGCTAATGTAAAATGAAATAGAGCTCTTTTCATCTCTCCTAAACATAAGGCAGGAGTTTTCACATAGTAAAGTCTCCTAACTAAATTTTGCATTTTAGAGTGATGAACAACTCACATTCTGAAGTGATGAAAGGTGCTTCTGCACACTTTCTTTGAAAGACATTCCTATGAATGTCCTTGTAAATTAGTAGACATCCTCACCTTGCACTGATCTAATCCTTGTACAATTCCAATTTCCTGCTTCACACTTTTGGATGGAAATTCATGTAGGAAAATTCTCAATATATCTATTGTTGCCTGATGAACACAGCAAATGCTTCTCTGGTTCCATTTAGATACAAGGGCCTACATGTGTACCTTGTACTCTCTACCTATCACTTCCTCACATTTCATCTCCTCTTTTGCAATCGGTGTTCCATCATTTACCTCATACCAATGACTAGTTGCATCAACTGCATGCACTAAAGTGTTCGCTCTTAAGTAGCTTTTTTATTTTTAAAAAAAAGCCTCCATACTAGAGGTGTACTTCCATTCACCTTTAAAAATCTTGCAAAAATGAGTTTTATTAATAAGCCTTTTTTAGGGTTTTCTTCTACATACCCAATACTGTTTTGTCTAATGTCCTCATTCTGTCTGATATCAAGTTAAATAGTTTCCTCTTCACAGCAAATGCTTTGCAACTACACTCTAAATATGTTACTTTTGCTTAAGTGTAGCAATTCTCCTCTTATATTTCTTCATCCTTTGTAGCAAATTCTGTATTACATTTTAGCTCATAACTCCTTAAACTGTTTCTGTTTCCATGTCAAACTGCCTGTTGTGTTATCAAATTTCTTACTTTTAAAAACATGCAGTCCTTGCGGTTTGTCGGTTGATTTCAATGTTTGGCTTATACTTAACATTTTCTCCTCATTCTGCATGTTAAGACATATTTTTTTCAGAAACTCCTCAGTACTCTTACTAGCTACTCTTTTGTTTTCTCTGCACATTCTCCGTCTTATTTCCTTTTTCACTCTCAGTTTTAAGTAGGTAGCACTGTTTCCTCTGTGTCTTTCTTCTTTGCCTCATGTCGGCAATGTAATTCTTCTTCTTTAAATACAAGTAGATATCTGGAAGGCAAACATGCAATACATTCACCTCTACAGAGCATAGTATTAAGTTAGGTACTAAAAGCAAGGACCTAAGTACATCAGTGGTCATTCCAGTGTCTAAAAGGTTTTATAAGTCTCTCAGTATAAATCTATAAATGTATATATTAGTTTGTGTATAGATAGCAGACTCAGTGTTCCAGTTCTTTGAAATATATTATGCGATTATATTACTAATTCACTGAGTAACTGGTATATTATTAACTCTATGGGTTGTAAATAATTACACAACTGATTATTTGAATTGCATATTTGCTCTGTGTCTTACAGTGGGGACATATACGTGTCTTTGGAGCTACCTTTCTTACTAATAGGTATTAGTGTTAGGCTGAGTCTGTCAGTGTATATATATCAGTGTGTGCATGGGTGTGTTAGTGCATACATTAGTGTTTGGCTGGGTCTATTACTGTGTGTCACAGTGTATACATGGGTTTCTAGTTAGCTGTATTATTGTTTAGCTATATGTGCTGGTAGCTTTACTATTCTCTACCTGGGTGTGTACTCCCTGCATCAGTGTGCGCTTGAGTGTGCATTAGTGCATGACCAGCTGTGTCAGTGCGCCAATTGGTATGTGCATCTGTGTGTCTCACTGTCTGTCTTGGCTGTGTCAGTAGCTTTATTAGTGAGTGCATGGGTGTCTCAGTGCCTCCATTGCTATGTGCCTGTGCGTCTGAGTGTGTTACTGTATGCATGAGTGCATTTGAGTGTGCCAGTCTATGCTTCAGTATGTCTGGGTGTGTTAGTGTATGTGTCAGTGTCTGTATGGGTATGTCAGGGTATGCTTCAGTATGTGCCTGGTTGTGTCAGTGTATGCATCAGTGTCTGCCTGGATGTGACAGTGTATGCATGTATGTTTGCTTGAGTGTGTCACTCTATGCATGAGTGTGCACCTGGGACTGTTAGTGTATGCATAGGTATGTGTCTATGTATGTTAGTATGTATCAGTGAGTGCCTAGGAGTGTCAGTGTAGGCATCAGTGTGTGACAGGGTGTTTCAATATATGCATCAGTGTATAGCTGGGTGTGGCAGTCTATACATGACCGAATGCCTGGATGTGTTATTGCATACATTAGTGGTTGAGTGTTGTGTCAGTGTCTACATTGGGAATACCAAGGTGTTAATACTCTTTGCAATTTTGTAATCCTCCTTTGGTGATTACTGAACCTTTCTTTATTTTCCTCACATGCCCTCTATTTATATTCCCTTTTACATTTTGTAAACATCCTACTCACTTTCATCCACCTTATATACACTCATGCCTTTTCTATCAAATTTGTATTTATACTATAGCTTAATTTACATACCTGTTAAATGTGATTGCTGGTCTGTATTTTTGTTTCTGAAGATCAGTTAGAATTTCCTCCTAAAGAAAGTGTGCAAAAGCCAAGCACAAGAATGGTACACCACTCTCATGCAGGGGTACCAGTAATGACAACTTTGCTTTCAAGGTTACTCACTCAGTAAAACAAATCACAACATCCATTTCATTATTAAATTATGGTATAACACTTCTGAAGGGTCAGCATTGAACCTTTTCTAACACTCCTCTAAAGAAAGGCCAATTTCCTAGCGGTGTTGGGATGATTTGTGGATCTGTAAGTTCATGGTGGCCCCTCGGATCCACGTGGGACACCAAATTCATTTTTAGAATCTGTTCATAAACAATGTCATTTATACTCCACTTTGTGTAAATAACTAGATTTGTACCCAAACACTCCTTATTCACTATTTCTCCTATTAAAACTCTTCCTTCACATTCACATTATGATCTTCTTTGTTCCCTGCCCCTATGCTCCTTTAGCTCTGTTACAATGGTGACCAATGTTGAACCATTCCCTGCTAGCAGTAAGTCACATGTTCAAAACACTTTCTGAGAGCAGCATGCTAACTCCAAAACCAAGTGCAGTAGGTTTGGTTGAGTGCTTGCAATTAGAACCATATCACCAACACCATTACTTTTTGGTAATTGATGCAAAGCCAATTATAGATCTGCTTACTTTTATTCCAACATCACTACCTTGTTTTATCCACTTGCATATGTATATCATCAAATTAATTTGAACTTTTAAATTTCACTTGGTAAGTTCCTTTTTAACTGCCTCTTTTACAAATCTGTCTCATTCAGCTGCAGCCTTCTCCTGAGTGCTACTAGTCCTTGCCTTCATAATGGTTGGAGTGTGGATTGTGGGGCATAACTTTATGAATTGGGCTAGAGAGTATGCTAGGAATTGTGGCATTGACAGGACAGGGACCTGGGTTTGCCTATTGTGGACATTACGTGGGTTGGCTAAACAGGGTTAAAGTAGCATCCATTGCTGCTATTGGTTGAAAGCATTATGGATTGCCAACATCCAGACCTCATGATTGTGCACTGTGGTGGCAAAGACCACATGGGCACACTTACTGAAGTAGGACTGGAAATTCTAATGAAGGATACCTTTGCTCAATTAATGACACATTTCCCTTACACTGCCTTGGTGTTCTCCAACATTTGACATGGATGGTGTCTAGAGAAGTGATGGAGTTCATTTCACATAGATGGGCAACATAGTGTTCCTCAACAGCTTGAAAGACTACATCCTGTTTTATGAGTAGTTATCATATCCACACAATAAACACAATGGCTCTTATCAGAGCCACCCTATTTCCCAAACATTAGTTCATTTTCTTTTTAAATACATCTTGGGCCTGCAAACCAAAAGCATTCACTCAATTCAAAACAGTACATTTGGGATTCTCTTGTGTGGGTTTGTGAGTCAGTGTATAACTGCCTGTATAGAATATGTGAGTGGAAGTGTGTGAATGCCTGTGTGGGTCTGTGAGTGGATGTGTCAGTATCTGAGTGAATTACAGAGTATCTGTCAGTGGGTGTGAGAGTATCTATATGGGTGTGTGAATGGGTGTGCGAGTGTGTCTGTGTGTGTCAGAGTAGGTGTGACAGTGTTTCTGTGTGCCTGCAACTGGGTTTTTAATGTTCTGTTGGTGTGTGTGAGTGGGTGTGAGAGTGTTTGTCTCATTAGGTGTTAGAGTGTCTGTCAGAGTATGTGAGTGGGTGTGAGATTGTATAAGCATCAGGGTGGGTTTGAGAGTGTCTAGGTATGTGAAAGGTTATCAGAGTATCTGTATGGGTGTCAGAATAGATGTTAGAGTGTCTATATGGGCTTCAGAGAGGGCGTGACAGTGTATGTGTGTGAGACTAGGTGTGAGAATGTCTGTCTGTATATGTGAGTCGGTGTGACAGTGTCTATATTGGCATCAGAATGGGTTGTGAGTTTCTGTTTGTGTGTGAGAGTGTCTGTAGAAGCATCAGAGTGGGTGTGACACTGTATGTCTGTGTGTGTGACCGGGTGTGAGTGGGTGTGTGAGTGTCTGTATATGCATCAGAGTGGGCGTGAAAGTGTCTAGCTGGATGTGTAAGTGGATGTGAGAGTGTTTGTATGAACATCAGAGTGGGTGTAAGAGTGTCTGGGTGTGTGAGAGGGTATCAGAGTATCACCATGGGTATCAGAGTAGATGTGAGAGTATCTGTGCATGTGACTGGGTGTGAGAGTGTCTGTGTGTATGAGTGGGTATGAGAGTGTCTGTATGGTCATCATAATGGGCATGTGAGTGTCTGTGTGTGTGAAGGGGTGAAGGAATGTCTGTTTGAGCATTAAATTCGGCATGATAGTGTATGTCTGTGTGACTGTGTAAGAGAGTGTCAGTCTTTGTGTCTGAGGGCGTGTGGTAATGTCTGTATGGGTGTGTGAGAGCATATGTATGAGCCTAAGAGTGGGTGTGACAATGTATGTCTGTGTGTATGACTGCTGTGAGAGTGTCTGTGTGTTTGAGTGGGTGTGGAAGTATCTGTATGGATGTCAGAATGGGTGTGAGAATATCTGTGTGTGAGTTGGTATGAGAGTGTCTCAATGGGCATCAGAGTAGATGTAGTAGTGTCTGTGTGACGGGGTGTGAGAGTGTCTGTGTGTGTGAGTAGGTATGAGAGTGTTTGTATGGGCATCAAAATGGGTGTGTGAGTGTCTGTCTGTCTGTGTGAATGGGCATGAGAGTGTCTGTATGAGCTTCCAAGTAGGTGTGACAGTGTCTGTCTATGTGTGTGACTGGGTGGGAGAGTGTCTGTCTGAGTGGGTGTAAAAGTGTCTATATGGTATGTGAGTGAGTGTGAGAGTGTCTGCATGGACATCAGAGTGGGTGTGAAAGTGTATTTCTGTGTGTGTGACTTGTTGTGAGAGGGCCCGATTCACAGAACTAACTTAAGACAAAATCCTAAACTTAGTACCGTTTTGGTATTCACAGAAGGCACTTACTCATTTTGGTATTCACAGAAGGCACTTACTCATTTCGGTATTCACAGAAGTTAGGAGTCCTAACTTTAAGACTCCTAAATGCCTTCTGTGAATACCAAAAGTCTTAAAGTTAGGATTTTTCTCAGTTTATGAGAAGTAAAGTTAGGACTCCTAACTTTTGGGACTCCTAAATGCCTTCTGTGAATACCGAAAGTCTTAAAATTAGGATTTTTCTCAGTTTAGGAGTCGTAAAGTTAGGACTCCTAACTTTAGGACTCCTAAATGCCTTCTGTGAATACCAAAAACCTTAAAATTAGGATTTTTCTCAGTTTAGGAGTAGTAAAGTTAGGACTCCTAACTTTAGGACTCCTAAATGCCTTCTGTGAATACCACAAGTCTTAAAGTTAGGATTTTTCTCTGTTTAGGAGTAGTAAAGTTAGAACTCCTAACTTTAGGACTCCATGAGAATGTCTGGCTGTGTGTGTGAGTGGGTCTGAGAGTGTTTGTATGAGTGTCAGTGTGGGTGTGAAAGTATTTGTATGGTGTGTGACTGGATGTGAGAATGTCTGTATGGATGTCTGAGTGGGTGTGTGAGTGTCTGTATGGGCATCAGAATAAGAAAGAGAGTATCTGTTTGGATGTCAGAGTGGGTGTGAGTGTCTGTCTGGGTGTGAGAAAATATCAGAGTATCTATATGAGTATCAGAATGGGTGTGACAGTGTCTGTCTGTGTGTGTAACATGGACGTTGAAACCAATGTGATGTTATGATCTGTGTGAAGGCAACAGCAGTAACCAAATCCATTTGTTTTGACTTGACTGAAACACATCTTGCACTTGGCTGCACTGTTGACACAAATCACGCCAGCACTTTTATCAGGGAAAATTGTTTTTCAAGATTACCACATTACTGTTGTCGGGAAGTCTCTGAAAAATCCTAACTTTAAGACTTTCGGTATTCACAGAAGGCATTTAGGAGTCCTAAACTTAGGACTCCTAACTTCTGTGAATACCGAAATGAGTAAGTGCCTTCTGTGAATACCAAAATGAGTAAGTGCCTTCTGTGAATACCAAAATGGTAGTAAGTTTAGGATTTTGTCTTAAGTTAGTTCTGTGAATCGGGCCCAGAGTGTCTGTCTGTGTGTATGGGTGGGTGTGAGTGTTTGTATGAGTTTCAGAGTAGGTGTGGAAGTGTCTGTATAGTATGTGAGTGAGTATGAGAGTATCTGTATGGATGTAGAGTGGGTATGTAAGTGTCTAAATGGATGTCAGACTGGGTGTGAGAGTGTCTGTCTGTATATGTGAATTGGTATGAGAGATTCTGTATGGGCATCAGAGTGAGTGTAGCAGTGGCTGTGTATGCGTGACTGGGTGTGAGAGTATATGTGTGTGTGAGTGGGTATGAGATTATTTGTATGACTGGCAGAATGGGTGTGTGAGTGTCTGTCTGTATGTGTTAATGGGTGTGAGAGTATCTGCATAATCATCAAAATGGGTGTTACAGTGTCTGTTTGTGTAACTGGATAGGAAAATGTCTGTCTGTGTGTGTGAGTGGGTTTGAGAGTGTTTGTATGAGTGTCAGTGTGGGTGTGAAAGTATTTGTATGGTGTGTGACTGGGTGTGAGAATGTCTGTATGGATGTCTGAGTGGGTGTGTGAGTGTCTGTATGGGCATCAAAATAAGAAAGAGAGTATCTGTATGGATGTCAGAGTGGGTGTGAGTGTCTGTCTGGGTGTGAGAAAATATCAGAGTATCTATATGAGTATCAGAATGGGTGTGACAGTGTCTGTCTGTGTGTGTAACATGGACGTTGAAACCAATGTGATGTTATGATCTGTGTGAAGGCAACAGCAGTAACCAAATCCATTTGTTTTGACTTGACTGAAACACATCTTGCACTTGGCTGCACTGTTGACACAAATCACGCCAGCACTTTTATCAGGGAAAATCGTTTTTCAAGATTACCACATTACTGTTGTCGGGAAGCCTCTGAAACATAGTCTGTTTATTTGTTACTGTGCTGAATGTTTCTTAGCTGTGTATTCTGTGCAACAGTCACTTTGCCGGGGTATGAATGTTAGGTTTTTTCCACTAAAACATTCTATAATTTATGATATCACTTTAACTATTGCTGATGTGATCGTTTGGTAAATGCTAGCATCATAAATGTGGTTTACTATAAAATAGATTGGATGTACATTACCATTTCATTGTGCATGTCAGTTTTGTTTTACTGATGCATGGACCTGCTGATTACAGGTTTCCCTTCAGAAAGTCTTGCTTCAGAGCTGTCATGTAATTATATGAAATAAAAGTAGCAGTGCATCACAGCATGTGCAAGTGGGCTTGTAAAGGAGTTGCTGATTATAATCTGTGCACGCTTTCTGGTCTTCAACATATGCAGACATTTCCACAGAGAACCTCTTTCTGTAGTTTCACTTAAACACTTAGAGGGGCACTTGAATGGTTGTTTTTATGCACGCAGGCAATGTCAAGTTTTGACAGAAAGGTAGCAGGCCTACGTCTTTTTGAACGCTTTTTAAAAGGGATTGTGTGCTCTTGGAAAGGGCATTTTACATGAGCTGTGTATGCAGCTGGATGGTTATTATGTGGTGTGGACTAATCCGCGCAGTGGAGTTGTTTAGTAGTATTAAAAATGCACAATTCAGGCTGCGTTCGAGACACAGACTTTGTGTAGTGATGTCCCTCACAGCAGGACTGTCTCAAGCCTGGAGCACACACTACAGAGGCACAAAGAGGTATGAGGGCTTTGCACTGAAGTGAGATTAAGGTAGAAAAATGCTTGGCCTCACCCCTTCAACCTGTAGCTCCATCCCTACTCAACTATAGCACCCACAAAAAGGACAGAGCTTTAGGGAGACTAATCAGCACCAGTTTGATCACAAAAGTGTTCATTGAAGTTTTAAAGGGACCCCTTTCTCCATCACCTGATCACACAAGTGTTTGCACCCCCTTCCCTCACTCACACATCCACTCACACACCCAGCTTACAAGGACATTATAGTTAGGAAATAGAATTTAAAAACCCATAGATATTCACTGAAATAAAAAACAAAGTTTACAGGGATGTTAACATTAGGCTGAGATTTCACTTGTACAAAACCAATGAAATTCAGCAGTTGTAGTTAGCTGAGCTCTCCAATAGAGCTACTAACACGCTAACTCATTTAACCAAACGCTCACTCAAACGGCTATTCACTCACTCGTACAGCCACTTATAGACCCATTCACTCATACAGTCATTCTGACAACCACTCACTCACCCATACCGTCATTTATATATCCACTCACCCACCCATACAGCCACTCAAATACCCACTTACTCACCAATGGAGCCACTCACAAAACTACTCACCCGGCAGAGTTTGTGGAGTTTTTGTACTCCGCACTCCGCTTGGAACATGAAGTTTGGCAGAGTTTGGCAGAGTGGAGTTTACTGGTACGTGCTCTCATCCCTATCACTCAGTAGAGAAACACCTGATGCACCTTCAACAAAAACAGCTGTCACTGTGCAGACCTCAAAACTACCACACCTGATGCCTTCACCATGGCCAGCCTCCGTCTCTGTGTATTACTGGAGACAAGACAACACAAATGTTGCATCTAAAGGAGTTGGGGAGTGTACAAATTGAGATATCTAGCATCAGTACAGCAGAGAGGGCTGCTTCAATTGCTCGTGATTCCACTATTCACATCCAGAGACACATTTGAGGAGAAAACCCTGGGTTGTGCAGCAGCTGAAGAACCCCCTACCCTTGTCATGGCAGAAATAAAATGGATAAACAGCAATCACACTACAGCAGCCCAACCGGACCAGAGGGCTGACATGTGGGAAGAAAGATATATATCCCTGATCATGGAGAATGAACAATCACAGAACTGACCAGATTAGAACCACACTGAAATTCGACACTAGGATATTTTTGACTGAGGCAACTGGTTTGCAATCTTATGTAGAGATCAGATGAAGGTGTAGACCACACACAAAAAACTGAAATACTAAAAAACACTGAAAAAAATAAGGTTAAAGGAATGTAATAGGCACATTTCTCAATGAAAATTGAAAAATGTTAAACTATAAAAAGCAGAAAAATTCTGCAATTATAATTAGCAGTACTGACTATAAGTTGCGCCACCGCCATGCACTTCTTATGAACTCACATATGACATCACTTGTAACATGTCATTTGTGATGTCATGATTAATGTCATATTTCATGTCATAGAAAATGGCAAGAGTGATGTCATAAGTAGTGCATAGCCGTGGAGCAAGTTATAATTAGTGCTACAAACTATAACGGCTGAATTTCTGTGTTTTTATTTCAAAATGTTAACATTGACACTGAAACATGTACCTAACTTTGACATTACTATAACCTTTGTTTTTTTCAGTGAATTTGAAGGATTTAAAACAAAAAGTATATATATATATATATTTAAAAATACATAGAAACTAACTACTCCAACAATGTTTGCACAGAAAATGCTCAACCTCTTAGTTTATATACACAAAAATATTCCTAGCTTAGTTTTCATACTCTTTGTGTGGAGAGGGGGTTCTTTAGCCGCAGCACGACCCGGGACTTTACTCTTTGTATGTATAGTTAGATAAACTTTATACTTAGATTCTAAAATGACACTAATCAGTTTTTCCTATATTGTAAACCAAGTGTTTTCATTAGGTACATCGATTTTAAAGGGTCAATTATTACTGGCTGCTAATCGTTAATAATAAAGTCAGTACAATATGTATATTATATTAATAATTTTATTTCCAAACATACAGCTCTTGTGAGATGATCACCAGAGTTCCCTGCTTTGAATGCAGGGGGACTGCACTTCCTGTCCGGCACTCACCATTTGCTCACATTTGGAATTAAGTTCAAAAGAGTGTATTTTTGTCATAACATGAAAAGTGTTGTGTAAAGTAGAAAAACAGTTGATGTATTGTTGCATTTAAGATATTAAGAAAGTTCTCTGTTTTTGCAATCTTGTGGGACTTTCACACAACTTCCACAAAATGCCCAGGAGTGAAAAGGGATCCCAAGGAGGGATTGTGATTGGTTCACATGAATGTCTTTATTTAGCAAAGAAAGATTCCTTCCTTGTTGTTTCATTTGGCTATACTCAGCAATTTCTTTTAATGAGGCATGGTGTGAAAAAAGGGGGAGTTCACATCATTTCAACCTGGGGACACTGTGTCTGCCCAGGTACTCACCTTTCAAGCAGATAATGACCCTGGTTATCTGAACAAAGCCATTTTTGATGCTTATACTATGCATACAGATATTTCGTTCTTCTGAGACAAGCAGGCCTGCACAGGACAGGCTTGTCCAGGATCATAAATGCCTACCTAGGCAGTAGTTTATTTATTTTTTATTCTAGTGTTTTTTCCTCTTTGTTTTGAAGATTTTTTTTGTTTACTCCCAATTTCTTGTTTTTGATGTACCATTTTTAAACGAAAATACAAGAAGGATTAAAAATGTTAATAAAGACAAAAAATGCAGGTTGCTAAAACATGTTCATCTAAAAAGCTCTTTTCAGAGCTACCCTACACTTTCATTACATTTGTTGTTTGTACTGTTATTCTTTTTTTCTTCTTGTGACTCTTGCAAGACACTCTGCTCTCATACAAAGCGTGGTTAACTCTCTCACATGCCTCTTTTCAAGAGCCAGGTGCACAGTCCTCTTCATCCACTGTGAGGGGGGTGTTTGCTGCTTTATGTTTGCGAGCCTCTTGTGAGACTGTACAGGACTGAAGAGGACTGTACAGGATAACCATTCTACATAATAGGGTATAATAGGGACTAGCCATTCCACTACGACCCTTTCCCCAGCACAACAAGGATGTGCAATACAGTGTGGGGAATTACTGACCTCAACACTAAAAACTCTTTCTTGGATGAAGGCTGTGTTTACTAGGATGTAGGAAAAACTGGAAAATACACTGAGAACTCTCTCAGATTACAGATGTGTGTAGTAGGGTGTGGTGAGGAGGTACTGGCTCCTACCCTTAGATTTCTCTCTTGGATGATGGGTTTGCATAGTAGGGTGCTGGGAGGGACTGGCCTCTCAGCTGAGACTCTGGTACATGAAAAATCTACAACTAGGGTGTGGGGGAAGAAATGAGCTCTATACTGAGAAGTTTCACTTGGATGACAAGCATACAGACTAGGTTATAGAGAGATTTCTGAATCAGCTCGCACATCTCCCCAGAGTAACATATATGTTTGAAGAGACTGGTCTCCCTCCTCATAAGTCTCTTAATTATATAATGAATAGCAACAAAAACAACACTTTATTTGGCTTTTGTAAAAACTTAGTTTAAAATTATCCAAAAATCACCATAACTGTAAAACCTCTGTCATGAGATACACTGCTTCAACAAGATACACATATTTAAAAATGCAAGTAAATGCAGATTAAAAAGGTATATCAAAATAACCCCAGGTCCATTCCTAATCCACCCATAAATAATTAAACACAGCTGGATCTAAGCCTAACTGTGGACTTTAAAAAACTAAGGACGTGAAACGAAAAGCAGGAAACACTTGTCTAAAAAATTTATTTTTTAAATAAGGATAATATAGGTCTTCCTCAGTGCCTCATAATAGCTACAAAACATTAAAAAGTGGAACATATCCTGTGGAGACTTGCCATTGCAACCACTGGGCAAACAAATCTCACCTTTTTTTCACCCACATGGGTGGGCGAGGAGAAGAAGGAATAGATCAGAGCGGAACCTGGTCAGTGAAAAGCGGTCATGAGAGCTGGGAAGCCCTAAAAGATATCGTTCCATAAATTGAACAGTTTTCAAAATGATAAATCTACGTACACTGGGCTTCCTTAGCTCACACTTCTCTCTGTCTGCCACCCGCTGTCTAAAAAAGCCTCCTTGACCCAGAACAAGTCCTTGATTGCAAAGGGGCAAGCTCTTCCCAAGTTCCTCAAGCCCTCCCATATAGCTTTAAGCCAAGGTATGTAATGAGTATGGTCAAGAGCCATACAGTCCTTTAAAATCTCTTTGTTTAAAGCAGTCCCTTTACCTAGCCAAATTTTGATCCAGAGGGACAGGGGGCGAAAAGACAACAGGTAAGAAAGATTGGTCATATCCAGCTCTTGGTGTACTATGAAAGTGGAGGTGTGCTGGAGTACGCTGAAGAGCTGTCTCAATAAGGTATTTCAGCTATTTCTAGATCTTTGTGAGCGATATACCCATAGATTTCGGTACCATATGCCACCATGCGATGCACTTAGATCTGTAGGTCTGTAGATCTTCAGGAGTGTTCCTATTGGTTTTCTACCTAAAGGGAGGCAAAGTTGGAAAATAGCAGTGTTAGCCCATAAATATTCCCCTTGCTTTCTGCTTTTAAACAGCCCCCAATTTATTATGGCATCCAGCGTGACCCCCATGTAAGAGAAAGCACTCTTCTTTGGGACTAAACCAGACCCAACCTTTAAATTAAAAGTCTTCCTTGAGCTCTGTCCCACCTGCATTCCACATGACTTTGAGTTATTAACCAACGCGTCCTGATCTTCCATAATTGTCAAGAAGGAGCTAAGCAAAGTTTGCAGCCCCCTTCGCGGTACGGGCCATGAGGACGGCATCTTCGGCATACAATACTACCCGCAAGCCATGCCATCCCACCTGGGGGAAGTCCTTTGTGCCCACTAGTACTTTCACTACATTGTAGAGATATAAATAAAATAAAAAAGGGGCCAATATACAACCCTGTCAAACCCCTCTCTAGATTGGAAACTGCCAGTCAACCTTGCGATCTTTGATGTAACGTACCTCCACTTTGGTGTCCCTATAAAGGACCGATAGGAAGAGGACAATGTTGTTATCCACCCCCATGTACGACATGGTATCCCATAGCTTACCTCTGTTCACACGATCAAAGGTGGGGGACAGGTCCATGAGGGCCAGATAAATGGTGCCAGGGTGGGCCACTGTGTACTTGTTAAGTATCATGAACAAATTCAAGCATTGATCCACTGTTGACCTCGCTGGACGAAAACCATATTCGTTATCTGCTAAGAGGTTGTTATCTTCTGCCCATGTGGTCAACCTGTTCAAGAGAATGTGTCCAACCACCTTGACCAATGATGCCTTATTTCTAGACAACCCTGCAATACCCTTTCTAACTTTCTCTGCTGTGATTATAAGAGCTGATTTCCCTTCTCCCACTTTACAGGGTGTATCCACATCTGATGGGCATTGAATCATATCCTCAACGTGACCTACCCATTTGTTTTCTGTGATGTGCGCATCAAGAGCCTGTGCCGCATCTCCTGCCAAGAATGGACTGTTAACCATGCTCCAAAACTTGGCACTATTCTATAAGGTACTTACTTCGCAGAGCTCACTCCATGCTTCCTCCCTCAACTCGGCCTTGCGCCTTGCTAATTCAAATGTATATAGCCTTTACCATAAATCGGGTCCCTTGGTTTGGTACCCAATGCTTCCCTCAGTTCCGAGCCACACAGAAGCAATTAGGATCGAACCATCTTGGGGTCCAGTCCAGAGGGTGCCGTGATGGGGCCTTTTATAGTTCTCCTGTACTGAGAGAAATTACCAAAAATACCTCCGGAACATCCCTCGGTTCTGCCTGCATGGCTGTACAGATATCTAACCACCTATGGTACCTAGATAAAAGAGACTCATAGGAGAGATCGGGGATTATCTGTGTCCACCTTAGGCTTCTGCCCCCATCTGTAGCTTGCAGTATCCCCTGATCTACTGTCATCCTTGTTTTCACTAGTGGAGGCCAGCTAATCTTGATACACAAAGGGTTGGGATCACTAAAATACTATCTTCTATAAAGAAATCAGGGGAAAGCGAAAGAAGTGGGGTTGAAACAAAAATAAAATCATTGAATGAATAATTTCCCTTGTAAGGGTGGGAATGATAGGCTTCCTGCCTTGGGCCAGACTGCACATGGCCAAGGTTAGATCAAACTCATTTACTAGGGTATTGAGAATGTCTCCCTGCTTAGCATGTTCTAAGCGCATACCAGTAAAGTGAGGGCAGCACACGTCATTAAGATTGGAGCCACTCAGATCCCCAAATAGATTAATGTTGAAGTCTCCTGTAAGCATAAGATTTCTGTAGTGAGGGGTATTAGTAATCAGGTTTCCTAAAAAGGAGCCCAACATAGAAACATTACAAACATCAGGAAAAGCAGCGCCGGCATAGTAAAGTTTCTGGAGTAACAATTTACCCAACCCTCTGGAAAGTGACAAGGCCTGCAAACAAGGATTATTGGTTGGCAACACCACCAATATACATTGCACTAACGAGGAGACATAGATTACCAACCCACCCTTCGATCTTCCCACCCCCGATGGGGTGGCAGGTAAAAAATAAGTCTCGTATCCCTCTAAAAAGAAACTGTTTGTAATGGACCATGTTTCCTGTCGAATCTTTTATAAATAGACTCCAGCCTGGGTCAAAAAACGTACTTGCTAACCCTGCTATACTCCATGATACAAATTTACAAGCCTTGCCATCCACCAGACCAACTCAGGAGCCAGGTGACATCTGGAGACTAGGGATTAATGGCTCACTAAATCAGTCACAGTGAGTCAATCACGTGTCCGCAATTTCCAATGAAGCAAATCTATTAAAAAAGAGGTATGTGATGAGTCACCATCTGCTGACCAGTCTGGACATGACCAGGATGCCTCCACGGGTTCACCTCGCAGGACATAGACAAAAGTGTCCAAGGGGGATGGCCACAATAGACAAGACAGGTCAGCGAGGATTACTGGTTAACTGGGAACAAAAATCTCTCTGCTACATTGGGCCTGTTAAAATGATAACACAGTGTTCTTCAAAATGATTTTTGAACCTTCCAACCCATGTTACTCTACGCACCATGTTAATGAATCTCTCCACCCGTAACCCTTTCGCTGCGGCGGGAATTCCGCCGCAGCGCTGGGGGGTGCGGGGGGCAGCGTGGTGGCGCTGTGCTCATGACGGAGCCGCTCCGTCATGAGCCACGGTTGAGCTGTGCTCATGACGGAACGGTTCCGTCATGACTCCGCCCATTTGCGTTGTCCCCCCGCACAGGCGGGGAAACAGCGCCGCGTAGGCGGAGCGGCTGCCAACGGCCGTGACATGACGGAACCGTTCCGTCATGAGCACACGGCAACCGTGGCTCATGACGGAGCGGCTCCGTCATGAGCGGGGAAGGGGTTAAACCCAGGGCCTTGTTAGAGTTTGACCACTGCAGGACTTTGTTCTTTAGTTGAGAAAAATCTTCCGAAGCGCCCGAGGGAAGCACAGGGATGTTCCCTACCACCACTATATATGGTGTAGATTCTAGTGGGAGGTGTAAAGTAACTGAGGGATCTGCTGCCCCAGCCCCTGTACTGGCCTCCCCTCCTCTCACTGTATCACTCAATAGAGTTTTGTCTGGCCCCTGGCAGTTTTTCAGGCTCATGGTTTTCAAGACGTCCCCCATGACCCTGCTGCCAGATGGCCAAAGTCCTCTTGGAACCGAGGGGTGGGTTGCAATCTGGCACGGAATTTACCAATGATGAATGCACCTGCCCTCTTATTCCCTGATCTGGCCCCCTGTTACCAGTTGACTGAAAACAGGCTGATAACCCCACTGAGCCACTGTGAGAGTCTTTGTCCCCCAGAGGGTTATATTGGTTAATCCTGGAGAATTCTAGCGCTAGTGACGCTAGACATTGCCTCATTGGATCCAATTTGAGATCCATACTTGTCAGCAAAGAACCCCCCAAAAATTCCATCATTGTCGTCATGTCATCCTTGGTCAGGGCTTGCAGCTTGTTGTCGTTATGTACTATCCCCTCTGACCTTAAACGTTTTGCTTTGCCCCAGTAAAAGGACATTTTCTTTTAACTCCCGGTCCTGACCTTGCTGTGGTGCTCCCAGCTGAAATAGATGGTTGAGTGGCCAGGGATATAATAATACCCTCACTCCGTGCAGTAGGTCAGGGTACCTCCATCTGGATGTTATTAACCATTGTGTCGGAAGGGCCAAACCCACTGTCCGATTCCAGTCAACTAGGTGAGAGAAAGGATCCTAAATACAGATTGGAAGTCTGAGATGTGATAACACTTGGGGGACTAGAGAGAGGACAGTTTACAGGTGAGCAGGAGTGCTAGCGGGCCACCAGTTCTATCTCTTTATCGAGGATCCCTGTAGTACTTTGTAAAAAAGAGTCCATCGTGGTTACTGCCGACCCTGGGGCTGCCTCCCCACCTCCTTTCCGTTTCCCCATGTCTTGCAGACAGGATCCCACAACAGCTATCCAGATAGACTAAATTGGCCCGATCAATGAATGTACCAAGAAACAAGTAAACAAGCCGGGACAAGTGAGTAAGGCAAAGGAGTGCACCAATAACAATAAGGGCCAACCAAGACGAAGACAGATGTAGTAATGGATCTTCCTCCTACCTGCTCCTGTTGAAAGGTGAGGATACTGCCCTGCAAGGGCCTTTGTTGGAATAGTCCCACAGAAGCCACCTCTGTCGTGGGTATCCAAATTGCTGACCCTCAAGGTGCAAACTCACGGGATCAAGGAGAGTGGCCTCCTCTGGGCTCTCACAAGCACGGATGGGCACGCCCTTTGCCCAGCTTTCTCTGGGCTTAGTGCGTGTGCGCATGCCACACCACGGGAAGCAAGACGCATTTTTCTGAGTTTGCGGCACAGGAGGGCTGCCTGAGAGTCTGCCTCCTTGCACCACAGTGTTGTGGGACACCGAGTCCCTCCTCCTGCATAGATGCCGGCACAGGAAATGAAGTAAAATGTGTCCCGTGCCGCGGGAGGCAAGCAGCACTTTTCAGCATTTGTGGGACTGGAGGGCTGCCTGAGACTCAACCTCCTTGCACCTCTGCATTGTGGGACACCGGGTCCCTCCTCCTGCATAGACGCTGGCACCAGGAAATTAAGTTAAATGCTGCCCGTGCTGTGGGAGGCAAGCAACTCTTTTCATCGCACATGGTGTGGGAGGGCTGCCTGAGACTCCAACTCCTTGCACCACCGCGTTGTGGACACCTAGTCCCTCCTCCTACACAGATACCGGCACCAGGAAATGAAGTAAAATGTCATTAGAAGAGTACAAAAAGGAGTATACTCTTTGTTGACAACCGTGTCTTGGACAACCAGTGTGCTTATTTAAATGTAAGGACCCACTCACCTCTCTCTCAGGCATTTCCTTATGGGGACAGGCATGTATACTAAGGTGTACACAGAGACAGACCTTACACTGAAACTTCTCTCCAGCTTGAAAAGCATATATACTAAGATGTGTAAAAGAACACCCACCTTCAGAATCTGACAGCAGTACATAGTATATTATGAGAATGCATTTGCCTCTCTGCCAATACCTATCTCTTGTATAAAAATCTGTATGCTACAATGCAAAGAAGCACTAATCTCTCTCTCTATATATATATCTTTACACATGCAGCAGCACTGTAACAGTTCTTGAAGAGGGATCTGCCAGTTTAATTCAACATTGCAAAACTGCAACATAATGGAAATCTTTGAAAGCTATTGATAAAACTGTAGTAACTTTAAATGTTCTATTTAAAAAACAATTTAACAATATTACAGCACCAAATTACAACACTGTAAAAAAAACATCCTTTGCCATTATTTTATATTGTTTGCTCCATCTCATTACTAGGCAGTAACACTTCTCCCCCTTCTGCTTCATTTGCCTACTGGATTTTGATGTACATAGATCTTATTTTCTTTTGTTTCTGCCACCCTAGCCTACTACACGATATGTCCTTTAATTGTCTTTTTCTGGCAGGCTAGGTTGCAAAAGAGTCTGTTTGAATAAAATCAAATTTGCAAAAAGGAGTACAGTTAGGAAATTAGAAACAACAAGTATGTTATATTCATTACAGGATCGTAGATGCAGTCATTGTGAAAGGATAGCTAAGACAAACTTAGCTTGTGCAGCCAAACTACACGCTTCTTCACACATTGTTTCAACTGGCAGATGCAACACCTCCCTTAGTACTCACTGCTCAAGCAGATAACAACCTCATTATTGAAACAAAGCACCTTTTGGCTGTTTAAGTAAGCAAATAATTCTGTCAATAAAAACAAGTAGAGCTACAGAGAACAAGCTTCACCAAGAGTGCAAATGTCACTGTAGGCAGTAAGAACAACATCAGTTGTGCAATGAATTTTGTTTACTGACTTTCCACACAATTACTGTGCTGCCTTTCTTCTAAATTAAGCAATTTTTGTTTTCCTCCTCCATATAATGTGTGACATGGTATTCTGTTTTTCAGAGCTTCTGTTTTCCATTTTCCTTCTACAAAAGGCAACAAATAAAAATGTTTCATACTGATCAATAATTGATAACAAAAATATATCACTATAGTCTCGAAAGGTTTCTATATTTTTCACCCACAATCACATATTTATCTGTACGGTACCAATACTTTATATCTGTTATTCTTAAAAATTTCACACCCTCAAACACTGTATTTTTATCCACAATTTAATTATAACATGCCTTCAAACTTGGTTCCATAAAAGACTGTACAGTAACACATTCCTCTTTACACACCTTTCCTTTATTTACTCTAGAAATACCAATATTTCCACTCAAAAATGTCATAGGGATAAAATATATGTACATTAAGGTTCATAAAAAGATTAGGCCTTGTATTAACATATTGCAGAATCATTGTTTTATACTTTCTGAAATACTGCCTTGATGAGTACAGGCCCCAGCTAGGCCCGCAAAATACAAGGGTTCGCTCTCCTGTAACGAAAACTAGAAGGAAGTTGGCACGGAAACTGCAAATACAAAGACAGAGTTTATTAACCCTTAAGGGTGGTCCTACAACCTATACAACACTCTTCAGTATTGCATAGAGTGGCACAAAGAACTTGCGTACATGGTCCCCTTTTATACACAAGAGAGGGGCTCATAAGTGGGTGGATACAACATGAGGCAAAATTCATTACCTTTTATGGACATTTTCGATACAGAATCAATATGTGGGCGGAGTTAACACATTCCTGAGCCCGCGAAAACATGGTCAAACAAGGAATAACTGATAACATATGTGGTCAAGTCTGGGCATGCGCCAGACGGACAAAGGAGCTATTTATAGACTGTTACTAGGCAGATTACAAGAGCAACTAACAAAAAGATAGGACTCTTCTCGTGCAAAGCACGTGGAGACATGACAATACAAAATGGAGTCCGGACATTAGTCAACATAGGAAAAGAAAACATGTTTTAACTAAAGAGAATTCATGTCTTTAGTGAATGCTTAATCATATCGCTGTTTTAGTTTTCAACAGACGACCCTTTCAGCATTTACTGAAGACATTCGGCTTATTAGGATAATCATCATATATGTCAATTTTCATCATCTCTTCCACCTCTTTGGTTAAATGTTTCTGATAGGTGACATTGGCAATAGCTTTCTTATCAGGAATACAGAATGACACACATAGAGAACAGAGTAAAGGACCACACTGGACACAGATGCAACAGGAAAACAGAATTGCTACAATAATGCAGAGACCAGTTAAAACCTTCCATCCCCATGTAGTGATCAATGCCCAAAACCATCCAGAAAAGGTCCAAGTGCCATTTTCTGTATGAATCTCAGCTGCGATTTTATGCAATTTATTAATAGCGTTATAAACTGATGGCGTATGGTCAGGAATGAACACACAGCAACTACTTCCGATAATTTTACATGCTCCACCTCTATCAGCTAACATAACATCTAATACCATACGATTCTGTAATGCAACAATTCTAGTAATTTGCAATTCTTCCGTAAGATTCCCAAGAGCAGCAGTGGTCTGATTCGTCACAGCCTCTACAACTCTCGTTAACCTTCGAACCTTCCTACTGTTTAGGGCAGCTCCAACAAAGAAAAACAATCCTAAGTTAAAATCAATATATTGCTGTAAGCTAGTATCAGTTTGATCAACATCATCAATGGATAGAGTACGTTTATACCTATTTATAGTCACATTATTTAACAACTTAAAATCTTTCTGATAGGATGCAGGTGCTAAGAATACAGGGGGTAATAAAAATGCTACATAGCATACTCCGGACCAGCCGGCTGGTAAGCGATAATAGCCCTTATTCCCACATACGAAGTATGTGTTATGGGAGGCTAAGAAAGTACTATTATTTAACCCGTCTATGTTCAATACAATAATGCAGTCGCTAACACCAACAGGAATATAACCCACACTCTGGACACACAGGTCCGCTTGAGCTTGTGCCACTTGAATCACAAATTGTTCCTTCCCTGCAGTGTCTCTGGTGTTCGTGAAAATGTAGGGGATCGATTCATTGTCTGGTGGATATTCTTCCCATTCCCATATTGTCCCATTCGCTTGTGGATAGCCATCTTTATCTTGATGACATTCCCTATTAAGTCTGAAAAGTAATCGTCCCACTGTGGGTTTCCGTGTGGCGAAAAGCAAAGTGTACCATGCTCTACAAGAGCCATTATGAGAGAAAGGAAGAGGTATGAACGGCGTTCCTCCTTTCTTCTGATGAGCTGGCATCATACCACATATCCAACAGTTCGTAGCATTTGTAGCAACATGGGTATGATGCAACATCTGGATGAAAGTGTTATTCAAATAAGACTGACGATGCTTCAATTCTTGATACGGAAGGGTATAAAAGTAGTGCTCCTCAGGCACTGGAGTGGTCAAAACAAGCAACTCACGGGCAGGAGTCACATCCTCAACAAACCATGTGGTTATACCAACAATAGCCACAATGATAATAAAGCTTGTCGCACAAAGAATCTTCTTCTTCTCCATCTTGTAATAAGAAGTCAATATCTTCCTGAACTAAAAGGTTGTCAGAACTCTTCCCCTTAGGCAGCCGTTGATTTCTTCACCAGCGGGCCAAGACGGGTGTCACTACAATAATGCAGGGCTGATCCCCCCCCCCTTGCCTCATTGGCTCTCCGTTTCACTAACCTAAGGGCCGTTCTGACAACGTCGTTGGATACAACAATCACTTCCTTGGTCTGAGGTGATATCTTCTCCATCCAGGAATCGCCTGGTCCGGGAAGAGCTCCTCAGTGTCGTTCGGTTCCACAGCACGGCCTTTCTCTGCAGTCAGGATTTATCGATGGTCGGTCAACACAGCAGGCTCCACCAATCCAGGCGGCACTTTACGACAGTGCAAAGAGTGGATCCAGTTCTTCCGATTGGAAACTCGCACAGCTGTCCTCGTTGTGAGCAGGACTTGCTCAGGACCAACCCATCTCGGCTCCAGACTATTCGTCCTTTCGAACACCTTGATCATAACGTGATCTCCAGGTCGGAGATTATGACCTTCACCCGTGGACCGATCAGGGAGCGCTTCTCGAACCTGTTGATGAATAGAAACCAAATTATCCGTTAACTGTGCCAGATAATCATTCATCATTACACAAGGTACATCATACACTGACTTCGGTTTTGGTGGACCCCAAATATTCATTGGGCGTCCGAACACGATCTCGTAGGGTGTGAGACCGGTCCGAGAATGCGGTATCGATCTAATTGACAATAATGCCAGCGGTAAAGCGTCTGGCCAAGTCAAAGAAGTCGAAGCTTGGATCTTAGTGATCTTAAGCTTCAAAGTACCGTTATATTTCTCAACCAATCCCGCAGACTGAGGGTGAAATACTGCATGGAACTTCTGAGTAATGCCTAGGCCTTTCAGGACATACTTGATAACGTCTGCTATAAAATGAGGTCCGTTATCACTCCACAACAATCTGCAAACACCATATCGAGGGAAGAACTCCTTCAATAGCATCTTGGCTGTAGTCATTGCAGTATTGTCTTTCGTAGGGTATGCCTCAACCCATTTACTGAAGGCACAAACCACTACTAGAACATACTTCAGATTGTTACAGCGCCCAAGCTGAATGTTATCCATCTGCAAAACCTCAAAGGGTGCAGTAGGTGTCGCAAATCCTCCTGCTGGAGTTCGTGTACCCTTTCCCGGGTTATACCTCAAGCAAATCATGCAGGTCTGCACTACCCTCTTTGCCGTACTAGCGATCTCCGGATGCTCCCAAACTCGTGTGAGTAATTTAACAATTGCGGAAGCTCCGACATGCGCTAGTCCATGTGCCATCTGAACCATAGGTTGTACGAAGGCTGTGGGTAACTTCCATTTATCCCTCTGCTTACTTCTCCAACACCCTTCATCATCTAATTCTCCATCATTGGACCATTGCTCCCGTTCCTTATCGGAAGCGGTCCTCTGTATCTCCAGCACTTCTCTCCTAGCATCGTGCCATCTTTCTGTCTGCGACTTCACAACATACATTGCAGTAGCACCAGGCTGCATCGCAGTCTCTCGTGCCACCCGGTCTGCTAAAGCATTCCCTTCTCCAACTTTATCAACCACCTTCTTATGGGCACTACATTTAACTATAGCAATCTTCTTTGGATATGTTAATGCAGTCAAAAGGTTGTGAACTAACTCCCCATACATTATCTGTGTTCCATGTGACGTTAGAAACTCTCTCTCCTTCCAGAGTAGGCCGAAATTGTGCGCTACTCCGAAGGCATAGCGACTATCTGTATAAACATTCACACACAATCCTGCACTGAGCTCACAGGCTCGTGTTAATGCTATCAGTTCCGCCGCTTGAGCTGATTTCTGCGGTATGCGTGCAGTCTCCACTATTGTTTGTAATGTGGTAATTGCATACGCTGCTGAAGTCGTACCGTCTGGTAGCTTCAGGCATGATCCGTCCACCCATAGTTCTCCATCTACATCTGTAAAGGGCGTATCCTGGAGATCAATACGACCCTTTGTCTGTTCCTCAGTCACAAGAATACAGTCATGTGTTTTTCGTGCTTCAGACTGAGTTTCCGGGAACGGCAACAATGTGGCCGGATTTAACGTTGCACATCTCTTTAACGTAATATGAGGAGCCAAAAGCGTCAACTCATATCCCGTTAAACGAGCACTGGTCAAATGCTGCGTCTTTGTCTGATTAAGCAGGGCATCAACAGCATGGGGAACTAATACCAACAGTTTGTGAGATAACACAATTCCCTCGCTTTGGCGTATTGACACAGCTGTCGCCGCAACCGAGCGAAAACACCCTGGTAATGCTCGGGCAACAGGATCAAGTACAGCCGAAAAATATACTCAAGGGCGCTGCTTGTCCCCGTTTATCTGCACTAAAACTGATAATGCACATCCATCTTTCTCATGCACATACAGTGAAAAGGGCTTCGTATAATCAGGGGTACCTAACACTGGTGCTGAACAAAGGGCTTGTCGTAATTGCTGGAAAGCAATTTCACACTCATTTGACCAGGGAAGAGGAATCGGATTGTCTTTTGTCAAGAGTGCTAACAATGGCTTAGCTATGTGTGAAAACCCCAATATCCATTGCCTACAGAAAGAAGCAAGACCCAAAAATGCACGCACATCCTTCTGTGTGGAAGGTACTGGCCTGTCCAAAATTGCTTGAATACGATCTGGTGTGAGTGCACGCCCCTCCTTAGACAAAAGGTGACCCAAATAAGTCACCTTTGGTCTTCAGAACTGCAATTTATTTCTCGACACTTTGTGATTGTGAGATGCCAAAAAGGAAAGCAAAGATAATGTACTCTTCTCACACAGCTCAGGAGTGTCGGCCGCCAACAAGATGTCATCGACATATTGTATAAGGGCGACACCCTCAGGCCGAACAAAGGAATCCAATTGCCTTTTCAATGCTTGACTGTAAATACTAAGGCTCTCTGTATAACCCTGAGGGACTCTACAAAATCTATAAGACCTATTATTCAAAGTGAAGCCGAAAAGGTATCGGCTATCAGGGTGAATAGGAATCGAAAAGAAAGCATTTTTCAAATCAATAACTGAAAACGTGGTCGCCGTTGGCGGGACCAAAGTAAGTAACGTCGTGATATCAGAAACCACTGGATACTGAGGTATCACTATCTTATTCACTTCCCTTAAGTCAATGATAAAACGATAAACCCTGGTATCGGTATCGTTCTTCAAAATGGGTAAAATAGGACTGTTGCAGACATTATAGGGAACTTCCTCCACTACTCCCACCTTAATCAAATCCTGCACAATCTGTATGAGTGCCTCCTCCCCCTCCTGGGAAATGCGATACTGAGGGAGGCGTGGTAACACCGCACCCTCCTGGACACTAATGTGGACAGGCGGAATCACCATCTGTCCCACATCAGTATCCGAAGTGGCCCACAAAGAATGAGGGAGGGAAGCTAATACAGTATCGTCCGCAACCACACACATCCGGTCTGTCATTGGGTGATTATCGTTTAATATCACACGTACTCCAGTAGGGGAGCAGCGGATCGTAGCTCTGAAGTGTTTAAGCATATCAAGACCCATAATGTTGTCGGGCGTGTTCGGAGCAAGCAAAAACGGACAGGATGCAGAAAAGTGGTCAACATGAAATGCAAGGGGTCGGGAAAGAGGGCTTCGAGAGAGTGTACCATCAAACCCTACCGATGTAACCATTAAGCCAGATGGGGGAGCCCTCGGAACCAATTGTTTGGACAGTGCACTGCGAGTAGCTCCTGTATCAACTAGGAACCGATCAGTAGAACCCAAAACATTTGCTGAAACATAAGGACCCTTCTGATCAACCGGTATTTCAACTGATTCCAACCCCCATCCAATGCAATCCTATGCATGCTGCGAATCATGGTACCCAGGGCGGTCATTCCCAGACATCTGATACTGATGTTGCCGATCAAACACATTAGGTCTATCTCGTTGCTGCGCGTTAGGCTCAAAGCGAGCACGATCATTGGAATTCCCTCTGAAATTCGAAAAGCCCCCTCTACCTCTCGGTGGTCCCTGACCACGTCCCTGACGAGATGCATATAATACCGGACAATCTCTAGCCCAATGACCCGACTGTTTACAATACGCACATTGATTTCTATTAATATCTGACCGACCGGAAGGGGGACCATAGAATCCTCCTCTACATCTTTCGACACCCCAACGAGGCGGACCATACACTTGTGCTAACATCACCTTAGTTTTCAAATCTTTCGATTTCTTCTCCTCATGCCCCTTCGCTTCTTGTTCCTGACGCTCATAATACTGAGCCATAGTCAGGAGGGATGCCGGAGACGAAGTGGACCAAGAACTTTCACTCGCTTTTAAACGAGCTGCTATTCCCGGTAATAAATTCGCCACATATTTATCGACAAAAAGATGTCGACCCGTATCATCCGTAAGTGACTGACCACTGAAATCATGAAATGTCTCCTCAAAGCGTGTAAAGAAGTCTGAAACTGATTCATCAACCTTCTGTTTACATGAGGCTAACATGTTCCAGTCAATCTTTTTAGGGTGAATAATTGTTTTTAATTTAGTCAAGATAGCAGCAGGAAGATCTAAAATAAGCTGGGGTGGTTTTTGCGCGGGTTTTCTCTCCCTATCCACATCCTCAATCTCAGACCATTTGGCCTTAAAAGCGACTTGATCATCCACCTTCCGCACAGATCGCCACATATCCGGTGGTAAAATAAGCCCAAAGAACAAATCCATATCTGCTAAAGTCATAGTACAAGAATTCAAGGCCCCTTCGACCTCTTCGTAAAAGGCCGCTGGATTCTTGCGGGGGTCAGGCAATGCATTCTTTAATGCCATAACATCAGCCCTGTGCCAGGGAGTATAAACCCAATTATACACAAAATATCCCCTAGCATCGGGGGAAGATATATCTGAACTGTTTCCTGCTCCTTTAGGAGGAACATACAAAGGTGCCGCCTCTCGCATCGGTTTAGCATGCACTAATTCGCCCTTATCTGAATGGGAAGTAGATGGTTGGCCTCCGCCGACATGTGAATCCGATTGCTCCTTCTCCGCTGCCTGTAGGCGCGCTCTCTCTTTAAGTTCACTCGCCGCATCCCGTAATGCAAACAGCCGTCGGACCGCATCGGGTACCTCAGAGGGAGAAAAAACACCGTTACGTAATGCTTTAGAATCTGATACTACATCATCAGGCTCAAAAACATCTGATTATTTCCGAAAGGCAGTAATCACGTCATCAGAAAGAGTTGCAACAAAATACAGCTTCTCTCTATCCCGCCAACTTTCCAAAGATTCCAACAATTCAGCAAGGGGCAGCTTGCCTTTAAGCGCACGCAAAGAAATTTTCCGAAGCTCACCCATACGCTCAACTGATAACATGGACCGCGTGTCTACCTTATCCGAAACTGATCCAGAATCCTGTGATCTCGGGGCGGACGCGCCAACATAAGGGGGCGGAGAGCGATCTAATAAATAAAAATCATCTTCAAGATTAGTAAGGACAGGATAAAGTGGCTGGCGGACAGCATATTGACCCGAGACTTGCAACCTACGCTCTTTCTCTTGTCTCTCCGCCAGTTCTCTTTCCTCCCGACGCTTCGCTTCCTGCGCTCTCACATGATCATTTTTCCGTTGCTCTTTATCAAACAGAGCTTTCTCACGTTACTCTCGCTCACGCACTTCCTTCACCCATAACCGTACACATTCAAACATGGCTTGCCGAGCACGCCGTTTAGACATACACTGTTCCACATACTCAATCTTACGCATATCAAACGATCCATACAAAGGCCATCGTAACTCAGGATCCTTTTTGGTGTATTTCCTCCACACTGTGCTGTACATTATAGAGGAAAGACCATGCTTCACATACATATCCCTATTAGGAGTCCCCTCTGGGGGGGCTGGAGCAGATTCCTCGAGATTTAACCGGTTTCCAAAGCAGCAGCACCACTTACGGAGTGCGCTAAAAGCAGGCATGCTCAAAAATAATGCAAAATATGCAGTATTATTAAAAATGGCACTTAAAACTTTGCGCCATTCAGATTTACACAACTCCGGAGAACTATCTCCACATTACCTGCCTATATGTGTTGCAACGCATATATTCTCACAGTAATCAATACAAAATATGACCGGTCATCACAAATCAAACTCAAATAGCCAACCCAGGCTTCAAAACTCGGAGCAAGTACCGTACAACGGTTCTTACCAATCAAGAGTGTCCAGATTCCAACTGCCAAGTTCCAAAATTCGCCCAAACGGCTGTCGCGGCAAACCGACAGAAGAGGTCTCAGTCGAGGACCGGCGCCACCCAGAAGGTCAGTTCGGAAGGGAAGGAAGAAACCTCGGGATGCCAGGACTAAAAACGCCACTGGCAGTGATCACATCCCCGGCCAAATTCCTCACTTTCGTCACGACCAGTCCTTCGAGTATCCGAGTCGCCGATGAGCCCCACGTGACGGGCGCCAATTGATGAGTACAGGCCCCAGCTAGGCCCGCAGAATACAAGGGTTCGCTCTCCTGTAACGAAAACTAGAAGGAAGTTGGCACGGAAACTGCAAATACAAAGACAGAGTTTATTAACCCTTAAGGGTGGTCCTACAACCTATACAACACTCTTCAGTATTGCATAGAGTAACACAAAGAACTTGCGTACACGGTCCCCTTTTATACACAACAGAGGGGCTCATAAGTGGGTGGATACAACATGAGGCAAAATTCATTACCTTTTATGGACATTTTCGATACAGAATCAATATGTGGGCGGAGTTAACACATTCCTGAGCCCGCGAAAACATGGTCAAACAAGGACTAACTGATAACATATGTGGTCAAGTTTGGGCATGCGCCAGACGGACAAAGGAGCTATTTATAGACTGTTACTAGGCAGATTACAAGAGCAACTAACAAAAAGATAGGACTCTTCTCGTGCAAAGCACGTGGAGACATGACAATACAAAATGGAGTCCGGACATTAGTCAACATAGGACAAGAAAACATGTTTTAACTAAAGAGAATTCATGTCTTTAGTGAATGCTTAATCATATCGCTGTTTTAGTTTTCAACAGCCTCTGTTACTTACAACCATATACAGATTGAACATCTAATTCTTTTCACAGCGTCCAATACTTGGTGATGTCTCTCTACATTCTAAAGTATACCTCTCAAAACCTATATTAAGATACATACACCTCTACAAATAGTTTTTGATTCACTAAATCTATAGAATATGTGTACGAACAGTAGTGCACTTACTTACACTTCTAACTAAGATACATAAGGTATATTTTTACTTACTTGAACTTAGAGCAGTTTTTCAAATATAGTTGAAGACACCAGTCTGTCTCAGTTACCAATACAGTCATCATCAACGTTCTTCATTCGGTTTATAGATACACCATAAAAACATACAGAAAATACATTTAAAACAATTGATATACATATCCACATAAGCACTTAATTATTATCACATTCTAGGCCAATAGTCGTCCTTCTTAAGATTCACAGGCCGGACAGATGTTCTTGTAGTTTCAAGCATTTACTACAGTCAATCTGTGCTTGATACAAAAGAATACAGGTAATGCAAGAATCCACGTTTAATGCAAGATAAAAGAATAGGGCTTTGTACAGATATTACTCAATTACCAAGTAGTTAATAGCAGCATTAATTAAAAACAAAATCAAGAATGGTTCATTCACTCTAAATAATACTACTGCAAAAAACATGTACGTGAACTCAAACATGATTTGTTCGTTAAAGTGCTTCTGCATTACTATGCTAAAAGATCCTATTGATTCCTGAGGACAATGCTCATGGGAATTACATCAGGTTAAAAATAATCATCATAATTGGTTCTTTATTCAACTGTTTAAAACCCTACAAAGTCAAAAAAAGCCTTTAGATGTCAACAATTTCAAAATATGCCGAGGTTACACATAAATAAAGGTAAAACCAAAAGCATCTGAAAGAAAACACAGCTTTAACCAAGTTTACCTTAATCCACCTCCAGAAGTTGATTTATTTACACTAGGCATAGTAACACCCTAATGGCTGAATAATGTTTTTAATTTCACTTACCAGGAATCTTGCGACACCAAAACAAACCAGAAGGCACACAAGCATTTGCAAATATATGAATGCTGGTTTTGCTTGCAAAAATTGCTTTTGTTTTAGCAAGGGAACAATACAACACTGCCTCAGTGTCTGGCGAAGGTCATAGAAATGTGAAAAAAATGCATGGTATCTTAAAATGAGAAGTTGTCACATGGGCAAGGATTCAACTTCTCAATTTTATGAAAGTCTTTTGTACTGCTAAAAGCCAATGTATTAAATTGAGCCAAAACTTCATCAATATAAAAAGCGATGGTGAGGATTATTAACTAACACGGGGTAAGGCTCAGCTGCTGGGCCTGTTTACAGCAAAATATGGTGATCTTGCTGAGGGTTTAATAAACTCCTTCCCCTCCCTTTCTTCCACCAGAAATGAAAGTAAAATAAACTTTATATCCTGCAGATCCCTTTTCCTAATTATTTTGAGATTATCAAATAGCTCTGGGTGGCCCACTTTCCCCATCGTGTTTTTAACATATCTGAGCATGTTTTTAACATATCTGAGCCAGGAGATACGAAGCAAACCCTCAAGTGACATACAGTCATTTATCACTAAATGGTTTAGGGCAAGCACGGGATTATATTCTAAGCCAGTTTATTGCAGAGGTCAGTGATATAAGGATTTTAAGTTGCCCTATGCCCAATTCTTCGTACACCACAATGGG
The DNA here is from genome assembly GCF_964204655.1 of Triturus cristatus. Lineage (NCBI taxonomy): Eukaryota > Metazoa > Chordata > Amphibia > Caudata > Salamandridae > Triturus > Triturus cristatus. Next base: position 722,998,375 of record NC_140582.1, read on the forward strand.
AGGTGTTCCTGTGGGGAAAGCCAAGAGGCTTCTCAAAAACATATTTCCTATTGTTTGGAGCTCTCTGGCATCCTTGTAGCTCCACCCGTCACTCCCAGAGCTTGCCATGAGGATGCATTTTTCATGATAGACCCTAAACAAAGCCTGCACTGACTTTGCTCAAAATATCCTAGCAAAGTGTGTAGTCGCTGCCACTGCTCTCAATAAGATGTTCTTTTTTTAATTCTTCTGAGGGAACCGAGATCCCCACTCATCAAAGAGTACACCCAGATAAGGGAAGATAGGAACTCTAGTCATCTCAACCCTGTTCCCATAGAAGGTTTCCTGCCTATCTACCTTTGACCAATCACCATGGCATATGACTTTGTCAAGAGGTCCAGAGAGTCCATGAAACCAATAAAGAAATCTAATAAAATCTGAAAACCCACAGGGGTCCTTGCTATTAGGACTGTGTCATCTGCACACAATAGTGCAGATATTGACTTGTTGCCTACCATAGGTGTGTCCCAGCAAATGGCTATAAGTGAGGCACCCAATTAAGTTATATAAATTGTGAATAACAGAGAGGCAAGAATGCACCCTGTCTAATTCCTCTTTGGATTTCCAGGGAGGTAGATAAACTGCCATCCCCATTATACCCTACTGAGGCTGGGAAAATGGAGTGAAGACAATGTAAAAAGCTACTAGATCATGCTCTACTACCAGCTTGATGAGTAAAGGCCAGTGCCTAGAACTGTTTTCTTGGTAAACGGCTGAGGTGAGGTCCATAAAGGCAAACTAAAGACTCCTTCCCTTTGGCTATGGTGTATTTTGCCTACAATCAATAGGAGGCTTATGCACTGGTCTAACGTCCCTCTCCCCTGCCTAAAGCCGTATTGTTAGTCAGAAATTACATTGCTAATATATAGCCCATCTGTCATTCTGGCCAGCGCAACCCTCCACATAATTTTTGCAGCTGAATCTAAAAAGTGGATGAGACAGTAACATTGAGGGTCATCCCTCAACCTCTTTTATATATGGGTACTATAATCGATTTGGACCAGGATGGAGGAAGACCTTTTTTACATGCTGCATTAAAAACCGTGCCAAAATATTTGCCCGGATTTCGGGGTCAGCCTTGTAAAGAATAGCAGGGACCCCATCTGGGCCCGGTGCTTCCCGTGTCAAGGCTAAGATGGCCTCATATACCTCTACTTCACTAAAGGTCAGGGAAGGATGGTCTTTACCAGGTTCCAATGCAGTGTCAATGACCCCTCTCTCCACCTTACTATAGGTCATCTGGAAATGTGATATCCATCCATCTGAGCTGATGTTACAGTACAGCGTAGCATTCCCTGTACCTGAGAAGAAAGGTCTATTCACTATTTCCCAAAGATTCACACTGTCATGGAGGACCATTAACCGCACCAACTCATTTCAAGCGTGATTATTAATTTCTTTTTTGCATGTTACTCTAGCAAGCTTATATGCTTTCCTGCATTCCGGTGTTTTGGTATCATCCTTTGGAGTTTCTTTTAGGGCAGTCAACAGAGTTTTATGTGTTTTGGAACAGCTACCATCGAAAGACCCCCCTCCCTCCCTGTTTGCCATTTCCTACTAGAGCTGTGAGATTTGCTGAAATCTGTCCACATAGCCTATTGAAGGCCATCAAGACCTCATTATCCTGTGTAACGTTTTCTGTGAACAAGGCAAGATCCAGTGCATTTGCAGAATAAAGATTCTCTAGAAAAACTTCAGGGATCACCCTGTCCAATTTTAATCTCTGTGCCTGGTCCATGGGAATTATATCAAGGTCTAAGGCTCCTATTCCTTGTTAACCTACTGAGTCTAGTCCACACGCCAAACCCAAAATTACAGGATTGTGGTTGCTGATGTTGTTCCATTTGGCCCTCATACAATTAACTTGAGAGGCCAAAGGGGATGATAATATAAAGAAATCGATAATAGAATGACAACCCCCACCCGTGAATAAGGGAATGACTTCACCCTCTCTATGTGCTCAATGCAGAACTCCAGAAGATCACCCTGCATAGTTTGTTCAAAATGTGCACGATGAGGGCTGCCACCACCCAAGCCATTGACTAGGACTGGTTGACAGAAATGGATATTAAAATCGCCTAAGACTAGAACATAAAATGGTGAAGTCTGCTTTTCCCCACAGCCTTCCAAGAGGCACTTTAAGGAAGTTCGATGTTCCTTTAGCTCTCTCCTCAACTCCAACAGACTTTGTTCTCCTCCAAATCACCAAGAACAATGGGAACTATCTCTGGCTCTGCACCCAATCACATCAAAGTATTTCTTAAGCCATGTAATAAAAATGGTAACGCCTTTGCCCTTTTTTTCTACTTCTAACCCATTTTGATCTCATGAGACTCTCATGGGTTTGTACAAACTCTCATAGCAAGCTCAATAATTTTCCATCATGTCTCATGAGCCTGTGTCCATGTAGAAGGCTTTACTACCTGAGGCTGTGAGTTACTTTCACGAGAGTGTTGTGGAACTGCAACAAAATTGTAGGGAAATACTAGTATTTAGGACAGATTATCCTCTCTACTGAGAAACATCTCTCACATGACAGGTGTGTGTGGTAGAGTGTGAGGAGAGACTTGCCTTTCCACAAAAACCTCTTTCTCAGATGACAGGTGTGCATAGTAAAGTGTGTTGAGGGACTGCATCCTCCACTGAGACTCTCTCACAGATTACCTTCCGGGAGCAAGATGGTGCCTGAGTAATTCTCCCCTACACCGCCTCCTGAGTAGCGAGTGGGTCTCGGCCACTGACTATGCTTCCTGGCCTGCGGACATAGCTCCATAATCTCCTGCTCCTTCTTGGAAAACACTGTCATAGTTTATTTCACGGGTCTGGTGCTGGCATTCTTTACCTGGGGTTACAAGATTATTTTTGCTTTGGGGTTGCTGCCGCTTTCTCTTTGATCTGCACCGTAGCTCCCCGGCATCTTCAGCGGGCTCTGCTGAAAGAGACAGGCTGTAATTTTGGGCTGAATATGGTGGTCCGCAGTGCAGGAGGGACCAAGACAAGGACTGCTTCTGCTAACATTGGAGTCACTAGCACTGGCATGATGGCCACAGACCCGGACTCTCTGTCCAAAGGTAAACGGGATGCGAGGGGCAACAACAAGGCCATAGGGAAAGCAATTGGGGGGGGGCATTAGGATAGGGCATGGGCTCACAACCCGCTATCTCAAATTTGTTTCCCGCTGCCAGTGCTTTGTGTCCCAAGGGGAAGAGGAAGACAAGCTCTGAAAGAGCTAGGAAAGATGTCGAGCCCCCCGAACTGGCAAAAGACAATACTGGGGTATCCAATTTGGAGCAGCAGTCTGACGCTTGTTCTACATGCTGTCAGAACCTGGCTTTGAATACGGAGCCTTGCAGACAAGGGGTCTCTCCTGGTGGCACTATGGGCTCTTTGGAGGTGGGCTTAAACTCCACGTCTTTGTCTCCAGCTAATTTCGCCGCTTCTGAGAACGGAGGACCCGCTGGCTAACAGTTGTCTCATGCAGCTCTGTCCCCTGAATTGGCAGGGGAGCACTTCTACAGCTGGGGGAACTCACTCACCTCAAGTGATGGGGATCAATCAGACTCCAATTGTGGTCATTTTGCTCAGGAGAATGGCACCGTACATCACCAGAAAACCATCTCCAGTAAGCATAAGGGGAGGCGACATGAAAAACACAACCAGTTGAAATGGGACTATTCCGACTCACAACTTACCTTTCCTTATGCTGAAGATTCCGGTATGATCCCTGGCTCGGAAAGCACCAAGGCGATCACTGAACTTACTGAAGAACCCTCTTTGATGGCTATCTTATTTTCTATTAAACAATTTCAACAAGAGGTACAGATGGACAATAGACAAGCAAAAGGGGCAGCCAAAAAATTGCAAGGGGGGCTCAGACAAATGTATAAGACCTGTTCAGATACTGTAGAGTGGGTCACGATGATGGAAAGTCACGCCGAATTCCTGGAAGCTGGAGTCACCTCCCTGAAAGAACTGAGTTCTATGCAAGGGGCTTGCATGACCTATGTTATGTGGAAGCTAGAAGGTCAAGTAAACAGGCAGCGTCCAAAGAACCTCCACCTTCTGGGGATCCCCTAAAGGGTAGGAGGAGAAGACTCCCACCGGTACATCGTGAAGCTCCTGAAGGGTGCCTTTCCCGGGGTATACAGATTGGAACTGGGAGCAAGAGATACAGAGGTGTTTTTGGCAACTTTCTACTAAGACAATTGGTGTTCGAGCACGCTCGGCCAAACTCACAAAAGGGGTCCGAGGGGGTGTGTTTGCTTGTAAGCCTGACTTCTGTCATGCTACGTTTGAACGTAGATGGCGTCTTCATCATGTATTCATCCTTTTCCAGTAGTTGGGTGCTCAAGTATTTATTATGAACCCTACTAAACTGAAAGTTATTCTGAACGGTTCTTCCCGCACCTTTGTGTCTGAAATCAAGGCCCAAAAATACCTCAATGAAATCAAGGCTAGGAAGGGGCATCACTAAAGAATGTTATGATACAATGTTGGTCAGTCTTAGACTCCTGTTCTTCCTATTTTCTTCTTTAGGAAGTCTCTAAAAGGGGGCTCTTGCGAAGGTTAGAGGAGGAATGAGAGCCGGTCCCGTCATTAGCGAGCTCTAGTTCTGGATGGGTTCTTGGGGTTTTCCTCTTTGTTTTTTTTTGGTCCCCTTCTCTTTTGCTGTGTCTTTCCTTTGGCTTAAAAAGGTTAAAAATGTATGGTAAACTATGCCTCAGGGTCGGGTGGTATGGGCTTACTATAGGCGTTCATCATTCAGGTTTTTCCTGATTGCTCTACTGAGGGGGGTTGGGGGCTGAGGTGATGTTCTCGGGGTTTGGGAGGCTAAGAGGGGGGGTAGGGTCGGTTGTGTTTTGTTGGGTCCTTCACTGTTCTTGTTTTGGTGCTATTGAGAGAATGTGCTTTCGTTTTGATGAACTAGAAAGCATAAGAAATTGAGGTAGCTGCAATTTGAGACTGATGATATCTTGTTATTGGGGGGCTCCCTTGTTCGAACTCTGTTGTCTTATTTTTTTACTTATGCTGCTTCATTGATGGAATAGATATGAAGCTAATATGGCAAACTTAATGCACTTTAGAATTGCTTCTCTTAATGTCTATGGTTTAAATGATTTACGAAAGAGGCAGAAGGTCTCAAAGGGTTTAAATCCATTGGGGGCAGATTTAGTCTGTCTCCAGGAAACACACATTGAAGGATCATAGACAAATCTCCTAAATACTATGGCATACACCCTGGTTAAAGGGACAACACAAGGCACGCGTGTTAGAGGGGTTGCCATTTTGACTCACGCAATGGTCTGCTTTAGACCTAGCTAATTAAATCGGATCTTGGGAGATGGGCTCTGGCAGAATGTAAGCTATCATCTAAGCCCTCCTTCACCCTATGTTCAATTTATGGGAGCAAAGTAGATGACCCCGGAGTAATTAACTGGCTTACAGGGGAAGTAGCTCATTGTTATAATATGTGGGGACCTTAATATTAACTTACGCTGCGATTGGGACATGGATACACAGTCGCGTTACTCAGGCCGGAAACCTAAAGTTTTTCAGACCTTGAGAAACCTACACACGCATGGGCTGCCTGATGCTTGGGCATGTTTAAAACCTAATCAATCAGGGTACACCTACTATTCTGCGCCCCATCAATCACATGCCAGACTTGATTATTTATTGGTTCCTCTTCTTTAGTTCAGGATATCAGCATTGATATTATTCCACGATATATGTCGGACCATACCCCTTTAATTTTTGATGTGAAGGGAATGTCCTTCTGCAAGAATGTTCTGTCTTGGAGCTTTGAGAGGGCACTGCTATTCAATAACTATTATCAAAATCACATGAAAAGTTGGTTACAGGATTTTCTCAAGAGAAATATTGGGTCTGCTCCAGTCGAGGTGGTTTGGGACACCCTGGAGGCATGTATCCAGGGGGAGACTTTGCAGTTTTCTCTTAGGAAGGATAAGCAGGAGAAACTGCAGATTTTGGAGCTTCAGAAAAACTAGCAAGGGCAGAGGAAAAACTTATCGGAGCTGTCCAGAAGGGGGAGGAAATTGAGCCGGTACAACTAGAAGCGGCAGCAGTAAGATCCGAAATCGACGCAATTTTGGCCAAGAGAGTTGCCGCTAAATGGGCCGCTGCGCATGAAAAAATCTATGAATTCAGTGAGCAAATCGGTCATCATATAGCTCATGGTAAGGCAGCTGACACCGATTGTATACTGGTAGAATTTTATAAAGTTTTTTCTACACAGATTAAAAACATTTAAGGCCTTTTTGGATCAAAATTTTATTGGCTTGACTCCAACTCCATCTTGGTCGACAGCCAAAATTATCATCTTTCCTAAGAAGGATAACTCTCCCTTGGAAATGGGCTCTTACCACCCTATAACGCTCATCAACGAAGATTCTAAAATCTACTCTAAGATCCTTGCTTCCTGGCTATCTGCCATTATTGAAAAACTTGTCTCCAAATGGCAACATGGGTTTATTCCCCAAAAATGTACTACCGATCATATCCGGAGGACCATTACACTGTTTGACGTGGCACAGACCACAGGAGACCCGTGGGGCGGTCTCCGGGTATGTTCTTAAGAAAGCAAATACCCAGATAATCGTGAATTATAAAATCAATTTGATTGATAGCAGAGTTGTTATGAAAACAAAGGTATCTTGGGGTGAACATCTTGGCTGAAACAGACCTGATAGTTGGAGAGAATCTAGTCCTGTTAGCCTCAGACACAAAGAAGGCACTCAATCGGCTTATTAACTTACACCTGTCATTAGTTGGCTGGTGTAACGTCCTCAAAATATTTTTCCCCAAAATTCTCTACTTTTTTAGGGCCATTCCCCTCAAATTTACCAACATAATGCTAAAGAAATTTGATAGTCTTTTTTCAGGGTTTATTTGGGCATATTCTCAGCCAAGGAGGTCGTTGAAATATCTATCTCTTTCTCGCGAGAGAGGCGGCTGGGCACTTCCAAATCTGAAAATGTATTACTGGGCCACTATCTTGCAGATCTGCCCAGTATTGTTACAAGATCGGCCTTTAGCTTTGACTACGGACCCCGTCTCCATTTAAACTATTGCTCAGGTCAGACGTTTGGGGTGCCTATGCCACCAGCTCGAGTATGGCTATTATAAAAAGGTATGGTTCAAGACCCTTATAGGAACTTATAAGGTCTTTACCGCCATGCACAAGCTAATAGGAATTGGCAGATTGAACCACTACACCCCTACTAGTAGCAACAAGAACCGGCCAGATATATTTGAGGGCTCTTACTTTCTAACCTGGCTTAACCCAGGTATTAATAGACTTGGGGTCCTGTTTTCGATTGAGGGTGTTTTGGCTTTTGAGGTTCTTAAAATTCAGTTTGGTTTAAGTCATAAAGAGGCCTTCAAATATGTAGCTATTAGGAACTTCTTGTCACACAAGGCAGGTGGGCCCTCGGGGGTCACTAAATGCGAGCTGATCGAGAGATTGCTAAATCCCATTATCCCCCAAATCGGTATCATCTATGGCATCCTTAACAGCTTTAATGCTAGACGATTTGACCAAAATGTCTGGGAAATGGCAACTGAAATTAGACATTACCAACAATGTCTTTCAGCTAGCTCTTCAATTTGCCCAAAGTGATTTACTTTCAGCCAATTTATAAGCCCAATTTGACAAAACATGTCTTTTCTTGTACTACGCCACGAGCAAAATCGTAAAATGGGAAAATGGCAGAGGTACTAACTGTCCCCAGTGCTCTGAATACAGTGCGGATTCCGTTCATATGCTTGCCACGTGTGAGAAACTTGGCCACTTGCTAACGGAGATCCAAGGCTTTCTCTGGTTAGTTTTATCTCGAGATATCCTGCTTACTCCCACCATTGTTCTACTGGGAGTACAAGACACCATAGATAGGAAAAGTGGAGGGGCTCTGATCTTTATAGCCATGGCAATCTATAGGCTGTGTATTATATTGGCTTGGTTAGACCCCAATCCCCCCTGTTTCAGCAGTGGGTGGCCCGGCTATATTCAATACACAACCTTGAGAAAGCTATCTATGCTAAGAAGGGTATCCAGGATAAAAGGAAAGGATTGGTAATTTGGGGACCTCTGTCTAGCTGGCTTTGTCAGACAAATCTACATTAAATTATGGGAAGGGGGTATCCAACATACTTCCGAGCTTGTATGACAGACCGCAAGAGGTTCGGACAGCTTATGCACTATTTAGGAAAAGGGTTCTGCCCATCATGTTATCCTCATGCACCTTTTGCACTTTCTCCATGCACTTAGCACTTTCGCATGGGTCACTTTATATTTGTGAATACATTTATCAAAAACGATTATTTACACTTTTGGACTTTATGGAGATTTGGGGCCTGAAGAATTATGTTATGATCATCGTTTGCTACAGTCTGCGATATTGACGGCCTAATATTATGGACTAACTTTTTTTAAAATGTAAAATTGGACTAATTTCCAACTGATGTGACCTTTTTTTTTTAGATAGTGTTGGATCGGGAGGGTTAGGGTGGTGGGGGGACCTCGCACCTCGCTGCGTTGTTTCTTCTTGCTTGTTTGTTAATTCAAAATGATAATAAAAAATGTTTTAAAGAAAGAAAAAAAAGAGACTCTCTCACAGATGTTGGATGTGCATAGTACGGTGTGTAGAGAGAGACAGGTCTCTCCACTGAGGCCTCTGTCTCAGATGACAGATGTGGGGAGAGACTGGCCTCTCCTTTCAGACCACTCTCTCAGAGGACGGGTGTGCAAAGTAGGGTGTGGGGAAGGACTGTTTTCTCCTTTTGCACCTCTCTTTCAGATGAGGGTTATGCATAGTAGGGTGTGGGGAGGGGGTGGCTTCTCCTTCCAGACCTCTCTCTCAGATTTTTTTATTTTTTTTATTTTGGTGCCATTTATAAAGCGCACTAACGCCGAAGCTTCCTGGCGCTGCTAGACAGGGAAGGAGAAAACGGAATACAGAGCAACCTAACATAGGGGTGGGAAGAGATGGGTCTTTAAGAGTTTTCTGAATGAAAGAAGAGAGAGGGAAGATTTGATAGACAGAGGGAGGGAGTTCCAAAAAGTGGGGGCCAAATGAGAGAAGCGGCGACTACCAAATTTCTTGGTTTTGTTTTTAGGGATAATTAGTAAGTCATTGCGGGCAGAACGAAGATTGCGTGTGGGGCGGTAGGGTCGGATGAGGGAGTTGAGAAACCCTGGACTGGGGCAGTGAAGACATTTAAAGGTGAGACATGCCACCTTAAAGGCGACCCTTTGATTCATTGGGAGCCAATGGAGGCTGTGAAGCAGGGGTTTAGCGGATTGCCATCTAGGTAATCCGTGGATCAAGCGGGCTGCCTGATTTTGTACGACCTGAAGGCGGTTAAGCAGATAGAGTGGGAGACCGTGGTAAATAGAGTTGGAAAAATCAAGATGAGAGAGTACAAGTGAGGTGACAGATTGAGTGAGTGCTGCAGAGGGGAGAAGGTGACGGACTTTACGAATCCTCCGAAGTTGGAACATGCATGATGAAATTACCGCTCCAACTTGGGCTTTGAGGGAAAGTTCAACGTCGATAATTACACCCAGACTTTTTATTGTTTTAGCTGGGGTAGGAGGGGAACCAAGCTCCGGCGGCCAGAACTGAGGGCCCCAATGAATGTGGCTTAGGCCGGGGAGAAGGAGCTCAGTTTTTCCTCGGTTCAATTTTAATTGATTCTGGTCCATCCAGAGTTGTATGTGGATCATTACTGCGTGGAACGTATTGATAGCTAGTGGGGAATTAAGTGAGAAAACGAGCTGCAAATCATCAGCATAATTCAAGATTGTGATGTCCCATTTGAGGAGGGATTGAATCAGTGGCCGGAGATACAAATTAAACAGAAGCGGAGAGAGGGAGGAGCCCTGGGGGACTCCACAGGGCGTAGAAGATTTTTTGGCCGTATAAGGGCCCAGGCGAACTGCCTGTGTTCTTCCAGTAAGGAAGGATCTGACCCATTCGAAAGCAGGGCCTCGGATGCCAGCCTGCCCGACACGGTGGAGAAGGATGTTATGGTCCACCGTGTCGAACGCGGTTGACAGATCCAGAAGGACGAGGGCTTGGGGATTCCCGATGTCAGCGTTGCTCCTGAGAGTATCAAGGACTGCCAGAATGACCGCCTCGGTCGAGTGGGCAGGTCGGAAGCCCGCCTGGTTGGGCTCGAGGTACTGGGAAGATTCAACAAAGTTTGATAGGCAGCGGGTGACATGGGCCTCCAAGATTTTAGAGAAATAGGGAAGGAGGGAGATGGGACGATAGTTCGATGGCTCGGCAGGGTCAGCACCCGGCTTCTTAAGAAGGGGCACTAAGATGGCCTCCTTAAAAGAGGTGGGGACACTGCCACTGGTGAGTGATCTATTGAGTAAGTGTAAGATGCTATCTGGCAGATTAAGGCAGATACTACGCAAAACATAGGGAGGGCAGCAATCATTAGGGGAGCCCGATTTCACACGGGTGGCAAGTTCCGCTAAGGAGGTCGTGTCTAAGACAGCAAAGGAAGTGAAGGTCAAGGTGTTATTGAGGGAAGGGTCCAGAGGAGGAAGCTGGGCGGGGGGAGGGATAGATTTTTTAATTTTGATGACTTTTTCCAAGAAAAAGGAGTTCAAATTATCACAGGTAGCCTGAGTAGGGGTCCGAGCTGGAAGAGATCTTTCATCAGTGGTTAGCTCATTTAGAACTTTGAACACTTCCTTGGATTTATTTGTAGCTGAAGCAATCCTATTGGAGAAGTGTATCATTTTTGCTGACCTAATAGCAGATTTATAGTTATTACGTGTGGCCATGTAGGCCTGTCTGGCTGAGTCAGAATAGTCGCGCCGCCAAGTGCGTTCTGACTGGCGAGTTTTTAATTTCAGTGTCTTAAGGTCGTCGGAGAACCACCTGTGAGAGTACCGATGCCTGGTACAAGGGAAAGTGACCAGGGGGGCGAACTGGTCGCTGGCGGACTCCAGCCAGGAACCTATTTCCTGTTCCAGATGATCGATGTCGCTGGAAGGGTGAGGATCGGGACAAGTTTCGATAAGGGCGGAAAGAAAGCCCTGGGCATCATAGGTGTTCCATTTTCGTGACTGTCCCCCGGCCATTAGGGGAGTGAAAGTCTGGCCGGTGACTGTGATGGTAGTATCCACCAAGTGGTGGTCAGACCAGGTACAGGGGAGAATAACTGGTGGTGACAGGGCCAGATTACAGGACCAAATCTGGTCTAAAATATTGCCCTTGATATGGGTAGGATGAGAGACATGCTGAGTGAGGTTCAGGTTCGCAAGAGTCTCAAAGAGCTCAGTGGTGTGAGGGCCAGCATTGGGGTTGTTGAACCAATAATTTAGGTCACCGAAAATGGCGAAGTCAGAGTGCACTGTTAATAACGCGGATAGTTGTTCACTCAGGATGAAGGGGAAGGAGGGCATAGAGTGGGGAGGTCGGTATAATAGGAGAAAGGTGAGGGTGCCAGTGTCGGTTTGTACACTAAAAAGTAAATTCTCAACCCCCGGTAAGACAAGGGAATTAGAGGAGATAGAGGTAAGACGTTTAGATATAATGGCTGCCACCCCTCCCCCTGGCCGGTCGTCAGGGCGGTCGGTATGGAGAATGTAGTAATCAGGGGGGAGGGCTGCCAGGATATCAGGGAGAGCCTCGGAGGTTAGCCAGGTCTCCTTAAGCAAAAGCAGGTCGGGGTTGGAGTTAGACAGGAGAACAAAAATGTCCTCGGAGTGTTTCACTAGCGAGCGGGTGTTTAGGTAGAGTACCCTGATTGAAGTGGAGCTCCTGCTAGGCGTACCTGGGGGTAGATGTCCATCTAAGCAGAGTTGGTTATGGCGCGAGATGCCAAGGGCAGTTGTACGTCGGATGGCGGTAGGGGGAGCCGTAAATGCGGGATATTGAAGATCCCTAAGGGATTGGGCTGAATAAGTGATGGGCGGAACAGAGTGCCATGCCCCATGGCTCGGTCTGGCGCGGACGGGCGCAGACGGGCTTGCCTTAGGCGCGCCTTTGGCGCGCAGATGGCACGCCCGCTGCGCTCGTCCGCTGCGCGTCCGAGAGATGCACATTATTTATTGGGAATGAAAGGATGGCGTGGGGGGCGTGGCCTCGCAAGGGGGCGTGGCCTCGGTCCTCGCCGAGCTGGCGGCGGGAAAAGCTTGTGGGGGCTGCGGCAGCGATAACTCGGCTGCGCAGGAAATCAAAGAAGCCAAGAAGCAAGTGCACACAGGTAAGTGACAATAAGATGTTTTTAAAAATAAGTTGTAGAACAAGTTAAAAAAGCTCTCGGCTTTCCGCCTCAAGAGCACAGTCTGTCTGGGCTGCGAGCGCTAGCAATCAGCGCTTTTGAAGGGTGGCGTGGGGGACGTGGCTTCGCAGGGGGGCGTGGCCTCGCAAGGGGGCGTGGCCTCGGTCCTCGCTGAGCTGGTGGCGGGAAAAGCTTGTGGGGGCTGCGGCAGCGATAACTCGGCTGCGCAGGAAATTAAAGAAGCCAAGAAGCAAGTGCACACAGGTAAGTGACAATAAGATGTTTTTAAAAATAAGTTGTAGAACAAGTTAAAAAAGCTCTAGGCTTTCCGCCTCAAGAGCACAGTCTGTCTGGGCTGCGAGCGCTAGCAATCAGCGCTTCTGAAGGGTGGCGTGGGGGGCGTGGCTTCGCAGGGGGGCGTGGCCTCGCAAGGGGGCGTGGCCTCGGTCCTCGCCGAGCTGGCGGCGGGAAAAGCTTGTGGGGGCTGCGGCAGAGATAACTCGGCTGCGCAGGAAATCAAAGAAGCCAAGAAGCAAGTGCACACAGGTAAGTGACAATAAGATTTTTTTTAAAATAAGTTGTAGAACAAGTTAAAAAAGCTCTCGGCTTTCCGCCTCAAGAGCACAGTCTGTCTGATTTTCTCACTTCTTTAAGAATATTGAGTGTACATTGCAATTTTGGAAATATGTCTGACGAGATGATAAGAGACCAAATTATCGTTCATGTGAAATGTAAAAAGACACAAGAACAACTGTGGGTCATGGGGGATCCGAAACTATCAGAAGCCATTTCAACTGCTAAAGCCTTTGAACAAACAGAAAAATGGATGAATACTGTAAGAAATGTAAATAAAAAGTCAGATAGTGTTGAAGAAGTAGCTACACTCAAACGTCAATCGGAAATAAAAAATGATGTTAACAATTTTAACTCTGCACAAAATTCAAGATATGAAAATTTTAGAAGATTTGATAGATATGAAAAGATTTCAGGTGTGCACAGTAAGTTGTGGTGAAGAACTGGGTTTTCACTTCAGACCTCTCTCTCAAATGACAGGTGAACATACTAGGGTGTGAGGGACTGGGCTCTCAGCTTAGTCCCTCTCTCTCTCAAATAATGGGCGTGCATAGTAGGATGTCTGAAGCTACTGGCCCTATTGCTAAGACATCTCTCTTTCATTACAAATGAACATACTAAAGTTTGGGGAGAGACTTTCCCCTCCTCTGACACCTCTGTGATAATCAAGACAGCATAAACAGTTCAGAAGTTGAATCTGTAAGTTTATTCACAGCAAGAGCATCCTTCACATTGTGTCTGCGTAATTCTCAGCCCAACTGAAACAGAATCTTTATAACCGCTTCCAAATAAAATTAGAAACCCCACATTCCACTTCGCTCAGCCACCCCTAACATTCTACCTATGCATTCAGAACATCACATTACTTTTCCCGTTCCAATGAAAAAATAACCCAAATCGTAAAAACCCCAAATAATCCATGAAAACTCAATGAGCAAAACCAAAAAAACAATATGATGAACAATGCAGAGATACCTGTTAAATAGAAACATTTCACATGAGAAAAATATTAAAACCTCTATTTTTTAAAAGCACATTGTTGTATTCAACATTATGTATAGGAATCTTTTGTTACCATAGGTTCCATGTTCTAGTTCTGGAAGTGAGTCATGCAAGTATGCAATACTCGAGTCAGTTGCACTGACTCTTAAGAAGATAACTACCTTTTTGTTGCTGTGCTTAACTTACTCAATAAATTATATTTTCATAATATAAAAAGCGTACTTTTTATAAGTGGCGACGAAGGGAGGAACACGATCTCAACATTACCGAAGCACAGAAGATTCGTGTTCAAGAACCACGGATTAGCTATCTCGGATTTAAAAAAAAAAAAAAGAGGAAGAAGAAGTCTCCGAATGAGAAAGAGAGAATACAATCTCAACACAGTAACCGTGAGTGACAAATGACTGGATGAAAAGGATTTGGTACGGAACGAAGGAAAAATGTTTTATTAATATTTTTTAAATAAGCATGCTTGGCCGAGCGCTGTTTGGGAGAGCATTTGTGTCGCTGGATAAGCGCGGAATGGCGAAGCATTGCGTATTTTGAAGTGACTAATATAAAAAGGAATTGCATGGAAGCAGCGTGAATGAGGAGATAACGTTAAACTTTTGGCAGAAGTAGAACTTCAAAAGTAAACAACTTGTGCATGCGCGGATTGGCAAGATTGGCAACGTACTTGTAATTCTGGAACGCGTGCACCGAATCTCCATCGCCTTGCTCAGATTTCACTTGGAACGGCAACATACGTAACCACGCAGAGCAAGGCATTCTGGGATACGTGGAGCGTACTGCGTTACGGAGCGGTCATTGTGTGTTACCTTGGTTGCGAAAACAACAAGTTGTACGCGGAGAGGATAATTACAGCTCCGATCTTGGTGGGAATTAGTTTTTTTTGATGAAGAGAGGCTGGGAAATAAATTTAAAAAAAGGGGGAAAAGGAACAGTAAGTTCTCAGAAGCATCTCAATTCTTGTTTTTTTTTAAATTTAGCTTTATATGTAAGCTTTTGATAGATGCCAAAACCTAGGTGACTATACTATTTTCAGTGTACATAATACATATATATATATAAAAAAAATGCAATTTGATCCTCCGGCGAAATTCTTACAATCTAAAGGGGATCCTCCACTACCTTGGTCAAGATGGAAGGAAGAATTTATTAATTATATGAAGGCTATTGATGGCGACAGAATGGGTTCAGAAAGAAAGAAAAGAATTCTTCTGCATTGTTTAGGCTCGGAGGGGCAGATGATATTCAGAGCCTTACCTGAAATTGTTATTGGTGAAAATAGAGAGGCAACTAATGTGTACAATGAAGCTTTATTGAGAATGGAAAAGAAATTCAAACCTACTAGCAATATAGCGTTGAATAGATTCAAATTTTACACAAGGAAACAAGAGGAAAATGAGTCTTTTGATGATTTTCTCACTTCTTTAAGAATATTGAGTGTACATTGCAATTTTGGAAATATGTCTGACGAGATGATAAGAGACCAAATTATCGTTCATGTGAAATGTAAAAAGACACAAGAACAACTGTGGGTCATGGGGCATCCGAAACTATCAGAAGCCATTTCAACTGCTAAAGCCTTTGAACAAACAGAAAAATGGATGAATACTGTAAGAAATGTAAATAAAAAGTCAGATAGTGCTGAAGAAGTAGCTACACTCAAACGTCAATCGGAAATAAAAAATGATGTTAACAATTTTAACTCTGCACAAAATTCAAGATATGAAAATTTTAGAAGATTTGATAGATATGAAAAGAATTCGATGTGTTACAGGTGTGGAAACAAAAATCATATGGCTTCGTTTGGTGGATGTCCTGCTATTAAAAGAGAGTGCAAAAATTGTGGCAGGATTGGACATTTTGCAAATATGTGTAGGGACCAGAGGAAGTTCACACCCCAAAATCGAACAAGGATTTCATGCACTTTAGAAGGGGCGACAGGAGGTCAGGATGACAAAAGAGAAGATATTACGCTCCAAAATACAGGGTTTGTGGTATCTTTGCGTGATAACATTGCCAATGTTAATGATTCAGAGAACATGTTGAATCTAAATTCTCCTATGTGCAATGTTAACATTTCAGGTGTGAACTTGAATTTGATGGCTGATTCTGGTTCTCTGTGGACCATTGTATCTAAACAATATTTCGAAGAAAAACTTGCTGGTGTTTTTGACATACACAATATTTTACCATCAGATATCAATCCTGTGAGTTATGATGGTTCTCGCATTGATATGGTTGGTTTTTTCCACACAGAGTTATTTTTTAAGAACAGGAGTGCGTACATACAATTGTATGTCTCAGTCAAGGACATAAATGTACTGGTTTGGAAGGACCAATATAAACTTGGTATTATGTTAAATCCAAGACTGAAAGAGCCTGTTATATTGGATGAGTCTGTAACCATGGACCATATTTCAGTCACTTCTGGTGAAGACATGGGGAAATTCTTGAAGGACACCTATAAGGAGGTATTTACAGATTCTTTGGGAAAGTTAAAGGATTTCTCTCATCAGATCAAACTCAAGGCAAATGTAACTCCAGTCAGGCAGAGGATCAGACCCGTGCCTATCAATGTTAGAGAAGAGTTAAAAGGCATGTTAAATGAACTAGTGTCAGAAGGGATTATCGAACCAATTAACTCTTCTGAATGGGTTTCACCCATTGTTTTAGTTCGCAAACCCGATGAAAAATTGAGGTTATGTGTTGACTTGAGAGCCTTGAATTCAGCCATCATTGTAGACTGTCACCCATTACCGAATATTAATAAACTGGTGTCTTTGTTGGAAGGTGCAAAATGTTTTTCAACATTAGATTTAAGATCTGCCTACCACCAAGTTCCCCTTACTCAAGAACCTAAATCGTTAAACGCTTTCATCACTCCGCAAGGTTTATTTCAATATACAAGAATGCCGTTTGGATTGGCTTCGGCGGCATCTGTATTCCAAAGGGTTATGTTCAATATATTCAAAGATATAGATGATTATGTAAAATGTTTCCAAGATGACATTTTAATATTTTCTGCTAATGAGGAACAACATCTTAAACATCTATCAGAGGTTTGTTCAAGGCTAAAACATAGTGGTCTGACTTTAAAGGCACACAAATGTAATCTGTTTAAAAAAGAAGTAGAGTACTTAGGACACACTCTTACTGGAGATGGTGTTGTACCAAAAAAATCGAATGTCGATAGTATTTTATATGCACCTGCTCCATGTAACAAAGAACATTTATTGTCCTTCGCGGGCATGTGTGAATATTACAGTAAGTTTGTGTCAAATTTTGCATCTAAAATGGAGCCGCTGAGGAAACTTTTGAAACAAAAGTCTACTTTTGAGTGGGGTAAAGATCAACAGGATGCTTTTACTGTGGTTAAGCAAGACATTATAAATGCACCCACTTTAAAACCTTTCTGTTTAAAAAAAAAATTTATCATCACGGTTGATGCTAGTCTATATGGCATTGGAGGGGTTTTGTCTCAAAAGTCTGGAAATGAAGAGTGGAATGTCTGTTTTGCCTCTAGAACCTTAAATGAGACAGAAAGGCGGTATGCCGTCATTGAAAAGGAATTACTAGCGTGTGTATGGGCTGTTGAACATTTTAGAAACTACATATGGGGAAGTAGGTTTACTTTAAAGACAGATCATAAACCGTTAGTTAATATTCTTTCACCAGGTCGAGATTGGAATTCCACTGCAAGAATTGCTAGATTAACGTCAAGGTTACAGGAATATTCTTTTGAAATTGTGTTTGTGCCAGGTAAGAAAAACGTCACGGCAGATTTCTTATCACGACATCCTTGTCAAGTTGAGGAAAAAGGTAAAAATGATAATGAAGAAGATGTTGTCACTTCTATTCAAGATTTGGTGGTTGATGCTTTTTCAGGCATTTCAGAGGAGAAATGGAGGTCAAGTGAACAAGAAGATGCTTTATGGAAAACTGTTAAGAAGTATATTCTAGAAGGTTGGCCAACAAAAAAAAATATTAGTGAGGAATTCATGCCTATGTTTCAAGTGGCAGAGAGTTTGGAATTGGAAGTAGATCTGGTTTACAAAAATGGAAAGTGTGTGCCACCTTTTGGTGTCCGTGAAACGATTCTTAAGTAGGCACACAATTCCCACCCTGGTATGTCGGCTATGAAGCGTTTGATCAGATCCTATTTTTGGTGGCCAGGGATGGATCGCATGGCAGATCGTACAGTAAGGGAGTGTGATATTTGTATTTCTAGCGAAAAGATGCTTAAACTTAATATTCCTCCTCTTAAGAGTACGGAATGGCCTGATGAACCATGGAAGAAAATAGCATTTGATATATCTGGCCCATTTATGTGTCTTCCATCAGATTCAAGATATGCGTTAGTTTTAGTTGACTACCATTCCAAGTGGCCAGAAGTAAAATTTGTTCCTATTTCTACTACAAATGGAGTTTTTCAAAGAGATTTTTGCTAGAGAAGGTTGTCCCTCAACCATTGTTACGGATAATGGGGTTCAATTAATTTCCAAAGAGATGGAAGAATATCTCCAATGTCACAACATAAAACATATCACCACGTCATTGTATGCACCCCATGAAAATGGTCAAGTGGAGCGTTTTAATCGGGTTCTGAAGTCCTATATTTCAGATGTGGGTAAACAGAGTGAGAATTGGAAAGACCTGTTGAGGGAAAGGTTATGGATGTACAGGATTATTCCTCATTCAGTAACTGAAATAAGTCCATTTCGACTGCTAAGGGGAAGAGATCCAGCTTCTAAAATTTGCCCTTGGTGGTTGAAACAAAAATGTAAAAAGAGTTTGAATGCTGATGTTGATCTGGTTGATACTTCTCATAAGATTAAAGAGAAACAAAATAAGCGTAAAATTTGGTTTGAAGAAAAGTGGAATACCAAGCAACATAATTTCATGGTGGGTGATCTAGTCAGAATTAAGAAACCGGGATTTGTGAGTAAATGTATGGGTAGGTTTTCAAAACCCATTAAAGTCACCAAATTCTTTAGGAATAGTCTCATCACTCAAGATGGGAAGTTGTGGAATATTAGACGTGTATCTTTGTGTCCCGCAAATTGTAATTTCAAGAATGGGCCAAGGATAAAGGACAATTCTGCTTCATATCCTTTTCAGAGTAAGTTTTCTGACAACATTATTCACCCTAATGATTCTGTTGCTGGTAGGGTTAAAGACTCTACACGCACTAGAGTTTTACCTGCTAAGTTACTTGATTTTGTTAAATAGAGTTGTATATGTCTGGTTACATTTTCTGTTGTTCATTTATAAAAAAAGGAAGATATGTTGTATTCAACATTATGTATAGGAATCTTTTGTCACCATAGGTTCCATGTTCTAGTTCAGGAAGTGAGTCATGCAAGTATGCAATACTCGAGTCAGTTGCACTGACTCTTAAGAAGATAACTACCTTTTTGTTGCTGTGCTTAACTTACTCAATAAATTATATTTTCATAATATAAAAAGCGTACTTTTTATACACATATTATAGAACATTTGATAAACCAAACTTCACTTCCTGAATCTGAGAGGAACTTGCCTGGCACAGCTGCTCCTGCAGATCAAGGGGTCATTGTTACTCACCGGAACCAAAAACGGTAGGCTAAGCAAAAGTTGGCTGGGCGGAGCAGTGATCTGTTTAGTCCTACCGTCACACTTAATGACCCTTCCTAAATTCCACAGGTCCAAACCATTGACCCTAATTTTATTATCCCTGCATACCCTGTCCACCACACAAAGCTCAGTATATTTTTTCTCACCTTTTTTCACATATGCTCCTTTTCTAATAAGGGCCTTATCCCCATCTTCAATTTTTCTTATTTGAACTTGGTTACACCTATCAAATGTTTCCTTTTGTTCGACTTTGGCATCAGCTAAATTTTTCCAGATTTGTGTATCATATTCATCCAAATGACTGTCAAATTTAAGTCATCTGCTCACCCAACTGGGACAAACCTTTGTGGCTGGCTTTCTTCCCCTTAAGAATTCAAACAGGAACACCTGTGTGTAGAATGGGGATTCGTTCAATAAATCCATATTATGGAATGGACAGCATTCAGAATGACACATATGTTAGCAGTTGGCCATTGCACACACTTGGTTATCATTTTGTTCATGCGCTTCATTTTTCCCGTTTGTTTTGGGGTTATAAAGTAAAGTCCGAGAGATGTTTGATGTATCTCCATTTAAGAGACATCTCTCTGCTCACAAACTGGGCCCCATTGTCTGATATCAGGAACCTAGGAAAACCCTCTCTGAGGAAAAATTCTTTTAAGAACTCACTAATGGCTTTCATACTGGGTTTGGTGATTAATTTTACTTTGGGCCACTTGGAACAGAGATCCATTTCTACCAATGCATAGCGTAAATGACTCTATAAGCAGTAGAAATGGAACCAAATCCATGCCAATTTTTTTCCCAAGCTTTAGAAGGGAACTCAATAGGTGGTTAAGGAGGCTCCCAGACAACCAAACCCTTATCTGCACCTGAGCATACAATCGACGAACAAACTAGACGCTCTCTTTATGCATGGATGGCCACCACAATGATTGCCTCAGCCTGCATTTGGTGAAGGTCTTGCCTTCATGGCACATTTCTATTAACCTGCATTTGATAATTTCCGATGGAACAAGTTTATCTCCTCTTATCAAAAGTCAATTTTCTAACAAAAGTTTATCATGAACCATTCAAAAAGGCTGACATGATACATTCAAGGACCTCTCTGTTGGCCACCCTGCTTTCACTTATGACATAATCAATTTTAGTACTTAATCTTCAATCAGCATTGATTTCCATCCATATTCAGACACTGTAGGCATTTGTTCCAAATCCACTGAGGCAATAAGACAGTCTTCATCTACAACCTCACTCTCGTTGTCTGTATTACCATCTGCAAACCTAGGCAAATAGTCAGCCCAGACATTCTTAGCACCTTTGATGCGTTCTATGTCAAATTGATATTGCAACAAATTAGCTGTGTTCTTTGAAATTCTAGGTCCTTTATCTTTACCCCTGAAAGGATGGCAACTAATTGTTTATGATCAGTCACCATCGTGAACTTAGTTTCCCAAACTACGATTTGAACTTTAGTATCGCCCACCAACAAGCTAACAGTTCCTTTTCTGTTTTGGAATAATGAGTTTCTGACTCTCTCAAAACCTGTGAAGCAAAGCAAATGGTGTTCTCAACCTTACCTTCTGATTGTGTGAGAGTTGCCCCCAACACCAAATTAAATGCATCAACCATGATACAGCATTGAAACCTCAGGTCAAATGGTCTGAATACCATTGAATTGGCTAATTGCTTCTCAATCCACTCAATGATTCATGGAATACAACGTCCCATTTGAAAATTGCATTCTTCTTCAACAGAATGGTCAAAGGTTTGATATACGATGCATAGTCGGGGATAAAGCAACAGTAAAATTTGCACATGCCCATGAATGTTATCAAGTTTCAACCCAAACTTGTAAACTGGTGGTTTAGCATCAATTATGACAATTACCAATCCTGATCTAGGCTCTATGCCAGCACTTGAAACTACATGCCCCAGATATGCGATCCTGGCCATGGCGATTTCACATTTCTCAAATTTTAACACAGCACCTTTTTTTTCCTGGAGAATAAACAATACCTGATCTAATATAGTTTCATTCTGCCCATCTCCCCCCGACCCCCAATACCTGCTTCTTCCTCTTCCTGGTGCTGTTGTGTCAATAATTGTGTTGCTCCACACATAAACACATGTAAAGAACAAATTAGAATTTTGAGAAATATCGAAATTTACAGATATCGATATTTGGGAATTCGGCCATCTAATTGGCTGAGGCGTTACGAGCTTGCTGCTAATTGGCTGCGAGCGGTGCGAGCGGTTGCAACTAGGAAGTGTTGGCAGCCATTTTGTGATCCTGTCGAAGTGAGTCAGGGGAAAAAAGGGCAAAAAAAGTAGGAGAGAGGAGGGTAGGAGCACTGTAACTTCTGTGGGGTGTTTAGAGTGTGCTATACAGGGGTGCAAAGTGAACTACTCATCCCTACCAGGCTGAAAGTGCTGGACTACGGAAATAAAGTGAGGTATTGCCTAGAGTCTGATGCTGCTAAGGTGAGCTGCTGCGGGACTCAGGAATTAAAGCGTGAGCCCAAACTGTGTGTCTTATGTTGTGAAGTCAGGTGCCCTCTCCGTTGCACCACACTTGTGGAAGTAGTGTCAGCATGTGTTTATACCTACTAGGATGAACTACTGACCCCTACTGGTCTGAAAGTGCTGGGGTACGGAAAATATGTGAGGTATTGTGTAGAGTCTCATGCTGCTAAGCTGAGCTGCTGCCGGACTCGGGGATGAAAGCGCGAGTCCAAACTGTGCGTCATGTGCTGTGAAGTCATGTGCTCTGGCCGCTGTGCCACATCTGTGCAAGTAGTGTCAGCATGTAGTTATACCTACTCGGAGGAACTTTTCTTTTAAATATTGTAAGTAGTGTATGGCGTTTAGGGGGTGTTATATAGTGAGTGCGAAGGTAAATTCGCGCGTATCAAATCAATTCGGTATTTGTAAAGTGCAAACTACTCACTCGTACGGGTCTGATGGTGCTGTGGGCCTAAGCTGAGCTGCTGCCAGACTCAGGGATAAAGGCGCTGAACTACTAACCCCTACCGGTCTGAAAGTGCGGGGTACGGAAATTAAGTGAGGTATTGCCTAGAGTGTTGCTGCTGGACTCGGGGATGAAACCGTGAGCCCAAACTGTGTGTCCTATGCTGTGAAGTCAGGTGCTCTGGGCGCTGTGCCACAACTGTCTAAGTAGTGTCAGCAATATTTTATATGTAGTAGGAGGAAGTTTTGTTTGGAACGCAGTAACTTGCATATGGTACTGGTAAGTGATCTGCAGCACTTGCAAATGCAGTGCTCCCAGGACATGCAGCAGACGTGGAAGGTATAGGTGGACGTGAATGGAGTCGACTATGTGTTCGGGATGCCCTGCTATGCGTCAGTGTCTCTGCTTGTAGCTGCACTGGCTTGCTGTGTGCCAGTCTTCTGGATGAAAAGGTACAGCTTGGTGCAATGAGCCAGGTCTGTGTGCAATGGGTGAAGGGCAGGGTTGTGGCGGGAGTATGTGTGAAGGCCATTTCACGCACGCTAACTACGACGAAGGACTTTTGAGTGTGGGATGTCCACTCATTGTTCTCAAATCGGGCCGTGGGTAGTGTGGGAGACGGATGCAAATATTATCGTATCTGTCAGGGGGGGCTGGCTATTTGCAAGTTCTTTCTCAGAGCAGCAGATGTGTTAGTGCAAGATAGCTCAGAAAAAGAACCTTTCATCCTTACAGTAACTTCTCCAGGTGCATTCATACAGGATGTGTACAAAGGCTGGTCGTGGGTGTTGTGGGATGTCTGCAACCCTGGTCATCCTGGATGAGATGCCTGGCACATGGGCTGGTTCACTGTGTGTTACATTGCCAAACAGCTGCTCCTCCCTCCAATGAGCCCCACACTTTTGTGCGCTGTGCTGTTGTATCCCGAGCACTCCTACAACACACCTTTGTAATGCCTATTGGCACATGTCCTGTGGCATTCCAATCACACCGTGACACTGCCGTTTGGAGGAGGTGCATGCCACTTTACACCATCGACTGCTGCGGCCCTTGTGGCGGCCATAGCAGAACACAGAGTCACACTTACTGCACTTATTGCACACGGACATGTGTGAGACACCTCGTTCCCTTTGCCGCTTGTGCATGCAGGAGGACACATACGTAGCTACATCTCCAGACTCACTGCCAACGCTGAGGTGACATGGTAACGTCCGCAGAAGACAGCATACTGTGATGTTGCTGGACCGGTGCCTATCATGCTAACACAATGACCACACAGACATACTGGCTCAGATCTGAGTTCAGGGGGCATTGGCGGTCCTGGGGTTGTTGCGAGGAGTGTTATGGCCCTCATGGGTATCCGTGTATCATGCTCATTGACTCTGTGGGTGTTCAGGTGTGGCTCTTGGCTGTGTTCCTTTTCATGCTGCAGGTAGTCGTCCTGCTTAACACCAGCAGAAAGCAGGTGTAAAATCTCTGGTGCTAACACGGCTTATCACTGGAATTTGTTTCACTTTTCACAGAAAAATAAACAAACTGGGCAGTGTATCCCGTCCAGATCCAGCACCTGACCCACTATTCCCAATTAAGATAAATAAAGTAAGATTTCTTTATTGATTTTGTGTGTACACTGTAAATGCACCCACTACCACAGTGGAATTCAATACAGGATTTTAGTAATATAATAGATCGCAAAGGTGCACCTCGTGTGTTTTTGCATGGGAACGCCTACTCTGCATCTCATTATCAGCACTTTAATGCAACTAAAGTTGAGATAAATCTAACACACTATTCAGAAGCTGGTGCAAACTGCAGACATCACCAGTATTCCCGCAATAACTGCCCCAAAATTTAACACCATGGTGGACACCACCAAATAACAGTAATAAGAACGAGAAAGAGTGACACAGCACTTAACAACCAAAAACTTTATTGGAATTTAAAAAACTCAACACAACAAGGTGGAAGACTCCTGTCGGGTCCATTATTGTCGACGACACACCCTGGAAAATAAAGCACAAAATAAGGACGTGTGCAATGCGCATATCAGAGGAGTGAGATACAGAGAAAGAGAAAAGGAAAAAAAGCCAGAGAGAAAAAGAGAGGGAAGGAAAGAAAGGGAGTGAGAAAGAGAGACTGAGAGAGAGAGTGGAGAGAGGGAAGTGAGAGAGAGAGAGAGAGAGAGAGACACTGCCACCCCTGCGCAGCCCTGACCAAATAATTACCTGCTGCCACCGGAGTGTCTACCAGTGGGCACTCCACGTGCCCATCAAAGCTCCGCGGCCTGGCAGATCGCACAGATGTCGCTGAGTCCTGAGTCATGAATGGCGGAGACCACATCAGCTTCTCCAGGGCCCGGCAGATCTCACACATGTCGCTGAGTCCTGAGTCATCAATGGCGGAGACCACATCGGCCTTTGGGGCCGCTAACCCTGCACAACGCAAGTCAGCGCCATGTGGTGGTAGGCCACTGACTGCCATACAACGTAGTGTGCAACTAACCCTATGCAACTCAAGTCGACGCCAAGTGGTGGTAGGCCCCTGGCGGCCACATCAGCTTCGGGTGGCAGTACCCATGTGGAAATCAAGTCCGTGCCACGTGGTAGTAGGCCCCTGATGGCCATGTAGCTCAGGGTGTGACTAGCCCTCTGCACAACTCTTCATGGACTCTTTATGATTCATACCAATGGAGCGTCCGCCATCCAGTCACTACCGGCAATAAAGGATGTGACGTTAGTTGTCGATGCATTATATTTGCGTGGTCACATTGACTGTGACGCATGTGCCGGATAGGTGTGGTGTGTGTGCAAACCTGCCCTCAGGGAGTGGCCGTGAGATGTTGACAACTAGACCACTGACCTGCACACCAACAGCGAGTACGCCTGCGTCAGGTAGCTGTATGGGGGTGTGAAAATGTGTTTTCGCAATGGATTTCCCATGGGAAACTTTAGACAAGGCTACAGGTCACACTGCTGAACGGAATTACAACAAATTTGGTAGGGAGAAAGGTCTTGGTCCAGAAAGCGCGCTTCCTCGCATCGAGTGAAAATATAAAAGAAAGGTCCCGGGGGTAATTTAATATACCGGAGCTCTGTCTGTGCGAGCTAACCCTTTCACGCTCCCTCTACCCAACATCACCACTTCGCAGTTATACCATTAGAAGCCAGTCCGTCAGCTGGCAGCTCTCTACATTTGCGAGCTAGTACGCTGCTGTGCCTGTACCTCTGCGAGCTGCTACGCTGCTGTATCTGTGAGTCGAGCGGACGGGCCGCAGTTGTCCCTCTGCGAGCCTTGGTGTGAACTGTTCATAAGTCACACTATATAAGCATTGAAAAGCCATCACCACCCCCTTTTGTACCGCTTTGTTCGCCATAAGTTGGCAGGGTATGCTCAGACGTTGAGTCCCTTGCTCACTTTACCACTGGATTCAAGCAAGCCTGGCTGAAGACGGCTGAAATGAAAGAAACCGGTCCTAGGAAGCTTGTTTCCGGTCCAGGGAAGGCATGGCTTGGCAGTTCGAGCTGGACTGTTCCCATGAGGCACAGGGTCAGACTGCTTTGCATATGGTCATGTCTGAACTGGGGTGGCAGAGTGGGCTAAAGAACGGTGATGGATCAAACCCAGATCTGTTGACTGGGTGTGAGTGTTTGATTGGTTCTGATGCTCCGTCCATCACCACCCCCTTTTGTACCACTTTGTTCGCCATAAGTTGGCAGGGTATGCTCAGACGTTGAGTCCCTTGCTCACTTTGCCACTGGATTCAAGCAAGCCTGGCTGAAGAAAGCTGAAATGCCAGAAACCGGTCCTAGGAAGCTTGTTTCCAGTCCAGGGAAGGCATGGCTTGGTAGTTCGGGCTGGACTGTTCCCATGAGGCACAGGGTCAGACTGATTTGCATGTGGCCATGTCTGAACTGGGATGGCAGTGTGGGCTAAAGAACGGTGATGGATCAAACCCAGATCTGTTGACTGGGTGTGAGTGTTTGATTGGTTCTGATGCTCCGTCCATCACCACCCCCTTTTGTACCGCTTTGTTCGCCATAAGTTGGCAGAGTATGCTCAGACGTTGAGTCCCTTGCTCACTTTGCCACTGGATTCAAGCAAGCCTGGCTGAAGACGGCTGAAATGCCAGAAACCGGTCCTAGGAAGCTTGTTTCCGGTCCAGGGAAGGCATGGCTTGGCAGTTCGGGCTGGACTGTTCCCATGAGGCACAGGGTCAGACTGATTTGCATATGGCCATGTCTGAACTGGGGTGGCAGAGTAGGCTAAAGAACGGTGATGGATCAAACCCAGATCTGTTGACTGGGTGTGAGTGTTTGATTGGTTCTGATGCTCCGTCCATCACCACCCCCTTTTGTACCGCTTTGTTCGCCATAAGTTGGCAGGGTATGCTCAGACGTTGAGTCCCTTGCTCACTTTGCCACTGGATTCAAGCAAGCCTGGCTGAAGACGGCTGAAATGCCAGAAACCGGTCCTAGGAAGCTTGTTTCCGGTCCAGGGAAGGCATGGCTTGGCAGTTCGGGCTGGACTGTTCCCATGAGGCACAGGGTCAGACTGATTTACATATGGCCATGTCTGAACTGGGGTGGCAGAGTGGGCTAAAGAACGGTGATGGATCAAACCCAGATCTGTTGACTGGGTGTGAGTGTTTGATTGGTTCTGATGCTCCGTCCATCACCACCCCCTTTTGTTCCTTTGGGAGCTGACGGCTCCTAGTACTGTATCTGTGAGTCGAGCGGACGGGCCGCAGTTGTCCCTCTGCGAGCCTTGGTGCAAACTGTTCATAAGTCACACTACATAAGCATTGAAAAGCCATTTTGTGATTCAGTCCGTCAGCTGGCATCTGTCCGAGGCATTTCTGAAAACATACCGGAGTTCTTTCTGTGAGAGATACCCCTTTCACGCTGCCTCTCCCTACATCAGCAGGTAACGCACCCTCTTTCCACATTACTAACATACCCCCAACAACCTTCTTGGGCCCAGAATTCTTCCTGTGCGGTTGGACAAACAGGAATCTTAGTCATGTATAGATTTACATTTAAGATATTTTATTTAAACAAAACAACAACAAATAAAACTGAAGGGAGTCTAGTGCTGTGGTCGCTGCAACGAAGTTGAGGTTACTGTCATTCAGGACTCAGGACACAGTTCCACAGTGGTATGGGCTTGTGTTGAACAGGGTTAGTGGCACCACGTGTCAAAAATTCGAATTGCGAGCTCTGTTGCCCACAGTGTGGAGTGTTATTGAGTGTTTGTTGGCACTTGAAGATGATTTTGTTGATTGTACTAAAGCTATAACTGATATAAGAAAAGTTCTTGAAGCAAGGATACTAAAAGGATATTAAGTAGGTTTTAGGCCTGTGATAGTTACTTGCCTAGTGGAGTCTGTAATTAATGAATTAAGATTTAATTTTAATTGTGAGCCATACTGACCGCAGTGTAGCAGTATCATGAAAAGATGAAATATGTATAGAATACACTGTCGAAGTATATGAGCCTGTGATGCTGCTTGGTGCGAATGGACCGCAGTGGGAGCTATGTCTCTTGCCTACTGCGTCATCTGCAATCGTGACTGTATCTGAATTGTGAGTCC
The DNA here is from genome assembly GCF_964204655.1 of Triturus cristatus. Lineage (NCBI taxonomy): Eukaryota > Metazoa > Chordata > Amphibia > Caudata > Salamandridae > Triturus > Triturus cristatus. The sequence goes on from NC_140582.1 coordinate 723,026,436, forward strand.
TGCTGACCGTAGTATAGGCCAGAGGTAGCGGTGAGCAAGGGCCCACAGCCACATGCATAGGTTGGTGGTCACTGCCACGGACTTGGGGTCACTGCCATTCAGGACTCAGGACACAGTTACACATGTGGGATCAGCTTGTGTTGAACAGGGTTAGTGGCACCACGTGCCGCTGGCCTTGCATATGGAAATATGCCTAACTGATCAAAGGGAGTATGATGCTGTGGTCACTGCCACGGACTTGGGGTCAGTGTCTTTTAGGACTCACGACACAGTTACACATGTGGGATCGGGTTGTGTTGAACAGGGTTAGTAGCACCTCGTGTCGCCGGCTTTGCTTATGGAAATATGCCTAACTAATCAGAGGGAGTACGCTGCTGTGGTCGCTGCCACAGACTTGGGGTCACTGCCATTCAGGACTCAGGACACAGTTACAGATGTGGGATCGGCTTGTGTTGAACAAGGTTAGTGGCACCACGTGTCGCCGGCCTTGCATATAGAAATATGCCTAACTAATTAGAGGAAGTACGCTGCTGTGGTCACTGCCATGGACTTGGGATCACACCCATTCAGGACTCAGGACACAGTTACACATGTGGGACCAGGCTTGTGTTGAACAGGGTTAGTGGCAAAACGTGCTGCTGTCCTTACATATGGAAATATGCCTAACTGATCAAAGGGAGTATGCTGCTGTGGTCGTTGCCACGGACTTGGGGTCATTGCCATTTAGGACTCAGGACAGAGTAACACATGTGGGATCGGCTTGTGTTGAACAGGGTTAGTGGCACCACGTGTGGCTGGCCTTGCATATGGAAATATGCCTAACTAATCAGAGGGAGTCTGGTGCTGGGGTCACTGCCACAGACTTGGGGTCACTGCCATTCAGGACTCAGGATAGTTACACATGTGGGATCGGGTTGTGTTGAATAGGGTTAGTTGCGCCACGTGTCACCGGCCTTGCATATGGAAATATGCCTAACTGAGCAAAGGGAGTATGCTGCGGTGGTCGCTGCCACGGACTTGGGGTCACTGCCATTCGGACTCAGGACGCAGTTACACATGTGGGATCGGCTTGTGTTGAACAGGGTTAGTGGCACCCCGTGCCGCTGGCCTTGCATATGGAAATATACCTAACTGATCAAAGGGAGTCTGGTGCTGTGGTCACTGCCACAGACTTGGGGTCACTGCCATTCAGGACTCAGGATAGTTACACATGTGGGATCGGCTTGTGTTGAATAGGGTTAGTTACACCACGTGTCGCCGGCCTTGCATATGGAAATATGCCTAACTGAGCAAAGGGAGTATGCTGCGGTGGTCGCTGCCACGGACTTGGGGTCACTGCCATTCGGACTCAGGACGCAGTTACACATGTGGGATCGGCTTGTGTTGAACAGGGTTAGTGGCACCCCGTGCCGCTGGCCTTGCATATGGAAATATGCCTAACTGATCAAAGGGAGTCTGGTGCTGTGGTCACTGCCACGGACTTGGGGTGACTGCCATTCAGGACTCAGGACACAGTTACACATGTGGGATCGGCTTGTGTTGAACAGGGTTAGTGGCAAAACATGCTGCTGTCCTTGCATATGGAAATATGCCTAACTGATCAAAGGGAGTATGCTGCTGTGGTCGTTGCCATGGACTTGGGGTAACTGCCATTCAGGACTCAGTTACACATGTGGGATCGGCTTGTGTTGAACAGGGTTAGTGGCACCACGTGTCGCCAGCCTTGCATATGGAAATATGCCTAATTAATCAAAGGGAGTATGCTGCTGTGGTTGCTGCCATGGACTTGGGGTAACTGCCATTCAGGACTCAGTTACACATGTGGGATCGGCTTGTTTTGAACAAGGTTAGTGGCACCACGTGTCGCCGGCCTTGCATATAGAAATATGCCTAACTAATCAGAGGAAGTACGCTGCTGTGGTCACTGCCATGGACTTGGGATCACACACATTCAGGACTCAGGACACAGTTACACATGTGGGACCAGCTTGTGTTGAACAGGGTTAGTGGCAAAACGTGCTGCTGTCCTTGCATATGGAAATATGCCTAACTGATCAAAGGGAGTATGCTGCTGTGGTCGTTGCCACGGACTTGGGGTCATTGCCATTTAGGACTCAGGACAGAGTTACACATGTGGGATCAGCTTGTGTTGAACAGGGTTAGTGGCACCACGTGTCGCTGGCCTTGCATATGGAAATATGCCTAACTAATCAGAGGGAGTCTGGTGCTGTGGTCACTGCCACGGACTTGGGGTCACTGCCATTCAGGACTCAGGATAGTTACACATGTGGGATCGGGTTGTGTTGAATAGGGTTAGTTGCGCCACGTGTCAACGGCCTTGCATATGGAAATATGCCTAACTGAGCAAAGGGAGTATGCTGCGGTGGTCGCTGCCACGGACTTGGGGTCACTGCCATTCGGACTCAGGACGCAGTTACACATGTGGGATCGGCTTGTGTTGAACAGGGTTAGTGGCACCCTGTGCCGCTGGCCTTGCATATGGAAATATGCCTAACTGATCAAAGGGAGTCTGGTGCTGTGGTCACTGCCACAGACTTGGGGTCACTGCCATTCAGGACTCAGGATAGTTACAGAAGTGGGATCGGCTTGTGTTGAATAGGGTTAGTTGCACCACATGTCGCCGGCCTTGCATATGGAAATATGCCTAACTGAGCAAAGGGAGTATGCTGCGGTGGTCGCTGCCACGGACTTGGGGTCACTGCCATTCGGACTCAGGACGCAGTTACACATGTGGGATCGGCTTGTGTTGAACAGGGTTAGTGGCACCCCGTGCCGCTGGCCTTGCATATGGAAATATGCCTAACTGATCAAAGGGAGTCTGGTGCTGTGGTTGCTGCCATATACTTGAGGTAACTGCCATTCAGGACTCAGTTACACAGGTGGGATCGGCTTGTGTTGAACAGGGTTAGTGGCACCACGTGTCGCCGGCTTTGCATATGGAAATATGCCTAACTAATCAGAGGGAGTATGCTGGTGTGGTCGCTGCCATGGACTTGGGGTCACTGCCATTCAGAACTCAGGACACAGCTACACATGTGGGATCGGCTTGTGTTGAACAGGGTTAGTGGCACCATGTGTCGCTGGCTTGTGTTGAACAGGGTTAGTGGCACCATGTGTTGCGGCTTGCGTTGAATTGTGTCTGAATAAGTCCACGTGGTGATGACTTGTTGTGCAGTGAGTTAGTGGCACCTGAAGCACTCAGCATGTGTGCACCCTTAGTCCTCCAAGGTTTGAAGAGTTGGAGAAGAGCTAAATAGAAAAACTCTCCCTTATCTGGAGTATCACAACTTAATTTCCTGTGATTAATCAAATTTCCTTTGGCATTCTTTAATGTCTTGTTGTTTTTTAAATATTAAACAACTACATACAGTATGAAAGGGACCCCAGCCCAGAGCCACATCTGAAGACCAACACATATCATATACCTACTGATCAATCAGCTCTGACACCCAAGAACTCCACAACACCCACCACCACCCCCAGGACCCCCCTCTACCACTGAGGCAGCGCAAAACAAGACAGCGAACTTTCTGAAAACGGCATGGCCCCTCAGCCACACAATAGCTGAATATTGGGACAGGTGTGAACAAACTATATGTGAAGGAAGCAATTCACCCATAAATAACAATGCACACAATGCAAAGTGTAGCGGTGATGTGCTAGACACATCTCAGTATGCAGAACACACACCTCTCCATCTGCACAAATACGACTGGTGCTTGTAGTGTTGTGGACAGTGGACCCAACCATGTTACGTGAAACACTAGGGACGATCTCAGTCATGTAGCTGTATGGTCCCCCCCCTGTAAGCATAAGCGTAACCGGAGTGGGCTGGTCTGACTTACGCCACTTCAGCGTAGGAGTGTGAATAAATAGGCCGGGGCTCTGGGCATGGTTCACTTGTGAACTGTGAAGACCAACGACTGTGCCAGAGCGGCGGGCCTCACCCTGCCAAGAGGCTGCCACCATGACCGTGGGTCTCCTCGACACAGGCCCCCTGCGAACCCAGCGACACAGGACCACAGACTTATGACTGTACAGACTACAGCCTTCGATCTACACTGCAGACAGCCGGCATCACAATTCAGATGGAGTACCGATTGCAGATGACGCAGTCCAGTACGCAAGATACATTCCTCCCAGTACGGCCGTCTCGGGCCACGCATCATGCCAGCGTGCGCACACGCTGAGCGCCAAAGGTACTACTAACTTAGTGCACCATAAGTCATCGCCATGTGGCCTTATTGAGCCAGGATCCAATAGACAAAAGACATTGGTCCGAGTGCGGCCCTCCCAGACCACGCATCATCCCAGGGTACGTACACGCTGAGCGCCAAAGGTACTACTAACTCAGTGCACCATAAGTCATCGCAAGGAAGAGTGAACAGTTTTATGTCGGCAATGAGGCATACTATCACTCAAAAATCAACCAAAAATACTTATAATATAAAAAGAACACAAGAATCAAAGTACATTAATGATTACAATCCAGTAATTTTGAAGATGTGGAATGCAAATATGGACATACAATATGTTGCAGATAACTCAATTACTGTTCCTCGCATACTATCCAAATAGAAGTCCATACCTGGAAAACATATATCTGTATGAAATACTGCAACATTATAGTTTTAGAAAAAATGTTACAGAAAAAATAAATGAAGGGAAATGTGCTGTAACTGGATCTGATGGATGTTTCTTAAAGAATGCCAAAGGAAATTTGATTAATCACAGGAAGTTAAGTTGTGATACTCCAGATAAGAGAGAGTTTATCTATTTAGTTCTTCTGCAACTCTTCAAACCTTGGAGGACTGAAATGGAATTACTTGGAGATTTTGATTGCTATGAAGATTCTTTCAAAGCATGTAAAGACATTGCTACCAGTGAGGCCCGCTCGGACCACGCATCATCGCAGGGTGCACACACGCTGAATGCTTCAGGTGCCACTAACTCACTGCAACACAAGTCATCGCCACGTGGACTTATTGAGGCAGAATTCAACGCAAGCCGCAACACATGGTGCCACTAAGCCTGTTCAACAGAAGCCGGCAACACATGGTGCCACTAACCCTGTTCAGCACGGGCCCAATGATCCCACATGTGGAACTGTGTCCTGAGTCCTGAATGGCAGTGACCCAAAGTCCGTGACCACAGCACCAGACTCCCTTTTATCAGTTAGGCATATTTCTATATGCAAGGCCGGCGACACGTGGTGCCACTAACCCTGTAAAACACAAGCCGATCCCACATGTGGAACTGTGTCCTGTGTCCTGAATGGCAGTGACCCCAGGTCCATGGCAGCGACGACAGCAGAATACTCCCTTTGATCAGTTAGGCATATTTCCATATGCAAGGCCTGCGACACATGGTGCCACTAACCATGTTCAACACAAGCCAATCCCACATGTGGAACTGTGTCCTGAGTCCTGAATGGCAGTGACCCCAAGTCCGTGGCAGCGACCACAGCACCAGAATCCCTTTGAACAGTTAGGCAGATTTCCAAATGCAAGGCAGGCAACACGTGGTGCCACTAACCCTGTACAACACAAGGTGCAACACGTGGTGCCACTAACCCTGTACAACACAAGCCGATCCCACATGTGGAACTGTGTCCTGAGTCCTGAATGGCAGTGACCCCAACTTCGTGGCAGCGACCACAGCACCAGACTCCCTTTGATCAGTCAGGCATATTTCAATATGTAAGGCCAGCGACATGTGGTGCCACTAACCCTGTACAACACAAAGCGCGACATTTGGTGCCACTAACCCAGTTCAATACAAGCCGATCCCACATGTGGAACTGTGTCCTCAGTCCTGAATGACAGTAACCCCAACTTCATGGCAGCGACCACAGCACCAGACTCCCTTCAGTTTTATTTGTTGTTGTTTTGTTTAAATAAAATATTTTATATGTAAATCTATACATGACTAAGATTCTTGTTTGTCCAACCGCACAGGGATAATTCTGGGCCCAAGAAGGTTATTGGGGGTATGTTGGTAATGTGGGAAGATGGTGTGTTTCCTGCTGATGTGAAAGGGGTATCTCTCACAGAAAGAACTCCGGTATGTTTTCAGAAATGCCTCGGACAGATGCCAGCTGACGGACTGAATCACAAAATGGCTTTTCAATGCTTATGTAGTGTGACTTATGGACAGTTTGCACCCAGGCTCGCAGAAGGACAACTGCGGCCCCTCCGGTTGACTTACAGACGCAGTACTACGAGCCATCTGCTCCAAAAGGAACAGCAGCGTAGTAGCTCGCAGAGGTACAGGCACAGCAGCGTACTAGCTCGCAAAGGTTGAGAGCTGCGACCCGACGGACTGGCTTCTAACGCTATAGCTGCGAGATGGTGATGTTGGGAAGAGGGAGCGTGAAAGGCTTATCTCGCACAGACAGAGCTCCGGTATATTAAATTGCCCCCAGGACCTTTCTTTTATATTTCCACTTGATGCAAGAAAGCGTGCTTTCTGGACCATGACCTTTCTCCCTACCAAACTTGGCATAATTCCGTTCAGCAGTTTGACCTGTAGTCTAGTTTAAAGTTTCCTATAGAAAATCCATTGAGAAAACACGTTTTCACACCCCCATACAGCTACCTTGGTGTGCAGGTCAGTGCTCTAGTTGTCAATATGTCACGGCCACTCCATGAAGGCAGGTTTGCACACACACACCACACCCATCTGGCACATACGCAAATATAATACATCGACAACGTCACATCCTTTATTGCCGGTGGTGACTGGATGGCGGACGCTCCACGGGTCTCCATCATAAAGAGTACATGAAAAGTTGTGCAGAGGGTTAGTCGCACCCTGAGCTGTATGGTCGTCAGGGGCCTACTACCACGAGGTGCGGACATGACTTGCACAGGGTTAGTGCCACCCAAAACTGATGTGGCCATCAGGGGCCTACCACCACGTGGTGCGGACTTGAGCTGCACTCGGTTATCGGCACCCAAAGCTGATGTGGTCACCGCCATTGATGACTAAGGACTCAGCGACATCTGTGAGATCTGCCGCGCTGCGGAGCTTTGACGGGCACGTGGAGTGCCCACTGGTACACACTCCGGTGGCAGCAGGTAATTATTTGGTCATGGATGCGCAGGGATGGCAGTATCTCTCTCTCTCACTTCCCTCTCTTTACTCTCTCTCTCACTCTCTTCATTCATTTCCTTCTCTTTCTCTATCTCCCTTCTCCCTTTCTCACTCCCTTTCTTTCTGTCCCTCTCTTTTTCTCTCTGGCTTTTTTTTCCTTCTCTATGTCTTGCTCCTTTGATATGCACATTCCAGGGTGTGTCGTTGACATTCATGCTCACGACAGGAGTCTTCCGCCTTGTTGTTTTGTGTTCATTTTGTTAAATTTTCTTTATCCTTTATATATACTTTTAAGAAAAAATAAAGCTTGGAGAAAAAAAAATTCAAAAAAAATTTTGGTTGTTAGTTAACTGCTGTGTGACTCTTTCTGGTTCTTATTACTGTTATTTGGTGGTGTCCACCATGGTGTTAAATTTTGGGGCAGTTATCGTGGGAATACTGGTGATGTCTGCAGTTTGCACCAGCTTCTGAATAGTGTGTTAGATTTATCTCAACTGTAGTTGCATTAAAGTGCTGATAATGAGATGCAGAGTAGGCGTTCCAGTGCAAAAACCCACGAGGTGCACCTTTCCGATTTATTCTAAATACTAAAATCCTGTTTTGAATTACACTGTGGTAGTGGATGCATTTACAGTGTACACACAAAATCAATGATGAAATCTCATTGTATTTATATTGATTGTGAATAGTGGGTCAGGTGCTGGATCTTGACGGGATACACTGCCCAGTTAATTTATTTTTCTGTACACGAAAAAATCACATCACAACTTTTTCAACGAAAGGCAAAAACTGCGATGTGAAACACATTCCGGCGATAAGCAGCGTTAGCACCAGAGATTGCTTCTGGTGTTAAGCAGGACCACTGCCTGCAGCATGAAAGGGAACTCCCCACAGAGCCACACCTAAACACCCACAGGTGCCATAGAGTCAATGAGCATGATACACGGATACCCATGAGGGCCATAACACTCATCGCAACAACCCCAGGACCACCAACGCCCCCCGAACCCGCATCTGAGCAAGTATGTCCGTGTGGTCATTGTGTTAGCATGATAGGCACGGGCCTTGCAACATCAGTGTGCTGTCTTCAGCAGACGTTACCATGTCACCTCAGCATTGGCAGTGAGCCTGGACATGTAGCTACGCACGCACCCTCCTGCATGCACAAGCAGCAAAGGGAACACATATCCGTGTGCAAGAAGTGCAGTAAGTGTGTCTCTGTGTTCTGGTGTGGCCGCCACAAGGGCAGCAGCAGCAGTCGATGTTGTAAAGTGGCATGCACTACCTATAAACGGCAGTGTATACGGTGTGATTGGAATCCCGCAGGAAATGCTCTAATAGCCATTACAAAGGTGTGCCGTAGGAGTGCACGGATACTACAGCGCAGCGCAAAAAAGTGTGGGGGCCCGTGGGAGGGAGGAGCAGCTGTTTGGCAATGTAACACACAGTGAACCCGCCCATGTGCCACGTGCTGGGCATCTCATCCATGATGACCTGGGTCGCAGACATCCCACAACACCCACGACCGGCCTTTGTACACATCCTGTATGAATGCATCTGTAGAAGTTACTGTAAGGATCAAAGGTTCTTTGTCTGAGCTATCTTGCGCTAACACATCTGCTTCTCCGAGAAGGAACTTGCAAGTGGCCAGCCCCCCTGACAGATACGATAATATTTGCATCCGTCTCCCACACTGCGCACTGCCTGATTTGAGAACGAGTGGACATCCCACACTCAAAAGTCCTTTGTCGTAGTTAGCGTGCGTTAAATGGCCTTCACATGTGCTCCCACCACAACCCTGCCCTGCACCAATTGCACACAGACCCGGCTCATTGCACCAAGCTGTGTCATTTCATCCACAAGACTGGCACACAGCAAGCCAGTGCAGCTACAAGCATAGCCACTGACGCATAGCAGGGCAGCCAGAACACATGATCAACTCCATTCACGTCCACCTATACCTTGCACGTCTGCTGCATGTCCTGGGTGCACTGCCTTTGCGGATCACTTACCAGCACCATATACAAGTTACCGTGTTCCAAACAAAACTTCCTCCTACTACGTATAAAATATTGCTGACACTACTTGGACAGGTATGGCACAGAGCCCAGAGCACATGACTTCACAGCATAGAACACACAGTTTGGGCTCACGGTTTCATCCCTGAGTCCAGCAGCAGCTCAATTTAGCAGCATGACACCACACAGAGGTTACAGTGCTCCTACCCTCCTCTTTCCTACCTTTTTCACCTTTTTTTCTCTTTACTCGCTTCGACAGAATCACAAAATGGCTGCCAACACTTCCTACTTGCAACTGCTCGCACCACTCGCAGCCAATAAGCAGCAAGCTCATGCTCATAACGCTCAGCCAATCAGATGGCAGAATTCCCAAATATCAATATCTGTAAATTTTGATATTTCTCCAAAACTACTGAACAGATTTACACAAAATAAACAAAAGCGTGCTTTCTAGACCAAGACGCTTCTCCCTGCAAAATTTGGAGTAATTCCGTTCACCGTTCGACCTGTAGCCTTGTCTAAAGTTTCCTATGGAAATTGCATGGAGAAAACACGTTTTGGGACTCCCCTTTTTTCTCGGCCCATCCTTGATGAATCAACCCCAAACTTTCAACATAGGAGCTGATATGAACACAAAATTAGTTTGTATAATGTTATGAAGATTCATCAAACGACGCCAAAGTTATAAGCAAAACAAAATATGCTCTTCCTATGGAAACTTGGTCCTAACTATAATATACCACATTAGCAGTTGATATTTCTCCAAAACTACTGAACATATTTACACAAAATATACAAAAGCGTGCTTTCTAGACCAAGACCCTTCTCCCTGCAAAATTTGGAGTAATTCCGTTCACCGTTCGACCTGTAGCCTTGTCTAAAGTTTCCTATGGAAATTGCATGGAGAAAACACGTTTTGGGACTCCCTTTTTTCTCGGCCCATCCTTGATGAATCAACCCCAAACTTTCAACATAGGAGCTGATATGAACACAAAATTAGTTTGTATAATGTTATGAAGATTCATCAAACGACGCCAAAGTTATAAGCAAAACAAAATATGCTCTTCCTATGGAAACTTGGTCCTAACTATAATATACCACATTAGCAGTCGCCAGTAGGTAGTTATAGCTGGGACATAGTTTCCATAGGAAAAGCATTTTTTGACTTGCCTATAACTTTGGTGTAGTTTGACCAATCATCATGAAATTCCCAACACAGTGTCAAAGTAGGTTCTGTGTGTCATGGAAACTTTGGGGGTGATCCGTCCATTGGGGACCGGGATATAGGGGTGCAAATTAAGGGTGCTTTTGCAATTTTAACTCCCATAGGAATGCGTTGTCGAACCTAGAGCTCGAACCTCTCTGCGGAATTACACTATATTTGGCAGAAAGGTAGATGTTGTTATGCAGATTGTGCTTTTTGTTATTTGGTGAAAATCCATTCAGTAGTTTTTAAGAAATTGAAGTCGATATCTCTGGTAGCGGATATTTCGCAATGATTTTGCGATCAATCGTGACTGCGTGCACCAACAGGAATGCTGTGATTGGCTGGACGCAACCTGAACAAAAAGTTGCGGCCACCATTTTATCTATCAGGAACAGTCCCCAGGGCTAAAATTTTCTGTGAAATGAAATATAAAGGGTCAGGATTGAGGTGCTCTAACCCAATGTAAGTGTTAGTAACACAAGTTATGTGCCCAAAATAGTTTTTTTTTTTAAATCACATCTGATATTCAAGATAATGCTGTGATCAGCAGCGCGACCCCCTTTGTACCATTTCAGGGACGTCACGACTATTGCCGCGACACCGCGAATATTGGTGCAAATGTAAAATAATATAGCAGTGAATCATTAAAACACACTGTATTATATTGAGATTCTGATAAATGTTTTATAGATTTATACAGATAGTGATTTATCTAGTGTGATGTTTAGAAATAATGATATAGTTATAGTTTTTTAATGTGGTGGTGGCTATTGAATTCCTGCATTTGCTTTCTCCTTTCGCCTTATCCGCGGGCATCATGAATTCAGTCCTAAATGCAAAAATGGAAAATAGGTCTTAGAGATGGTTATTATTGAAATACATGGAAAAGGAGCGATCTCCGCAGTTAACATCATCGTCGCAACATCCCAAATAACCGCAAAAACAAAAAAAAGGTCTTAAGGATGGATTTCAAAGAAGCTTAGTAAAAAACATGAGTTTAAACATGTTTTTAAAGAAGCATGTATATAGTAATGTGTTGTTTACAATAGATTTTTTTTGTAAATATTTTTGGATGTGCTGCTGGCGGTTGAATGTCTGCTTTTGTTTTGCGATTGCACGACGTATTTGCGGTGATCACGACATCATCACAGAGATACCCAAGAACTAAAAAAAAGGATCTTTATGAAGAAAATTAACAATATTTTGGGCACTATGGTAGCTCTGACCAAAGCCTTTGTGTTGATTGTGTGTATATGACAGCTACACATAAGACCAGATGCAGAGTTTCAGGTTACTCCATCTCCACTTTATCATTTCTATAAATTCCAAACATATCAAAACGCAGATTGCTGTTTTAGACCCAGCCCATACAATGGTCTCTGAGGAATGCAGGGCCATTTTTTTTACCCTTCTATCGGAGGTAGAGCAAAGGGGGCCTAATAACACTCATCGCAAATACCCTTGTGTTTGACAAAATAGTATTTGCTAACAGCTCAAATTATTTTCACATCATAGTAGCCAGGGGACGGAAAAATCCTGATTTAGTACTAATACATTTCTACAACAACAACTTCATAAATCCAGCAGAGGTTGTAGAATAGCTGGGACACACAATGGAGGGCTTACTTTCTAATTATACCAGACGACCATTTATTATATAGGTCACGGATTTTAACTCTCACACTTGTAATCACTTTAACCCTAACGTATGTGAGGTTATTGATAAAAAGGGTCATCCCCTGACTCATTTTAACCACCATAAGTACGGCAATGCCTTAAATAGCTTACTGATGGCATGGGACCTGAAAATTGTTAATTCAAAATGCTCTTTCACAGGACAAATGGCAGCAATGTTTCTTCGGACAGGGGGGTCCTCAAGTACCCTATGTCCACATGCAGAAACGTTAAGAGCTTTGAGGTCACACCATCTGAAATAAGTGATCATTCCTTTCTCCATTTTACGTTTAGCTGGCACTCACCAAAATGACTGGGCACCAATTGCTTACTCAAACCAACACTAGCCAGGAAAAATGGCTATACTTTAAAATGAGAGAACATTGACCCCACAAAATTGTTATCGAAAATAGCATCCTCCTCCCATAAGAAGATCTGTCTATACTTGAACTTACCTTCCAAGGTTAACCAAACCATGGAAGCATTTAGCAGTATTCTAACTTCCATAAAGGAGCACCTTATTTGTCAAATATCCCAAAAAACACACTCACAACAAAACTGGTTTAAGAAAAATTGCTCACGAGTATTAGCGGATCTTCATAAAGCATTTAAATCGCGACCTAGAGATCGAAATCTTATCAGAAGCCTCAGGTCTGCTAATAAATCCGCAAGGCAGGAAAGAAAAAGGGTGACCGCCAATGAAGCCTGGGAAAATCTGAGATCAGCTTCCATTACCAAAGACAGCAAATCTTTTTGGAAAATAGGTAATAGTCCTCTTTTCCAGGAGGAGAGCGGGCCATCACTAGACCTCCACATAGATGAGGCCACGTGGATAAGCCATTTCTAAAAAATATTCCAGGAGCAAACAGTCAAAAGGCTAGAGCTATCTGAGCCATATTTGAGTACTCCACCAGCACTGGACTTCTCCATAGATGAAGTAGAACTTGCTTTAAACCAATCACCAATGCTGAAGGCAGCCGGGACAGATGGGGTGCCACTGGATGTCTTTACAACTAACAAACCTCTCTGTGTACCGGTACGCAAAATAGCATTTAACTCCATAGCTAAAGACAGACCTTTGCCGTCTTGGAGACAGCCCGTCATGGTCCCAATCCATAAGAAGGGGAGTGGCGCAGATCCGGCTATCTGTCGCCCGATCTCTCTACTGGACAGCACAGCAAAGTTAATGGGCAGACTGCTGCTAAATAGGCTGGAGTAGTGGGCATCTGAGAATAAAATCCTCGCTGAAGCCCAATACAGCTTCAGGAAGGGGAGATGAACAATAGACCAGTGCCTCAACCTTGACCTAATAGCCGCAAAATACTCAGTGGCTAAACAGGGGCAGCTATTTTTGGCGTTTATGGATCTGTCAGCGGCCTTTGACTGCGTGAGCCACAATATATTGTGGTCGATCATGGAGTCATTGGCCGTGAATCTATCCATAATCTCATTTATCAGAAAACGTTATAGAAACGCAGAGGCAGTAGTCGAAATGGAAAACAAGGGGAGAGCACAAAGTCTCTCAGGATCGATAAAGGGGTAAGAGGGCTGTATACTTGCCCCCTTCCTTTTCTCCCTGTACACAAACAAACATTCTGAAGTCCTGATTAAAAAATTCAAGAACGTCCCAATGGTAGGCACATACCCTTTGCCTGTTATGCTCTATGCAGATGACGCTGTCCTATTGGCCAGAACTCCTATGGCCTTACAGCTCTTGATTGAGACATACTCTACCTATTAGTCATCGACAAAAAAAGAAATACCTCTTACCAACTAAATGTGATGGCCTATTTCACTCATTAATGTGAACTTTAAGATTTATGCGAAGATCTTGGTGAGATTTGCACCTGTCTGCATACTCTGGTACACCCCTCCCATACAAGATTTCTATAAGGGCAATTGCCAATAAAAATGTTAACCTATTTTGTCATGTCATAGAGTCAACATCTGCTTCTATGGTGCTGGACGTGAAGAAAGCCTTCTATAAAATCTCCTGCCCTTTTCTGCATTAAGTGCTTTACTGGGAGCTAATTCCATCCAAATGGTCTTTGCTTTATTGTGCCCTGTTGAGCATGGAGGAAAGTGAGTGGGCTCCGTTTAAATCGATCCCTCTAACTCTAAATACTTTTGATTGAAGAAACAATTGAGTTAGTGTAGCCTTGCTAAACTCTACACTTTAAACCGCCTACCTGATTCGACAATGTTCTCATTTGTCCACTGCTGCATTCCCAAGCTCCCCATAATGGTTAGCTATTGAGAAAGAACTTATATTGCCCCACATGTACAATTAAATCTGTTTATTCTGATAACAGTAAACCAATCGAAGAAGATGAAATAAATGCCCTGATACATATAGTCAAGAAGGGATTTATTAAGTCCTGCCATAAATTGTGATCTGCTGCAGCTGACACGCTGGCCCATCGAGTCTGGTCTGAAATTAATCTTGAAAGGGGGAACGGGGAATACAAAAAATATCTTGAGAGTAGCATTAAATGTAAAATGTAAATCCGTATTTGTAAAGCGTGAACTACTCACCCTTCTGGGTCTCAAGGTACTGGGGGCCATTGTGGAAATGAAATGAGCTATTGCCCAGAGTCACATGGTGCTGAGCTGAGCTGCCACCAGAGCCGGGGATCGAAACGTGAACCCTGTGCTCCAAAGTCAGCTGCCCTATGCGCTGCACCACACCTCTCCACTAGTATTGAGAGGATCAAATTCGCTGACATATGGAATGCAAGTATATCCGGTCAAGCTTTCAGGAAATATACATATATTGAAAAAGAAAAAGTGCTTGTATCAGTCTCCTGACTCGGAAGCCACAACGGGGCAACGACGGATAGAGTGGGGCCTCCTAGTCCTGAGCCAGGTTCCAGACGAGGTGAGGTCCGTTCCTCGATCATTACGGATGCTCACTGCATCCTTTTGAAGCGGAGGATCTACTGAAGGTTGTATAGAGTCCTACCTTCAGATGATAGTGATACAAGCACTTTTTCTTTTTCACTATATGTTGTGTTGATACACTATTGCAGTAGCGAAAATTTAACAACAAGGGTCCTGAAGAAAGCCGCAGGGAGAAATGGTTCCCATTGGGCTGAAACATGTCGACCTTTTTACATAGCAGTTATTTGTTGAACACTGCTTTTTGCACTGTTGTTTTATTTAGAGTGTGAGATTCACATATTAAATTAGTAGTGTTTTCTCACAATTCTATTTTAATACACCACTTTACTCTTCCTTTTTTCAGCACTGCACTCCTTTCAATTGTTCTATCACTTTTCAACTGTTGGTCTCCTCGCTCCAATCCTTTGACGATCTTGGGCCTTTTTGAGTGAAATCACTCCAAACTAGATGTTCTCTATGATCAAGAGATACATCTTATCCTGGATTGGATGACCAAATGATAGGATTGATCACTTAAACAATTGATGGGTATCCAAGCTTCGCTCTGAGGTCCTTTTAGATTGCATTTGGATGTCTCTTTCTTCTCTTCTTACTCCCTCCTGTACTATTTAGGATTAATTAGCCTTCTACCTATACTTCTGCTCACACTGCAGGATTTTGCTAGACCCCCAGTTCCTTTCGTTTGTTTTACACTTTACACTTTACAGACACAGTCATACATATGTATGAACACAATGTGCTTTTGAAAGTCGGGGTTTCTCCGTTTTACATCTTGCTACACAGAATTTTTCAAATCGGCTTTCAATTCACAAATTAATTATTTTTCGCCATTTGTTTTCTCCCGGCCATCACAAAATCTAAATTATTAAGCCAGTGCCATTTTGTTTCTCGCAGCCCTCACACTATTTCCCAATTATATAGGTAGGTTGGTAGGAAATAATATAACATAATCGTACTTATCTCTTTTATATGAAACATGAATTGCAAATTACCTTTTAGATATGTTGAAAGAGAAGTACAAAACTTAACTCTAGCCCAACGACCGTGCCTCAGGCACGGTCGTTGTGCGGTTCGATCCCGGGACGTCTTGTGCTGTCTCTTGCGGTGGTTCTCCACCCCTCGATGCTTTGTCCTAGAGGCTCTTCCTGTGTGATGATCCCGTGGAAGGCGGCGATTCAGCGAGCGTTGTATGATGTCATCACAGAGGTCCGATTGGGTCGAGAGCAAAATTGGAAGTCGGTGTCCAAAGTTGAAAGTCCATTTCAGAAGTCCTTTTCGCCCAAAGTCCTCCCCGTCGGCAACTCTTGAATATTTATAGCGGCGCGCATGGCACCCGCCCGTGGCTCCGAACGTGATGTCGAATTGTAGAAGGCGCTACCCAATGCTCTTTCGAGGTCGAAGGCCGTTCAAGACAGGGACTCAGTAGCGGCTCTTCACTTTCTTACTTCTGAGGTAAGTAGAGGCATTGTTTACATTAGTCACAGTAAACACTTATTAAGTAATTGTTCCATATGCTTCTGAAAACAATTCAATGTTTTAATTTTTCCTTTATTTCATTGTTTTTCTCCTAATTTGCTCAATTATTTTGCTGTTTGATTTCAAATTAAAAATGTTTGCTGCCCTACCCTTCTGTTGCCCTAGGCGGCTGCCTAGTCTTGCCTAATGGTAGAACCGGCCCTGGCTGGTAAGTCTTCACTCAAGCAACTCAGATAACAAGGTCTGGTCACACTATTGATCCTTAAATCATGATGGATTTAGAACAGAAACTGGCACCACCACTTTCTCTTTGAAATCCATCACAGGGTCAGTAGTCCTCTACCACATATAAGGGCATGCTTGTTGTGTCCCTTCACATTATAGGACACACCTAGGACCTCTCATAGTTCAGCACAGGCCTAGGCATCTGTGTACAAGCTTGGATTAGCATGACCAAAAATAAAAAGTCACAATTTCAAATACACTCAGTCATGCTCCCAGGGCAGAGGAGTATGCTTGTTTATGATGCAGGGGACCAAACCTTTTTACCATGCAGGGAAGATTCCTGCCCCAATAAATAATGCATTCCTGCAATCTCTTTGATTTGAACAATGAAACTAGCACTTTAAAACAATATAAGAAATGTAATGGATTGCAGAGTTTAAAATGAATTGAACAATTGTGGTACTGTAGAGAAATCTGCTCTTTGCCATTTTTATTACAAGGCTAACAATCAATCAATGGATTTATATAGCACAGTTAATCACCCGGGGATCATCCAGCCTCTGGGGCTTGAAGGTCTCAGTCAAACAGCCAAATTTTGAATATCCTCTAAATTCCAGGAGAGGAGGAGGTCTGTAGCTGCAGGGGGAGGTTGCTCCATATCCTTGCCATGGCAGTGGAGAAGGAGCATCCTCCACTTCTGCTGTGGCGGATGCAGGATTGTGAGTGAGGGAGAGGGATGCAGAGCATAGCTGTCTGGAAGGAAGGTGGATGATGAGGCAGTGGTTGATATAAGCAGGCCCTTTGTTGTGTAGTTCGTTGTATGCGTGGGTCCACAGTTTGAATTGGCATCTTTTCTGAAGGGAGAGCCAGTGGAATTTCTGAGGTGGGGGGTGACCCTAATAACGTGTGATGTTTTTGTGTTGTCTACCTCTGTGTTCCTGTTAACTGGGTATCACTCTTTTATTGCTTTATTTCACTGCTTTTAAAGTAGTAATATACCTGTTTCACCAATTTTGTACATCGACCGGCTGAACTTTGGGTGCTATCTTGGGTTTCTCTGCGTGCAGTCACTTTTCTGATGTCACCTTGGCTGGTAGTCTAGTTGTTCTCCGCTACCTCTAATTGGGGCTATATAATGGCAGGTGCTGCATGACTGTCAGCAGGCATGTTAAAGGCATGTCTAGGGCAAGGCTGTCTGGGTCATTTCCTCACCCTACACCTGGCCATGCCGACTGTCTTCCACCACAACTATTCATAAGTCAGTGTTTTATTATAAGCCTCCTAAGCTTTTAAATTGTTTTCATCTAATTATGCCACTGACCCTTATTGCAGCAGCACCATAAAATGTAACAATTTGCTTCTTACATCTCCTTCAAACTAAATCACAAGAATATGTTCTTCTTTCAATTTCTGGGCTGACGAAACAGTGTCCAGCCGGTCATTCTGCCAAACGTATCATGGGTTTGCTAAGTTATCAAAGCTGTAATTGGAAAGCTTATAAAGTCTGATACAACGTTTGTTGTCTTAGAATGTATTTTAGGTCTATTGCTCACTTTAATCGAAATTTGATGTTTGTTCCGAAGATGAATACCTGCTGATTAAGATATAGGAAAACTCTAATGTGGGGCTAGAGAGCATGATTTTCTAAAGGACATTAGGTGTGTACCTATTTAAATACAGGAAATCAATAATTATTAAGGGAAGTGCAGAAGAAATGTTGCCTTGAAACATTTTGAACGCTTATGTGGATCATATTACTGACTATTTTGCAATTAATTTGTGCTGTTTTTCCAACTATTTGCCTTGAAAAAGTGACGGTTGTCTCTAAACACACATTTGCTGTTTTGTGTTTATTCATTTAGTTATTTATGTACAATATTGTTTCTTTCTTAATCAAATTAATAATGATAAATGGAATTCAAATATCTCTTACATGCTGATGATTATATACACATTGGTTTGAAAATATAACTGAAAGAAATATATAAAAGTGATTAAAATATTTATTACATGTTGCTGATAAGACAAACATTGGGTTGTTATTAATGAATTTGATATATTATATTAAATAAAATACATTTTGAGAACTTGAAAATACATTATCGATTCCCTTAGGTACCTCTTGTAGGATTTTTATAACAGAAACATGTGTAATTATAGTAGGGCAACCATCATTTGGAGAGCACCGAGTGCTGGACATAGGCTCTTTATCCTTCTTTTTTCAATAGTTTGTACTAAGTCTCTGACCCGTTTTACTCTTATGCCTATTGATTTTCCTTGGACTGATCACTTTAGTCTTCCTTTTTAATTCTTTTAACAATGCCTTGGCACCAGCAACTTGCATATTCATGAACTGAATACAGTATTGAAATGGGTGTAAGGAATAAACTGATATGTTTTTTTCTGACTCCGCTTCTCTTTTAACTTATCTGGTTCAGCCAACCTCATCAATTAAATCTTGCTAAAATCATACTATTACTTGAATGTAACTACTTCTCTTTTCTAGGTTCAGATGAGGAAACAAAGGAAAAATCAACCTTAGTATACTCACGGCCTTGGGATGCTGAAGATAGAACTTCAGGCTATAGACTCCAATGAAGAACAACAAATGCAGTTTATTATGGCGAGAAAACATGTAACGCTCCTTACAAATCTGTTATGATCTTTGCTATCAAAAGGGAAATTAGTGACCCCCTTCCCCGTCTTTCTGAAGCACCCAGATCAATGGGAAGATGTGAATTAATTCGTGGATTACTTTACTTCAAAATTGATACCACCATTAAATCCATAAATATCCCAAAAATGCTATTTTGATTATATATGAGAACTCCATTAATTCCATCATATACAGTAGCTGTGCTGTTGTCTCTTCCATATCTGAGTAAGAACGAGTTTACCCAACTGTTGACTAGTCGCCTTTCTTGTTTTCCTGCTGGCATCCTTCCTGCCCACATTTACAAAGATTACTTATTAGAAGGAGGAGGCGCTGTGAGGGCTACTATCAACTCTTCTCTGGCTCATGCCAGCCAGCTGGAAATCTACGATTGTTGCTCCAATTTTGAATAAATAAACCTTAGAACATGCATTTCTTGCAAAACATTCTTGCATCTAACATACCTATCCAGACTTCTTAAAAAAGTAACCTATATTCAGCTTCTGAGCTTTGTTGGGAGCAGAACTGAAAATGTGATAGTGGCTTCAGTTGATGAACTCAGACGTTCAGCCATCTTGTCCCAGAGGGCTGCCCTTATCTTGTTAGATGCCAGCCACAGTCCGTGCAGGTAACAGCGGTGGGGCAGTGGGACCAGGTAAGGGGGGATGTCGAGGGACGATGCTGAGGAATATTAAGTAAATAATTAATTTTCCCTCGTCATCATCCCTCGAAATCCCCCCTTACACAGCCCCAGCGCCTTTACCTGCACGGACATCAGCTGCTGGACACATTGTCAACATTTGACTTGGTAACCATTGAATCCTCATACACAGGCTAAAGAGCCTTAGGATCCAGGGGACAACAGAAGAATGGTTTTGTGCCTTTCTTGGTAAGAACAGAAACTTTCTCAGGAAGTACTTCAAGGCCCTATCTTGTCTTCACCAATTTCAGATGTATGTTTTTCCTCTGGCTTTGCTAATATAATCGTTTAGTTATACCGTGTTCTTCTATGAAGATGATACCCATGTCATAGTAATGATTACAAGCCACTTGAGGGCCAGCGCAGGGAACTTACAGCAGTGTCTTACAGAAGTAAAAGTTTCGATGAGCTGAAATGAATTGAAGATGAATGATGAAAAGACCATATATTGCATCCTTTACACCATGTCTTTTTTGGCATCTCCCTTTCTGTTCCCAAGTTCTAGGGGATTGTCCTTCCACTGTAGATTGCATTGAAACTCCTGGGGTTCAATGTGGTGGACAAGGGTCAGCTGAAAATCAGATTAAACTGTGACTTTTTTTCATTTTTAGAATTTTCGCATTATGAGAAGAATCTGGAATCTTTATTCTTTTCAGTATAAAGTGCAAATCGTTAACACTATTGTTTTTTCCTGACTCGATTAATGCAACACCTTATATCTTGATTAATAGGACTCCCTCTACTGCCCCCTGCACTTAGTTCAAAGTTTAGCAGCCAAACTAGTTACCGACCTACCAACAGCTGAACGCTTGACCTAAGCCCTAGATACCTTGCACTGCCTGCCAATCAAGCGGACAATACTGTTTAATGCTGCTGTTTTAGCCACAAAACATCATATGTCAAATGTGACACTCCTCTTACACTGCTTTTTAAATTATGGTACCCCTCAGGAATGCTTAGATCTAAGTATCAGTTTCTACTTCAGGTTCCCAAAGTGAAGAAAGCCAGTCTGATGGGCTGTATCTCACCTTTGTCTTGCCTTCTCTTTGGTCTGCGCGAATAGCCTAATACGAAACTTCGCAAAGCTTCAAAAACTTTTCTTAACCCTCTAAAGAGTAGCACATTTTCCTATGAAATTTTCAGATCATCAATTTCATAGAGTCAAGATTCCCTCAGGTGAACAAGCACTTGATAAGAATAAATAAACATGACCATAAAGTAGAAACAATTTGAATATCTAGCACAGACCCACAAAAGAAATAGAACGTTTGTAGAGCCTAATTTAATTTTACAATATGAAGCAGTGGATAAACTACCAACTTCCATACATATGACGTATATAGTAAGTCCCCAAGGAGTTCCATGACTATTGAGAGATAAGGTACTAAGGGCCTCATTTACAACATTTTGATGCATGGCATTGCAGCATACCTTCCTGCTGTGCTGCCTTGCGTCAGAATAAAAGGGCAGGAATGCACCATCTCTACAAGATATGGCACATTCCTGTCCTTCTCCCATGCACCGGTGCACAAACATCAGCCATGCGCCAGCACGGACACCCTTGCACCATTTTGCAAGGGGCCTGCGCAGAGGGGCTGATTGTTTTTGTGCAGGAAGTGACACCTTCCAGCACAAAAACAATCATTAAAGGCATTTTCTTTTTCTATGAGTGCTGATAAATGCAGCAGGCAAAGAAAGATATCAAAATTAGAAGAAAAGTATTTCTCCTCATTGCACCTCCTTACTGGGGATGCGTAGGATTCTGACGTATTTCCAGGATTACAAAATGTTGCAAATCTGGGAATGCGTCAAGTTCCATGTTTGTTGCGTGGGAACACCCGCAGCAACACCCATGGAATTTCCTTTTCATGCAGACTTTTACGAGAAAGAGAAACCTATTCACAAGGTCATGAAAAGTCATGCAGGGTGACTTTACATGGCCTTGTATATGTGGAGAAGCCCATTGTGCTGCTGGTGTGTCAATAAAACGGACTCACCGGCGGCACAATGTGCTTGTAAATAAGCCGTTATGGGTACAGTGTCACACCATCAAACTTCCCACAAACCAATTAACACCTTGGTGCCTGCTCCTTCATTTCATTTGCAAGCACGTGAAGAATAAAAGCAGAATATATGCTGCGAAATAAAACACACCAAATAGCAGTTAGTAATTTTTGCAAAATAATATTAGCATCAGTATAATGTAAGCAAGATTTCCAAATAAAAGAAATGCTTCTTTTTGGTACTGACGTACAGCATAGAAAAAATATACATCATGCCATAAATATATTCTTTCTACTGATCACTTTTGTTTCGAAAACCAGATCTTAAGGAGAAGGCAGTTTTTGTTATCTTTTTAAACTGCAGCTGTAATGATTCTCAGTGACCTGCCTTTCACCTTGCAGCTGGCTCTAGCAGCAGGCATTGTGACATCAGAACTCATATGTTATAATGGACTCCAGTTGAACAGCTAAGTCATTTCTGTAATACAGATGAATAGAGCAGTCATAACTCAACTGTGATTGAAAAATGTGAGATAGCCTTTAGACATGGATTGCAGGTGTTTTAAAGTATGAATCCCAACATGAATTGATCCATATGTAGCTTAATTGCAGAAGTATTAAACAACAACCCTCACGGACCTCGATCCAGCTCAAACTCCAGATGAGATTCTAAATAGAACCAACACAAAATAGAATATAGAACATGTGCATTATCATGTAGTGACATGGTAACAATTCTAAAGATGAGAAAACCACAACACATCTTCCCTTCTATAAAAACAAAAGAAAATTACATGCAAAAATCAATTAAAATAAGTGAAAAATACTTAAAGATAAATTTGACATAAGAGAGCATAGAAGAGCATAAGCTAAACACTAAAAGTAATCATGAATGCAAAAGAAAACAAGAATTTGTAATTAACGAGAACACATTATATAATCGTTATGCCATCTAGGTTTCATTCTTAGTCTCATAAGATCTCTATTGGAAGAGTTAAAATGGTTTATACCAACACGATGAGAAAGTCGTGAACGTTGATTTGAAGTTTTCACTAAACAAGACATATTCCAAATATCGCCATAATCCAACTCCACCACATTTCTTTTGACAGCAGAGATTACAAAAGGACCCATACATTTAGAAAGACCATTCTTTACAAAACCAGGTTTTCGCACAAGAACAGTATCGCCAACACACCACAGGGTCTTCCTTGTGCAATGTTTATTATCAAAATTGATTTTATATCTGTTTTGATAATTCTTTCTTCATACATTAATATCAGACACAGAGGGTTGGTCAAGAACAGAAGTATCTAATCCCAACCAAACTGGATTTAACTTACAATGAGGTTTCCGTCCCCTGAGAACAGAAAAAGGCGACACAGATGTCACACTATTAGGTGTAACTCTATGTGCCCACCAAGTCTCTCTCAAGGCCACCTTCAAGGATAATTTGTTTTGGATTGCTCGTTGAGCACAACTCTTAACAATTTTGTTCATGCTCTCAGCGAGCCATTTGCTTGTGGTGAGTAAAGAGCAGTTTTAAAATGAATAATGGCTAAACTAGAAAGGAACTGTTCCATCTCCAAAGACACAAATTGTGCACCATCATCAGTAATAAGGGTCTAGAGAACTCCTCCTTGAGGAAATCAATTACACTTCGAGAATTAGCTACTGGAACACACTTTGTTACCACCCATTTAGTAGTGTAGTCCACAAGTAAAATAACAAAATGTTCATCACGGGTAAGCAACTCAAATGGACCGGCAATATACAAACCTAATTTTGTCCATGGTTCAAGAGGTAGTTCTACTGGTGAAATTGGGGCAGAGAAGGTTTTTTTTAGATTTATCATTGTTGGCACATTGCCAACAGTCTATCACAACACATTCCACATCATGGTCCATGCCTGGCCACCAGTACCACTCCCGAAATCTCGCTTTTGTCTTGTTACGACCCAAATGGCCCTCATGTGCCAAATGAATCAATTTGCATCTTAACACTGAAGGAGCAACTAAACGTCTGCCTCTCAATATTTTGTCATTCAAAATACTTAATTCATCTTTCACACAATAGTAATTGTTCATAGTGGAAGACACCATCTTCTTATCTGGCCAACCTTTCACAATGAAATCATTCAAAATGTTGAAATCAGGATCACTCACATAAGCGTCAGCCCACTCTTTATCTTCCAAAGCTGACTCACAAATCCAATTTATAGATGAAACATCCACATTGACAACTTCAGACTGGATAGGTAACCTCGACATACAGTCTGCCATGCAATTTTTTTTAACCAGGTACAAACTCAACAACAAAATTGTAATTGGATAACCCATCAACCCAACGAGAAATTCTGGGAGAAAGGTTGTCAATCTCTCTAGTAGTAAAAATCCTTGAAAGAGGTTTATGATCAGATCTCACTGTAAAAGGTATACCCCATAAAAAAAAAGTGAAATGAAGAATTACCCAAAACTCTGCCAACGCTTCCCGTTCAATCACTGAGTAACTTTCTTCCGCACCTCTCAAAGCACGGGAAGCAAATGCAACTACCTTCAACTCACCATTGACAATCTGAGAAAGAACAGCGCTTAATCCACATATACTTGCATCTGTGGATAAAATCGTTTTTTTATTCACATCAAAATTGCCTAAAGTAGGTAACTTTGAAATGCAACTCCTCATATGATTGAAAGCTTCATTACACTCATCTGACTAAACAAACGGAGATCCTTTCTTTAATAGAGATCTCAAAGGCTGAGAAATGGAAGCAACATTTTTAATGAATTTAGAGCAGAACGCTGTCAAACCAAGCAATGAACGTATCTGATCCTCATTAACAGGTTTAGCAGCCTCAATTATACTCTTTGCCAACTCCATTTTAGGACTGATTCCTTCACCAGAAATCGTGTGACCAAGGTAAGTCACTGAAGTAACTCTAAACTTACATTTCTCTTTTTTAATCAGCAACCCTGCAGACTGCAACCTTTCTAAGACTTTCCATAAAATCTCATCATGTTCTTCAAGATCTTTACCATGGACCAATATATCATCCTGAAAAAACAAGACTTTGTCCAAACCTTGCAACACGCGCTTCATTACTCTTTGGAAACATGCCACGGCGGAGACAAGTCCAAAAGGCATTCTCACAAATTGAAATGCTCTGATGGGTGTAACAAATAAAGTTAAATGTTTAGATTCTGGATGTAACTTAACCTGGTGGTAAGCAGAGGACAAATCCATTACACTAAACATTTTTGCATCCTTAATGAGAGCTAAAGTTTCATTGATATTCGGTAAAGGTTGTCTGTCAACCCAAATACATTTGTTTAAACCTCTTAAACCTGCACAAAGCCGAATCTCCTTCCCGCCATCATTTGGTGCCAAAACTACCGGAGCCAACCAATCCGAGCTTTCACTCTCTTCAATTACCCCTTTGTCCTTGAGTTTCTTAATTTCACGTTCTAATGGTTCCATCATCATATTATGAACCTTCCTCACTTTAGCTACAAAAGGCGTTGCGCCATTCTTCAAAATAATCTTATGTTCAAAATTTTTTTAGAAGACCAAGATTACTGCTAAAAACTTCAGGAAAATTTGTACAAATGTCTAAAGGTAAATCTTCCCTAGAGAGTAATAAAACCTTCTGTTTACTGTTGGGATTAAGTGTAATTCCCATATCTCTCTGATGTCTCCAACCGAGGAGGTTGTCACCCCTCTTTGCTATGCAAATCTTACCAACAGTCTCACGATCATCAAATTGAATCTTTTTAACACAATAAACCAAAACATCAATCCTTACACCACCATAACCTATAGGATTAATGTCCGAAGGTAACAGTTCAATATCTTCACAACCAAATGTGGTTTCCCAATTTTTATCACCTATCATTGTATAGGGTGATCCCGAATCTGCCAAGACAGATATTTTTTTTCCACCCACTAAAATCTCGCACTCAGGCATCTCAATGGGATCTGCATCCACACTCCCATCCTCACGTATACTAGAAACTATTTTAGTTTCATCACATAAATAATTCACATTTTGTTGTTTAAGTCCACAACATACTCGAGCATAATGTCCTTTTTTTCCATAATTTTTGCAAAATGCAAATCTCGCAAAGCACCCTGGACTGTTTGTCTAATGTCCTTCACTGCCACATCTGAAACATTTAGGACTACTATTTTTAGTATCATTTTGAGTATATTTCTTTTTATCAAACTTCTTTTCAACATCCTTATTCACTAAAGATCCAGTTTTTTCATTGTCTTTGTCACACAGTTTATCTATCCTGTTTACCTCATTGACTGATGACTCTGGACAGCCATTTTCTTTACCTGAACTATCTTTACCTTTCTCTTCACACATCTCACGTACGGACATATCGGTGTTTTCCATATCTTCAATAATAGCGACTGCATCGTACCCCCGTGTATGTACGGTGCGTACCCCCCGTGTATGAATGGAGCGTACCCCCTGTGTATGCATGGAGCGTACCCCCCGTGTACGTACGAGTCATACCCCCGTGTATGTACGGTGCGTACCCCCAGCGCTACGCTCCATGCATACACGGGGGGGTACGCTCCATTCATACACGGGGGGGTACGCACCGTACATACACGGGGGGTACGCACCATACACACACGGGGGGTACGCACCGTACATACACGGGGGTACGACTCGTACGTACACGGGGGGTACGCTCCATGCATACACGGGGGGGTACGCTCCATTCATACACGGGGTACGCACCATTCATACACAGGGGGTACGCACCGTACATACACGGGGGGTCAGCGCGTACATACGGGGGCTGGGGGGTGTTTGGCGTGTACTCGCGGGGGCTGGGGGGGGGTACGGCGCATACTCACAGGGCCGGGGGGGTGTTCGGCGCGTACCGGGCCCCCAATTCCACTCGCATCGCGGCGTACTTCGCTTTTCCGGCACTTTTTGGGTGCCGTAAAAATATTGCCGTCCGGACCGCTGTCGGTTCGAATCGTACTTCCTGGTTCGTGAAACGCTGCCTGAGAGCGTCCCGACGTCACTTTCCCCGGATCACATTTGTATGTATCTTTTCGTCGGTCGGTGTTTTGTACGACTCGTACGGAAATGGTGTTTCCGTGCGAATCGTACTTGCATGTTTGTAATGTTTTACAACCGGGTACGAGTCGGACGGAAAAAAGCCTCCGTCCGACGGTTCGTACCCGGTTTTTACAGGATCGTAATTGGCACCTTGATCTCCGATCAAAGAATCAGTTAAATGCTCAAAACCACATGTACGAGCTAATGTTTTAAGAGTAGCTACATAACTAGATATTTTCTCCGTCTTACCTTGGACTCTAGAAAACAATTTATGTCTTCCCAAAACTACATTAATATGTGAACCAAAATGTTTATCGAACATTAAAACAGGCATGTCATATACGTTACTAGGCTCACCAGTTTCATTTCCAATTTCAATTAAGTCAAGGCTTTCATAAATACATCTTCCTTCAATACCTAAATTATGTAAAAGAATTGCTTGTTTACGACATGCAGAAAATTTCTCACCCCCAATAGCTATGAGGTAAGAGTCGAAAATGAATTCCCATCTCTTCCATGGCAATACAGGTTCACCTTTTTCAGACAAAAAATGTGGAGGTTCAGATGAAGTTGTCATTTTAAATATATATGCATAAAAAGAATGTGATAAGTGAATAAAAATAGATAAGTTACTCCCTAATATGGTTGAAGTAGTTCATACCAGCAATGTTTATATATTAATGAAGGGAGAATGTCTTAGAATTGTGTGTATAACTTTTAGACACGCAATGGAAGAAAGCACGCAACAAAAAAAAAGCAAAATTAAAAAAAAAATGAAGGTGTGTCCATTCCTGTAGGCAACACCAATTTCGTTTTCAGTTGTAAATAGTCTCATCACAATAGTGTGTGCATCACTGTGTGTGCACTTCAAGTTCCATAAGTTCCAAAAAATGTAGTCTCTGGTAAACCTTATCTCAAAAAATAAATGAATATAAATGCCTACCACAATAGCTCCGCTAGTTACAGAAGTTCAAATGTACAGTCCTGTGCGTTAGTTATCTCATAACAATAAACGCACGCATAAGCGCTTACCTCCAATGCTCCGTGTAAACAGCAACCGCCAAATAAAGAAACTGACAAGAAAAACAAATTACACCAGTCAAAATGGCCGCTAGCGTCAATACGTCATGACGCGCTGGAAGCAGGATGTGTAGAGATAAACAAAGGATGATCGATGATGATGTGCGGTCTAGTTGTCAGCTCCGGAATGCATTCGGAGTGACTGTTGACTTCGCATACGTCATCATAGCCAAATGGACTTCAATCCGTTAACATCTCTCGTGAAGACTGTAGGATCGTAGGCCAGCATCACACAGTGTACATCTTCCGTACCTTCCGACAACAACGATCACTCAACGATAGTTGCCGAGTTCATCAAATCAATTGTCTCGCTTCCCGTCGTCACCTCAATAAGGCCGATTTCAAATCATAGGCAGAAGAGGATAATAGGGATGGCGAGATCTCCAATATTACGCGTAAGTTTGTTTCCAAAATAATATCGTGTAAGGTTGATTTCTTCTTTATTTTCAGATCGTCGCCAGTGTTTTAAAGTATGAATCCCAACACAAATTGATCCATATGTAGTTTAATTACAGAAGTATTAAACAACAACCCTCACAGACCTCGATCCAGCTCAAACTCTAGATGAGGTTCTAAACAGAACCAACACAAAATAGAATATATAACATGCGCATCATCATGTAGTGACATGGTGACAATTCTAAAGATGAGAAAACCACAACAGCAGGCTCCCATGCTTCTAGAACTATGTTGATCTACATATTCAACCTGCTGCACAAGTAGTTGAAGATTTTTAAAACGTTTGTGTCCAGCAGCATGTTTTGCAGTGTTAGCGCATTGTGTGAGTTGGATTAGGAAGATAGGGGCATATTATCAAGCACGGTGTTAAAATTATCGCCGCTTTAGCGGCAGAAAAGTGCCGCCAAAGCGGCGATAATGGGCTAGATATTATGCCGCTGAGAATTTCAATAGAAGCCCATGTTAACACCAGAACATGGGCTTCTATGGGAATTCTCAAGGGCATATTATCAAGCCCATTATCGCCGCTGTGGCGGCAGTCTTCTGCCGCTAAAGCGGCGATAATTTTAACACCGTTTCTTGATAATATGCCCCTTAGTGCTTTATGAAAACTTTGTAAACTTTATAAGCATGGGTAAGAAAAACAAGATGTATGATAGTCGTTATGAATTCAATGACGTCTGTCTCAGCTTCTGACTATTAATCTCCTGGATAGACTGCTTGGGAGCCAATCATTAAATAGCATTTTGTTATTGTGCAGTTTCCTGATTTACAATGTGTATTAAATGTTGTGAAGCCTATTTATTGAGACAGAATGTTGCCATTAAGGATACTAAAAAGCAATTACAATTAATCTGAAAATAATTAATCTCACTACACCACAATCCATAAATCATAATTCTGTACTGATATGATTACAAAATTCCGCTATCAGTAATTGTTTTATTGGTTGTTTTCGGAAGAGACCTAATTGTGAAATGTTTTTGTCTGCATGCAAGTGAATATTGGAACATTAATTTCAACAAGATACTAATAGTATCTCCTGCTAAACTTTAGCAGCAATCTATGTTTTCCTTCCCTACAGGGGACAGATCAGTATAGAGACAGCCTGGGCCAATGTACTTGTTTTTTTATAAGGAGACTGTTCCTGTCCAATTGCCAGTGGTGTGTCAAACTATTCCTTCATCTTGAGTGTAGCATCCCGAAAGATTACTTGTATAGTTAATGTCTGCTCTTAATGTTGTGCTCCTTGC
The DNA here is from genome assembly GCF_964204655.1 of Triturus cristatus. NCBI lineage: Eukaryota > Metazoa > Chordata > Amphibia > Caudata > Salamandridae > Triturus > Triturus cristatus. Next base: position 723,056,284 of record NC_140582.1, read on the forward strand.
TCTTACTTTCAGTGATGTCTGCGGTGGGTGGTCTCCCGGCGTATTGGACCATACGCAAGGAACAACGTCCAGGCAGTCCATGCTTGTATATTACGGCAGCATTACATGTAACCAGAATGCACTCCTCTAACCTACCTAGGTTTAGATGCGTTGTACTACTGCATGTGAAGGATGATGTATCTCTGTTGCAATGTAGAAATGCCTACATCACTGGCACACTCTCCTACTCTGCTTGCAGACGTATCAGCTGCAGATGCGGACAGCCACACGTTACTTAAGACATTATAAATCCAAAGAGCTGCATGAAATTGTCTAATTAGTCATACTGCATTTCTCCGATTTGCTGTTTGCCAAGCCAGCCACGTTGAATTGTGCTTCCTATATGACTTGTGGTGTATGGCATGTGTGCTGATTGACATTATATGGTTGTAACGTGTCCTTCATCATCAAAAGGAGTTCGCTGAGATTCAAACACAGCAGGCATGTGAAGCATTGCATAGGCCCCACTTTGTTATAGGCAGGGAAATCAACATCTCCCACAAGGCAGTAAAAGAAAATATTCAGGTAATGGATAGTGCAACATGAAAGGCTGGTTTTGTACAGGTAATGCATGATGCTCTCTGCCTGCTCTGTGCCTGCAACATGTTGGAGACCACATATGTGGAAGAGGCAAGTATTGTCCAGCTCATTCACAAGTGATGTATCTCTGCGATAGTGATAGCAAAAGTACAGGCCTTTCTATGTCTGTATTTCTCTGTCTCTCTCACTCTGTCTCATGCCCTTCCTCTTTTTCTCTTTTTGTGTGCTTGACTCATGCCTTCCTAAGACTGCACAAGCTGGCCTGTGTAGTGCTTTGTCTGAAACCAGTGTGCAGACCCCATCGTCTGTGATTTCTATTCCCAACTTCTGACATCCAAGCAGAATACATGATGTTACAATACATACTATTAAAACACATACTTTTACAATGCTAATTTTACAACACACCTACCATGACAACATATGATTTTACTGGTTCATAGGGATACATGAAAAGTACCCTTACAATGCATAATATTACCACGTATACCACTACAACGCATATCATTACAACGCATATTACTCAACATATGTTGTGTTGGATTTGGCCTAACGGCTAGGCCGGTCGACCAAGGAATCTGGGGAACCGGGTTCGAGTCTTGGCAATGATGCTGAACATCCTGTGATTCTGGGAAAATCACTTAATCGCCCTGTGCCTAAAACAAATGTGTCCTCATGTAAAGCAACTGGTGCCATGTAAAGCCCTCTGATAGCTGATACTGGGTCAATATAAAACTCTGTAAAAAGAAAAAGATAAATAAATATGGCTATATCACAATCGTAAAAAAGGCAACATTTTCCAAATGTAAATTCATAAAACTTGACATCAAAACAATTTGACTAAACACACTGTACACTCAATGGCAAAACCAGAATGTGCATTCCAATGTACACACAACTGGTATCCTTCCACTATTTCCACAATACCTGTAGAGCCAAGGTCTACTCGAAATGGCTGCCATTCTAAAATGGAACATAAATTCCAACATTTTACACACTATATAATAAATATACATTCTGTCAGGTTCTTTATAATGCAGAAAAGTCATTTCAAAACATAGGGGCTCATTAGGATTGCGGACGGAGGCACATCCGCGGTGCTGGTGGAAAATGTCCTTTTCTGCACTCCAGCGGCGGTCCTCGCATCCGCCATATATATACATCTCACCATGTTGTCTCAGTCACATATGGAGTCACTTTAAGGGAACAACACAGATACTGACTCAAAAATTTCCTTTTGAAATGGACATGAGCTACTGATATCCACCATGTTGTGCGTTGAAGCACAACAACCATTACACATTGGTGTCAGATGTGTAGTTCTCACAATTTCCAAGTCAGGCACTGCACACATCTACGAAAGCACACTAAGATGATGCACACTGCTGTTCACTACCCGGTGATGTCTATGACACCCATAATGCAACATATGTCACAAGGCCACATCTCATCTTGCAATGTCGAGGGCCATTGTATTAAACACATGAGAAAGTACAAGTAGCGAAAATGCATGACAGCTGTACTCAACACAGAAGCCACTTAGAAGCTACTGCATCCCACTAGAAACATCACAGAGCTGGCTCAGGGTTGGGATACATGCAGTCACTCACACCCAAAGTCACCCTTCGCAGAATACTCACCCCCAACTTGCTGATGATGGGCACTCAAACGTCCATCCTGCTCTTGCTGTGTCACTGCCAAGATGCGGGCTAGTAGTGGTGTCATGCTCCTGCACGCCAACCTTCCAGTCCGAGGGAGCATCCCCGGTGTCATCTCTGCCACGTTTTTGCTCAGCCAGCAGATGTCATCCCACCTCTTGTGAAAGTGTGTGTGCCATCTGTTGGAGACACCCGTAGCCCGCACCTTATGTGCAATGGCCCTCCATAAGGCCTTACGCTGGCGGACTTTAAGCTGCAGGCATGGGAGACAAGAAGAGGAAGTTTCAGTGCCACTGTATTATGTACCACTGTGTGTCAGTACAGGAGCATGCAAAACATTGCACACCAATACAGAAATATTGAGCAGAGGCCATACAGCATGACACGTAGTACATTTGCATCAGATAATCTCATAGAAATGTATTCATGTATGATGATGGACACAGTACATGGCCATCTCATACACATGCAGAATGCTAGCACAGAAAGCAATGTGAAGAAGGCCCTCTTCTGTGTTGCAGTATGTGAGTGAACAAGACATATAATACATTGGAAATGATGTGTCGGGGCAGACTCCCTGTGTCCAACACTACACACCCCTCAATGTCCTTGGCCTGTGAATGGCTTCCTGTGTCATGGAGGTTACATTTAGGGCCATGATCTTACATTCTCACACTCTTCTCACAAGGTCTGTCTTGTGCAATCCTCAGGCTTAAGATAGCTCATTGAGAAATAGGGTGGCAGACAACACATATGTTTCACTCTGTCCATTTACTGATGGGTCCTTGTCAAATTAGGCAGTTTCTGTGCAGGCCAGGGGGACTCACACTGAGGTTCAACGTGGGCCATCAGAACATTCGCATGCATGTACAATATGAGAGGGCAAACAGTGCCTACACATGCGAGTCAGAACACATAATGAAAACAATGGAAGGATGATATCTCCAAAGTACATTAATCTGATGTGTCATAGATGAATTTCCACCAATAGTGTTACACTCAGGCATTTCAATCTTGTGCATAATGCATATATATCCATGGGGGCAAAATGAAAATTGTACACACATCCTTCAGTACCCTCTGGACGAAACACATTTGTAATGTCACAAATGAGCATGTGAAAACCTCATGGACTATAACATCCATGATCACATGCAATGTTTGTTCAAACTTCCACTGTCCAAACCAGCAGTGTTACTGTATGACTGCAGCCATGGATCTGTGTAAATAAGGCTACACACCCCATTTACCTGAAGACAGCATGCTAGGCAGTGTATCACACAATTACATTAGCCATTCTCAGACCAATGTTTGTATTGTTATTGCTGAAGAAGGGCTGTAGAAATGACCATGTTGCCATCCTCCACAAATACTCAAGTGCAATATTTACTAGGCCATGTATGGAGCATGGTGTATGAAATATGAGGATGCATCCACATTAACTTGCACTCACAGGCACATACTACAGCAGATCAACATCATGTGAGCACTGTTTGCACTCTCAAACTTTCACTCTGAAACACTTACCAGTACATCTGGAGCACCATATAGCCTCCCAAACTGTGAAAGCACCTCATCCACCAGGACATCCAGCTCCTTTGTGGTGAAGTCACTGGAACTGATGTTCTCTGTTCTCGCCATCACTGGGTCCAGGAGACAGAAACAGCAGTAGTTGGGGATGAAGAATGGCAGGCAGCAGTGTCTGGATGCATTGGAAATGTGTGGCTCTCTCACAGACATATATAGGCGCCTTGGCTTGTTTCAGTGGTATTCAGCTGCTGCAATTGGTGTTCCAGGTCAGCTTTTTTCAAATGTAACCAGTGACCGGGACCGCGGTGGCGGTGCACACCTACCGCGGGTTTTAAATGTGTATTTCACTACTGCGATCGCGGTTCCCATTGGCTGGTGGGGCATGGGCATTGGCAGTATCACACCGCAGGGCCCAGGCGGTCGCTACCGCAAACGTGCATCTTTCAATTGTATATCCAATGACCGGGCCCGCGGTAGCGGTACATGCCAACCGCGGGTTTCAAATGTGTATTTCAATACCGCGCTCGCGGTTCCCATTGGCTAGTGGGGCATGGGCATTGGCGGTGGCACACCGCGGTGCACAGGCGGTCGCTACCGTGAATTGGCATTTTTGAATTGGTGTCAATGACCATGATTGCGGTGGCGGAGCACGCCTACCGCGGGTTTTAAATGTGTATTTCACTACTGCAATCGCGGTTCCCATTGGCTGGTGGGCCATGGACATTGGCAGTGTCACTACCACGAATTAGCATTTTTCAATTGGTGCCAATGACCGTGATTACAGTGGCGGTGCACACTTACAGCACCTATGGACACATCATGCTGTATCAATGACAAAGGCCCGTTTTCATCATTGAACAGTACACACTTATAATTATTCATGCCACCATATTGTTAAAGTCAATGCTGGTGTGACATTGAACTCACTGACGCCTACACATGCCATGTCAGTGCACAGGATTACATGAATTGGCATGTACTCCCTCACATGTCACATATGATATTTGTATATATGTACACAGATCTGTTGTGTGATGGACTCTCACATTTGTAAACATGTCAATGTGTGAGATGGCTGATCAACCCACAGTAATGATGGACTGACTACATAATGTGCCTATTTCACTGTGTCAATTACTGAACTCATTTTGATAGTTGATCTTTATACACACAATGTGCTCAATGTGTTGTTAATGTGTGCTCTGTCTGACTCACACAAGAAGGTGTGGCAGGTACATCAGCTATGTAGAAGCCAGCAGTGTTGCTGTTTCAAACATGTGCTGTGTCAACTACTCTCAGGGCTGGTGACAAAAGATGTCGGAATGTACCATTTTACATTCACATAGTCTGAATCTGTTCGGGGGTACTCAGTATGTACATACTGAACATGTGTACAACTACTTGAGATCCAGGTGTCTCTGCATGTGACTTGTGCTGTAAGCTGTTGTTTCAGTCCAGTCATTGTTGACGCTGTGTCAGTCAAGACGTAAGATGTTCGACACATCTCATAGGGGAATGTAATTGACATGTGTTCTCTTTTTTATGTAGGAGACGACCAAATGTGCATCGTCCATTCACGTTGCTGGTGAACATAGAGGATGAGGACATCATACGTAAATTCCGTTTGGATCGACCTACCCTTCAAGAACTATGTGGTCAGTTAGAGCCCCATCTGACTACTTTGACACCAACATGTAAGGTGATGGCAGCCCTGCATTTCTTTGCAACTGGTTCATTCCAGTACACGTCGTCCAGCGCAGGTAGGATGTCTCAACCAATGTTCAGCATGGTGCTACATGATGTCCTGTCCACAATGATAAGGAACGTAAGACAGGAGTTAACCAGTTGACCCAGCTGAGACTGGGTAAGGTATGTATCAAAGAACAACAATGTCTCAACCGGTAATCATTTAGGAAAGACTTTACATAAAGTGCATAAATCACTAGGAGGGGGGGAAAAAGGAAATAGGGAGACCAGGGGTTTAAGGATAAGGGTTGTTATTTGCAGGTAGTTATAACAGCATTACATTACAATTAGTTTGAGGTAACCATAACAACCAAATGTGCATTGAACGTGCTTGTGCGAGTGACCATTGCAGTGACACAAGTGATAAAAAGCAGCATGATACGGCTAAAAACAGTAAAAACAAACAATACATTGGGAATCAAAAGTATAACTTAGTTAAATGCAGAAATAGTTCATTTTAGTTAATTTGGATTGACCCCGTGGAGGCCATGGATGATGCTGCAAAGTTGACGGCATTTCGACCTATTCAAATTAAGGTCATCATCAGGACGATCGTTACAAATTCCTAGGTAGCGCTGTGTGAGAAAGGGGGATAGGAAATGAGGTAAGAATAGGAGGACCCCTGAGATGGGTATAAGGGAGGAGAAATGGCAACAGGTAAGTGAAATTCACCTGGTAGCACAAGGAGTATCAATCATGAATGGAAAATCCGCTGAAGGGAATCAATCACGGCGGGAATGGGCAGCGAAAGGGAAGTCAATCGCTGGGGATGGAAGAGAATGCCAAGTTAATTGCCATAGGTAACCGACACTGGTCCAGATAACAGGAAAAGAGGGTCCAAGTGATACCTGTATTTACTGAACGGAGGGTCCGCGATGGTTCGGTAGAGGATAAGGAGTCTAAAATGAAAGGGGGGGGGAAAAGGGGGCAGGGGAGGAAACAGGCACATGACTGGTTAGTCCAAGGATTGAGTGGGAATGTGTTAATTAAATGTAGTGGGGAACAGATTGCTACCACGAATGGAAGGTGAGCCAATTAGGTAGGACGGGGCGCCCGGTAGTGGCATGCGAGTGTACTGGAATCAATTGGGCTCATCAAGGGAATTAATCCTTGGGGACAAATGAAGCATCCACGCTTACTGTAAGGCCGTGAGGGTATTAGTGCCGGAGTTAGGTACTTCTGGCTTACGTGCCAAGAAAGGCACTAGCGTTAGTCTAACCATAAGAGCCAGTGCCCCGGGGGGGCCTGAGGAGGGAAAAGCTCCTCAAGAAAGATGGCCGTAATAGAGAGCAGCGGCTCAAAGGAACAAAAGCGGTCTTGGCAGACCGTGTATAGTGATGAAACAATGTCAAGTAAATTATAAATACAATGGCAAATGCTTGTTTAAGGTACCAATAAACATATTAGTCTGAAGTAGATAATAGTAACATCGCAAGTGATGAGTTATTATCAGAAGGGTGGGTGTGATTTTGAAATGAAGGGTATATTATACATCATTAATCAAAACCAAACATGTAGAACGATTTATACAGATAGGATTAAAAACAAATGAAGGCATAAGATATGGTACATGCACAGTTGTGACTCGGTGGTATGAGTGATTTGAACATGTCAACAGAAATGATCTATATATATATTGGTTATAAAGGAAACATATTCAGTACAAAAAGAGACCGTTCAATGCATGTATACATCTATGTACATGGAAAGCGAGTGAGGAAGGGCGTGGACTAGGATGTTGTGATAACTGTATTCCACTCATCAAGGGAATTTAGCCAGTGGGTCACAGAGTTGCAACGTGCGATCCACCTCCATTCACATTTTTTCAGTAGGAATTGTAGATTACCGCCACGAATAGGTAATTGGGGGCGGTCAATGACCTGCCATGTCAGGTCGGTTTCAGAGTGGTTATGTTCTTTGAAATGTGACACTAATGGTGCAGTCTCAACGTTACATCTAATACGGCTTTTGTGCTGGGCTATGCGCTGTTTTACCATTTGGGTTGTCTGGCCAATATACAACAGATCGCAGGGGCAGCATATTGCATAAATGACGTTGGTGGTTCGACAATTTGAGAAATGTTTCAGTTGGTAAGTACGATCAGTGGTCACAAAAACTTTGGTGTTACTGGTCAGATCACAAACACTGCATGTCTGGCATTTGTTGTGGCCTTTGATGGGGGGGAGGCCCCACATGGAGGTCACTTATGGGGTGCCCTTATCTTTCTGGGTTTTTATTACAAACAGAGGTCCTTAAAGAACAATTTATAACTTTAATGAATATAGACTAGAATCAGCGCTATATTGTAGGATGTCCAGCCGGACAAACAAGTTAATGTTTCCAAGAATTGTTAAGCATATTTAAGAGCACACAAAAAAAAGAGTGGGACACAGTCCTGCGTCCTACATACAAACAAAGACAATAACATTTGGACAAATAGCATTTAAGGCGAAAAAGAAGAAGCTTATGTTCAATGGTGATCAATATGACAAGCTTTCAAAAAACACAATTCACACTCGTTTTAACTCAGTGGTTTAACGTGCAAAAATGTTTAAAAGGTCGTTGACGTTTCGATCGACTTTAGCAAAATATTGGGATCATCATCAGGACGGTTTAATTACATGCCTGAATTTACATACTGCCTTAACGAGGTATTGAGGGCAGAGTCCTCGATAAAGGGAGGTCCGTGAAGGATTTGTAAGAGAACAAATAGGGTTCTCTGAAAGGTCCAAAGGTAGGAAGTAAGGCCCAGTTTTTTAAAAATATGTTACTAACCCTATTGCTGGAGGGGCAATAGGTGGATACAAATGGAATGCGTGAATTTGTGCGTTTGGTGAATGGTGTCAAGAGTATTTCCCTTTTGCTGTACAATGCTCGCTTAGAGGCTCTTTTAACAAGGTGTTTGGGGTAGCCTCTACTGATCAATTTCTCTGATAGGATGGCCGCTTCTCGGAAGTAATCTTTACGCCATTTACAGTTCCTCCTCATACAGAGGAACTGTCTGTAGGGTGGGCCAACTCGCAGACCATGGGGGTGGTAGCTAGAGTACAATAACAAGGTATTGCGCTCAGTAGGTTTTCGGTAGATTGTGGTACCGATGAAACCGTCCTCTGCGTGTAATGTGAGAGCCAAGAATGGTAGATAATTTTTTCTTATGTCGGAGGTAAAGGCGAGATGGCATTGACAGGTGCTAAGCCAAGAGATAAATAGGGTTAAGACTTCTTGTTGGCCGTGCCAGAGGAGAACTGGAGGGGCAATAGGTGGATACAAATGGAATGCATGAATTTGTGCGTTTGGTGGATGGTGTCAAGAGTATTTCCCTATGGCTGTACCATGCTTGCTTAGAGGCTCTTTTAGCGAGGTGTTTGGGGTAGCCTCTACTGAACAATTTCTCTGATAGAATGGCTGTTTCTCGCGGGTAATCTTTACGCCATTTACAGTTCCTCCTGGTATGGAGGAACTGTCCGTACGTTAGGCCATCTCGCAGACCATGGGGGTGGTAGCTAGAGTATAATAACAAGGTATTGTGCTCAGTAGGTTTTCGGTGGAGTGTGGTACCGATTAAACTGTCCTCTGCATGAAGTGTAAGGTCCAAGAATGGTAGATCATTTTTTCTTATGTCGGAGGTAAAGGTGAGATGGTATTGGCAGGTGTTAAGCCAAGAGATAAATAGGGTTCAGCCTTCTTGTTGGCCGTGACAGAGGAGAAGAATATCATCAATATAACACCGCCATAATGTGATGTTGTTCAAAAAAGGGTTCTGGATTGATAAGATATGTGTGGTCTCTAGATGGCGGACATTCAGGACAGCAAAGTTTGGGGCAAAGCATGCGCCCATTGAGACTCCTTTCACATGGAGATAGAAGGTGTCGCTTTAAAGTAAGTAGTTGTTAGTAAGGGCAATGTGAAGCAGGTCAATGATAAATTCGGTAGGGATGCGAATGGGTCTGGGTCTGGTGGCCAATGGATGTTTGATGACTAGGAGGCCCTCAGTGTGGGGAATGTTGGTGTACAACAATTCTATGTCAAGTCCAGCCATAAGGTCTGTCTCTGCATTGAACTTGAAGTTCTCAATGATATTAATCAAATGGGTACTGTCATGGACAAAGGTGTCGGTGAGCGGAACCGCATCCAGACACAATCGGACGGCCCGGTGGCTCAGAGGGATTTTTGTGAATTTTAGGCAGTGCATAGATTACTGGTGTTCTGGGGTGAGGATTATTGAGGAACGCATGCTCCTTTTTAGAAATAATGGCTGAATGAAGTGCCTGATCCGTGACCCTCAGTATTTTACCCCGGATGTTTGTGAGTGGGTCTGAGGGCAAAGCCTGATAGTGTGCAGGGTTGTTGAGTTGCCGTCTGATTTCGGCATCATATTTGTCAAGATCCATGACTACTATGCCACCGCCTTTGTCCGCGGATTTTATAACTATGTTTTTATTTTCACTTAAGCTGTTAATAGCATGTTTTTCTGAGAGTTGCAAATTATAAGGAACAAACTCAAGTTTGTGTTGTAGTTCCTTGACCTCATGCATAACAAGTCTCTCAAATGTCAGGATTTCAGGTGGCATCATGGATGAGGGAGGCAGAAAAGTGGAAGGCAAGTGAAATTGTTTCTCATTGGGCTTATCGGTATTTGGTTTGTCAGAGAAAAACAGCTTCAAGCGGATGCGCCTGAAGAACAATAATAAATCTTGTAATTTGAAAAAATTACAGCGATCTGCCAGTGCAAAGGAGAGGCCTTTAGAGAGGAGTGAGATTTCATCAGTGAATAACAAATGTTTAGATAAGTTGAAGATGGGGATAGTCATGTTGGGGCATGATGGTGTGTTGGGAACTGTACTTTTCATGGTGGGTTGAGTGGGAACCACATCATGTAGAATGGGTAACAGTTGTGTCAGGTAAAGAGCATCAGATCAATTCATAATAGTGTTTGAGGTGTCATCATTATCCTCTATGGTGTTTGAACATGATGGTGGGTGGGGCACTCCAATTCTAGTAGTAGGCTGAGAAAGTGTCCCGACGGGTTTCAAGGGAAGCCTCAGTGACAGGGGGGGAATGTTAGATGGGTTGGGGTCAGTATGTGAGCTGTCTTCATTAAACTCTAGGCTAGGTGTGGTGGGATCCATAGGGGCATCTGTCAATTAAGTTATTAAAGGGTGAGCAGATGGTGAATCGGTTCCCATTGCTGGGGACCCCATTGGTAAAACTTGTGGTGAGTTTGTCATTCGCCTGCGTGTTTGTATTGATAGTTCTGTCTCTGTCGTCCGCACCCGCGTCCACGGTTCACTCCTAAAAAACCAGTGAGTAGGAGTGGTGGTGGGTGAGGTGGGTTCTGTTGGCGTTCAGAACTGGAGCCTTCGCCTGGGTCTGAGTCTTCGATGGAAGTGTTGGATGAGTCAGAAAAAGTAATGGTCTGATTGTTCCTGTATCTGCCCCAGTTCCTACTTCTAGGAGGCTGGTAGGGAGTGTTGTAGAAAGTGTATAAGGGTAAGTGTAATTCTTTATATCTTTCTGTATTTTTTTGTTTTTTGTTTTGTTCAAATGTGTTAAAGGTTGCGGCGATAGTCGCGTTGACCTTATCAAGGAGACCTTTAGTGTCAGAGATAGTAGTGTCAGCTAAAATTATTATTTCAAGTTCTGCTATTGCTTCAAGCTCTTTCCGTCTGTGTTCAATCGCTGTGTCAATGCCAAGCACCATCCAGTGCTTGGGGCAAGTAGTGGCTAGATGACTAAAACCGTGGCGGAATTTAGGGTCCCGCGTGAAGATAGCTGAGACCTTACGTATTTGTAGACCTAATGGAATTGTATCTGATTTGAGATATTCAGTAAGCATGCGGGCATGCAGGTCAGTGCGAATCTGTTTTTTCTTGAGATTTTCTAGTTTCTCTAGTAAAACCCTGGAGGTATTTGTGGCTGAAGGTAAGGGAATAGAAGAGTGTGAAAGTAGAGAAGGGCCGCGAAGAATGCATTGGATGCAGTCATCCGTGTAAATGGGGGTCCCCCTAGATGACATGATATGCAAATTAATTGTACATAATGTGACACAATCAATGTGTAAAGTATTAACAAAAATATACTCTCGGAACCCAGCGGTTGCTCAATATCAAAGAAACAGCAATGTCTCAACCGGTTATCATTTAAGAAAGACTGGGGTTTTTTTTTCTTGGTTTTTTTTTTTCTCGTTTTTTTTGTCCTCATTAACCACCAATCTCCCTTTTATGCGTACTCAAGCAGTCCATGCCCTAACTCAGCAAGCTGAGAGGCGTAGGTGGCTAGGGCTTAGAATTGCCTACCTACCGGCACTAAGACTTGCTGATATGCACACCAAAGCATCTATTGAGATAACTCTATATTACTAGCTTCTAGAACTCAATGGCCTTATCTTAGGGCCTCCACCTCATACTAGGGAGGGGGATTCCTGACCGGGCCCTTAGAGTATTCAGGCAGCATTAATCATAGGACCCAGGAGAGAGAGAAAAAGAAAAAAAAAACCTCTCTCAGCTGTGGGTCCCGTTTTCTTCCATTATACTCCAGAATGTACTTTTCTTTTTGCTGCCGGTTCTCATTAAGTCCAACTTAGAAGTGGCCAAAAGAGAAGAATGCCAGTCAAAAAAGAGGGAGGTGTGGGATCTGTCCATTTCTTGCATCTTTGTCTCCTAGCCAGGAGCAAAGCATAAAAAAGTAGCGATCTTGCAGGGCCTCTGATATTATCTTGAAGACCAAGGAAAATCAGGGGCAAATCCATAGTAACCGGGATCCCTATTATATCCAACAACAATTTGCCTACACTGTCCCAAAAGGGAATCAGCGCTGGACACTCTTTAAACATATGAATATCAGAAGCCAAGGCCAACCCACATTTCTTACAGCATACTGGCTGCTCTTTATTATTTTTGGAGAGCTTCAACGGAGTAAAGTAAACCCTATGGATAGTAAACATATGGTTCCTTTTCAACCATGCCTGCTTTAGTATATCGTACAAAAGTTTGCACGAAGATTGCCATAAGGAATCGCAATCTTGACCTGGTAAAACACTACCCCATAATTCCTCAGCATGCTTAAACTCTCCGTCCACTGCCTCCAAAATTGCCTGATACCAAAAGGAAACTTCTTTCTTCCCATGGGGTCTAGTCACAAGGTTATACTCTAAATCGTTACATCTCCCTAATAAGCCCCCCTTAGTTGTTTGTAACTGGGCCTGAACCCAGCTCGCCAGCTGCAAATATTTAAATCTGGAGAGACCTGGCCCTACCCTCTCCCTGAGTTGTTCCCATTTTGCCAAAGTGCCATCTAGAATCAAATCGCCCCTAAACCGCCAAGCCAGATTCCCTTAACGGGATAGCTAAACTGTCACTCAGACATTCTGGGCCATACTAGAGAAGTAGCCAAGAGTGGCCGACCTCCTCAGGTTTACCCAAGTTTTGGCCAGACCCTGCAAAACCACGAGCCTAACTTTTTTGAAAAACTTATCATCCCCGAATTTGAACAAAAAACCCTCCACCGGTAATTGTGCACCCTGTAGCATTGCTAAAAACAACCCTCCCACACCAGCCTTAACCGGCAATCTTAACAGCATACGAGCATGGGAGAGTTGGAAAGCCCATGCATAAAGTTGAACATAAGGCAGGGCAAGGACCCCCTTCTCTCTTCGGCGTCTCAGCTTTTTCCAGGCCAAACAAGAAAATGTATACCCCCAAACAAAAGAGTTAATTTCCCTCTTGATTTTATTAATTTGTGATCTTTCAAAGTAAAGTGGGATACAGTTAAACAGAAAAGTAATTTTTGGGAGTATCGACATTTTAGTCAAATTAACCCTGCCAATAATAGAGAGGGGGAGCGAAGCCTAAGTCTTCATAAGCTTCACACATTCTCCTGCTACTATAGTCAAATTTGACTCAGCAATCTTGGCTATATCTTGCACTATATTGATTCCTAGATATCTCATTTTGGGGTATATCTGGTGCTGATATTGGTTCACCAACTGATTCCAAACCATTACCTCTGTTTTGGCAGCATTAATTTCATACTCTGACACCGCTCCAAACTCCTGGGCTTGACTAATGACTGCTGGAAATGCCTCATCTAGATCGGCAGTAAAAATCAAAATGTCGTCGGCATATAGGGCTACCTTCCTCTCCCACTCTCCATACCTAAAAGGCTGGATGTTAACGCCCTTTCTAAGCCGTTGAGCAAACGGTTCGATATATAGGTCAAAAAGGAGAGGGGAGAGTGGGCAGCCCTGTCTAGTGCCCATGGATATATTGAAGGGCGCTGTTATGCTGCCGTTTACAAGAAGTCTAGCTGTGGGGCTCATATATAGAGATTGTATTGTACGGCGTAATTACATTTTTTCAAGACCTCCGACAGGTACAACCAGTTAACCCTGTCGAAGGTCTTGGTGGCGTCCAAAGTCATGGCTGCTAAAGGGATGGAATATGTGGACACCAGATCTATTGCCCCAATTAGATTTAAGTTAGGTGTGATATCTGGCGCCCTTTCACAAAGCCCTTCTGATCTGGATGCAGGATGTCCTCCACCACTATACCCAAACGCACTGCCATTATAGAGGAAAAGATTTTATAGTCAGCATTCAATAAAGATATGGGTCTGTAAGACCCACAATTGGATGCCGCCTTCCCTGGTTTCAGAATCAAAACTATAGTGGCCTCATTCCATGAATCTGGGGGGGTCAGGCCTTCTTGCAAGATCTGATTGAAGAGTTTGGTCATAATAGAAATAGCCTTATCCCCTATTACCTTATAGATCTCAGAAGGTAATTCATCTGGCCCTGCGACCTTACTGTTCTTACTGTTAAAGATAGCCTCCCTTACTTCCGCACAGGAAAAATCCCTGTCCATAAATGATTGTTGTTCTAAGCTAAGGGAGGGAAGCAAGAGATCTTCGAGCCAGTGCTGAACACTCCAACTATCTACGTTGCCATCTTCCTGATAGATGGATTGGAAAAAGGCCTGGAAGGCATACTGAATTTCATCATCCGTTGCTAAAATGCCCCTCTCATTTCTGATCTCCTTAATATAACTCCTTGCTCGGTCTGATTTACTTCTCCAAGCAAGGAGTTTGCCTGCTCCTTCACCGTATTCGAAGTGGGAGATCTTACTAGCTTCCCACCTTCAAATAAGTCTAGTGTTCAGAATGCTCTCAAGCTGGACCTTCAGACCACTAACCTTATCTTGCTTTTCCTGCATGATTTCACAGGATACGGGAACAGAGAGATCCACCTCTGCCTCCTTCAACCTAGCTTCAATGCCGGTAATCTCTTCCTTATATTTTTTGTTCCTTTAGCAGGATATATTAGTAATTTGGCCGCGTATAAAAGCTTTCATAGTGTCCCAGACTGAGGTTATTGAGGCGGTACCCACAGTCACCTCCAAAAACCATGCCACCTCTCGAGAGAGGAAAGAGACTTCTTCCTCCTCCAAGAGTATGGCTCGATTGAAGGACCAGGTCCTAATTGGACTGGGTACTTGGTATTTCAGAGTCAGGAGAACACCTGAGTGGTCCGAAAGATGAGGAGCCAGATAGACTATATTTTTAACCAGACTCCTTAGTGAGTAACTAACCAAGACAAAATCAATTCTAGACTGATGTCTATATTTAAAATGTTGATAGGACACTCCTCGCTGCTGCCCTGATCTATCCCTCCACATATCTGATAGAGTAAACTGCCTCATGGCCCCAAGCAGATATTCTCGAGATTTGGAAAAGACCAAAGCCCTATTAGTTGGAATTTTATCCAATATAGGATTTAAAACAATATTAAAATCACCTGCCAGGACCAATGGCTCTAAAAAATCTAGTAAATGTGAAAAAATGGCCTTCATACAAGAAGGGTCATCCTGATTGGGGCCATAATATCCAATTAAAATCAGCAACGTGCCCCTTATTGAAACTTTAACTATCACCCATCTACCATTTGGATCCTTTATGCAAGAACAAATATGGGCACCCGCTGATTTCATAAAGATGATTGAAACCCCTCTAATATTCGCTGACTGATTTGTGCTTACATGGGAACCAACCCAATTTTGAAGCTTTAGCAGGGAGATCATTTCATCTTCCATTAGAGAACAATGACCTTCGCTGAAGAGTCCCTCAAATACTGCAAAATCTTGTCTCTCCTTGGTCTAGTGCGCAGGCCATTGACGTTCCAGGAAAGAATCTGAAAAGAAGTCATGGTGGTTCCCTCTTCTCTACTCTATCAAAACATAGGGTGTATGCTTTCACCATCATCAGCACCTTGCCTACACCCTTTCTTACAACTCTAAGACTGAACATATTTAGAGTGGTGAAAATGAGGATTTTTCTTATGTTTTTCCCCCCTCATCCCTCCCCCACCCCATGCCCATCGACCCCCCCACCCATGGAGAACTCGACCCCCAATCATCTGGACAAAAAGTCCAAGTAGTTGCATCTTGAAGACTCTCACCCGCACCCAGAAAAAACACAATCAGTAGTGCCAAATATAAAAAGAAGTTTCAAATAAGAGAGAAGGGAAAAAAGAAAAAAAAACAATATACCTATTCCTAAACCAACATTAACCAAGCATTAAGTGTATATTTAGAATATAATAAAAATGAAGGCGAAGGGGGAAAGACGAGAACCCCATCTTTGCTTATAAATACTCATCTTAATTTTTTTTCTTTCCCTTTTTTCTTCACTTTTTCCCCTTCCTTTTTTCCTTCTTTCCTTTTCTTCTTTCTTTTTCTCTTATTTTTTTTTCTTTATTATTAATCCCTTTTCTCCCCATCCCATCTTTAAACCTTGATTATTCTACCCCCCTAAACTTCCAGTACATAAAAAATACTTAGAAAAAAAAAAAAAGAAGAAAGACACAAAGAAGGCGGACGGGGGCTAAATCCAAGGACGGAGCCCAATAGATAAAATATACCTAGTCCGCCTGTAAGTTTGCTAGCATATCCTCTTCTTCCTGTACCGATCTCACATTGTACATTTTGTTTTTAAACATGATCTTCAAAAAAGCAGGGAATTTGAGTTGGGCCACTGCTCCTATCTTGTTAAAGTCCTCCAACTTTCTGCCCAGTTCCCACTGCCTGTCTAACGTGGTTCTGGCCAGATCCGATCTAATCTGAAATGGAAAGTCCTTACTTTTCAAAGATTTATATTTGAGACATAGATTAAGTATCCTCTCTTTCACTGAATACGTGTGAAAATGAATAAGGATTTTCCTTGGCTTAGAGTGATTTGGATTCCTTCTAAAAGGGTCCTGATGGATCCTCTGAATGTCCCTATTCAGTTCCTCCTCAGGGATCTCTAATTCAAGTGATTCTTTCAAAAGCTTGATCATGAAAGATTTAAGATCATCACCCTCACTCCCCTCTGGAACATTCAGTATTCGCAAGTTGTTCCTACGAGAGTTATTTTCCTATGTTTCTAACCTATCCCGTAAAGCTCCCTCTTCTTTTTTCATAGCTGTAATATCATCTTTCATAGTGTCAAGCTGCTCTGTTAATACTTCCACATTAGATTCTAGGGTTTCCGTCCTTGCATTTAAAAGATCTACTTTTTTGTCCAATGTCTCACAAAAACCCTGGATCTCACCATGGTTTGCTGCAGAGACCTCAAAACCCTTTTTAATATCTACCGCCCGCGAAGCCATAAGACGCTCCAAGGAGGAAATCGAATGTGTCTCTAAAATTGGGGTCTCTAGATTTGAAGTAGTTGCTGTTACTCCTCCATCCAATTGTCTTTCCGAAGAGGTTGGACTCTGACCCTGGCCCTGGCCATTGAGTGAGTCGTGAAGATTTCCTGGATTTTCTGGAGAGATCACATGAGGAGTCTGATCCACTACCTCTACCTCTACTTCATTTACTTCCTCCATGCTGTTATCACTCCCTGTTGTCTCCACTATTCCTAAGGCAGGGTTAACAGGGTTAGCAGATCTACACAGATCAGTAGCAATCTCACCCCCTGATCTCCCAACCTCACCCTGTCTTGCGAGGCACAATACTTCCGGCAGTACCTTGAAATACGATCTTAGGGAAGGGGTGATCCTAGGCTTAACATCTGGGAAGGTACTCTTACCCTTAGTTACTTTAGAGTTCTTTTTTTTTACTTCCCCTGATAAAAACGTGGAAGACTTTTTCTTACCAGATTTTACCTTCCCCTTAATTTTAATGTGGCTAATATAACTAGTATTACTACTAATGCCGTGATCTTCACCGGCACTGCTACACAAAATATTGTCAGTATTTAATGTGATGGTAACCAGCTCTCCCCCCCCCCAGACAGCTTAGCTGGTCGACGGCTTCCTTAACAGAGTTAGAGGAGGTAACAGGTTTAATCTTGGCGAGCCCTCCTCCTCCCCTATGCCTATTATTCTTCCTAAAACTCTTACTATCCAGGGAGGGGACAGAGATAAACGCAGAATCAGGGGTCAGGATAAGCGAGTCCACATTAACTGTGTGCCTCCTACCTGAGTGTAGGACCTCATCAATCAACCTGCCCCCACCGACCTGCAGCGGAGCCTCCAAAGACCGCTGTGGATAAACGCCAGCCGCCCCAGCCTCGCAGACACCCTGCTCTTGACCGTCCTCACTGCTCCTCTCCGTATAATCACTCCTCACGCTCTGCTCCAGGGTGACCGCCACTCCTCTAGAGCACCCCCTAAGGAGTCCACGGGCCGCAACTCTCCGGCTCCTTTACAGCTCCAGCGCCGCTACTCCCCAGCGTTGCAAGCTGGAAGGAGTGCAGGGAGCAAAGAGAGTGAAGGGAGCAGAGACCGTCGCGGACCTGTCACTTGCGACGCTGCCACCTACTTCATTGCCGGTACACATCCGGCGAAAGCTGAAAGCTGGGACCACAAGCAGGGCTAAAGTCCAAAGCACAAGCAACAATCCCCAGCAAGGTTACAGCGACCTCCACACGGCCGCCTGACAGCGTCCACAACGAAGAAGAAACGGAGGGAGAGCCGCCGGCATCACCGAGCACCAAAACCCGGGACCGGATCAGCTCCAGCCGCCGCCCGGACAAACGGTGCCGCGAACCGCGTTACCGAGCAAACAGGATCACTAATTCAGTAAGGAGCATAGCGGGGCATTCTGGAGCCCTCAATATCGGCACTCCTTCATATGGACATCAGGAGCGGGTAGAGCAGGGTGGAGCCTTCCGATGCAGTGGCAGCTCAGCCTGCTGCCGCCATGTTCTCCCTTTAAGTAAGACTGTTACATAAAGTGCATAAATCGTGATTGATTCCCTTCGCCGGATTTCCCATTCATGATTGATACTCCTTGTGCTACCAGGTGAATTTCACTTATATGTCGCCATTTCTCCTCCTTTATACCCATCTCAGGGGTCCTCTTATTCTTACCTCATTTCCTTTCCCCCTTTCTCACACAGCACTACCTAGGAATTTGTAACCATTGTCCTGATGATGACCTTAATTTGAATAGGTCTAAACGCTGTCGACTTTGCAGCATCATCCACGGCCTCCACGGGGTCAATCCAAATGAACTAAAATTAACTATTTCTGCATTTATCTAAGTTATACTTTTGATTCCCAATTTATTGTTTATTTTTACTGTTTTTTTGTCGTATCACGCTGCCTTTTATCACTTGTGTCACTGTACTGGTCACTCACACAAGCAAGTTCAGTCCACATTTGTTTGTAATGGTTACCTCAATCTAATTGTAATGTAGTGCTGTTATAACTACCTGCAAATAACAGCCCTTATCCTTAAACCCTTGGTCTCCCTATTTCCTCCCCCCCAGTGATTTATGCAATTTATGTAACAATCTTTCCTAAATGATTACCGGTTGAGACATTGTTGTTCTTTGATACTGTCCGCAATGATGACATACAAGGACTTCTACATCCATTTTCCCAGGAGACATGAATTGGCGGCTGTGAAGGGTGATTTTTATGACCTTGCCCACCTCCCTAATGTTGTTGGCGCCATTGACTGCACACATGTAGGCCTGGTTCCACCACAGGCACGTGAGCACATACACAGGAGCAGGAAGCATTTCCATTCTATTAATGTGCAAGTGGTATGCCAAGCGGATATGATTATCTACCATGTTTGTGCCAGATTTCCAGGATCAGCACATGACTCCTACATACTGCGCAACAGCATCGTACCACAGCTGATGGCAAATCTGCATCCGGGGCGTGCATGGATTGTTGGTGAGTAGGCAGAGTCAAGTAGTGTGCTGTATGTGTGACATGCTGTCCTCAGCTACTGTTATGTTGGTCTTTGTATCTCACATCTAGGTGACTCTGCACATCCCAACCGGCCTTGGTTGCTGAGCCCACTGAGGAATTACAGGACCCCAGGTGAAGTCTGCTACAATGATGCACATGGGAGGACACGTCATGTGGTGGAGCATACTTTTGGTCTTCTGAAGTTTAGATTCCAGTGTCTGGACAAGAGTGCAGGTGCACTACTCTACTCTCCCCAAAAGGTGTGTCAGATCATAGTTGCATGCTGCATGCTCCACAACCTGGCCTTGTGCAAAAAGATCCCCCTGCTCCTGGACCACAATGAGCAGCAGATGCCCCCCATGCAAACCCACACATGTCCAGTGACGAGGATAGTGGAGGTCGACCTGCATCAATAGCTCATGAACAACTACTTCCCTCGAGTGTGAGTGACATTGTACAACAGTGACATTGTCTGCTGTCTTTGATGGTAGTGACAAGGCCTAGAAGAGCTTTTTGACTCCTGCCTGTTGTTGGCTCTATGCTAATGGCTGATGTGTGTGGCACAGGGTATTTATGAACAGCCACATGATGTCTATGTTGATATCGCTTCTCATTGTAATGTGTGCTGGATTGTGTACCTTGATAACTAGTGTTGTGTGCTGGCTGTGATGCCATCACCTGACAAGTAAATGTCTTTCTCTTGTGTCTTTCTAGGTCCCTTCAGCCTCTCAATGCCTCATCACAATCAGAGCTTCTGGTGCATTGGAATCAGAGTCAACATTGTACATACTGTATTAAACATTGAGCTGACACAAAGACATAGGTGTGTAAAGAGTGTTTATTTACAATGAGTATTTGTGACAGACAAGTGATGTTTTCCAAAACAGGTGCTAAGTGAATTAATGAGTTGTCAGTGACAGTAAATGAGACAATAGAGTAGTCACCACATTGATGTAGTGACCCAGTCCAACGGACACCTGCCATCAACATGGCAGTGTGGCTAAGGATAGTCAACAGAGTCAAGGTGAAGGGGAACAGAGGTGTCATCATGGCTGGCTCTGTGACTGGCGTTTGGATGGTGCTTTGCTATGTGTTCCTCCTGTGGTGTTTGTTGGATGGCCCCTTTTGTGTTTTGCAGGGTGGGCCACTGCTGTGGGCTCAGAGGTGTCTGAGGAGTCAACCTGTTGCATCTCACCCCTCTCTGTGGCCACACCTGAGGTGGTGGGAGTATCATCCTGCGAGCCACTGGAGGGGGGCTGAGTTGTCCTTTGGGCCGCATGACTGTCCCTCAGAACACCCACGAGCTGGCCCATGAGGTCCACGATTTGGCCCATACACGTGTCCATGGACCTCAGCAGCAGGCAGAACTCACCCACTTCTTCTAAAACCTGGCCCATGTTTCCCTGGGTTTGTTCGTATGCCCCAAGGACTCTGGCGTTGTTGGCCAGGGCTTCGGTCCCAGTGTCTTCTCGAATTTGTCCCCCAGTTGCCCTCCCACCTGCCCTGCTCTCCCGGACCTGTGGCATTGCCACTTGACGTACCCGCAGACTCTCCCTGCCCTCCTCTAATTGTATGATGGTGTTGGTAACCACTGAGGCTAGGAGAGTGTTGCAGGCAGCACTGGTAGTGGTGGTCATTGAGGCCCCACAGTTCGTTGCACCAGGGGTCAGTGCGGTTATTGTTGCTGAGGTGGTGGTGGTGGGGACAGTGGGGGGCCTGGGACATGGTGCGCCCTGGCAGTCCAGATGGGCCAGGTTCAGGCTCCTCACCTGAGAAACATAGGGAGTCTGTATCTGAGGGTTCATGTTCTGGGGGGAGACTTGCTCTGCAGGTTGGTGTTGTCTTCTGCAGCAGTCAATTGTTAATCTCCTGTTGAACAGAGGTGACATGGTCATTGAAGTGCACCCCACAAGCTTGGTGTTAGACTTTTGGATGTTACATGTGATACACCACACAGTTTACATTGATACCACTTTGTATGGCTGCAAGGTACTGCACATCATGACATGATGTGAAGGTACCTACATTACTTGTCCATGGTGTGACACCTAAATAGATACAATGTTCCACGTACAGATTGTGTGATTACAAGGACATGTCATCATCTAACAACTTGCAGCACATCAACTTTATGTGATGTTTCTTTTTGGCTTGCACTGCATGGAAGACTTTACATCTGAGGAAGAACTAGCCATTGTAATCTTACGCATACCTTTGTCATATCATGTACTTTACTTTCTTTTACTAACTGACCATGCATGTTTTGTGTTCATATGGGCCTTCGTGCTCTGCAACCATGGCACATACACATAGCATTCAGTGCTGTGCATGATTGTGCCCTGAATTTCTTCAACATGTGACTTGGTGGTTCAAACTTTAATTTCTGTGGCAGTTGCATACGCTTAGTTGTCTGCACACTGGAAGTGGCTATTGGATCTATCCCAAGTTGGGTGACATGTGAGGGCTGGTGTGGTCATATGGATTCATGCTTTTTTAGAGGAATGGCAGGGTGCATGGACTGTCTACCTACCTGTTCTGTGATACAGTTGAGGGGAATTGCTGCCAAATGGTTCTGGGTGTGGGGGGTGTACCATCCTGCTGAGCTGTGGGACTAGGGGGCCTGGTAAGTGTTGTAGTGCTGGCTGCCTGTACACATGCCCCCCTGGAAATATTGCTAGCTACCTTTGGGGTGAATCAGAGAGAGTAAATGTTAGATCTGTGAGACATGTGTTGGGAGAGTGTGGTACACATGAGTGCATTTGGGCCTAGGAGGTGTAGCTTTGTAGTTGCGCAAGACAGTACATATCAGTGTAACAATAGCCATTTGTTGGTACTTACCAGCCTCCACTCCCCCGGCTATTCCTGTGAAACTCTCTGGATGCAGTATGGCAAGTACCTTCTCCTCCCATACGGTGAACGTTCATAGTGGAATGGGAGGGCCAGATGATGGTTCTTGTTGTTAAGCTCTTTCACCTTGGTCTTGAGGTCATTCCACCTCTTCCTGATCTCCTTCTGGGTGCGCGGGATTGTCCCTACTGCATTGATCTTGTTGACTATCCTTGCCCACATTTGATTTTTGGTGGCTAATGGTGTCTGTTGGACCAGGTTTCCCAAAAAATGTGGTTCTACTCTGATTACCTCATCTACCATCACTGACAACTCATTGTCAGTGAATTCGGGCATTTTCTTCTGTGACACGGTGTGTGATGTGCAAATAGGTTAAAAGTGCAGGTGTGAAGGTGGTGGTGGTGATGGTGATGTGTGTAGTGTGTGTGTGGTTGTGATGGTGTGGTGTGTGTACATTTCTCTCTCCTTTGCGCTGTGGGATTTGCCCTTCAGTTGTGGAGTAGTGCAAATGATTCTGGTCAGGGAAGGAGCTGGTTTTATACTCAGCTATGTGGGTGGGTCAAAATGGAGTATTCATGTCAGGTGTGTTGTGTGGGTTGACCTAGGATTTATATTTTTCACTAGCCATGGGACTGTGTCATTGGTGTATGTTAGGTGTTTTTTGAGGCTGAGACAGATTACTGGCCATACTTGGTGGCTTTGTTGTGTGGTTGTTACCGCCATTACTCTTCCGGATCGACCGTGGCGGTCGGAATACCAAAAGCCCTTCCGCCGGCTCTCCCATTCATCAATTGTTGCGATTGTGGCAGAACACAACTGATCGTTCCGCTGTCACAGCAATCATATCCTAATTTTACGTGCGGTCAATCGCTGGCTGTGTGGCGGTTTTGGATTTTTCCATATCAAATCTGACTTCCGAAGACAGATTTATTCCTGCTCCGGACACTCCCGGCACACTTTAGCGGAACCCGTCCGCCGCGGTCGGATTTCTCCGGCGGTTCATCCTAATCTGACCACCGCTTTTCCCGCGGTTAATTTCTGCAACCACAGTGGTCGGAATGCTTTTCTGACCGCCATCCTAATCGACCCCATAATTTCTTTTAAATTTTCGTCAACCCCTAACAAATGTATAAATTCAGCCAACTACCATTTTCTGCTCAGTGGTACACTAACGCATGCAGCTGGAGTAGGAGGAGACAACTGAGAGTTTCGATTCCAAACACTACCATCTATTGACTGAAGTAATTTGAAGGAAAATATTTTGAAAAAACTCAAAAGCAAGTGTACATTTATAATGAATTCACAGATGTGGGACACAGACATACGATTTATTGACTCAAGTAAGTGTAAGTTTAACTTGAATCACATTTAATTTGTTCCAAAATAATCCTATATTCTAAAATTAATTTTAATATTCCTTATAAATTCACAGATTTTGGAACTAGAGATACATTAGTTGAAGCTAAATATTCCACAAACCTAAAATAAATTGTTTTTTTCTAATATGTTCAAAGAATTTCCACTTAGACATACAGCATTTCAATTTGAAAATTACCTGAGGAAAAACCTCTGTAAGTTTACACTAAGCAATTACTTCTAGAAAAAAAATATGTAAACATTTTCAAAAATCTGTTACCTCGGGGAAGGTTCTGCTCAGTGCCGGGGGGCGGGAAAAATTGCTATTCTAACTCCACCGGGTGCTTGCCTCGGGGAAGGTGTTGGTCAGTGGTGGGGGATACAATTACTATTCTTACCCCACTGGGTGCTTGCCTCAGGGAAAGTGCTGGTCATTAGTTGCTTTATGAAATGTAATCAGTTAATAGTGGAACATACAGTCATTATACTTTTTTTCACATGTTCAGGAAAATAACCATAAAAAACAAACAGAACTATCAGCTAGACTCCAAACCATAATCACCAGCACTTTGCTCAACATGCAGACAAATTTGAGAGGTAAAATAATTGAATAACCTAATGTAACAGCCAAACCTAACCAAAACATTTTTCTTTAGTATCCAAAAATCATGACAAACAACAATCTGTTTTTTAAAAAAAATGGCAAACCAAGCATTTCAAATAATGTAAAACATCTGTTAATGACAATTTTTCCTTTCAGACCTACCCAACACCCAGAAGGGTAAAAAACAAGTCGCCTTATAACCTGGAGAAAGTCCTATACCACCAAAAGGACAAGCAATCAGATAAAGGAACCTAACTAAGGTGAAGCTAAATACATTAACTATTTAAAATATCTATTTTTCTTTACACAGGAGTCAACTACAAACCATTGTGCAAAATCATAGCTGGTAAAATCACAGTCAAGCAATAGAATAAACAACGTTCTTAGAAATTTCTATAGTTAGTGAAAGGAATATTAACCAGATTTTTTTACAGGTAGTAAAAAATAAAAATCACAAATTTACAATATCACAAATTCACATTTTGACTTGTTTTTTACAGAAAAAAATCAACATGGCAACTAGAAGAGAGGCAATATACCTCAAGTCAAATAGAGACAATCTATTACTGAAGTACGGTGGCTACCTTTATTGTAAGGGGAGATTAACTGAGCCCAGGAGTCATTGGAGGTGTATGCAGTATTCCTCATCCATTGCACAGGCAGAGCAGTTATTCTTGGTGACACTGTTGAAAGGACCACACTGCCTCTGGAGATTGAGGTTAGAGAAAACAAATATCAAATACAATTATTTGCATCCATCTCCAAAGAACCATGTGGATCAGTTTTGAAGGAGGTATCCCAAAATGTTCCTATGAATGTAGCTAGTTGTATGCCCACAATTCCTACTCTATGCATAATTAGACAAAGAAAAAATAGGTATGTAACCTCCAACATGTAACACCCCAAACATTCTCAGATATTAACATTCCACCTGCGCTAACTGTAACTGTTACTAATGAAACCTTTCTTTTGCATGACAACAAAAACCCTCAAACAAGGATACTAATTTTTATCAAACCCCATGCCCTTGTAAAATTGTAGACTAGTGATATTTGGATGCTGGATGGGACGTTTAAATCCACACCCCATCCATTCATCCAAATATACACTATTCATATCAACATTATTAACACTACAGTTCCTTTAATGTACAGTTTACTCCCTGGTAAGCAAACCTCAACATACACTGGAATTTTAACAGTGGTAACATCTAAAACACTGAATAAAAGTCCTAGAAATGTGATAATTTATTTTGAATTACCCATGATTAACACCAGAACCAAAGTCTATCCTCATACCCAAGTTCAAGGATTTTTTTTCACTTTTCACATGCCTATTGGAGAAAAATTCATAAAACATCCTTAGTTGATGATTACATATCTGACAATATACAGCAATTTGAGGTAAAGAAACTAACAGCATTATGCTTTGTTCCTCCTGACAGTGTGGATGAATACTACACATCAATTACAGAATTTGAGTATTTTACATAAAACAAAGACAAATTGGCTCCCTTACTTAATTGCTTTAAGGACGCATGGATTGGCCATCTAAGCAGGTCAAATCTCAGAAGGAATCGAAGGTTTCCTGTGAAGTGGTGGAACTGTTACTTGACCTTCTCAGAGGGACGAGCAAAGACTAATAATGCCATAGAGGGATGACACAACTCTTTCATATCAATCGGTAAATCTCTTCCAAACTTTTATCATTTCTGGAAACTTTGAGGAAGGAGCAAAGTTTCCAAGAAACGTAAAATAGTGTTTTAAAAAGAACAAAAGAAATGTCAGAGCGAATATTGGGACAAATTCAATAGTTTTCGTTGATGGTGGCTTCAGACTACCCACCCAATGTTGCTCACATACTACATTTCTAACTAAAACTAATACCTATTCTACCTTACTTACCTGTTTCGCAATTCATAAAAAAGAAATTCTATACATTTTTCAAAACATTTTTCCAAATTAAAGGAATGTCGGGTTTCTTACCTGGACTAGTCTTCTTTCTTCAAATCTTGGTGATTCATAACCAACCATATTTCACCAAGAGCCTTGTGCACTCCAAGAATCTAAAATTACAAATCCATAATCCATGAAGTAATCCAAAGCCTGTTGTAAACTATCAAAGGAGACGCAGATTGGCATTGGCATATTTTCCAGCAAATTCACTGCTGCAATATTTACTGTGTAATCTAAAAAAACAATCCCCTCCCAAAAATGTCTAAAAAGTAAGAGTTTTTTGCAAAAAACACGACAAAAAATCTATCGAAGTAATCCACTGTCCACATGATTTAAATACTTTCATAATTTGGCAACAATTGGCAAAATTCAAAAGTCTAAAGTTCCTCATACTGCAAAAAAACAGCATAAAGCAAAAATCCAAAATGTGTACAAAATTCAATTGGCAAACCAAGGCATCCATGTTGGACAAACCTTCATGTGTTCTGAATGCCAAAAATATGGTATTCTATTTTGGTTCTAAAAAAAGCACGTCACAATAAAAATCTACCTTTCTTGACACTTTAGTTTAGAAGAAAACCTAATCTTTTTCTGATATTAATTTTTTTCAAACCAAAAGTGTTTAAAAAAGCAATCATCCTGATGTTCGCCTATAACCGATACCTGCATAGGAATTAAAATGATGATTATAACGTTCAAAACTTAAATCTTAACATTAACATACATCTAACTTCTTCCTTCCTCACTACTTCTAATAAAGCATGCCACCCACAATCTATGTTTAATAAATAAAATGTGTCTTACCTGACCGCAGCTCTTCCTTGCTTCTGATCTTGACCACAACACTCCACCGACTGTAGAAACAGACACACAAATGCAAACATCAACTCTGAAAGAAAAACAAAAGAAAAAAGACAATTTGTCACATTGACTTCAATGGAAAACAGCACATAAAGTAAAAAAAAATCACATTTTTATTGCATTGTTTGGAATATGAATTTAGAAAATATACATATTGTAGCCTATTTTAACTAATTTATTTCCTTTTAAAAATAAATACATTTTATTATATTCATAGTTTATGTCTCCCACTAATTTATTATAATAAAATGTAAATATGTTTTACTTCCAAAATATATTGTAATATTTGCTGTAAAATTCTAAAAGTTAATTATGCATAAACTTATACATGCTTACCTATTTTTATGATTTTTTGCTATGCATTAATGCACTCTCCCACCCAAACCCCTTATTTCCCTAACATCCCGTACCAGAGGGTCAGTGTTACACACGCAAAAGTATTGGTTTTAATTGCTTTTAAATAACTAAAATTATTATTAAAAAGTGTAAATAAATGAATGATCAGGCATTTAAAATAATACCTTTGTATCAAAACACTCCCACACCCAAAACCCCTATTTCCCCCACATCCTGTGCCAGGGGATGGGTGCTACACCCTCACAAGTTTTGTTTTTATTGTATTTAAAATATTTTTTCAAAAAATGAAATAATTGAATACCCAGGTATTAAAATTAATGCTTGGGCATTAATATACTCTTTTACCAGAACCCCCTATTTTCCTCATATTCTGTGCGAGAAGGAGGGTGTAACATCCACAAAATCTTTGTTTTTAGTGTATGAGCACTACTAAAAGTAATAAAAATGTTTAAATAAATTAATACTCAAGCATTAAAATTAATACCTAGTTATTAATATACTGCCCCATCCAAAACCCCTTATCCCCTTATATCTCCTGCCAGAGAGTGGGTGTTACACCCTCAAAAGTATTTTTAAGTACTTTTTTGAAGAACAAATAGTACATAAATAGTACATAAATAAATATAAAGGGCCTGATTAGGATGACGGGTGGACTTTCATCTACCCGCCACCCTGTTACAGACATGACTGCCTGACAGGCTGTTGGCAGTCCTGTAGTATCATGCGACTGCCACCACGGCGGTTGCAATGCCTATATTTTGCATTGCAGTGGGTGCTGCTGGCTGCAGCACCCGCCGCAATGCAAAAAAGGGACACCATATATATCCCTGCGCTATGTGGCAGGCACCATGCGGTGCCTGCCACATAGTGCAGGGATCTGTAGGGGGAACCTTAGCTGCAGGGCTAGGGTGGAAGGGGGGGGCCGCTACAGGCCCCCAAATTACCTTTCCGCCTGCCTCTTCATGGCAGGTTAACCACCATGAACAGGCGGGCTGAAAAGGACATCGCAATCCCTTTGGTGGTGTTTGGTAGGCACTGCCACCACTGTTGGGAATGCAAGGCGCTCCACCGTACTGGCGGGCTCAAGGAACCAGTTGGATGGGTGGCGGTCAGGCTTTTCTGACTGCCATCCTTCCACCCGCCGTTATAATATGGCGGGCGGTAAACATGCAGGCTGTCGGTGGTGGTCTCACTGTCATCGTAATCGGCCCCTTACATATAAAATTTCAAATATGGGTATCAATACACAACCCCAACCCAAAACCCCTATTTCCCTTACATCCAATGCCAGACGGTGAGTGTTACACCCTCATAAGTATTGTTTGTATTTGTTTTTTAATTAATAAAACTAATATTAATCCCCAGATCTTTCAATTAATACCTGGGTATTAATACACTCTCCTATCCAAAACCCTTATTTCCCTCTTATCCAATGTTACAGGGTGAGTGTTACACCCTCTTGCACCCTCTGAAGTATTGTATTTAAATTATTCAAATTAATTTGAAATAATGAAATTAATTAAAGCCCAGGTATCAAAATGAATACCTAATTATTAATAAACTCCCCCACCAAACATCCCTAACATCCCGTGCCAGAGGCTCAGTGTAACACCCTCAAAATTATTGGTTTTAATTGCTTTTAAAATCCTTAACTGTATTTATAGTATTTATACCCAAGTATTACTATTCGTACTTGGGTATTGATACACTCCCCTCCTCAATCCCTATTTCCTTCACAGCCCATGCCAGAGCCCTCATAAGTATTGTTTTTATTGTTATTATTGTAGTTTAATTACCTAAAATAAAAATAGATTAATACCTGGATTTTCAAATCTATACTTGGGTATTAATGCACTACTTCGCCCCAACTCCCTATTTCCCTTGCATCCCATGCCAGAGGGTGAGAGTACACCCTCAAGATTATTTCTTAATAGTAATAATAATACATCTTTAAATATATTACATTTAACAAAACAAAGTAAAAAAACTACCAACAAATCTATAACATTACTTAACTATGCAACTTACCTAAAATTGCTTTGAAGTGGTATGCGTTGTAATACCTTCTGCATTGTAAAGGCATGAGTTGTAATAGTCTGCATTGTAATGGCATACATGATGTAATGGATTCATAGTAAAGGCATTTCGATTTAATGCCTGGGTTGTAATGACTGTTTCCTATCTAAGCAGTGCTGTGCCCACTAATCCTGCACATGACCTTCCATCCTTCTCTAGTCAGGCTACGTCGTCAATTATGTCAAGCTACATGAATACAGAATCTCTTTTCCATGGAAGAGGGAGTGTGCATGGTCATGTATTTTGTCACTGTGACGATGAGACTGAAGTGATTTTGCATTGTGTCTTCTGCTTCTGAATAACATTTGTATGCACTGTGTAATTTCTGCCTGCGTCAATGAAGCAGCCCCCGGGCTTGTGCCCTCTTTTTTCCATATGGGAGGAGTTCCCTTGAAGTGCTATAGCAATGCATCTATGACTGCTCAATGCCCTTTTAGTTGCTGTGCTGGCCTTGCAGAAGTCATAACTGGTTGTCCATTGACAGCCATGTTTGAGAGCATGATAATGAATTTGATGGACAGATTTACCAATTTTTGGTGCAACGCAACGTGGCAAGAGAACCTCCTGCAATGCCCTGCGTCGAATGGCGAGGGAAGGAGTGCATCATATCTACTAAGATATGGTGAATTCTTTCTCTCCCTCTGCACTGGTGCACTTGTGGCTGCCAAGTGCAAACCCAGGCACTTTTTTGACATTGTTCAAGGGTGCTGTGTTGCAGCCAGGATTTTTTTGTGCAGGGGGGGACACCTTCCTGCACAAAAACAATCTTCTGAGGCTTTTTCCTCTTTCTACGTGTGCTGCAGGATGCAGAACACACAGAAAGAGGAACAGAAAGGCTAACTAAACATATTTGTTATCTTTATGCCTCTCCTGGGAAGGCATATGATTTTGACTCATTCCCAGGTTTGCTAGAATTATTATATCTGGAAATGCGCCAAAAGCGATGACTGGATGCATGGAAACACCGATGCTCCACCCATTGAATACCTTCCCAGGGTAGAATAACACAAGGCAGCGACTCGCACTGCCTTGCGTTACTCTGGATTTACTAACCATGCAGAGCCACGCAAAATGGAGTGCGACATTCAGCCAGTCCTTTGCTGGTGTGGAACATTTGGGGGGTGAGGGTTAGAGAAATAAGATTATGTTGTAGGTATTGTATAGGCATCCAGGCTTGAAGGATTTTAGGGTGTTTAGTAGGCAGCACTGTTTAGAAGCCCATGTTCGGCACTATTATATGTCAGCATGCCAAACACCAAGGCTGCATGGTCCTAAATCCACCTCTGGCCTCTTTCGTCACTGCCAGGTTCCTGCTCTCTCTCTTGGGGACAATTTTTCTGCCTTTCTTTTCATTATTTTTTCCAGTTGGTGTGTTTTTCCCTCTCTTGTTCTCAAGAAATATCCATTGGGGGAAAGTAAGTGCTGATCCCAAAAATGAGTGGCAGCTTAAATTAGCACTGTCAGTCGATTGTAAACCTCTGGGATGGTAACATTTATGTATAGTTGCATGCCATTTGCTTAGAGATACAAGAATATGTTTCAGTTGCCCAGGACATGGACGTACAGATTGAAGAGCATCAGTGAAAGAGCTGACCCTTGAAGGATTCCTCAGGTAAGGCTAGAAGTTTTATTTGCTGTGAGTAATTGGTTAGTTAGGAGTAGAATCATTTAGGATGAGATTTAAAAAGTTGTCATAGTCTTGTAGGAGGAGGGCATCATCAACTATTTGAAGAATGGTTAATTCGGTGCTGCATTCTATTGTGAAGCCTGATTATAGGCCATCCAATTCTTTGTGTCCCTTGATGTGGAAGGATAGTAGTTTGACAAAGCAGCTGTCTGGGACCTTCACTACAAATTGGAAGGATTGGTTACTGGTTGACGTTGTTCAGGTTACCAGGGCAGGTCCTTGTTTTTAGTGGAGGAGTGACCTGGGCAATTTTTGGGGCATCAGGAACTATGGGCCTTGTAGGAAGGTAGGATCTACTTCTATGGTTGCCCCCACTTTTTGCCTGGTGCTAAGCTGTATTATGACTAGTCTTTTCATAGGGATCCTGGTAATTAGGACCCCAGTCCATCTGCTTTCTCACTAAATTGCTGTGTTGAGTACTTAGGTACACTCCAGATTTGATACTGGGGTACTCTTATCAGTCCCAAGTATATGGTACCACGGTACCCAGGGCATATATACCCCAGAGGTCTCCATGGGCTGAAGCATGCATTATGCCACCCATGGGAGACCATGCAAAATGGAACTACAGGCCTGCCATTGTAGCCTGTGTATGTTGGTGCATGCACCACTTACTGAAGATATTGGTTTATTATATCTAGGTGTCAATGCACCTAAACCCTATAGCAGGCCTTTGCAATCCTGAAGGCAGTGTGATTGTTTCTAAGTGAGAGGGTGCCCCTGCATGAGCAGGACACCCCTGCAACCTACGGAGGACTTTCTACTGGACAAAGGTTGTGACATCAAGAACTATGGGCCTGATTGCGAGTTTGGCAGTAAGGGAACCACAGTTGAAATTGATTTGGAAACCCCGCCACCTAGTTGGCAGTTCATCTGTCGTATTACGATGTTGGCGGTTTGCAGAACAAAAGACCGCTGGAGCACCGCCACCACCACCACCACCATTTGCCAACCACCATGTCAGTGGCATGGGGAAAGCAGCTGTCAGAGTGCAGTACAGACAAGTTCACTGCCATCCAAATTATGAGTTGGGTTTCCATAGAGCAGACTGTGGCGGGAAGACCGCCTGCTCAGAGTCAGTCAAATCAAAGGAATTGGGGTGCATAATCACCCATTTCCTTTTCTTATCTTCATCCTCCCACATGGATCCCTTCCTCCAGGGCCCACCTTCGCAGCAGCATATTGACCCCAGAGAAAATGACCCTGTAGGCGCCAATATCCTGGTAAGTCTGTTTTGTGCTATTTATTTATTGACTGGACCCCAGCAATGGAAGAGTATTGGTAGAATGTATTTTTCCGCATATGTCATTCAAATATGTACATGTAACACTTGTGCAGTCAAAATCTACACAGTGTTATTAACACATATGAAAAAATATTCCCCGCCATCAGAAACACCGTCGCTGGCCCATTGATGACATCGTAATACGGCAGACGGGGACCGTGACGGTCTTCTTGGGAACGCTGCTGCACTGGAATAGTGCTATAACCACTGAACTCGTAATCAGGCCTTACATCCTTGCTCAGAGAGGAATTGACTACACAGCTTAGTAATGGGATGACTCAATTACTGATGTCTTTTAGAATTATGATTGGAACCGAGTCAGAAAAGTGAGAGGAGGGATTGAGATCAGAGATGTTGGGTTGTGTTGACCTGATAAGGTGTCAAATGACGTATAAGATGGAAAACAAGCATTACAACTCAGTCTTACCCATGCAATACATTTACCATGCAATCTTTACCACGTATTAGTCTTTACTATGCATACCACTCATTAGCGGTCCGTGGAGGGAGTTCCGTGGGGCGGTGAGGCAGGGCTGGGGAGGGGCAGGGTGGGGAAATGTAAACACCGGAATATGGATGAACGGAGGTAAGTACCCATTTAAATAAATAAAACGAATTTCGTTGCGCGCGCTGCATCGCATTTTGCGATGCAGCGCGCGCAAAGTATTTCGTTTTATTTATTTAAATGTCTACTTACCTCCGTTCATCCATATTCCAGTGTTTACATTTCCCCACCCGGCCCCTCCCCCGCCCCGCCTCACCGCCCCACGGAACTCCCTCCACGGACCGCTACTGATACCACTACCACGCATACATGCATACAACTTTACCACGCATGCCATTACCACGTCTGCCTTTACCACAAAATACTGACTTCAACACTTGCCACACATGCCTTTACCACGCATTATTGGGTAGGTAAATAGGTATGCATGAAGTTAAGTATATATCTAGGTACATGGTTAATTAATACTTAGATTGTTAATATGTTTGTAATAGACTTATTAAAGGTCATGAATAATTAAATATGATTTCAGGAAAATATTAGATATATACATTTATTCTTTTTAAAAGGTCAAAAAAACCTTTAGGGTCAGGCTGCAAAGGATACAGGGGCATTGGGTGGGAAATTGAGTTACTACTCAGTTATAAAATTTAATACCAGTTTATTCATATTTAAAGATGACAATGTAGGTAATTCAAATATATTATTCATTTTTAAAAATAAGTACATGGCTGCATGCAAACTTTTAGGGATGGGATGTAAGGGGTATTAGGTGGGGCAGTGTATTAAATATTCAGGCATTAATTTTAATTCCAGAGTATTAATGTTTTTAAATTAACATGCATATTTCACTATATAATTAATTAGTTAAATAATTGACAGGACTGCCACACAAACCTTTAGGGATGGGATGCAAGGGACATAGGGGTATTGATTGGAGAAGCGTATAAATACTCAGGTATAAATTTAATACCTGAGTATTTAATTATTAAAGATAATGTAAATCAATATTAGTCATTTTAAACAATTAAATGCATGGTGGAATAAATGTTCAAAATACCTTAATTATTTTTAAAACATAGAACCATTTTTACAATACATTTTGGAGATATCACAATGCTGTTTAACATTTTTGTTGAATGAGAGAAATAATAGCACCATGATTGTGAATATAAATGTAACGATAATTTAAAAATAACAAAAAAAGTAGACCTAGTTAAAAATGTAAATTATTTCATTAAAAAATAACATATTTTGTAACAATGCATAGTGTATTTAATAATAATTTGTACAGTATCTTCCCACACTTTTCCATTGATTTTAATTGAGAAAATTACCCTATCTTCCTTTTTTCTTTTAGGCTTAAAGTTCATGGTTGTGTGTCTGTTTCTACAGTCGGTGGAGCATCACGGTCAAGATCGGATGCAAGAAGATCTGTGGTCGGGTAAGAAAAGTTTACTTTACAATTTAAAACATAAAGGTGGCTACATTTATTGTAAGGAGAGGTGGATGGGGTAGATAGATGTTGTACAGTATAGATTTGTATTTCTTTGCTGGTTTAACTACTTGTGCATTCAAATGCAGGTTGTGTATGCATTCCTACGTCGTGGCGGTTGGTTTTTTTTTCAAAGTAGGTTTAAACTTGTTACAGAATAGCTATCACTTAATTAAATCTACTTGATAATAAAGCAATATTTGTATTTTGGCGTTCTGTATTTTTAAACACTTGGTGACTTTTATGAACAAAAACCACATTGTTTCTGGGAAAACTCGAGATTCGTTGATGAGTAAAATTTTTCTGGGAATTTTGTTTGAAAGAATGAACTTCAATATGCATGATTTTGATTTTTGGGGTCACTATTTTTATAAATAATTTTTGTAGATTTCAAATTGCTATACTGTTGGCGATTGGTTTGTTTTTTCCAAAATATTTTTGGGGATTTGCTTCTTTCTTTGGATGCTGGTTTCCCTGTTTGGATTATTGCAGTACTGAAGACACATGGGGCTTGATTGCGAGTCTGTCGGACCCAACAACCACTAGAATCATGGTGGAATGGCAGTGGAGGTCCAGCCACGGCTGCACCAGTGGTCCGACTGCTGGATTATGAGTTGGGCAGTCAGACTGGCCTGGGACCACCAATGCTGACAGGAAACCCCGCCATTCCCTGGAGGTTGCGCAGTGGTCCAGGGGCCGCAATATGCTTGGTGGGACGGCTGTGGCACTGCTCCTCCAAAAGTCGTAACCAGACCCTCAGTGGTAGGTTGTATCACCGAATTTAAGAAAGAAGGCAACTATAAGTAGGAATTACAAAATTCCTTTAATTTGTTAAAAACAAGTAGTTAGTAACTTTTACAAAAGAATATTAGCATCAGTATGATGTAAGGAAGATTTTAAAAATGCTTATCCTATAATCCTCAACTAAGGATTTTTTTTCTCACTAATATGCCTCTGCACACTAGCACTAAATCCCTCTGGGATTTCCTTTTTTTGCCTACGGAGCTGGGGAAGAGCTTTCCCAACCTCCCGAGGCATTTGTTTTCTTAATGTAATGTAAATTAAAGAGAAATGAGTCGATCGGCTCATTTCACTTTCCCTGCCTATGTGCCTTCGGGGCAGCTATCTCAGCCCCCTGAGGATGTAGGCAGACAGGAGAGGTATCATTGGATGGGAAGAATCTACTCTTTGCAATGGTACCCTTCGCTAAAGGATCCCTGTTTGGGGATTGCCAAAGGAAGGTGATCCCCAAACAGGAATCCACCCACAAGACACCAGGGGAGCAGCCCCTTGGGCAAGAGCTTTTGCTTCCCCTTTTATATGATGGCACATTCAGGCTTTCTGACCCCTTGGGGGATAGAAAGCACACTAGACACCAGGGATTATTTTTTCAATACTTAGGGATGGGGTACCCTAAATGGGCATTATAATTTCCCCACCCCTTTCAAAAAATGCCACAGTCTTTCTGCTCCCCCCGGGGTACAGATGAGGGCATTAGCCCCCATCTGACCCCCTGGGAAGGCAGAGAGCCCACTGGGCTTCAGGAATTATTGTTTTTTTCCATAAAAGAGGGGATTCGGGCTGCCCATAATCGGCATGCCAGTGCCCACCACCCCAACACAAAAGGAACTATCTTTCTTCTCCCAGGGGAGGCAGATGGGGGTTATTACCTGTGATCTGCCCTGGGGGGGGCAGAAAGCCCACTGGACACCAGGGATTGTTTGTCTTTCTAAAAGACAGGTGGGGCTGTCCAGAATGGGCATGCCAATGCCCCCCCAAAATAGGACAGACTTTTTGCCCCCCCAAGGGGGGAGATGGAGGCTATTACCCTTGATCTGCCCACAAGGAGGGACAAAAAAAACACTTGGAACACAGGATTTTTTTTTATGCATATGGGTGGGGGCTGTCCAAAACGGGCATGCCAATGCCCCCACACCACAAACACAAAAAGGACAGGCTTTCTGCCCCCTGAGGGGTAGATGGGGGCCGCAGGCTGCAGATGCAGGCTGAGGCTACTTATCCCACATGAATTTCACATTTCTACCAAGTCAATACAGAAAAGTGAAACTTCTGCTCATTTCATTTGGGAACATTCAGCTGTGTGGTACTCTGAAGGGGTCTGTGAGGAATAGCTACCTGCCTGGCCACCCTTTTACAAAGTTTGATGTGGGCAGAGTGATCAGTGGGATGGTACATTTGGCCAATATCGTCCTCGGATGCTTAAAACAGTATACAGAAATGGCTCATGGTGTGAAGCCGATACATATATGTGATTAACTCGGACCTCCTGGATATAAGGATATGAAATTCCTAGGACAGGGTAATATACAATGAAACAGTAACTTCCTAGGCAATTGGTAAGTTGAGAGTAATGATGCTAGAGGAGTGTCAAAGTAAGCTAGCCACAACTATTTTTTTTTAAATATTACAGTAGTGTTTATTATTGATATTACTAAATATCACAAATATAACAAATTTTCTTCAACAATAAAATGCACATCCACGATGTGTAATCATTCAATACAATAGTTCTATTAAAAAATTGTTCAAACAACAATACATGAATAAGGTCACTTCTGTGGCCAAACAATAGTCTTCTACGCGCGTTTCGGCGAAAAGTACGCCTTCGTCAGGAAAAGCCACAATTCCTGTAATTAAAAAACATAAACTCAATACTGTCTTATATAGATATTATTTCAATCACATATTCAATATGTTATGGCTGCTTCCTCTAGTTAACACATTTTTACTTTCTCTTTATATGGCTATGTATATCTACATTATACATTCTCTATTTGGAGACCTTCTATTATAGTATGGGAAGAAATCATTTCTAATGGCAAAAGTAAACAGAAAGGGTTGGATAGACACTTGTTTCTAAATGAAATGAAATAAAGAATACAGAAGTGTATAGATAACAAGAATTAATAAGTGGATACCTATTTCTATAATGACAATACTGATAAGAGTGGTGCTTACTAAAAAATGTTGGATTCACAGACAGACCAACGGTTTGATGATTAGTTGGACGTTTCCAACAGGTCTGAAAATGTAATGGATAATATTTAGATTTATATGGAGTCAGGAATCAAACTGGAATAACTTTATTTGGTGTGACAAATTCAGACCTGAAATTTTATATAGATCCGCTACGAATTTAGTGTCCTCATAGGTAGATTAAGAGTTGAGTTGTTTGGGAATAGTTAAAAAGTACCTGTAATTTTAACAAATTGTACTTCAGTATCTTATTTATTAACATATGTACAGACGATTTGTAATTTGGTAAGTTCTATACTATAATACCTTTTTTCTGGTATAGATCCGCCTGGATATAATTGGATATTCTATGTCGTCTAAGGTCCACAAGGGTTGGTGTAGTGGAAGCCTTCTCTGTTCACCGTGTAATTCTACGAATAAAGGGCCAAACATGTGTGTTAATAATTAATGTCTACCTAGTGTTACTGATGTTGCCTAATGTCTAACAATGATCTCAAATTACCTGATATTCTCATGAAGAGAAGCCGATACATAACAATTTACATATACCATGAGGCGATTTGAGAACTAATTGTAGCTGCTATGAACTTGAGCCCTGCATAGAGATATGCCTGTAACACAAGTAGAAATAACCCTCATCACACATTCTAACGGTGGCCTTCTGTCCACAAAGTTCAGGGTCCCATAATACATTACATGTGTGTCCTAAGTAGGGGCCACACAACGTTTGCAATCAACATAATGCCTTCATCCCCTGCAGACTACCACTATCTCAGTAACAGGACAGAGGAGTCTCTGCATGACTTCTTGAATAAACAGCCAAAGTGAGTGCCAATGAGTAGGATTAGGTAGTGCCCCCAAGCACCTATCTACTCTAGATGATAATCACACAATATTTGTGAATATTAGTAAATTTCGGTTCACTGTCGAACGGAGTAATGTAAATAAGTAAATAAATAACACGTATTTCATCGCGCGCGCTGCATCTCCATTTGGCCTTTCCGCGCACGCAATGAAATTCGTTTTATTTATTTACATTACTCCGGAGGGACGTTAGCTGGAGTTTACAACCCCCCGCCCTGCCCTCCCCCGCCCTGCCACACTGCCCCGCAGCACTCCCTCCAGGAGCCGCTACTGCCACGACCACCCATGTAAGAAAACTGTGTCGGAGAACACCAAATCTCGGAATTTGAGTGTAACTCTGTGCTACAAGGGTAACGGGCAGTCACTGAATTCCGCAAATTCTGCAGTGGGAATGAAACATCTCACCCACCCCTAAAATAAATAAACAAGGGAAGACAGATCTTTGAGAGTGGAAAAGGAGTCAACCCAAGGTCTACCATTTCTAATTCTTTCCGACAGTTGCCCTTCAGGTTATTCCAGTTGCTCAAGCCAATCCTTAAAATGCTACAATGTGTTGAAGTTTTGGTCTCGCTAGAGTAGTTCTCAGGACCATCAACAGGACGAGGTAAACTATGTGTGCAAGTAGAATGTAATTGTCTATCTAGCACCTCTGAGCAAACTTCTTCTCACAAGGCACTAAAGGATTTACCTACCCGGTGGTTAAAAAAAGCCTCATTGAATAGTTTTCCAAAAGACCTCTATTAAGACGCTGTTGTGATAGGAATTTATGAGGCTGTCTATCGTCACCAGTTCCTGCGTTATTTCCAAAGGAACGCGACTTTCTCGAATGGAACAAACCAGCACCACTCTTCTGAAATAACAAGAATATAAACTTCCACTAGAAAAGACAATCGGTCTTCCGAAGATTTTTTCCAAATATGTATGCGCTTTAGGAAAGAAGCAAAAACACATGGTGGATTGGTTTGTCTTTCTTCACAAAACCATACACTATAAAATTCAGTCACCCCTTCGCCTATAAATTCCCTTACGAGGCTGTGATAAACCTTTATGGTCTGTTGGCCAATTAATACAGAACACTCTGACCGTGGAAGCCGCCTGTGTGCCTCCTCACACTAATCGTATACGGTACAGAGTGCAACATGAATGGTAATAAAGACAGATAGCTACTAAAGTCAGCCAGTAATATGTACATGATTCTATGTGGAGTGAATAATTACAATATGCACTAGACACCTCAGATCAAAATCTGATGAATTAATTGCATCGGAATAAAATTAATGGACAACAAAGTTGCATGTCTGTGTCAATATACACCTATTCAGTTAGTAGCAGAAAAAAAGTATCTCTGAATCTGAATGGACGAGGGATGTTGGTGCTCCACTGTAATTACCATATGTTTCTGGAAAGGGAACCACTGCGGGGAAGATTACATTATTTCAAACACATTAGACAGTGCCTCTTCAGTGGCTAGTGGCATTTGCAGCGTCATGTGTCACTCTGTACAAATTGAAGGGTGAAAATTGCTTGTACATCCTTTAAAACAACACTTCATGTACTAGGACACATTTCCGTTTCAAGGGGACACTGACCCTGAGTGATTACATTTAGGATTTTAGAGAAATGGATTCTAGCTGAGTAATAATGGGAATATAGGATAGTACATGTATCGGATTTTCAGATTTTATCCTAGGATTCCAGCACACATTTGAATGATTAAGTTTTATGACAGGTACTCATTAGTCTCAAGTGAAATACTCTTGTCGCATTGATGGCTCTTAATATTCACACAATAGAGATGAGTGTGTCATCACATGACTGCATGTTCCCACGCACTGTTAAAAAAGAAATTTCGCTTTATACAGGCTCTGGAAATTATGTCCTGACACAGTGTTGTTGATGGGACAATGTACCTGTCCACAGTGTTTAAAGACATGTTGATTATCATGATTGTCACACATTTTGTGTGACTGGAGTAAAAAAACAGAGTTCATGATGGGATTAATACACTCACAAAAGAATTGACCCTGCGAGGGTAATTCTTACAGATATATCTCTATGGCTCATCTGACACCTTCCAAGTGATTGAAACCAGTTTACTGCCTCCTCCTGAATTTCGAGCATTCACAAGTGGAGATGCAGGCGCCCTTGTGAGTCAGTGGCCTCCGTCAAAGCAGCAATTGACTGGTTTGCTTTATTGAAGGCACTGTAACTAATGGCATTTTAATATTTTATTCAACGCAAAAACGGTGTATGTATATTCTCTATACTCTTCTTTGTGCAATCTATTCTTAGTTTGTTTCTGGTCTTTTGTGAGTTTGAAGTTTTTAATGTTTTATATATTTTAATTTGTGTACCCACACAATGTAAATTCACAAGGTTAGAGCGTTAATTTAAACCACTTGTTTCATTTTCATCTATTTCATAGCCCACATGATGTCACTTCCTGGAACGAAAACAGGGATGAAAGTGTATGCACTGCCACTTCCACTACCCCTCTGTTGCCTGTAAAATGAATTCTTGATCGGTAAGGAGCTCAGAGAAGAGTGCATAGTTCAATGCAAGAAGCATCACAGCGAGCGTGCAGGACTCTTCTGTAAACTAATACATGGAAGAAGGTGGCAGCGATTTGGCCACAATTACCTTCTCTTTTGTTGCGCTGCTCATAACTGTGACAGTCCTCACATTTATCTTTCAAAGTATTTTCTTCCGTCAGAAAAAAATCACAACTAAACCAATTTCCGCAAGTGAAACATTCATGCACATTAAATGTTGTTATTCATGTGAACCTATACTGGAGATCCATTTATTACTGCAATACCGTGAGCACAATACCCTGGGTACATAATGACATTTATTTAGACGCACTTCAAGCATTTTACGATGGGCCTGTGGGATTTAAAAAAAAGAAAACTTCTTCAACATCATAGTAAACCCTTGAACTTTGAGAGTATATTTACAAGGAAATTCAGATAATTTTATGTAAAATATGCAGTTGATTGGAACTAGCTTTTTACATTCCCAAAAGCAAATGGCGCAAATGAGATTAAACTAATGCTTTGCTCCTGGCTATTTTTTGGTTTCTGCTCGTAATGTGCTATTTTAACCACAGGAGTATTGTTTATTTCTTATTTTGAATTATCCTGCCGGGAAGGTTACCCGGCATATTTTATGTTTCTAACCTTCCCTCCCGCGCTTCGGTCCTTGCAATGATGTTGTTTCAAGCGGTCTGTAGTGCTGAATAGTGGATGGTGCTTCTTAGCGATACTAATATATGCCCTATGGATTAATTATGAAGAAATTCAGAAATTGACAGAGAGGAGAGGATGCATCTGTAACCTTGACTCATCCATAAATGCATTTGAAAACTGTTTAAGTGTCGTTGGTAGGGATGAAAGTTCAACTCAGAATACGTTGTAGGCCTCTGCATTCTCACTCTGTAAACGTGCACCTTATTTCTGGCTGAGCGCTTGCACTGGTTTACAGCCCATCAATCAACTATGTAAATGACATAAGCAGATAGCACCAAGTTGGAAGCTATCTGGAGATGGCAATTATGACCAAATTGCCAATGTCAGAGTAAGGAAACACAGGTGCCACTTCAGCAGTTCTTTACTGCACTTGGTGCAATGGAAAACAGCTCTCTACTGCACAGTGTACATAACAGCCCAAAAGCTTTGAAGCCAACAGGTTTGCATGACACATCAAGCTCTTAGATAAATCAACGTAGGTGTTAGACCTGGCTTTTACAGGGGGTTTATCCCCAGATTTTTTGCTTTGTGGCCTTCTGTTTCTGACCAGTTTTTTGTTGGTTTTATGACTCCTGGCATTTTACCACTGCTGATCAGTGCTAAAGTGCATATGCACTCCCTGTAAATTGTATGTATGGATTAGTGTTTCCATAAGTGGCTGATTTGATTTACTAGTCAGTCCCCAGTACAGTGCACTGTGTGTGCCCAGGGCCTGTAAGTCAAATGCTGCTAGTGGGATTGCAGCAGTGATTGTGCCACCCACATAAGCAGCCTGCAAATGTAACTCAGGCAAGCCATTGCATAGCCTGTGTGCAGTCTAATAGTGCTATGTCGACTTGGCAAGTTCACCCACTTGCCAGGCCTTAACATTCCCTTTTCTTACATGTTAATCACCTCTTAGGTGGGCCCAAGGTACTCATGTGGGCAGGGTGCAGTGCATGTGAAAGGTAGGATGTGCCCTGATGTGTGTTGCATGTCCTGATAGTGTAACAATGCAAATTTAATTTTTCACTATTGTAAGGCTATCTGTTCCCGAAGGATAGCATGGGGAGTTTGCTTTTAACATCTTATAAGCATAACTGCCCCTGGGAACCAGATGGGAAAATAAAATTTAGTACGCCTGAGCTCAGAATGGTAAGATGCATTTTTTAGTGAGGGGAATTTTTACATTCTGTGTTTGAAAATACCACTTTTAGAAAGTAGGTATTGTTTTGCTTAGCCATCCCGTGTGCCTCTGCTAGGATGTGTATTGACTGTCTGGCTTTGGAGTGACAGGGGCTGGGGATGTGCAGTGGATCTAGAGAGTCTGGATGAGTCAGCTCTAGAATGAATAGGCCTCGTCTGCATTTGGAGCGGTGGGAGGAGTAACACCTGCACCTGAATAGGGCTGTGCCTGCCTTACACAATGATGGCTCCGCCCCCTGTGGGGTGTCTGGAACCGGGGCTCACTCTGACAGTGGAAGTTGCTGTGCACCTGCAAAGTGCCCCGAGGACTGGTTTGGACGGGGCTCGGAGCCCTGGGCCAGAAGGCAACAAGGAGATTTACTGTGTAAAAAGAGGGGCCTGACCCCAGGCTTTTAGACCACTTCTGGGAAATCAAGAGGAACCCTTGCCAAGGAGAAGAGCTGGAGAAACTGGAGGAGGAGTACTGCCCCATTGCTGTGTGCTGTCTGGGGTTGGCCTGCAGTGGCTGTTTCTTCCAACGAAAGGAGAAGGACTTTGCTGTGTGCTGTGTCCCCTGCTTGAGGAAGATCTCCAAGGGCTTGAAGTGGAGCTTGCCCCCCTGTTCACGAGGGCTCAGGAACATCAAAGACCTCACCAAGCTTATGAGCACCATCTCTGGAACCGCTGGTTTCAGTTGCCACAGAAGAAAAGGGTAACCGACTCTGCCAATGAGTCCGTCACAGGATTCCATGTCCTGAAGGCAGAGTAGAGAGCATCTCCTCGTTTCGCAATGTAACCCTGTCTCATCGCCTCCGTCAACGAGCTGCTGCTTGCACTGCATCCTGTGGGCATCGCACTCCTCACCTCTTTGCTACATGCTGCACTGACATTATCGACTCCGTCGCTGCCCCGACTCGGACATCCACCGGCTCAGTCGCCACGTCGTGACCTGCCAGCACTGCATTGAGTACCGTCTCACCCTGCAAAACAAGCCTTGGTCTCACTGACTCCGTCAACAAGCCGCTGCCTGAACCTGAGCTGTGAGGACACCGCACGCTGCACAGATTCCATCTCACATCGCAACCATAGCGGTTGCCCTGGACTGGCTTGTACCATCGTGTCAGCCGCAACAACAAAATGCACTGTCTCCGAGTCTGTCAAAGCTTTAGCTGACCCATATCGATGCGGTTGGCTGGAGTTGTTAGACTCTGTCATATTCAGTATCGCTTTAACCCCAGTTGGTGCACACAGTCGGATGAAATGTATTTTCACATTTTTCCTGCAATTTAAAGGTTATTTTGCACAGTAACTATTTTTAAGAGTATTTTATGTTGTATTTCCGTTGTTTTTGGTCTTGTTGGTTTAGATAAAAATTGCTTATTTTTCTAAACTGGTATGATGTCCATTTGTAGTGTTTTCACGGTGTTACTTTATGCATGCACACATGCTTTACACACTGCCTCTGAGATAAGTCTGTCTGCTCATGCCAAGCTACCAAGGGGGTGAGCAGGGGTTATTTTAGAAGTGTCTCCCCTTTAACCTGACTAGGATGAAGGGTCCCTACTTGGACAAAGGTGCAAACCTCTGCCAACTAGAGACCCCCATTTTTAACAGTAGGGTACACCCCTCTATGCGCAACATTTGTTTTATTACATTGGCACACTTCTGTAAAGCACTGGGGCATATGTACAAGCCCCTATTGCCACCGGAGCCTGACTTTTCTAACGCT
The DNA here is from genome assembly GCF_964204655.1 of Triturus cristatus. NCBI lineage: Eukaryota > Metazoa > Chordata > Amphibia > Caudata > Salamandridae > Triturus > Triturus cristatus. Next base: position 723,101,012 of record NC_140582.1, read on the forward strand.
CCAGTGACATAGTGCCATTTTTATTAATATTTACAAGGTGGCACTTAAGGCCCGATAACGAGTCTGGTGATCCGAGGACCGCCAGACATGCACTTTAGCACTGATCAGCAGTGGTAAAATGCCCGGAGTCATAAAACCAACAAAAACTCTCACTACAACTCTAACCAAGCTGCTAGATTCCTTTTGCCCCTTCTCACTTGTCTGCCAAGTCACAACTGATCTTCACTCATCAAGCAGGTCGCCGTTTGTAAAGTCTTGGTAAGTTCAGATAGAAAAGCTACCACTACTACCATGAGGCCCGGTGACTGCAACTCTAACCAAGATGCCAGAATCCTTTTGCCCATTCTCACTTGTCTGCCATGTTATAACTGATCTACACGTATTATGCAGCTTACCACTTATCAAGTGTTGGTAAACTGAGATTGAAGTGACTGCGATTACCATGAGGCCTTGAGACTGGCACTCTAACTAAGATGCTGGACTCCTATTGCTCCTTCTCACTTGTCTGCCATGTTACAACTGATCTACACTTATCAAGCAGTTTACTATTTGTCAAGTGTTGGTACAGTGAGATTGAAGTTACTACAACTACCATGAGGCTTTCTCACTCCAACTCTAAACACGCTGCTAGACTCCTTTTGTACCTTCTCACTTGACTGCCATGTTACAATTGATCTACACTTATCATGCAGCATACCATTTGTCAAGTGTTGGTAAAGTGACATTGAAAAGCTACCACTACTACCAGGAGGCCTTCTGACTGGAACTCTACCCAAGATGCTAGACACCTATTTCCCCTTCTCACTTGTCTGCCATGTTACCACTGATCTTCAGTCATCATGTACTGTGCAACGTTCAGACAATGCTCAACTCAGATATACGTTTGAATACTTTGCTTGATGGTGCCCTGGACCCATCAACTGAAACTATTGATGGCATGAGTGACACCATAACAATAGTATACCTCTAATATATATGAGCCATGAAGGAAAACCCAGCTGAATACCTGTGGCAGGTGACCTCTTGACTGTGCACTTCTCACATGATGAACATTGCTAAATATACAACTAAGTTGGGCGTATGTCTATATTGTGTTTGTGGAAGAGTTTTGGAGATGTCATATCAATCCCTAAAGCCAAAATGCCACATATCTGCATATTTAATGAGCTGATGAAATCCACTACATCAATTAAATGTCAAAAATGTATAGTTGCCAACTTCAACTCCAAGCAAATATATGACAATAACAATCTCTATCTAGTTTGCTCCATTCTAGGTCTCCATTTACTTTGACCCATGCAACGTGGATGTAGATACCTCACTTCCTCCATTAACAATGTTCACTATTTCTCAACAGGTCGATCTGCCACTGCACCTGCACAAAGGTTGGAAACTGAACAGAGTTCCTCTCGACCCCAGGATGAAGCCCTCAGTGATGACAATGCTCCTGAAGAAATAGACGTGGATGACGGTCCTGGCCCATCTGGTCAGCCTGGGAAGACACAAACAGTGGGGCTCACTAAGCCCACAACACCTCCCACACAAGCAGCAGTGACACAGTAAACCACTTTCCCCCCAACCTGTGCACTTAGCACAGTCAGTCCTGTCTTTTGCCCCCAGTCCAGGATTCTGAGACAGCTAACACCACCCTAGTCACATAGGAACCAGGAACCAGTGGGAGAGTGTAGTCTGTGCCAAGGACACATGGCTGTGGGCGTAGGCATAGAGGGAGGGCAACTGTGGGCCTGAAGAGATAGCCCACAGAGGCCACAGGCAGCCAGGCTGCCATCACCCAAGTCCTGGGAGACTACCAGAATTCCCAAAGTGTCATGGGCCAGGTATTGCGTGAAATCTGGGAAATAAAGGAGCTGCAGAGGTACACATACCAGGAGGTTGCTGGCATCCTCACGGAAGCTTTCGGCATCCACAACGAGGTGGCCGGCATCCACAGTGATGTGGCCTCCCTGGTGGGGTACTGTGGGACAACAACACCACGCTCTGTAGGGCTTTTCCACCTGCATCTACCTCTTCCTGGTGTCCAAGTACATCTAGACCATCAACATCTGCAGAAAGGGAGGCACTCTCAGAGGAGGACATGCCTGCATGCACCCAATCTCAGCAGCTCCACACCCCCCCCCTCTGGCAAACCGAGGGGACATCCAAGCAATAATCCAGGAGCTCAGGATGGCAAGACACCCACCGCCGTCAGGAAGAAACCTTGCCCTGAATGTACTCCTGTGTGTGCTACACATCCACTTTGTTGGACTATTCCTGCCTATTTTTCCATATCTGATGAGCAGAGTATGTTGGAGATTGGACTCCTGATATTTTAGAATGGTTTCATCCTCTATGACTGATGACTTTACTTTTGTTCACACTGTGTAATTTTAAGTTAATTTCTTCATCTTATCTTTATTCACTACATTAAAAACACATCACCAAAGCATTGTCACCTGTTGTAATTATCACATATAATAATGTGAATGTACTACCATGTGAACTTTGCAATGTCAAAACCAGGGACTCCTGGAACCACGGATATGTTGTATGTAAACAGTGTTCAACAAAGGATCACTAACCTGTGACATCAACATATCCATACAAGTGTCTGGTCTGAGAGCACCTTAATTCCATTCTTCAAATCATGGGCTGGCATAGTGCCAGACACATTGGTCCTAATTCACAAAAGTAAACTTAGACCAAAAGTCTAAGTTTAGACCTGAAGTCTAACTTTAGAACTGCTAAAGGTAGACTTTTGGTCTAAGTTTAGACCAAAAGTCTAACTTAGACCAAAAGTCTAACATTACTACTACTAAAGTTAGACATTTGGTCTAAGTTTAGACCAAAAGTCTAACTTTACTTCTACTAAAGTTAGATTTTTGGTCTAAGTTAGACTTTTGGTCTAAACCTATACCCAAAGTCTAACTTTAGTGGTAGTAAAGTTAGACTTCTGTTCTAAGTTAGACTTTGGTCTAAACGTAGACCAAAAGTCTAACTTTAGTAGTAGTAAAGTTAGACCTTAGGTTCGAGTTAGACTTTTGGTCTAAGTTGGACTTTTGGTCTAAACTTGACGAAAAGTCTAACTTTAGTGGTAGTAAAGTTAGACTTTTGGTCTAAGTTAGACTTTTGGTCTAAACTTAGACCAAAATCTAACTTTAGTAGTAATAAAGTTAGACTTTAGGTCTAAACTTAGGTTTCAGGTCTAAATTTAGACTTCAGGTCTCAGTTTACTTTTGTGAATCAGGCCCATAGTAAATAAGACATGACTCATTTATTCTGTGTACAAGATCGTACACAATAGGCAACAATAAATTAGGTCTACATCATCAGCTGGAGCCACATTGCCTACCTCCCAAAAGGAATCCTATGTCAAATTAACAAATAAACAGAGACATGACAGTTTCTGATGATCGGGTCATTCAAATCCAGTGTTGCTTGAATCTGGTAGAATGTCACAAACAATTGTCAATTATGGCCTACAAGCACTTTGGCCTACAATTGTGAGACACATCAACAGCTATGTCTAGTTAATAGACAGTGAGGAATTGGCCAATATGAATGCAGAATAGCGTGAATTGGGGACAACACAACAATGTTTTGGATCACATGATGGCAGACATATTACATTAGGACTAACACACCACAAGGAGCAAGTGCAATATAAGCCCTGCAACTTTGATCCTATCGCTGTGCAAGCTGCCTTTGTACCAGCTTTGTACACCCAAACTCTGTGACAGACATTCCCAGGACCAAACCATGTCCACTTTGTACATCTGAACAGCATCATATACCTGCTAATGTCACAAATCTGAAATGTCCAAATGAAAATGCCATAGTGAAGGTACCGAAAACAGACCAACACAGAGAGATAGGCTAAGGAAACATACATTTGACACACATCACATTGTCAACTTCTAGAGAACATAGTCCAAGACAACATTTACAGCTGAACAAAGCTACACTTAAAATACAAACACCTTTCCCCAAATATTTCCAGACCCATATATTCCTAATATGTAGCATTAACATCTGCCTCACAACATCAGTACAAGTGTTGCAAGGATGGTCAAAGTCATCACATCTCACACCATACTTACACTCAGGAGAAGTAGTTTTGGATGAGATCTTGATGCAAGTCAACTCATTCCTCTTCACTACTATCATCATCTTCATTTGGCCCCACCTGGTAGCTCTTTATAGCTTGCATCCTCTGGAATGCTTACATTACACAATGTATGCAATCAACATAATGCTTACTCGCTGACACTCAGCCTTTATTTTTTGTAGCTCATATTGTCCCAACCCCAAGCAATTTCCCAGTGATGTAGTATGCATGCATCTGTGCATTGACAAAAAATGCAGACTCAATTGGCCCATAAAAGGGGGTTGAGACTAAGAGATTGAGAATGAGATGAGAAGCAAACATAATTTGTAGCAATTTATTAGTAGTCCCAAAATGAAGTTTAGGAAATTTGAAATAGGGTTAGGTTTAAGAAATTAGCAATAGGTCCATGATACTATTAGTCCTATAGAAGTCCAATTTACAAAAGTTTAATGTTACTGTGTTTGCCTTTCCCTGTCAAAATATGTTTATGGAGATGATGATTAACTGTACCAATAATCTTATTTTCTTTTATTTATTTCTTATATGAGCATTCAGTGCCACTGCCTCCACAAGTGCCTCGCAGATGGCTCTGCTGGCCCCAGTTAGTGCTCCTGTGGTGAATATTATTATTTTCAGTCTACATTTAGAATTGTTTTTCCTGTTTGCTGTGCCTGTCTCCTATTTTTTTCCAACTCCTCTTCATTCTATGTGTTTGTTTCCTAAATTCTTCTTATCCCTGCATTATCCTACTTACTTATTTTCTGTATTTCAAATTACTGTACTTGACATCAAACCGTCTGACCTAGTCTGTCTGTTCTGTAATTAATTTTCTTCTGCTTTGTCAGTAAGCTTTCCCTCTACCCTTATATAAGATGAGACGTGGCGCCGCGGCCAGGGCGACTTACTCTGGAATCTGGGGAACACGGGTCAATGCCCGGTGCTGGCGGCAGATTAGCCCAGCACCATGTGGCTCTGGACAATAGCTTGCTTAATCTTCCCGACGGCTGCAAACGCCTAGAGACCCTTACGGGTGATTGTTCGCGCTTTACAAATGTGGATTATTATTATTATTATATATCTCTTCACCACTGGTGGTACTGTAAGACTCAGGGAATCAATTCTAGGTCACATACTCTACTGTGAAGATTTCTTGCCCAAGTAAAGGCTTTCTTTTTCTTGTTCATGCTCAAACAGTAAAATGAGAAAGTGGCATGGTCACTGTGGAACCCCAATGTTGTGTCTGTAATATTATCATAGTATACCACCAGTTAATGACAGTACAGCTTGTTGCAGGGATTCTGCACAAACACAGCGCTATGCGCAGGATTATATCACCTTAGTGCATAGGGACTGGGGCTTTCTACCAACTTAGTACCCACAAACCCAGGACCAACCAGATATAGTGTCTCACTTGCTCTCCCATTCACTTACAGAAAAACAAATGGTTAGACACCCCAGAATACAACACTCCCAGATATCTCAGGAATCACAGTAACAAGACACACCCTTTTGCTTGCACTCTTGTACTAGTTCACAATAAGATCTTATTTTAACTATCGTGGTCTAACATGCAGAATACGTGCCACAACAAGTAGGAAAATGCATAGTACAAATATAGTTAGCATAGCAGCTAGTCCATATATCATGAAGGGAGATGTCATCATAAAAAGACAATGGAGAGAACACTATAGTGCCTAACCTCCTTTCCCTTGCTAAGAAGAAGCATTAATATATAAAAGAAGATCTCTTGGCTTTGTCTGCAGATCCCATACCTTAGCCTATAGATGATAGATCTATGTCTTGCTATTCTCCCTGGAAAGGTCCCTCTCCAAGTGTCTGTCACCTATTTGTGTACCCCACTAAAAACCCAAGTATGCTGTCCAAACAACAGCTGCATCAGTATGTTTTGTCTAAGGGCTAAGGTCTGGCCAGAACAAAATACCAAGGGGCATTGTTGTTCGACCTTACACATAATCTTCAATCAACATTCCAGGAACATGCAGAGAGTCAAAACAGCGATGAGTTCTCATATGAAAGCAGTCTTTGAAAATATTGCAAACATAAAGACGTGTAGTAACGTGCGCAAAAGCAGCAGGCAAACTGCAACGTGCTCATGCTAATTTAATGAAAAATAACAATGTCCTCATGGGCCATGTGACACCTTCCCCTTGGTCCGGTGTTAGCCCTGTGCAAAAAACAAAAATCAGAGGTATGCAGAGGCAAAGCGTCTTAGGCATAGTCCAATTGGTGTATTTGTGAAGCACATTTTTTTGTATGTATTGCAAATGTAAATGTATGTGTCTTGTAAAGCGCACTGCTGCCCTGAGGCGTCGTGGTGCTGTAGACCGCTGGGGAACCCGTCCTGGCAGGTCCTATGAGATGGTCCCTCCAGGGTATCTCCAAGGTGAAAGCAGGCATCCCTGGCGAATGTGGGGGGCCGTTGTGGAGATGAGGCAAGCTAATGCCCAGAGTTGCCGAGTGTGATCCCTGGTTAGAGTAGGCACCGAAGCGAGAATTATCGAGTCCACTGGCCCTGGTCCACGACCCTATGGCGTCGGGAATTGAACCCTGGTCCCGGGCCGTCCTCTGCTTCCGGGTCTGCTGCATCTAACCAGTGAGCCACACTACTCCACCAAGGGTATAATGTTCTCCCAAAATGTTTTGCCAATTGGGTGCTCAAAAATGCTATCCATTCATGGTTAGTCATCAGAGAAAAAAAATGATGCGGGAAAAGTGGAATGCCATGAATTCCAGAATGTTGTCTTTCCCTTCCATTGTAAAAAGTTATGCAATCCAGTTGAGTAGGTCCAACAAGCACACAAACTCCTCATATCACAAAGCTGTTAGGAGCATCTCAGGGCATCCTTCGTTAACCTCAATGAAACTGCAGTCTATGAGGCGCTGTGCAAGAGCACAGGTACTCAAGTCTGCCGTTGGTCCAAGTAGAGGGTCGCACACCAAACGCCTTCCCATGGCACATGCCCGGTCATGTGCCTTCAATGGACCCATTAACAGATCATATTCCAGGGCAGCATGTGTGGTATTGGACAGGCAGACATCCATGGCCCACTGAAGAAGGCACCGGGGGCAGTGGAACCCAAGTTGAACACAGGTGAAGTAGGCATAACGGAAGGTCAGCCAGTAGTCAATAGCAAAAGACTCCACTGGCATAGAACCAAAGAGCTGCCTCATTCGATCACGGTACAGGTGCAACTGGACCTTGTCTGGTAGCTCCACAGATCAAGCATCCATTCCGTAGCAATAAAAGGAGAACCAGCACACCGCAAATCAACAGGAGCACCAGAGGAAACCCTCAGAAGGTGCTGGAAAAAATAGAATGAATAAAGGACAGAATTATTCCAAAAATAGTCTGAAAGGAAGAAACAAGGACGGATCCTACAAGTTTAAACAAGTGAGAAAGGCCCTCCGTATCAGACGCATTAAATATTTGGTGTATTCATTCTCCAAAATGGAGTGGGAGATTTGTGTTTAGCAGCGGGTGTATCTCACTTGTGGTTCTTCTAACCTGTAATTCGAAGGTCTCTCTAGCTGAGGTGAGAGAGACTTCTTTTTGAAACAATATCGCTTTGAGTCTGCTAAGCTTGTTGAAATCTGTTTTCAAAGTTGCAATGAAAGGCAAAAGGGAACTATCTACAATCCCATGCGGGGATGAAAATAGGACATTGCTGCAACATGTAACACGTTGTGAACCCGTTACTATATACGGGATGCTAGCTCTCAAGCCACAGCAATCGTGGTTATTAAAAATATGTTAACTACAATTAGAAAGCAAAGGTAATGCAGGAATGATAGCCGGGGCTGGGGTACCTTTCAAAAAACAAGCCAGATTAGGGGCCGAATCATTACAGGCTCCGTGAAGCTTAACCTGTTTACAGACTAGAGAAGGTCCTACTGTGGAATCCCAGTCTTTCCCTGTAAGGAAACTTCCTTCTCTATGCGCTGACATCTGTAGGTGAAAGGTAACAACCACAATTCGTGAATGTAATTATTGCGCAGGGGCTCATATCTATCAAAGGGAAGATGTTTCAGGCATGCTGTGAACTGTAAAAGTGAGATAGGCAATGAAATAACCCCATGTGTTAACCATACAGGTGAATCAGTTTCAGCTACTGGAAACGGTAACTGTTCTAATTGTTCAATGTGTAACAATGTGTATGTGGTATCTTTCATGCACATTAGTTTCTGTTTAGCAGTGAAATTAAACGGCAAAAGCAGTGCAGAAGAATTCGAATACTTCATGGAACTTTTCCATTTTTGAGTTTTGCAACGTCCAAGCAAACTGCATTACAGCATGTAACTGATTTTGACCATGATACAAAGTAGGCAGTTCATGTTGAGCAATGACAATGACAGAAGATACAATATTATTTAAAGTGTATATACGGGAAGACAGTGTATTAATTATATTATCGGGAACTGCAAGAATTTTTTCTAAATTAGCTTGATCGATTTGGAGCAGACGCACCGCATCTTCCATCTGCAACAGTTTCCAAAATTATTTATAAGCTGAATAAATAAAAAGTTTTGTACGAGGGGACTTTAGACCTAAAAAAAATCTGCCAAATCAATGTCACCTGACAAACGAGAAAGGTGTTGTTTTACAGACAACAGTGTGGAATGTTCTAACCATTGCTGACATAATTTACCCACAGAGTATGTGGTAACTGTATGCGAATGTGGGAAGCGTGTATCAGGTCTAATCTGTTTAAAATCTTTTGTAGTATTCAAAACATGTAATTGACATGCATTTAAAGTTGTCGGCCACACAAACCATCCCAAGGCGTCAATATAGAAAGAGTTAAGTGTGCCATTTTGAAACAAGACAGCTAAGTCTTCAAACGTGTGGTTAGTGTGTGTTTGCCATTTATCATATGGAGCCAATAATGGATTCAAGGGAATATTTAGGTTTTTAGCCATGGCTGAACCAAAACAAGTAGTCTGTTTTACCATATCATTTATAAAAAGAGATTTAAGACGGTATCAGAAATGCACAATGCAAAGCTTCAGTGCCTTGCACTTGCCAATCTCTAGTGCCCCAAATGGATTCTAAATCATTTGTTTCCTTCCAATGCTCATAACCCTTCATTGACAAATAATTCCTGAAGGACATGGAGTAAACCAATTTAGTGTGCATTAACATAAATTTAAACTGTGGAGGCATCTTCAATTTATAAAAATAGGACTGTGGATCAGACGGATTGCAACCAGAAAAATACGCAAAGACATGGACATCCCAGACAATGCCATCAACAACATGGAACACTGATATATTGACAAGGGCTTGGTCTCTCTTCATGATATGGGACGATGTGTGAGGGACGAGAACTCCATCTACAAAGTTCAAAGCAGAGCGTTCAGGTAAATAATAATGGCCATTAATGAGTAAGAAAATTACAGTCACAAATCCGATTCAGATGAAGAGGAATATCATCGGAAGGACCATACAGATATATGTCCAGGGTGGGACCGATTAAGTCTTTTTGAACCAGGAGATGAAAATACTGGTACGGGTAGGGGTTGCCGGCACAGAAGATGATGAGGAAGATGTGTCAGAGGAAAAGCTAGTTCGATCCATGTAATAACCACTGGACCCCAGCTGAAACAATGCCGGATGTGTTGCATCAGATGTTGCAGGTATGGTACTCTCAGGAATGTCAATTATGACTTCAACTGGAGTAGAAGCATACTCAATATCTGCAGATGTGGATCTAGAAGGAATATCAGGCAATAGATCAATTGAAGATTCCATCTCCCTCTCGGATTGCTTGGGTGAAGTCGAAGAAACAAAAGCCATCAGATTCAATGAAAGATCTCGACGTGGAATGCTTGGAGGCATACTATTCAGTATCGGCCATATAGTGTAACTTGACATGTTTGATGGAAATGTAACGGTTCTCCTTACGACCAGGTGAAGGAGGCAGGATCACTGTAAAGATGCCTTTCAAACCAAGGACTCTGACCGTTGCAGGGTAGGATGAACCAAATCCTTTTTTGTTCTCCACCTTTTCTCGGGCCAGATTTCAAACTTTCGGAAGCCAGACAGAAACAAGAATCAGCACCGCTGGATCTGTGGAAGAGGGCAACTGGGCTCTTGCTTATGAATCACAAGTTTTTGTAGATCCTGTAACATAGCACAATGATTATCTACATCAAAGGTTGCGGCAGCTGCCACAAAGTCTAGACCATCAAGGTCTGGCACAGACATTTTAATGCCAAAGATAATTTTGTATGGGGTTTGCTCACCCAGAGATGTTCTAGGGAGATTATTTAGTGCACGTTGGACTCCATACAGATGAGTCAGCCAATCCCTGCTAGTACCTAAGACCCTATCTGTTAAAGATTGCTTTAAGTCACTGTTCATTCGTTCCACAACTGAATTGCCGTCAGGCCGGTATGGAGACAAAAATTGCACCTGAACCCCCAGTGACTTCATTGCATCCCGGTAAGCCTTAGAGGCAAATGTCCCGATAAAGACACGCAAATCCTTAATAACAGTTTGAGGGTCAGCACTACGTTTCAACCAAACCCAAAGGAATCTATTGCATGAATCCACTACAACCAAAATATATTGGAAAGCAGTGTCTGATGTCAAAGGACAGCAGTGGTCAAGATAATTTCAGCTAAATGTCTGATTAGAGATGCAAAACTGAGTGTGGGGTGGACATGCAACAGTAGAAAGCTTAATTTGTTGACAAATGTCGCAAGAAAGTACATATTTACGTGTCTGTTGACATAAATCACGGCACCAGAAATGTTGCTGTTAAAGAGACACTGTAGCTGACATTCAGGCATGCGCAGAAGCTATGCCTTCATGAGCGGCAATAATCAACGAAAGTCTGTGGTCCTCATTGGGAATCAGCCGATCCCCAACGGATGGGATAGTTGCAAATGGGACTTGATCAGACAACAAGTGGTAAGTGTAACATGAAGGTAAACCTTGTGGATACTACGTTCCCTCCTTCGTAGCTGCAAAAGCTGCTAGAATGTCATCATTTCACCATTTCAAATTTTAGACTGTTACTAATAAAACAAGGTGATTTAAACTTCCAAGTTATTTGACTCAGATCTCTAGCTTAAATTGTTCATGCTCAACTGATGTATTAGCTCAGGGAGATCTGTTCATATCTCTTTCTAAGTGTCAAACTTTTCCTTAAAAAATTAAGTACTACCCAACAAACGTCTTAATTTTCAGGTTACTGTAAATAGCATAGGCTGTCGAGATGAGATCTAAATTTAATTTTCCTTAAAATAGGTATTAAAACTCTTGCCTTCGGGTGTCATATAAAGAGCACAGCAGGAACTAATGGCATGTATTTTGTGCAGATAGTTGGTCCCACCTACACAGTGGAAAATTTCTGGACTAACAGTTTTTGATGGGAATGGCTATTACGAGGTTGATCCTAAAAAATCTGAAAAGGAATAGGTACTGCCTATAAAGAGGTTTCAGCACGCAGGTCAAGTATGGTTCTATATCATTTGTTGTCACCAGTAGGACATATCTTACCAGTGCTAGCATGATTTGTGCTTTTCTTAGCCTTACATTAGAGCAGTGATACAGAAATTTGCAGTAATAGTAATAGATTTTCAAGCAGTTCTTTCACGCCTAATGATTCAAAAGACTTCTTTAGGTAGAGCAGCCAGGGAATCTCAACCAACCTTGTTAAGCCTAAACAATCAGATTTCCAAGCACGCACCAAAGAGGACTCAGGATTAGACCATACCTTAAACCCATAATAATAAAGGAGAGATGCTTAGCGAATCTGTCAAATATGGAAAGTCAAGTTGTTCATGGCATTATATGTTTACCGTACCTTGAGAAACCTGTCATAATCTCAAAAAGGAGTTTTCCGCTTTATATAAAGGTTCTACATTTGTATATCCTCATAGGCTGGCACCGTATGATCATGCTGAAACACATTTTGTTTTCTAGAGATGGACCATCTCATTAACATGATTTTGTCCTAATTTCTAGGTAAATCAAAAAATAGCTTCAATGTTACTTTTAAACTAATTTGCCCTAATTGTTTAAACAAGTTTCCAAGCCAAGAAAGAGCTGCCTAAAATTCCCCAAACATTAACATATTGTACTTCCTCCAGTACTATGCTCCCCATCATATGAGTTTTATATTTCATATTGCATGGCCCACATGTCATAACAAATGGTTTACCATAGTTGATTTTAAGATCTAATGTAGACCACAGCTTAAAAAGAAACATCCAATAAGAATGGAAAGAATTCACAAAGTCCAGCTGTCAGCTACACCCAGTCATGTGACACAAGACAGGCTGTAGTTCTAAAACAGGGGGGGGGGTGCCATATTATCACTGCTACTCCTGAGCTAATAAATAACCATAAAGAAATGGGGAGTGCAGGAACCAATATATACTATCAACTTACATATGCAAAACAATATGCACTTGTTTGCAAGTCACAAAACTCACTTGTGTGAAACAAAATTTATTAGAATAACTGGCAGATATTATATATGTTTGTGCGCAACCCTATGGGCACTTATTTGTTGTATTATCCATTCATATAACCATAAAGAGTTGCCAAAATAAATATTTTCAAACAAATTGATACATAAGCACAAAAAGCACATACACATTCTGTACTCTTTTCTTGCTTGCTCCAATCACTATTTTTGGAAATTATAACTGGTGTTTATGAATACATTCAAAAAGTCCATTATCCACAAGGAGGTAGTGAGGGTAATGAACAAGTAACGTCTCTCCGTGACAGATTCCTCACTTCCCCAACATGGGAAATTATTAAGTTCATATTCAGTGACCCAAGACAGGCTGTAGTCACAAAGAGGTAAGGGTAGGAAAATGCCAAATTCTAAAAGTGGCATTTTCAAAATTGTAATGCAAATCCAACTTTACCATTAAAGAGGGTTTATCATTACATTTCCATCTGTACAAAACATGACTATATGTACCTCCTCTCATTTAATAATTACAGCTTATTAAATGTAATAAGGAATCCCCAATGGTATCCTATGGGAGGGTAGGCCTCACAGTAGTGAAAAATGAATTTGGGAGTTTTTAACCACCAGAACATGCCAAACGTAAGAGAACATGTCCAACCTTTTCATTACACAGCTCCATGTCCTATGGGCTACCTAGGGCCTTCCTTAGGGTTGACTTATATTTATTAAAAGGGGAGTTTAAGGCTTGGAAAGAGGGTTCAAATGCCAAGTCAACATGGCAATGCAACACTGAATCCAGGCTGCAATGGCAAGCCTGGACATGTTTCAAAGTGCTACTTAAGTAGGTGGCACAATAAGTGCTGCATGCCCTCTGGTAGCATTTATTTTCAGACCATGGGTATATGGAATGCCACTCTACAAGGGATTTAGAAGTAAAAGAAATATGGCAATTAGGTATATGCCAATCAATCAAACCATTTTAGGGGAGTGAGCACCAGCACTTTAACACAGGTCAGCAGTGGTAAGTGCATAGAGTTCTAAGGCCAAGAGAAGCAATCATTTAGCAAAAATTGGAGGTAAGTTGGCAAAATGTTTGGGGAAGACCACCCTAAGGCTGACAGGTCTAACACATCCTATTCCCACCAGGGGCAGTGGTGGGACGTCCAGGGAAGCAGTTGCTGAAGTTGGGGCTCAGGAGAGAAACAGATAAGTTCTTGTATCCAGTTATCTATGTGATTAGACTGACAATATGATTACAACATGTGGAAGGTGAGGGAGAGACTACAATGAACAAAAAAACCTTTGGAACTTACTACCGTTATCAATTATGGAGAAGATGCTATAACACAAATGGTGCTTCGCCCAAGATGTTTGCACACCTTAAAAAATACCCTACGCCCACTGGCTCCCATCATCTGCATGAATTTGAACACAACTCTGATCTCTCTCATTTGGTCAGGTAAGGCAGGTAGGGTAGCTCTGGCAACATAACTAGAAACCCAAGTGCAGGGTGAATTGGGAATGGCAGACATGGAAATGTATTCTAACGCAGCACAGTTACCGCACATAGTCAAATGGGCAACAACAACTGGGAGAAGCGTCTACTCATGGCAACACATAGAGACATTCCATTGCTAGAATTGCTCATGTGAGGAGAACACAGCCCCATGACTTATCCATTTGTAATACATTCATCTGGCAGGATATAGTAACCCATAGTAGAAAAAGTATGTGGAGACCCTTTTGTTTGGCTGCCTAGGTATCTGGAATCTTCATCCTTCTCAGCATATATTCAAAGACATGTCAGTACTTCACTGCTGGGAAGGGGCTGCCATAAGCTAGGGAATTTATACCCAGGTAAGGTCTTTCAAGAAGAGCAGTAAACATTCGAGGTAGGACCGCTACAGCTTCTTCACTTTGCTAGTCTGGCTACTACTGCCAGGGAGATATGCACTGTTTTCACCACCACCGCATTGAATGGGGCGCCTTTTTGCGACCCTGCTCTTTAATGCCTTAAAAGGAGACAAAGACAAATCTGAATTCGCTAGAGAGCTGTTCACGGATTTAAAATGGAAAATAGCATGTACCTTGGTACAAGAGTGTCTTGCAATCCACTAATCAAAATGTTGTATTTTGATTATATTCAATGTACGTATCTCATTCTAATGTAGCTAAGTAATATTTATGCATCACAGAAACTCCTGCTTCACCTGATTACTTCAATTACGCTTTTAATTAGTCAAAAGGAAAATGACCCATGTTAAATATAAGATAAAAAATTTGACACATGGCTTTGTCATGCTTGACGGAGCCAACCGATAAACTGCAAGAAGCATTGACAGAACTGCTGTGGCAGCGAATCCTGGCAATGCTTTAAGAAATGACCACCAGCTTGGTGGTCATTTCATAATTTGGTGGATAGAAGTGCAGTCAAGTAAATAACTTTGTCACCCTGACTGCTAAACCTCTGCCCACCAAATTATATATGGGCCTCTCTGTTAGACAACAAGGGCCTGATTTAGAGATTGGCAGATGGGTTACTTTGCCACAAAAGTGATGACTGTCCTATCCACTGTGTTACAAGTGACACTGTAGGTAATGTACTTGTAATATGTCATAAGGGATATCCATTATTATCAGGCAATTGTCATTCATCCCTACCCTCCCTACACCTCCACTGCAGTTTTGTTCTGTTATAAAATATTTCAAGCGGAGGAAAGTCTAATAAAATTCACATACAGCAATGTGCTATATTTGTTTACGAGATTTCAGCGAGACATAACCTGGTCAATTGCTGAAAGCTAGGCATGGAGAACTCCTTCAACGATATGTACTGGTCTCTCCTCACACTATGATTGCAAATCCCTCAATATGACGTTACAGAACACTTTGCAATCACAATTGGTTAGGCAGATTGGTTGATGAGATCAAAGTTTGCTGCTCTGACTTTTTTGGAAATTGCAATAATGGTGCACAATGGATTTGATGCATGGAGCAAAATATGAAACTTGAAAATCATGCAACAAAAAGGTAGGGAAAGAAGTCTGTCACGATAAAGGGGCTTTGAGGAAGGAAGTGTGAGAGACAAGCATGCTGTGTATGGTTTTAAGCTGGTAACTGTGAGCAGCTCTGCAGGTTCCTTTTTAGCATTGCTTCTGTACATAGTCTACTTAGCTGGTTACTGTACTGTGTTGTAAATTCTGAGATATTTTGTTTAAAATGTATGGTCCTGAGCAGGCATAGCTTAAAGTGAAAAGTGGAGAGATGTGCAGCAATGAACTTTGTTAATATCATTCAAAATCTGACTGTTGCTGTGAAATGGCAAGAAGTGGTCATAGTAATTTGCTAGATGGGACCTGCAGCGTTGGACTAAATTAGAGTTCTTTGTTGGCCAGCGGTATGTGGAAGATCTCTTCAGTTATTCAGTGCCTGCTCAGTTGGTGATGGGCGGATAGTTGGCCGGGTGTGTACGAAGAAAGATGGCTGGTTAGATGGCTAGATGAATAGGTGAGTACATGAATGGATGACTGAGCAAGTTGCATGTGTGAGACCAAAGGAGGGAATTTGAATTTTTTTTATCAACAGTTCTCGTTCACACAAACCTTTCATGTACATAAATATTTGTACTAATCAATGAAATACCAAATCACAGTTAAAATGTCAACAAGAACATGTAAAAGCATAAAAGTGAAATTTTCGAAAAATGGTGTTTCAAAGGGCAAGGACTGAGTATGTGTGCAAAGTAAATGCATGTGGACATTTAGAGTTTTGTGAGGCTGGTTCAGAGGGTGCGCAGAGCGCATGAGGCTTAATGAATGGGGGTAATTGGACAAAATGTTGAGTAAAACATATTGAGATAAAAAAATATTGAGTTTGTAATATCCTGATCCACAAATATTGTGATGCAGGAATATCATTGACTACAATATCGATTTTCTAACGTAAGTAATATCGATGTAAAAATATCTATCTTGTTAATATTGTTTACAGAATCATCAGAGTTGCTAATATCAGTGGTAAAAATATCTATGCTGTTAATATCATTTAAAAAACATTTTTGTTAATAATATAGTTTTTTTATTATTTTTACGTACTTTAGTATATGTTTAAATTGTTTATGTTATAAATTGTTTGTATTTTAATATAGTTTGTAAATGGTTAGTTGTTTTCTAATTTAATATAATTGTTTATTGTCATTTTTAGTGTTGCAGCGGGTTTTGTGTTTTGTAGGGGTAAAGGGTGGGAAGTACAGGACTTTTACGGACTCACTAGGCGACGCCCTAAGCCAGTCACTTTTCAAATACGCTAATTTCACTATGTTAGGGGATTTTAACCTTCACTTGGAATCCAAAGGTTCCCCTGAGACAGACAATTTTCTACAGATAACTGAGCTCCTCACTTTGAAACAACTGGTACAGCAACCTACCCACCAGGCTGGCCACACTCTAGACGGGATCTGCTCCAATCTCTCCGCTCTTACAGTGTCCCTTCTGATTCCACTGATCTGGACTGACCACCACATGATTCCACTGATCTTAGATTATCCATCTACAGACAGCCAGGACTGCTCCCCCAACTCCAAACCCCACCGCAACTGGTCCAAACTTATCAGAAATCCCAAGCTCCGGCCTTATGCTCAATCTTGTACCCCTACCCTCACAGGTAACCCGAATCAAGACTCGGGGTACTTTCACACTTGGATCTCCAACATTTGCAATGATCTGGCGCCCTTAGAAGGCCAGAACAATAAGAAAAAGACTAGGAAAATTAAAGCTCAGCGACCACCTTGGTTTACCCCTGAGCTAGCTAAAGAACAACACCAGTGTAAACATTTAGAACGTAAATGGAGGAAATCCTATGCTATCGAGGATAAACAAGCCTACAAAACCTGTAGAAAACTCTACCATGCCTTTATTAAAACTACAAAAAAATCTTATTACTCCAAAGTCATACTAGAGTCCAAACTTGATCAAATATCCATTTTTAAAATAGTCAACTCCTTCACCAATCCTAAGGGACTAAAAAAGGATCTTCCCCCTTCACAAGCTCTGTGTGACAATATTTCCAATTACTTTGAAGAGAAGATCTCCAAAATACAAATATTTTTTCGCTTACCCCTCCTAACATCAAGACGGAAATCCCCACTCCTTCTCCAACCCTTGCAAAGCTCTCCTCCTTTTTACCAGTGTCATTGGAAGCCACATCCAAGGCCATAATGACATGCAGTTCAGGTTCTCCGTTGGATGCCTGCCCCCCCAGGATCCTACATAAACTTATCGACACCGTCAACCCATTGGTCAACCAAATAGTCAATTCCTCGTTAGACACAGGCATTGTCCCTGAGGATTGGAAACTTGCCCTGGTTAAACCCCTCAAAAAGAAGGAAAATATAGACGCATCAGTCCTCTCTAACCTACGGCCAATATCACTGCTCCCAGTACTGGGCAAAATAACGGAGAGGTTTGTACTTAAAGAGCTTTCAAATGTCATCGAATCAAATAATATCCTCCACTTTCAGCAATCTGGTTTTCGCCCTAGGCACTCAACGGAGTCTGCCCTCTTAGAAATCACAGAGGTGTTAAAGACCCTTGCTGACTCTGGTAAAAAAGCTGTACTAATCCTCCTGGACCTTTCCGCCGCGTTCGATACCATCTCTCACGATATCCTTCTGGCTAGACTCGAACGCGGCGGTATCACGGGTATTGTACTGGCATGGATTAGATCCTTCCTCACCAATCGCAGACAAACCGTGGCGTTAGGTCCCTTCCTTTCCACAGAGAAGACTATAACCATAGGGGTTCCTCAGGGCTTCTCCTTGAGCCTTCTGTTGTTTAACGTTTATATGGCCCCCCTCATCTTCCTTATAAAATCCTTCGGAATTGAAGTCACCTCTTACGCCGACGATACTCAAATGATCGTCTCCCTGGACAAAAACAATAATGAAGCTGAAAGCAATTTTCAATCATGTCTCTCTCAAGTCATACAGTGGATGAAGAACAATCATTTACAATGCAACACTGATAAAACTGAAATCCTACCCATTGGCACGAATGTTACTTTCATTCCTGACAGGTGGTGGCCGGAAGGTACTCCACCCCCACCAGATACAGTCAAGGTGGCCAGAAACCTGGGGGTCAAGTTTGACTCTTCCCTATCCTTCCTCCCTCATGCACTGGTTACGGCGGGCACCTGCTTCAGTGTAATAAGATCCTTGAAGAAATTCTTTGATCTGATCCCTCTGGCTGCCAGGAAATCTGTAACGGTTGATCTTGTCCTCTCACGCTTGGACTATTGCAACAGCCTGTTGGCCGGGGCTAACAAATCCACAATTAAAAGATTACAAATAGCACAAAACGCTGCAGCCCGCCTGGTTCTTAGGCTCCCACGTACTTCGTCGGCATCCTCGGCTCTAAACACTCTACATTGGCTCCCCATTCATAAAAGGATTCTCTTCAAAATGCTTCTGATCACCTATAAAGCCTCTCGCCGGACAGGCCCTAGATATCTCGCAGCGCGTTTCTCACCCTACATTACCACCAGGACCCTCAGATCTTCCTCGGCCAATTTGCTAAAACCACCCCATTTTAGACTTGCCACCAAAGGTGGAAAAACAGTCCCCTATCTTGGCTCTAAGGCATGGAACGTACTCCCTTCTGGCTTACGTATGCAACAATCAGAGACGTCTTTTAGGAAAGCACTCAAAACCTGGATTTATAAATGTCCAGATGACCTCTGTTTTGCTTTAATCTAACTTCTCCCTTTCGTTCTTCTTATTCCAGTTTCTTCACCCCGTCCTTTTAGCGCCAGGAGGCTCCTTGCGGAGTGACAGTTCGCGCTCTATAAATACTCTTTTACATTACATTTACATTACATTATTCACAATCAATTAATGAATAATTTTGTAATTATTATTAATTATGTAATTGATAAATAATTCTGTAGAATATGTAATTAATTTAGTTTTTGAGTTAAGTTTCAGTCGCAGTTGCGGGGTTTGTAGATATACAGAGTGGGAAGTAAATTAATTATAATTAATTAATTATTACGTTTTTAATTATTATTAATTATTAGATTGAAAATTACTTATGTAGATTTTGTAATACATGTATTTTTTCATTTATGTTTTAGGTATGTTGTGGGGTTTTTAGGAGTACAAGGTGAATAGTGAAATAGTGTAATTAATTAATAATTAATTTTTAATTATAAATAATATTCAATTGATAATTAACTATGAATGTTTTGTAATTAATTTATTTTGTAAGTTATTTTTTAGGTGCACGTTGTAGGGTTTGTTGGGGTACAGGGTGAGAAGTAAATTAATTTTAATTATCTGAAAAATAATTTTTAATTATGAATTATTTAATTGAACTTTAATTTTGTAAATGATGTAATGACCTTATTTTTTAAGTTATGTTTTAGGTGCGGGTAATGGGGTTTACATTTGTTACAGGATGGAAAGTAAATTAATTAGTATTTACTTATAATAAATTTAAAATATTCTTCATTATTTAATTGGTAATTAATTGTGTAGATTGTGTAACTAAGATATGATTTTGATTATATGTCAGGTACAGGTTGTTGTGTTTTTAGTGTTACAGGTAGAAAGTTAATCAAGAAATAATGTATCGATAATGAATAACTTCTTTGCTATTAATTATTTAATCGATAATTATGTTAAATGTGAAATTATATTTGTTAAGTTATATTTTAGGTGTGTGTTCAGTTTGTAGAGGAATGGGGGAAGTTATATTAAGTAGTAATAAATTAAAAACATTTAGTTAAAAAAATATATAATATTATTTAATATGTTAATTATGTTATATTTTGTTTATTTCTACTGCATTTTAAATGCTGGCTGGAATGTTCATGGAAATATAGTGTTATTTTACTGATATTAATAATATTTCTGTTAATTGATAATACTTATTGATAATTGTAATATTATGTTATATTTTTATATTTTGCTCGCATTAAGACATTTGGGGCCAGATGTACGAAGTATTTTTGCATGCACAAATGGGTTGGTGACTCGTTTGCGCACGCAAAAATACCTAAGGGCATGTACAAACCCTAATTAACGAGTTGCAATTTATTTGCGACTTGCTAATTAGGATTTGAGACTTGCTATTAGGAAGGCGCGTTTCAAGGGCATCCCTTCCTAATAGGGAGTTTGAGCCCGATGTATGACTGTTTTGCGACCGCAATTTACCACCTACTTCAAGTAGGTGGTAAAGCATTTGCATATGGGAAGGGGTCCCCAGGGGATCACTTCCCCTTTGGGAATGCATGTGAAAATATTTTTTAAGGGCAGGCAGTGGTCACAGGGACCACTGCCTGCCCTTAAACAATTAACCAAAAACTTTTTTTTTTTTTTATTTATTCTGTTTTCCTTCAAGGAAAATGGGCTGCATTTAAAACAAAAACTGCTATATTTAAAAGAAGTCCCAGACATGGAGGTCCGCTGAGCCCAGCAGGCCACCATCACTGGGAGGGCCAGCTATTCCCAATGGGGTCGCAAATTGCAAGTGGCTCATTATTATTCATGGGCATCACTTTTTGCGGCCCCATTGGGAATCGCTAACAGTGTCTCCAACACTGTTGGACATTTGCTTTTGCAGCTCGCAAATTGCGAGTCGCAATGTTTTGCAATTTGCAAATCGCAAAAGCAATTGGTCGTACATTTTTATATTGAGAATTTTATATTTTGGGGTATTTAATAGAGTTGTTAAAATATGCTATTTGTTTGAAGTGAAGTACGCTCTCTGTAGTGTACCAGTGAATGTACTGGTACATTTGACCCCTTCTGAGTCCAAAGCTTTCCTTACTGTTTCCGCAACTGGAGTGGGAATAGTAAATTGAACCTTTCCTTAGTCTAACGCTTTCCCTACAGTTGCACTTACAGAGTGGGGATAGTAGTGGTGGTCGTATTGGTGGTGGTGGTATTGGTGGTATTGGTGGTGGAGATATTGGTGGTGGTGGTGGTATTGGTGGTGGTGGTGGTATTGGTGGTGGTGGTAGTGGTTGTGGTGGTGGTGATATTGGGGGTGGTATTGGTGGTGATGATATTGGGGTGGTATTAATATTGGTGGTGGTATTGGTATGGGCAGTGGTGGTATTGGTGGTGATGGTATTGGTAGTGGTATTGGTGGTGGTTTTGGTGGTTGTGGTGGTATTGGTGGTGGTGGTAATGGTGGTGCTGGTATTGGTAGTGGTGGTATTGGTGGTGGTGAAAAGGGGGTGGTATTGGTGGGGTGTTATTGGTGGTGGTGGTATTGGTGGTGTTAGTGGCAGTGGTGTTGGTGGTAGAGGTATTGGTGGTGGTGGCATTGGTATTGGTGCTGGTATTGGTGGCGGTGGAGGTATTGATGGTGGTGGTGGTGGTATTGGTGGCAGTGGTGGCGGTGGTATTGGTGGTGGTGGTATTGGTGGTATTGGTGGTGGAGATATTGGTGGTGGTGGTGGTATTGGTGGTGGTGGTGGTATTGGTGGTGGTGGTAGTGGTTGTGGTGGTGGTGATATTGGGGGTGGTATTGGTGATGATGATATTGGGGTGGTATTAATATTGGTGGTGGTATTGGTATGGGCAGTGGTGGTATTGGTTGTGGTGGTATTGGTAGAGGTATTGGTTGTGGTGGTATTGGTATTGGTGCTGGTATTGGTGGCGGTGGAGGTATTGATGGTGGTGGTGGTGGTATTGGTGGCAGTGGTGGCGGTGGTATTGGTGGTGGTGGTATTGCTGGTGGTGTTGTTGTTGTTAAAAAAAACGGATTTTGAAAACAACCCATCAGGTGGCTTAGTGCAGATGACGTGTAATACAGATGTGCTGTTGTCAGCTTCAGCCCATTAGCACATGATTATGTGCTACCTAGAATTCACATCTTAATTTGGGGGGCTTGAAACAGAAACAAGATAATGCTGGGTTAAAGTGAAAGAAAGAAGGCGCCCGTGTTATGGTGCGGCTCTGCTGCTTAAAAAAACACAAGTGAATTCAGCTGATAAGCTCATGTCGGGCCTGCAGTAAGAGAAACTCAATAAAGTAAATATTCCTTACAGTCTAAATAACAAGTCTAGTGTAACAACCGAAGTAAAGGGGCCAGTAGACATGATAGGTTACAAATGAAGGCAAGACAGTACTAAAGAGGGACTACCAAGCCTATGAACAAACCCGAAGGCAGCATTTACGAAAGAAAATGACACAAGCCAATGAAAAATATGGGAGGAGAGTGGGCCCAGCTTCGCTCCCTTACTCTACTGCAGCAGTCTCACAGAGCAAATAGCGCATGTGCGCTGTCGCTAGGCTCAACCTAATTACCTCTTATCCGAGCAGATCTGTACACAATATTTCTTACTATCTGCATACTATACCACCCTACTTTCATGACTGAACACATTTGTCTGGCGAAATAGTAGATCGAATGTCATATTAATTGGTAAGCTGCCACATTTACAAGTTCCAATAAATATACATTAAGGTTTTGGGGCCAGATGAATGACCCTTTTTTGCCGGCCACAAACAGGAGATCATCCCATTTGCAGCCACAAAAAAGAATAATAGCATGTATAAATGCTATTTTGTGAGTCACTGACTCGCAAAATAGCATTTGCGACTCTCGCTATTAGGAAGGGGCGTCCCTTCCTAATAATGAGTCCACATGCTATGTACTAATGTTTTGCGGCTACTGTTTACCACCTACTTCAAGTAGGTGGTAAACCACTCTGTGGACCCCTTTCCCTTTGTGAGTGTGTGGGTAAATATTTTTTAAGGGCAGGCACTGTTCCAAGTGACCACTCCCTGCCCTTAAAAAAATGAAACTGAAAAGTTCAATTTTTCTTTTTTAACTGTATCCCATTTTCCTTTAAGGAAAACTGGCTGTATTTACAAAAAAAAACCCAAAAATGGCTTAATTAAAAAAGCAGCCCCAGATGGGTACCATCCCTGTGAAGGCATGCAATTTGTGACCCCATTAGAAATCGCAAACAGTATCTCAGACACTGTTGTGTATTCCAATTAGCGAGTCACAAATTGTGAGTCACAAATGCGACGCCATTTGTAACTCGCTAATTGGGGGGGTCTTACATCTGTCCCTTGATGTATTGTACTGAATGAATAATTGTGATTATGCTCTGTACAAACTTTATATTTAATTGAGTAGAGAGTCAGCAGCAACCCTATTTTCGTATTTGTATACACTCAAAGATGGCAACGAATGGCAAACTATTTCCCCCGGTATTTTGCCCCTTGTTTATGATGTTACCAGTAAACATAAAATTATCTTTTGAACCAAACACGAGAAGGAGGCCACCCACTCGTGACCAAGGTGACTTGATTACCGAAACGCTTCGGACTGTATGCTGTCGTAGATGCACTTTGTAAATATGGATTAAATCTTCAAACAAGCAATACTTAAATGTGCATTTTTTTCTTTTTCCTTGTAGTCAGGACAAGAGTGTCTTGCATTAATCGAAGCTCACATTCATGCGAGCTCAGCTGCCAACAAGGCCGGGGGCTGCAGTGGGGAGATTGTGAACTGGAATAAATACATATATATAATTTTTCAAAAACAAAATTTTATAATCCATATTTCAATTTCTAATGGTGCTTAAATATACCAATATGATATATATGTATATATATATCCATCAGAAAGTTGCCTGTGACAGGAGTGACCAAACAAGAAGGTTGGTGTAAGCCAATTCTTTAATGGAGCGAGTAGAGGGAAAACAGCATATTGCCACGCAGATTATTCAGTCCTCCCCAACGCGTTTCGTGCCAGAGCGCACTTAATCATGGGTTCAGGGCTTTTGCTCAGTGCAGATACCGACAGTTCAACCAGGCACTGATTCAAATTTCTTATCTTCCGCCCAGGTGGGCGTGGCCACCCCTGTGGCCTCTGGTAGATATAGTGCCTTCGTTTCTCCTCTAATGAGTCGCCGTGTTTCACTGAATGTATTAAAAATAAAACCAAGTGGGTTTGCGTCGTACAGTTCTGCTGCAAACCCCCATTTCTCATCTCACGCCATGGGCTGATTCTTGTCTCCACGCAGCCTACGTCGATTGGCGCGGCTGCCGGACTGCACGAAGGCAGCTGGTCTTCTCCTACGGCTCAGGCGGGGCCGTTACACATCCATCAGAAAGTTGCCTGTGACAGGAGTGACCAAACAAGAAGGTAGGTGTAAGCCAATTCTTTAATGGAGCGAGTAGAGGGAAAACAGCATATTGCCACGCAGATTATTCAGTCCTCCCCAACGCGTTTCGTGCCAGAGCGCACTTAATCATGGGTTCAGGGCTTTTGCTCAGTGCAGACACCGACAGTTCAACCAGGCACTGATTCAAATTTCTTATCTTCCGCCCAGGTGGGCGTGGCCACCCCTGTGGCCTCTGGTAGATGTAGTGCCTTCGTTTCTCCTCTAATGAGTCGCCGTGTTTCACTGAATGTATTAAAAATAAAACCAAGTGGGTTTGCGTCGTACAGTTCTGCTGCAAACCCCCATTTCTCATCTCACGCCATGGGCTGATTCTTGTCTCCACGCAGCCTACGTCGATTGGCGCGGCTGCCGGACTGCACGAAGGCAGCTGGTCTTCTCCTACGGCTCAGGCGGGGCCGTTACACATCCATCAGAAAGTTGCCTGTGACAGGAGTGACCAAACAAGAAGGTAGGTGTAAGCCAATTCTTTAATGGAGCGAGTAGAGGGAAAACAGCACATTGCCACGCAGATTATTCAGTCCTCCCCAACGCGTTTCGTGCCAGAGCGCACTTAATCATGGGTTCAGGGCTTTTGCTCAGTGCAGACACCGACAGTTCAACCAGGCACTGATTCAAATTTCTTATCTTCCGCCCAGGTGGGCGTGGCCACCCCTGTGGCCTCTGGTAGATGTAGTGCCTTCGTTTCTCCTCTAATGAGTCGCCGTGTTTCACTGAATGTATTAAAAATAAAACCAAGTGGGTTTGCGTCGTACAGTTCTGCTGCAAACCCCCATTTCTCATCTCACGCCACGGGCTGATTCTTGTCTCCACGCAGCCTACGTCGATTGGCGCGGCTGCCGGACTGCACGAAGGCAGCTGGTCTTCTCCTACGGCTCAGGCGGGGCCGTTACACATCCATCAGAAAGTTGCCTGTGACAGGAGTGACCAAACAAGAAGGTAGGTGTAAGCCAATTCTTTAATGGAGCGAGTAGAGGGAAAACAGCATATTGCCACGCAGATTATTCAGTCCTCCCCAACGCGTTTCGTGCCAGAGCGCACTTAATCATGGGTTCAGGGCTTTTGCTCAGTGCAGACACCGACAGTTCAACCAGGCACTGATTCAAATTTCTTATCTTCCGCCCTGGTGGGCGTGGCCACCCCTGTGGCCTCTGGTAGATGTAGTGCCTTCGTTTCTCCTCTAATGAGTCACCGTGTTTCACTGAATGTATTAAAAATAAAACCAAGTGGGTTTGCGTCGTACAGTTCTGCTGCAAACCCCCATTTCTCATCTCACGCCATGGGCTGATTCTTGTCTCCACGCAGCCTACGTCGATTGGCGTGGCTGCCGGACTGCACGAAGGCAGCTGGTCTTCTCCTACGGCTCAGGCGGGGCCGTTACACATCCATCAGAAAGTTGCCTGTGACAGGAGTGACCAAACAAGAAGGTAGGTGTAAGCCAATTCTTTAATGGAGCGAGTAGAGGGAAAACAGCATATTGCCACGCAGATTATTTATTTTATTTATTTTTTTTTTTTTTTTTTTTTTATAAAGCGCATAGTCACCCGGAGGTATCCCAGCGCTAACAACCCTGATTCAACAAGTCTGAGGCCCGGGAGCTGAGAGCAAAAGAGAGGAAGGGCGAGAAGTCAAGCAGGGAGGGGGCATGGAAGCTAGGGAAAGAGATGAGTTTTTAGCAGCTTCCTGAAGTGCAGATATTGTGGTTCCAGACGTAAGTCATGGGGGAGTGAGTTCCAAAGGCGGGCAGCTTGTACCGAGAAGCGTCTTCCTCCTGATCGGGCTTTCCTGAATCTCGGGGTATTGATGAGGTTTTCTGCATTAGAACGGAGGGATCTAGTGGTAGTGTAAGGGGTGACAAAATTGGTGAGGATTGGGGGGCCTTGGTTGTGCAATGTTTTGTGTACCAGGAACAGGGCCTTGAATTTGACTCTCTCCCTTATGGGGAGCCAATGAAGAAGTTTGAGAGCGGGTTTAGCAGATGATCTGGCCGGGGTGTTTGTGATGATCCGGGCAGCAGTGTTCTGAACACTCTGCAATTTATTAAGGGTTGCTTCGGGAGCGCCCAGATAAATCACGTTACTGTAATCCAGTCTCGATATTATGAGACCTTGGATTAGCAGTTGTTGGGGTTTAGGGGGAAGAAGGGGCAGGACTTTCCTCAAAGATTCTAGAAGACCGAAGCAGGTCCCTGCTACCTTCTTTGCTTGCGGAGTAAATGAGAGATCGGAGTCGATCCATACTCCCAAGCTTTTCACCTCTATTTTTGGGTCAGGGAGGGGACCTAGACAGGCTGGCCAACTCTCCAGGGGGAGTGAGGTTCCTTTTGGGCCAAGTATAAGGACCTCCGTTTTTGTCCCGTTTAGTTTTAGGGCTGATCTATTCATCCAACGATGAACCTGCGTAAGACAGTTGAAGAGATCAGCTTTCTGTTGTTTGGGATGGGACAAAGACACCACTAGTTGTGTGTCGTCAGCATAGCTGACGACGCTCACTCCGAATGGGGTGATAACCTCCTCCAATGTGGACATATAGATATTAAATAATGTGGGGCTCAGGGAAGAGCCCTGAGGCACCCCACATTGGAGGGGCATTTCGGAGGAGCGGGCGTTCCTCTCCCAAATCTGATAGGACCGTTGGGCCAGGAAAGATGACAGCCAGGATAGGGCTGTACCTTCTACTCCAACCCTTGCCAGTCTTTCGATAAGGAGTTGATGGTCGACGGTATCGAACGCCGCGCTAAGGTCGAGGAGGATCACTGCCACTGATCCTCCCCCATCCAATAGCGCTCTGGCCTCCTCTACCGCTGCCAGGAGGGCGATGTCCGTGCCTTGCCCTGGTCGGAAGCCCGTCTGGGAACTTTTTAGTTTGTTATTGGCCTCTAGAAACTGCGAGAGTTTCCTGTTGACTAATTTTTCCGCGATCTTGCTGACTCCTGGGAGTAGGGAAATGGGCCTGTAGTTCGCCAGATTCTCAGGGTCGAGAGAAGGTTTCTTCAGTAGGGCTTTCACCACAGCTTTCTTCCAGCTCGAGGGTACGACTCCTTGTTGGAGTGAGGTATTAATCAAATGAGTAAGGGAGGGGATGATAGTGGGGGCTACCTCCTTAAGGATCCGAAGAGGAGCAGGGTCCCTAGGGGAGCCGCTCTTCATGGTGTTGAGCGTATTTCTCACCTCTTCTATTGTGACCTGGCCCCATGTGGACAGACAAGTGGACGATGTAGTGTATTGGGAGACAGTTTCGTCCCCTGGGCTCGAGGAAGGAATTGAGTCCAGAATAAGTCGAATTTTGTCATGGAAGAAGTTAGCCAATTTTTGGCATTTCTCCTGGTCTGCTTTAGGATCCGAAGGAGGTCCCAGTCCTTGTTCTGGGGGTTTTGAGAGCTCTTTAAGGATGGCGTATGCTTCCTTACTGGAGCATCCCGCTTTTTCTAATCTCTTCTGATAAAACGCGCTTTTGGTTTTGCGAATGGCGATTTTGTAGTTTAGAAGAGAAGTAGAGTAGGTGTTTTTATTGGTTCCTGATTTTTCACGTCTCCAAGCGCGTTCGGTTTTTTTACACTCTTGGCGCAGAGCTTTAAGCTCTGAAGTATACCATAAAGCGGGGGAAATTCTCTTGGGCTGTTTAAGGGTCGTGGTTTTCGGAAGCATCGTATCAAGGGACGAGGTGATCCAATCACAAAATTGTTTGTCAGCCGTGTTGGGGTCAAAGGAGAGCTCGGGAATGGAGTCTGCAAGAGAAGCAGCCCAATTCTCCGGAGACAATTTGCGCCATTGTCGGTCGGTAACCTGGGTTTTAGGGGTTAGGAGAGTAGGTTTGGGGATTTCCCAGGAAAAAGGGACCAGAAAATGGTCCGTCCATGGTAAAGTCACAGGTCGGTTGGTGGTCACCGCTGCAATATTGGTGAGAATAGGGTCCAGTAGCTGGCCCTTCTCATGGGTAGGCTCGTTGTTCACTAGATGTATCTTTAAAGATGTTAAGTCGTGTCTGATATCCGAGGCTACTCGGTCCGTGGGGTCTAGGAAGTGGAAATTCAGGTCACCTAGTATAAGGAAGTTGGAGGTGGAGGAAGCTAATTGTGATACAGATTCGAATATGGAATTGATAAAATTGCCTGGGGCTCCTGGGGGGCGATAGATCAATAGCCCTGCCAGGGAAAGGGATGAGGAGATTTGGATGGAGAATTGGCCGCTCTCGCAGTCCTCAATACCAGCGTTAACCATCCTACAGGTGAGTTGTTCCCTGTGAATTATAGCTACCCCGCCTCCTCTCCCTTTAGGTCTATTTAAAGCTTGGCAGAAGTATCCAGTGGGTAGGGCCGTGATGACGTCAGGGTCGGTGTTATCTGATAGCCATGTTTCCGTTAAAAACAGTAGGTCAAGATCCTGATTCTGAATCAAAAGGTTTACTTCGGTAGCATGTTTGGGGAGGGAACGGCAGTTAAGAAGTCCCAACTTCAAAGGGAGTGTGGAAGATTTCAGGGGGGGAGTCGGATTGCATCGAGGACAGAACGAGAAAGCATTACCTGCAGTGAGCGTGTGGTAGCAGGTAAGGAAGTTCTTAGGTCGAAGGGAGCGCAATGTATCTGCTGTATACGTCACTCGGTCCTGAGGGCCACCCGGCGGAGTAACGGGGCCTAGGGCCGTCCGGGGCCAGACGGGCCCAGACGGGCTTGCCTTTGGCGCGCCTTCGGCGCGCAAACGGCGCTCCCGCTGCGCTTCCTGTACTGGCACATATCTAGGTAAGGAAGAGGGCGTGGCCTGAAGGGGGGCGGAGTCAGCGCGCACACCTGGGATGCTGGCGGCAGCTGAGAAGCGCGAGGAAGGGCGTGGCAGCTCTCAATCAGCTGTGCGCCGAAGGCAGGGGAAGCGCTTGAGTGCGTGTGATTTAAAAGAACACAAGACAATAGTGACACCACACAAAAAGAACGAAGTTAGCAGTTTTTTTAAAAACAGAGCTATCCAAGAGTACCTCCAGCTCCCGGCTTCCGCCTCAGGACTGGGTCATAGGTTTTGTCTGAGATCGCCAGGAATCGGCGGTTTAAGTACAGGCAGCAGGGGGCGTGGCCTGAAGGGGGGCGGAGTCAGCGCGCACACCTGGGATGCTGGCGGCAGCTGAGAAGCGCGAGGAAGGGCGTGGCAGCTCTCAATCAGCTGTGCGCCGAAGGCAGGGGAAGCGCTTGAGTGCGTGTGATTTAAAAGAACACAAGACAATAGTGACACCACACAAAAAGAACGAAGTTAGCAGTTTTTTTAAAAACAGAGCTATCCAAGAGTACCTCCAGCTCCCGGCTTCCGCCTCAGGACTGGGTCATTCAGTCCTCCCCAACGCGTTTCGTGCCAGAGCGCACTTAATCATGGGTTCAGGGCTTTTGCTCAGTGCAGACACCGACAGTTCAACCAGGCACTGATTCAAATTTCTTATCTTCCGCCCAGGTGGGCGTGGCCACCCCTGTGGCCTCTGGTAGATGTAGTGCCTTCGTTTCTCCTCTAATGAGTCGCCGTGTTTCACTGAATGTATTAAAAATAAAACCAAGTGGGTTTGCGTCGTACAGTTCTGCTGCAAACCCCCATTTCTCATCTCACGCCATGGGCTGATTCTTGTCTCCACGCAGCCTACGTCGATTGGCGCGGCTGCCGGACTGCACGAAGGCAGCTGGTCTTCTCCTACGGCTCAGGCGGGGCCGTTACACATCCATCAGAAAGTTGCCTGTGACAGGAGTGACCAAACAAGAAGGTAGGTGTAAGCCAATTCTTTAATGGAGCGAGTAGAGGGAAAACAGCATATTGCCACGCAGATTATTCAGTCCTCCCCAACGCGTTTCGTGCCAGAGCGCACTTAATCATGGGTTCAGGGCTTTTGCTCAGTGCAGACACCGACAGTTCAACCAGGCACTGATTCAAATTTCTTATCTTCCGCCCAGGTGGGCGTGGCCACCCCTGTGGCCTCTGGTAGATGTAGTGCCTTCGTTTCTCCTCTAATGAGTCGCCGTGTTTCACTGAATGTATTAAAAATAAAACCAAGTGGGTTTGCGTCGTACAGTTCTGCTGCAAATCCCCATTTCTCATCTCACGCCATGGGCTGATTCTTGTCTCCACGCAGCCTACGTCGATTGGCGCGGCTGCCGGACTGCACGAAGGCAGCTGGTCTTCTCCTACGGCTCAGGCGGGGCCGTTACACATCCATCAGAAAGTTGCCTGTGACAGGAGTGACCAAACAAGAAGGTAGGTGTAAGCCAATTCTTTAATGGAGCGAGTAGAGGGAAAACAGCATATTGCCACGCAGATTATTCAGTCCTCCCCAACGCGTTTCGTGCCAGAGCGCACTTAATCATGGGTTCAGGGCTTTTGCTCAGTGCAGACACCGACAGTTCAACCAGGCACTGATTCAAATTTCTTATCTTCCGCCCAGGTGGGCGTGGCCACCCCTGTGGCCTCTGGTAGATGTAGTGCCTTCGTTTCTCCTCTAATGAGTCGCCGTGTTTCACTGAATGTATTAAAAATAAAACCAAGTGGGTTTGCGTCGTACAGTTCTGCTGCAAACCCCCATTTCTCATCTCACGCCATGGGCTGATTCTTGTCTCCACGCAGCCTACGTCGATTGGCGCGGCTGCCGGACTGCACGAAGGCAGCTGGTCTTCTCCTACGGCTCAGGCGGGGCCGTTACACATCCATCAGAAAGTTGCCTGTGACAGGAGTGACCAAACAAGAAGGTAGGTGTAAGCCAATACTTTAATGGAGCGAGTAGAGGGAAAACAGCATATTGCCACGCAGATTATTCAGTCCTCCCCAACGCGTATATATATATATATTCACAGAAAAAACATGGGTTTCACACACGTTATAGTTAGGAATTAGCATTTTAAAAACCTTGCAAATTCACTGAAAAACCATAGGTTTCACACATGTTATAGTTAGCTGGACATTTCGCTCGTACAAAACCATTGAAATTCCCACGTTATAGTTAGTTCAGCTAACTATAACTCGCACGCCCGCAATCCACTGCTGATGACGTCACATATTACATCACTCATGACATGGTCAGTGACATCACTCATGACATCACTGATGACATCTCAAATGACATCACTGAAGACGTCATTCATTGAGTATGTGTTTCTGAACAATTTTAATATGTTTAATATATATTGTGAAAGGCCTGTTGAAGAATGAGTGGGTGTACAAGTGTGTAAATGGATGATTTTCTGAGAAGCGTAACTGACTATATAACTGAGTCGTTTAACTGTATCTTACTGCAGACTAATGACTAAACTGTGTAAATGTCTGTATGTGTCTGTGTGTAGGTGTAGAAGTGGCGGCATGGTT
Source organism: Triturus cristatus (assembly GCF_964204655.1). NCBI lineage: Eukaryota > Metazoa > Chordata > Amphibia > Caudata > Salamandridae > Triturus > Triturus cristatus. Next base: position 723,133,096 of record NC_140582.1, read on the forward strand.
TTGTGAATACGTATATAAGTGTCTATATGAGATATTGATTGCTTGTCTCAGTATCTGTATGGGTTGTTGAGTGTTTGTGTGGGTAGGCTGTGTGTGACTCTATGCATATATGTGTGAGTGGGTGATTCAATGGGTGCATGGTTTTAAAAGTGCAACTATGATGGACTGTATGGTTGGGTGAGTGTATGTATGGCTGTGTTAGGGATTGAATGTATATCTCAGTGGTACATTTGTGACTAACTACATATGTGAAAGACAGTATATATGCGTGTAAGAGTATATAAGTGGGTAGATGTGAGAGTGTGTGATTGTGAGAGTGACTGTATGGATGAGTGTGTGCTTGTATCAATGATTATAATAGAGTAGAAGAATGTGATACTATTTTTACGAGTAACTGAACTTCAGTGTGTATAAACATATAGGTGAGTAAATGGGAGTGTAATTATTTGCATGACTGAGTAGGTGTGAGTGTATCTTTATGGATCATTGGTAGTGTATGAGTGTCTATATAGGTGTATAAATTAATATGATAGTTTTGTATTGAGTGAGTGTAAGTATGAGTGACTTTCCAGGTGAGCGTGTGGAAGTGTATGAAGACCGAAAAGTTAATAAGTAGATATGCAGTTATTGGTATTGCAGTATATATGGTTTTGAGAATGGAACTCTTAAATTTTGAGTCGGTGTATCAAAGGTTATATTAGGGTGTGAGAAAATGTGTTAATTTATCAGATGTGTGACGTCTTCAGTGACGTCTTCAGTGATGTCATTTGAGATGTCATCAGTGATGTCATGAATGATGTCACTGACCATGTCATGAGTGATGTAATATGTGACGTCATCAGCAGTGGATTGCGGGCGCGCGAGTTATAGTTAGCTGAACTAACTATAACGTGGGAATTTCAATGGTTTTGTACGAGCGAAATGTCCAGCTAACTATAACATGTGTGAAACCTATGGTTTTTTCAGTGAATTTGCAAGGTTTTTAAAATGCTTATTCCTAACTATAACGTGTGTGAAACCCATGGTTTTTTCTGTGAATTTGTATGGTTTTTTAAATGCTAATTCTTATATTTAACGTGTGTGAAACATTTTTTTTTTTTTTCTTAAAGGATTTTTTTTTTTTCTTTTTCCCCATTTAAACACTATGCTAAAATGTTATGCATTCTGTAATATATAAAGTTTAAACTTTTTTTGAAAATAAGGTAAGATATAATTCTATAATATAGTGAAATTGTTTTTTAAAAAAAAAAAAAAAAATTTTACCCTGCGCGTACGGTAAGCTTACCGTAAGCGCACGTTTCGCTTTATGTCCGTAATTTTTTTACTCTGTTTGCGTATGGTTACGCAATTTGCGTTGGCGTGCGTACATCGTACGCGACGCGTAAGCGCATGCTTGACACGCGCACGCGCGCGCGCACGTTACGCGGAAGTGTTCGAGCGTAACTGTAATGCGCATGCGCGCGTGCCCGTGTCTTTCGTACGCGCATGCGCACTTTTACCGTACGCGCACGGTAAGCTTAACGTGCGCGTACGGTTGATCATGTGATCAAGAAATAACACTTTTGATTGGTTTAAACTAGTTTCATTTCTAGAACCTTCCTACAACACACCCATTCCCCTCATTACTGCTTGTGACCCCTTAGGAGAAGGACCTGAATTGTCTTTGTGATACGATGGCAGAACAGCAGTCCTCTTCTGAGAGTGAGCCTGGTAGCAGCATCATCAGAGAGAGAAGGAGGAAAAAGGTAAATGCTCCTTTAGTCACCTGCTCACTTTGTGAGCGTGTCTTATCTAGAGGGAATCCAAGGAAGAAGTATTCCTTTGGAAATCACTCTATGGTTAGACACATTAAGGATAAACATCCTAGGACTTATGCTCGACATACTGGAGAAACATCTCCAGTAAGTCATCCGAGCACACCTGCAGAAGCTCAGCCGAGTACATCTTCGGCAGCTCAGCTGAGCCCTTCCTCTGCGGTGGGAGCATCACCCTCTTCTGCTCCTCTGGATATAAACCCTCGTTTTGGTAGGGTTGCAATGAGGTGCACAAGATGTCATGGCCTAATTGTTCATGCGGAGACCAGTGTTTCTCTCATAAACAATAGGATAGACCAGCACATCTGTGGTCCTTGTTAGTATTCCCATTCTTTCTTTCCTCTTTCCCTTTATGAACACAACGGTTCTTTTAAGAACCAACCTTACCTCTCAACTTTTTTAAAAAAATTTTTAATCACTTTTTTTTTTTTTTTTTACCGTACGCGTACGGTACGCGCATTTTTTTTTTAAATCAAAAATTTTTTAATCACCCTCCAAGGTTCTTGAGAGACTACTACAGAAATGAGAAAAACATTGAGAATAGTATTGAAAAAAAGTGAGCATTAAAGAAAATGTGTGATAATACCAGAAATTTCACACTTACCTGCCAATAAAAATAAGTTAATTAAAAATAAGTGATTTATTTAACTTTCTATAAAGAAGTTTATTTTTCATATTTTTTCTTTCTCAATCTGTTAAAAAAGAAAAAAGTATTATTATTTAACAAAACATTTTAGAAAACAGTGCACATATTTTCATATTTCCACAAACATTTTTTTTACCCTTTTTTTGCTGTTTTCAGAATATATTGCATTTTACTGTAAATCTTAAAAGCAATTGCATTCATCACTTAACAGCGGGCAAAAAAATTAACAATCTGAAAGATTGTTTAAAAAAAGCCCAGAATCTCTTCTCACTAAAACGTACCGTAATAGAAATGTATCTTTTGCAATAAAAATCTAACCTAAAAACAATAACTAATTCCAATAAATATCGTCTGAAAATTCTGTTGCATAAGCATAATCACCAAAATAATTTGTATCAAAGAAGTCCACAATGCAAATTATTACCTTTCCTTTAGGCCAAATGGTAATTTTGAAAGAATTTTTTGATGACATTTCCAATGGTAATCAAATTGCAATAATGTTTTGTACAGATGTTGGAATTCCTATCTAAAATTTTGGTTTCAGAAGAATTAAATAGGAATTTGCTAAATCAAAAGGCAAACGTTGCTTGAAAAGCAATTGAGAATCATTACACAGTGTCCAGCCTTTTTCACATTTAAGAAAAACTGTGTAATGACTAGGGGTGGGCGGAATTTGCGAAATTAACTTTCGCAAATTATCGCGAAAATGTTTAAAATTATCGCAAACAAGCGGAAATATCGCAAAGATGCGGAAGTTTTTTTCCGGCATGTTAGCGAGATTTTCTGCATGGTTGCGGGTCGCCAACTTACCCATGTGGTTGCTTGCGGGCGCGGCCATCTTGTTTTGAGTTGTTCTCGCGGTGCATGATCGCGAGAAGAAAGACGTGATCGCGCGACGCATGACGTCACTGCGGGCGCGAACTGTCGCGAGACAGCGCAAATGGCTAAAAACAATACAACATCTCATGGAGAAGGCGACCGGATCAAGAAAACTTGTCGGCGAACGCAGGGATTCAGGTAAGGCGATCGCACGCGCGCGAGAATGTATTATTTTACAGCGCGAGCAAGAAACAAATTATCGCCAAGCTGCGGAAACCGGAATTTTTGACATTTTCGCGCTCTCCGCGGAACGCGAAAATGTCAAATTATCGCAATTTCCGCGAACGGAACGAAATTTTCGCCCAGGCCTAGTAATGACCAGAAGTTACAATAGGCCCATCATGGAAAATTATTGCAACTGTGACAAAAGTTTTTCCAGAAATTGATAATTGCTGTCCTCTAAACTTCTTTATTAAGGTGTCCAATTTTGTTCCATCAGCTCTACAACGTTGTATCATTAAAATTGCATACCGTCCATATTTCTTTAAAAGCAAGGTTGATAACATGTCACATTTACATTCAGAACATTCCATGCTATGATTGGCATCTTTAACTAATTTACTAAAAGTCACTGATTTAGTCTCTGGCAATGTTAAATAGATAAACCTTTCTGAATCAACATTAGAGCTGCATGTGTAGAAACAGTTTTCACAACTATGTTCCCATTTATAACAGAGACCAAACAAATTTTCAATTTCTATCCCTTCATCTTCAAGTACCAAAAGGATGTACATCAAGAATTCCTGTGCATCTTGCTGGACATTTTGAGAAAACTGTGTTCGTCCTGAACATACATCTAATAGATTTCTAATTTCAGTCGCACTTTCTATTTTAGCTTTATCAACACTCAGCTTCTCATAAAGAAGACTTAGCACAGAACAGAATCTTTTTTCATGATTTTCTGTTATCTGCTCAAGCAAACTTTCAAGATAAAATACAACATTAAGCACTACATTTGCGTTGACACCAGAGCTATTTTCAAAATGGCAACCAACAACCTCTTCAACATTGTCCTTTTTCTTTTTGCTTGCAATCACATGACTCTCTTTTTCTTTCCTCTTCTCTACATCCTCATTACTGATATTCTTAAATCTCTTTTTCCGAGAAACAACACGTTTCTCCAACACAGGATACTGACCTAAATGAGGAGCATAGGTTCTTCTTAATCTATTATACTCCTTTACACAATTTGCATCTGCACTAACTTTTGAGTCATCAAAGTCTATCATGAATAAACCAGATAATGTTTTCACTCGTGACAAAGCAACATATGCCATACCTACTTTGAACACAGTAGATCCAATGTTTACAAATGCACTATCAACAGTTAATCCTTGACACTTGTGAATAGTTACAGCATATGCTAGAGAAAATGGAAACTGCTTCCTACGTACATATAAGTCTTTCACAAGCAAAAAACGGACTGAAGAACGACTAATGTGTTTAACCTCTTCAATCTGATCAAATTTTATTTGTAAATACTCAATGCCTTCTTTTTTCTGGTAGTTAACAAAACCCACAACTTTACCCATAGCTCAATTTACTAAACCTTTTTCAACATCCAAATTTCTCCTTAAAAATACTCGACAGTTCATGCAAAGATATAAATTTTTTTCTAATCCAGCTGTTTTCGAAATGTTCTTCTCTAGAGAATCTAATTGTAATTCTTTCATGTTGGATTTTGTCCACTGCTTCAATTTTTTTAATCTCTTCCTTTTCCAATTTCAAAAGTTGCTCATTGAATATTGCACATTCACGTAGTGTTGGCATTAAGCAGATTAAGGTATTTTTTTCTGCAATGTTCTTGTATATTTTCTCTGCAACTATTTCTTCACTTGGAAATAAATTATGTAGCAACCGACTCTGTAATGCTTTTCTGCCAACTTCTGTGAGTAGTCCAATTCTGATATCTTTCAGAATACTTGCATATTCTTCATCGTTTGCTTGCCTCATATTGGTAGTGAGTTCTTTGTACTGAAAGAATGACCAAATATTCGTATTACCAATGCTTCCTAATGACTTCTTCGTGTCCTCATGAGTCACAGTATTAAACACTGGTTGTCCTTTCACTGGAGTAAGCTGTAGAAGATCCCCAAAAACTATAACATGTTTTCCACCAAATAACATGTCATAGTCTCTCTTCAGAATTTGCTGCATTCTTAAATGCACAAAGGCAAGCATTAAGTTTGATACCATGCTTACCTCATCAATAATGAGAACTTGCATCTTCTTCAACACTCTTGAAACTTCAAAGCATGCTTCTCCTGTAGGCTTGTGATATTCTATTTTGTTCTCATGCTCCACTGGTAACATTAGCAAGCGATGGAGAGTAATTCCTTTAATGTTATATGCTGCTAACCCAGTTGGAGCAGTAACAACACAAGATAAACTTGAATCAGTTTTTTGCTGTAGGTAGCTTCTGATGACTTTAATTAAGAAACTCTTCCCAGTTCCAGCTTGTCCACTCACATACAACCTAATTGGTTCAAATGATGTGCATGTGCACTCTTTATTTTCATGTAGTAATCCGTGATCAATCTTTTTTCTGACTTCTTCATAAATTTGTTGTTGCTCTTCATTCAGTTGTTGTTCCAAATTTGGTAAGTCTAATAAATCTTCCCGAGCTTGATTCATAGCTGTTTCCACTTCAGTCATGGCTATTGCAGCTTCATTTTCTAAGATTGGCTGTCCTAGTGGATCTTGACTGTGCGTTCCAGAACTTTGGCTGTCTTGAGAACTGTCTCTAGCTAATTCAGCTGCAATTGTAGCTTCCTGTTCAATTTCTTCGTTTAGCATTTGGACATAATTCCTGAAAATACTGCATTTAATGTTATCTTTACATGCATTAAATGAATCCTCATAGCTTTGAAATTCTCCAAGTAGTTCGTCCTCTGAACGCCATGGTTTAAACAGCTGTAAAAGTGCCAAATAGTAAAATTCCTTTTTGTCAGGAGTGTCACAACTCAGCTTCCTGTGATTAATCAAACTTCCTTTTGTTTGCTTCACCAAACATCCTTCCTCACCAATGACTTTATATTTTCCATTGTTGATGTCTTCTGTGGCTTTCCGTGAAAAAATGTAGTTCTGCAGCACTTCATAGAGACACATGTTCTCAAGATGATGACTTCTTTTTGGGTAATATGTGTCCAACATGTTTGTTTTCAAAATATCTGTACTTTCTGGGTCATTCTCGGCCAAATATTCAAATTCTCCAACAGATTTCAGTACCCGATTTCGCATTCCTGCAAGGCCTAAACTGACCCAAATTATTCTTCTTGATTTCGAGTACAGACTTGCAGATGATAACCTATCAGAACATTCGTAGGATCCAATTTCTCGATGTGATAACATCTTTAAACTGAAACTGTACAGCTTTTTACTGACAGTCTTCTCGTGAGAAATCTCTTCCCACATTTCCTTCAATTCCGTTTTCTCAGATTTAGTGATGTAAGATGTGACATACCGAGCAACAGCAATAGAATTGTCTGCCACATACTGAATATCCATGTTAGCATTCCACATGGATAAAATGACTGGGTTGTAGTCATTTATATATTTTGACTCTTCTTTTCTTCTTAGGTTGTACGTATTTTTGGGAGATTTTCTTGTAATAGTATGTGGCACAGCTGACATAAAACTGTTGACTCTTCCTTTTGAAAGAATAGGTCTAGGAAATCCAAATCGACATTTTGTGTAGAATTTATCTTTGGTTTTGTACTTCCGTCAACAGTATTTTCCACACCGATGACTTTGGAAACGTAAAACTTGCTCTTTTAACTTTTTCTCCTCTGTGCTTTTAGGTATAGCACATGTTGCATATTGTTCAATGAAAGATAACACTGCTTCATCAGCATCTGTTCCAAATTTTGGAGCATCCTTGATCCACAACAGCATATGAATATGAGGAGCACCTCTTGCTTGGTACTCTTTTCTCCAAAAGAAATCCAGAACTTCTCCAAGAGGTGGATTTTTTTTATTGCAGATGAAGGACATCATAGCCTCAAATCTATGATTGAAATATCTGCAAACATTAACTGGATCCAATGAGCACAGTTCTCCTGCTGTCTTGTATTCGATATTTTTAATGTTTAAATTTGCCTCTCGTAGAAAATCCAGTAAATCATCCCAAGCGTACTCGGCACAGCTTAGGGTTAGGAACCATGTAGGAGTTCCTAAATTCCGTAACATACATTTCAATTCTCCATGGCGTCGGTACCAATATTCATTTGTCCCACGCTGACAAGCCATCAGATTGATCAATTGTGATTCCAAATGATCATCTCGCTGCTGCACTTTGTTTATAAAATCCTTGGCACACACATTGTGTAGATGTGTTCCACTTTTTAAAATGTGATTTACTGCATAAGATAGTGCAGACAAGTCACTTTCAAATAACAGATGGAACAAATATGGAATACTTTGACGAAATCTTGGATCTTCTGCATATAATCTTGTAGTCCGATACTCTGAAGCAGGAATCTGTACTGGCCGTTCATCGTATCGTCCACCTTCTCCTGTAGGAAACAGCTGGGGAAAACAACGAGCTTCCAAGCTCTCCTCCCATACACTCACGGGAGTTCCTTTGGCTTTTTTCATTTGAAACAGATCAATGGTGTTTGCCATTACTTCTTTTGAATGAAGAGGATGTATGCTGAAATGTTCATAAATTTGTTCTTCTTTTGACTTGTCAACTTTTTCAATTTGTCCTGTTGGTGTTTCTGAGTCTCCTAGTACATCGTCTTCATCTTCATCTATATAAATAGATTCATACCATTTATTATTTCTTTTCAAGTATAAATTTGCTATTTGTACTTTCCGTACATCTACCAGCTCCTGCCAAATTTTCTTATTCTTCGTAGGTACACCATTAACCAGAATAACTAATGGTTCAGTTTCCAAAGTATCTGCATCAATAGTTTCCATATTTTTTTTCAAATACAACGGCAAATAGACCACTCTTCCTTTTAAACCTCTCTGTAAATCTGAAGGAGGTAATTTACCGGTTTTTGGCTCCATACGTACTATGGTCTGGAACGGATGAACACATTGAATGAGTATAGACTCATACGTATTTAAATCAGAAAGTTCAACTGGAATATCAACCAGTTCTAAATTATTATGCACAGCTCTAGCAGGCATTTTATTTTCTTCTAACTTGCTATAACAATATTTGCAAATACGCTGATCTTCACCCAAATCAAAACATTTTTCAATAAATATGTATGTTGCAAAATCCTTCCACTTATAATTATCTTCTTCTTCACTTTTTTCATACAGATCAACATTCCATGTTTGATTTTTGTAATGACTTCTCCGGCAACATATACAAGTAATATTTGGTCTTTCATTAGACGTGATTGCAAATTTTGTCATATGATCTTCAAATTTCTTACTTACAGAGGGTTCTACATTCTCTTCCACACTTTCCTCAATAACTGTGTCATTTTCTGCACTTTCTTGTTCCGGACCAAAGTAACTAAACTGAATTTCATCAGTAACCTTCTCTACATCTGATACAGATCCACGGAACAGAGCTCAATTCAACTCATTTAACTTTAGTGCTGGACTTTTAGCAAAATACAATCGTCTCACAAACTTTCTCATTTCAGTATGATGAACCGCCAGCATCCTAAAATGGTGAAAAACACTTTTGCAAACTTTCCTAGAAAGACAAGCCAGAGAATGTCCTTGCAAACCAGTATTCTCTCTCACTCTGCATGGATCTAGTGTTTGAAGCACCTTAATCTTCTGTTTTACACTTTTTTTTACTATATTCTCTTAGAAACTCACGTAATTTATCAATAGATTCCTGTCGCACAGTACAAATACTACTACAATTCCAAGTGTAAACTGGGTCTTTAGGACGTCTCCCCATAACCTCAGCCGCCATCACTTCTTCCTCATTTCTTGGAACCATTTTCTCCTTTTCCATTATACAACCATCTTTCACTTCATAAGCTCGGCCACTGGTGTCAACTGCATGCAATAAACTATTACTTTGAAAATAACTCTCTTCATTAAAAAATGGTTCTGAACTTGAGCTATGCATCCATTTTCCTAAAAACACTTTACAAAAGTTATTTCTTTTCAGTACTCTCTTCGTTTTGCTTTGTGACTTCATTACAATGACCATTTTATCTAATGTACGCATCCTGTTCAAAATTAAAATGAATAGTTTTCTTTTTAATTCTAAAGCCTTAGCTACAATGGCTTCAATATCTTTTTTTCTCTTGTAAAATTGAGCTCTTTTCTTATATTTTTCACATCCTTTAGCAAATTGTACATTACTCTTCTCTGAAACATTTTCCTACGGTTCTCTTTAAATGCTGATTTTCTTTTCAAGTCAATTTTAATTGTTTGAGCTTCTACATTAGCATTTAGTAAATTCTCACTATTGTCCTGTTGTTTTCTACTTGAAACAGTTTTTGCAATAGGAACATTTTTTAAATTTTGCCTTTTTTTGAATATATTTTTAAAGAATTCCTTTGTCTGCTTACCAGTAGACTTTTTCTTTTTTCCAACATGAGCATCTTCAACTAACTTGGGTCCTCGAGTTGTCTTCAAATATACATGTTTTTTCTGTTGCTTTCGCTTTCTTGATTTTATAGGCATCTTATATTTCCTTCACTGCTCTGCAGCAATACCTGAAAAAAACTAACAAAAAAATATCTTTTTGTAATTTAAATATATTACTATATTTGTTATGATCTTTTCTAATCTTATAACACTATCTACCCCTTTCCTACAAGTGAAAAACACAACAAAACCAACACAAATTTAATCTCTAAGATCAATTCCTGTGTGCACACAGACTCTTGGTGTGATTCTAGGCAGAACACGATATTTCATTTGCAATTGAAAAGCACACTTACTTTTTTTTTTTTTGCAACTGTTAATTACTGTAACAGTCTGTCACATTTTCTTTATAGTTTAGAGAGGCAGAAAAGAGCACATGTCCAATCAGCTTTTTCAGAGCATGTACATGTGTAACCTGGCTGACTGACTACACTCCAGCAAAGATAATAAGCCTTGGTGATGTTCAATGCATTAGCATTACTCACTCCTACCTAAAACACCACACAGTGCTAATTACTAAGCATGAGTCTACTGGAAAAACAGCTAGCTCTCTGCTAAGAGTGTGGTTCTGGAGACTATCTACTGTCAGGTGCAAGAGAGACTTAAATGGACCCTTACATAACTGCATAAACACTGTAAACATGTATGTAAGACTATATGTGTGGTAAGGGATAATATGAGTTTTTAGCATGTAGCAACTACATGACCCATTGCAAGAGTGGAAGAAACATCTACCATGTTGATTTCAAATATGTTAGCATTTGCCTCTTATGTGAGATAGTGTTTTGGGTTGAATGCTAAGCATCACATTTCCAGGAAACAAGCTTCCCCTTTCATACGAATGCAATTCTAAATGAAGCAGAGTGTCACGAAATAGATCTCTGAGAACAATTCCTGTGTGCTCACAGACTCATGTTGTGATTCTAAGTAGAAAACGAAATTTGCTTGCCAATTTCAAAGCACACTTACTACTGTTGCTGGGTGTGTGCTAAGAGTCTGCTTCTGCAGACTGTGTATTTTCAGTTACAAGAGACATATGCATGGATACATCCAAAAAGACCCAGAGTGACACGAAATACATCTCTGACAACAATTCCTGTGTGCTCTCAGACTCATGCTGTAATTCTAGGCAGAAAATGAAATTTGCTTGCCAATTTCAAAGCACACTTACTACTGTTGCTGGGTGTGTGCTAAGAGTCTGCTTCTGCAGACTGTGTATTTTCAGTTACAAGAGACATATGCATGGATACATCCAAAAAGACCTATAGTGACACGAAATACATCTCTGACAACAATTCCTGTGTGCTCACAGACTCATGCTGTGATTCTAGGCAGAAAATGAAATTTGCAAGCCAATTTCAAAGCACACTTACTACTGTTTTTTTCTGCAAGTGTTAAGTACTCTAACAGTCTGATACATTTTCATTACAGTTTTCAGAACCAGAAAAGAGCACATGTGCAAACAGCTTTTTGAGACCATGAACATGTGTGACCTTGGTGACTGACTACACTCCAGCAAAATAAATCAGCCTTAGTGATGTATAATGTATTAGCGCTACTCACTGTTACCTGAAACACCACTCACTTGTGAATACTAACCATGCTTCCACAGGATAAACTGCTGGGTGTGTGCTAAGAGTCTGCTTCTGCAGACTGAGTATTTTCAGTTACAAGAGACATATGCATGGATACATCCAAAAAGACCCAGAGTGACACGAAATCCATCTCAGACAACAATTCCTGTGTGCTCACAGACTCATGCTGTGATTCTAGGCAGAAAATGAAATTTGCTTGCCAATTTCAAAGCACACTTAGTACTGTTTTTTTCTGCAAGTGTTAAGTACTCTAGCAGTCTGATACATTTTCATTACAGTTTTCAGAAACAGAAAAGAGCACATGTGCAAGCAGCTTTTTGAGACCATGAACATGTGTGACCTTGGAGACTGACTACACTCAAGCAAAAGAAATCAGCCTTAGTGATGTATAATGTATTAGCGTTACTCACTGCTACCTGAAACACCACTCACTTGTGAATACTAACAATGATTCTACAGGATAAACTGCTGGGTGTGTGCTAAGAGTCTGCTTCTGCAGACTGTGTATTTTCAGTTACAAGAGACATATGCATGGATACATCCAAAAAGACCCAGAGTGACACGAAATACATCTCTGCCAACAATTCCTGTGTGCTCACAGACTCATGTTGTGGTTCTAAGTAGAAAACGAAATTTGCTTGCCAATTTCAAAGCACACTTACTACTGTTTTTTTCTACAAGTGTTGAGTACTCTAACAGTCTGACACATTTTCATTACAGTTTTCAGAAACAGAAAAGAGCACATGTGCAAGCAGCTTTTTGAGACCATGAACATGTGTGACCTTGGTGACTGACTACACTCCAGCAAAAGAAATCAGCCTTAGTGATGTATAATGTATTAGCGTTACTCACTGCTACCTGAAACACCACTCACTTGTGAATACTAACAATGATTCTACAGGATAAACTGCTGGGTGTGTGCTAAGAGTCTTCTTCTGCAGACTGTGTATTTTCAGTTACAAGAGACATATGCATGGATACATCCAAAAAGACCCAGAGTGACACGAAATACATCTCTGCCAACAATTCCTGTGTGTGACCTTGGTGACTAACTACACTCCAGCAAAAGAAATCAGCCTTAGTGATGTATAATGTATTAGCGTTACTCACTGCTACCTGAAACACCACTCACTTGTGAATACTAACAATGATTCTACAGGATAAACTGCTGGGTGTGTGCTAAGAGTCTGCTTCTGCAGACTGTGTATTTTCAGTTACAAGAGACATATGCATGGATACAATCAAAAAGACCCAGAGTGACACGAAATACATCTCTGCCAACAATTCCTGTGTGCTCACAGACTCATGTTGTGATTCTAAGTAGAAAACGAAATTTGCTTGCCAATTTCAAAGCACACTTACTACTGTTTTTTTCTGCAAGTGTTAAGTACTCTAACAGTCTGATACATTTTCATTACAGTTTTCAGAAACAGAAAAGAGCACATGTGCAAGCAGCTTTTTGAGACCATGAACATGTGTGACCTTGGTGACTGACTACACTCCAGCAAAAGAAATCAGCCTTACTGATGTATAATGTATTAGCGTTACTCACTGCTACCTGAAACACCACTCACTTGTGAATACTAACAATGATTCTACAGGATAAACTGCTGGGTGTGTGCTAAGAGTCTGCTTCTGCAGACTGTGTATTTTCAGTTACAAGAGACATATGCATGTATGCATCCATAACAGCATAAACATTGTAGTAATGTATGTAAAAGTACATCTGTAGCAAGGTTTAATTGCACTTTTGTATATGTAGAACCAACCTCACCCATTCCATATTTAGTAGCCAAATCTACTATATCTATTTCAAATTTGTTAGCATTTGCCTCCCATTTGTGTGATACTGATTTATGCTGAATGGAAACCATCATATTTACAAGCTGCCCCTTTCCTACAAATACCATTCTTACATCACCGGAGCAACACTATTAAAATCTCTGACAACATTTCCTGTCTGCACACACACTAATAGTTTGATTCTAGGCACAAAACAGTATTCCACACTGATACCAGTACACCTTAACTTATGGTGAAAACACACTCCATAATATTTTACTAGTTCAAAACAGTTAAATATCTCCCAAACCACAAAATGTAAAACATAACTTTTAAAGAAGAATCTCAATTCTAATATTTATATCAAAAATCACCACAAACATCCTCTCTCATCCTCATATCTCACCTTAAAAATTAGTTAGTTCAGAAAGAAATGTGGCACTCAAACAGCAGACTATCAGAGTCAGATTATCAGAGCTCTACACCTCTCTCCTCTCTGCAGAACCAGTAAATGGCAATGTTCCCCTCTATTTTTTCACACATATACATGTTAATTACAAATCTCAGTGCTTCCCACATTTTTTCAAATGAAATCACACATTTATATTGGTTGAAAACTTCAACCCTTTCCAAATGATCCCTTCCCCCAACATGACTTCTGCCTGCTACCATAGCAACAAGTCATGGAACACTGCTGTGAGCAGAGAGGTCAGAAGTTCAGCACACATTGTTTCAAATCCAAAGAGCAAGATTGCTTGACTTTCCAAACCTAACAGCAAATCCAAAGTAATGTTCTGTGTGTACACATTTTTATGAACCAATACTAAAATTGCTTTTATAAATGTAAACATACACCCTAGTTTTAACTGTAAAATGGTTTGAAACAGCCAATGAGTTCTTTTCATTAAAAAAAACTATGTGTGCCTCCATTTTACAACTGTCTTTCATTTCATATTGCCATTCTACTGAAAGACACCTTGTGAGTGCATCCAGATCTCCTTGAAAGATGTTCACAGTGTGGATTGTAGGTCACAGCTATGTCTTCTGGGGTGAAAAGTATGCAGAAAACAGAGGTATGGTGAGAGACCTTGCTTTGCCAAATGTAGACATTAAATGGTTTGGTCAGAGAGGGTTAAAGTGGCACCAATTAATGCCTTTGGTAAAAACCTTTCTACATCTCCCTCAACTTAACCTTATTATTGTGCACTGTGGTGGAAATGACCTAGGCACTTTAACTGGTGTAGGTCTGGAAATGCGTATTAAGGACACCTTTGTACAATTGATGTCGCTTTTTCCTCAATCTGCCTTTGTATATTCTAACATATGCCAAAGGCAAAAGTGGAACTGGTCCAACCAATTTTGTCCGCAGATTGACAAAGCAAGGAAGCACGTCAACAAATCTATTTCTGCTTTCCTCAGAGACTATGGTATGGGTTCTATTTACCACAACAACTTGCGTTACAACATGCAAGGCATTTATAGAGGAGACGGTGTACATTTCACTGATGAAGGCAACAGAGTCTTCCTCTTGAACTTTAGACTCTGCATCGGTACTTACTTATAGGTACCAAAAAACACTTCATAAACACAACGGCTCTTTTTAGAGCCCCCTAATATTTTAACACTGAAATCTGTTTTTTACTTCTATTTTATTTTTATTTTCTACCGTACGCGTACGGTAAGCTTACCGTACGCGCACCACGTGATGTTTTAAAAAAATTTTTTAATTTATTTTTAATACTATTATGACCTTCTTGGACCCCCTGACAAACGCTAGGGGGTCTGCAACTCTCTTCGTTGCCCCCTTTGCACGTTCTCCTCCTTTGTTTATCCTTTTGAGACACACAAAATGGAGGGCGACACTTCCTGATTTCGTCTGATTCGAATTTCTACAGTCATGTAACCACCAATCAGAATTAAGCTCGCGCACGGCACCGTACGCGAACGGTAAGCTTACCGTGCGGGCTCGGTGCGCGCCTATAGATATATATATTGATTTAAATGCTATTTTCTCAGCAAATACTAAACACATTTACACCAGACCTACAAAAGGCACATCCCTGACATGAGGACTACCTCTCTGCCAAATTTCAAGTAATTCTGTTCAGCCGTTCGGGCTGTAGCTTGGACTAAAGGTCCTATGGGAAAATGCATGGGGAAAACGCGTTTTGGGACCCCCCTTTTTTCTCAGCCCCCGCTTGACGAATCCCACCGAGACTTTCAGGGTAGGAGCTGAGCGGAGCGCCCCACCTATTTTGAAAATTTCACCAGGATTCGTCAATCGGCGCCAAAGTTATTCAAAATAAAATGTTGCGGATTTCCTATGGAAACACGGTCCTAACTATAACTACCTACTGGCGACCGCCAGTAGGTAATATATATATATATATATATTCACTGAAAAAAACATAGGTTTCACACACGTTATAGTTAGGAATTAGCATTTAAAAAACCTTGCAAATTCACTGAAAAAACCATAGGTTTCACACATGTTATAGTTAGCTGGACATTTTACTCATAAAAAAACAATGAAATTCCCCCGTTATAGTTAGTTCAGCTAACTATAACTCGCGCGCCCGCAATCCACTGCTGGTGACGTCACATATTACATCTCTCATGACATGGTCAGTGACATCACTCATGACATCACTGATGACATCTCAAAGTATGGATACAGAGAGAGAAACATGGATGAAAAATTAGTGGTGGAGGTAGTAAAGGTAGGGGAGTAGTAGAGAAGGAGTGAGGGGGTTACAAAAGAGTAGTAAAGCAGGAAGAGAGAGTGAGAAGAGAAATGAGAAAAGCAGAGTAAGGAGAGGTGAAGAAAAGGAAGCATGAAACGAAAGCAGTGACACATACAGATATTTTAAACTTACCTGACCATCAAAGTAACTTATTTAGAAATAAATGTTTTTATTTAATTGCAAGGAAACTGAATTACATTTTCTAAATTTTCTTTCTAGTTCTGAAAAAAAGAAAAAAGTATTATTATTCAACAATACATTTTATTAAACAGTACATGTTTTTTCATATTTAACAAAGCAATTTTTTGCCCTTTTTATGCTGTTTTCAGAATGTTTTGATTTTCACTGAAAATAGTGAAATCAATTGTATTCCTCATTTAACAGCGGGCAAAAAAAAAAACAATCTGAAAGATTGTTTAAAAAAGCCCTGAATCTATCCTCACTAAAAACATACCTTAATAGAAATGTCAAAAATACCTTTTAAGTACAATAACAATTTTCAAGAACTAACGTCTGTAAACCTTGTTGCAAAAGAACATATGCCAAAATCATATCTGTCAAAGAAGTCCACAATTTTTTGTTTTACCTTTCCTTGAGGCCAAATGGTAAGTTTAAAATCATTTTTGAGCGAAATATTCAATTTTAATCCTTTAAAATTTAAATAATGCTTTCTTCAGATGCTGAATTTAGTATTTAAAATTTGGGTTTCAGAAAAATTAAGTAAGAATTGGGTAAATCATAAGGCAAACGTTGCTTGAAAATCAATTGAGAATCATTACACAGTGTCCATCCTTTTTCACATTTAAGATAAACTGTGTAATGACCAGAAGTTATAGAAGGCCCGTCATGAAAAATTATTGCAACTGCTACAAAAGTTTTTCCAGATATAGATAATTGATTACCAACAAACTTCTTTAGTAAAGTTTCCAATTTTGTTCCATCAGCTCTACAACGTTGTACCATTAAAATTACATACTGTCCATATTTCTTTAAAAATAACATTGACAACATTTCAGACTTACATTCAGAACATTCCATGTTGTGATTAGCATCTTTAACTAATTTACTAAAAGTCACTGTTTTACTTTCTGGTAATGGTAAATATATGAACCTTTCAGAATCAACATTACTACTGCATGTGTTCATACAGTTATCACAACAATGTTCCCATTTATAAGAGACACCAAATACATTTTCTACTTCTACCCCTTCATCTTCCAGTACCATCAGGATATACATCAAGAATTCCTGTGCATCTTGCTGGACATTTTGTGTAAACTGTGTACATCCAGAACATACATCTAAAAGATTTCTAACATCAGAAGCACTTTCTATTTTATTTTTATCATTACTCAGCTTCTCATAAAGGAGACTCAGCAAAGAACAGAATCTTTTTTCATGATTTAGAATTATCTGCTCTTGCAAACTTTCAAGATAAAATACAACATTCAGCACTACATTTGCGTAGCAGTTGACACCAGAGCTATTTTCAAAATGACAACCAACAACCTCTTCCACACTGTCCTTTTCTTTTTGCTTGCAGTCACATCACTGTCTTTTTGTTTTCTCTTCTGTACATCCTCATTACAGATATTCTCAAATCTCCTTTTCCGACAAACAACACGTTTTTCAAACACAGGATACTGACCTAAATGAGGAGCATAGCTTCTTCTTAATCTATTATACTCCTTTACACAGTTTGCATCAGCACTTACTTTTGAGTCATCAAAGTCTATCATAAATAAACCAGATAATTTTTTCACGCGTGACAAAGCAACATATGCCATACCTTCTTTAAACACAGTAGATCCAATGTTTACAAAAGCACTATCAACAGTTAATCCTTGAGACTTGTGAATAATTACAGCATATGCTAGAGAAATCGGAAACTGCTTCCTACATACATACAAGTCTTTCACTAGCAAAAAACGAACTGAACAACGACTAATGACTTTAACCTCTTCAATCTGATCAAATTTTATTTTTAAGAATTCAATTCCATCTTTTTTCTGATACTTTACAAAACCCACAACTTTACCCATAGCTCCATTCACTAAACCTTTTTCTACATCCAAATTACGTCTTAAAATTACTCTACAGTTCATACACACATAAAGATTCTTTTCCAAACCAGCTGTTTTTGAAATGTTTTTCTCCAGAGAATCCAATTTAGTAGCCAATTTGCCTGTCAATATAATAGTTATTCGTTCATGTTGAATTTTATCCACAGCTTCCAGTTTTATGATCTCTTCATTTTCCAAATTTCAAAAGTTCTTGATTGAATACAGAGCATTCATGTAGTGTTGGCATTAACCAGATTACAGTATTTTTTTCAGCAATTTTCTTGTATATTTTCTCTGGAACTATTTCTTCTGTTGTAAACAAATTACTCAGCAATCGACTCTGTAATGCTTTTCTGCCATGTTCTGTGAGTAGTACAATTCTTATATCTTTCAGAATACTTGCATAATCCTCATCATTGGCTTGCCTCATATTGGTAATGAGTTTCTTATACTCAAAATATGTCCAAATATTTACATTGCCTATACTTCCTAATGACTTTTTCGTGTCTTCATGTGTAAGTGTATGGAATACCGGTTGTCCTTTAACTGGAGTAAGTTGCAAAAGATCCCCAAAAACTATGACGTGTTTTCCTCCAAATAACACGTCATAGTCTGTCTTTAGTATTTGCTGCATTCTTAAATGCACAAAGGCAAGCATTACGTTTGATACCATGCTTACCTCATCAATAATGAGTACTTTCATTTTCTTCAATACTCTTGAAACTTCCAAGCATGCTTCTCCTGCTAGTTTGTGGTATTGTATTTTGTTCTCATGCTCTACTGGTAACATTAGCAAACGATGTAAGGTAACTCCTTTTATGTTATACGCTGCTAACCCAGTTGGAGCAGTAATAACACAAGACAAAATGGAATCCGTTTTCTTCTGTAGATAGCTTCTAATTATATTAATTAAGAAACTTTTTCCAGTTCCTGCTTGTCCACTTACATACATTCTCATTGCTTCAAAAGATGTGCATAAGCACTCTTTATTTTCATGTAGTAATCCGTGATCAATTTTTTTCCTGACTTCTTCATAAATTTGTTGTTGTTCATCATTCAGTTGTTCTTCCAAATTCGGTAAGTTTATTAAATCATCCTGAGCTTGATTCATAGCTGTTTCGACTTCATTCATGGCTATTGCTGCTTCATTTTCTACGATTGGTTGTCCTAGAGGATCTTGACTGAGGTGCCGATTACGATCCTGGAAAAAAATTCCCCGTACGACTTGTATCCGGTCTTTTTACCGTACGAATCGTATAAGTGCCGTACAAACTGCCAATTACGATTCGCATGGGAAAAACTCCATACGAGTCGCATTGGGAATAATTCCCCACACGTCCTCGGGTCGGAAAATGTGTCCGACACCTCCCCGGACGATTTACCGTACAAACGTGAAAAGTGAAGTCCGACCGCGCAAGTACGATCCATCCCGTGCGTCCGATGTCACAACCGTATGGTAAAAACACCGTCCGCACCGAACTCCCATTGCAACCATGGAGACATGTGCCCACATACGCGCGGACCCAGCCCCCCATCCCCCGTGAGTACGTGCCGTACCCCCCAGCCCCCGTGAGTTCGCGCCGAACCCCCCGTGTATGTACACCCCTGTACGTGTCGAACCCCCGTGTATGTACACCCCTGTACGTGTCGAACCCCCCGTGTATGTACACCCCTGTATGTGTCGAACCCCCCGTTAATGTACACCCCTGTACGTGTCGAACCCCCCCGTGTATGTACGGTGCATACCCCCAGCGCGTAGCGCTGGGGGTACGCACCGCACATACACGGGTGGGGGTACGACTCGAACGTACAGGGGTGTACATACACGGGGGGTTCGACACGTACAGGGGTGTACATACACGGGGGGGTTCGACACATACAGGGGTGTACATACACGGGGGGGTTCGACACGTACAGGGGTGTACATACACGGGTGGGGGTACGACTCAAACGTACAGGGGTGTACATACACGGGGGTTCGACACGTACAGGGGTGTACATACACAGGGGGTTCGACACGTACAGGGGTGTACATACACGGGGGGTTCGACACGTACAGGGGTGTACATACACGGGTGGGGGTACGACTCGAATGTAAAGGGGTGTACATACACGGGGGGTTCGACACGTACAGGGGTGTACATACACGGGGGGGTTCGACACATACAGGGGTGTACATACACGGGTGGGGGTACGACTCGAACGTACAGGGGTGTACATACATGGGGGTTCGACACGTACAGGGGTGTACATACAGGGGGGTTCGACACGTACAGGGGTGTACATACACGGGGGTTGGCGCGTACTCACGGGGGCTGGGGGGGGTACGGCACGTACCGGGCCCCCTATTCTGGTCGTTTTGCGGCGTACTTCGCTTTTCCGGCACTTTTTGGGTGCCGTAAAAATATTGCCGTCCGGACTGCTGTCGGTTCGAATCGTACTTCCTGGGTCGTGAAACGCTGCCTGACAGCGTCCCGACGTCACGTCGGGGCATTCCCGGATCACATTCGTATGTATATTTTCGTCGGACTGTGTTTTTTACGATTAGTACGGAAATGGTGTTTCCGTGCGAATCGTACTTCCATGTTTGTAAAGTTTTACAACCGGGTACGAGTCGGACGGAGAAAACGCTCCGACCGACGGTTCGTACCCGGTTTTTCCAGGATCGTAATCGGCACCTTAATGTCCCAGAACTTTGACTGTCTTGAGAACTGTCTCTAGCTACTTCAGCTGCAATTGTTGCTTCTTGTACAATTTCTTCATTTAACATTTGAACATAAGTTGTGAAAGTATTGCATTCTATGCTGTCTTTGCTAGCATTGAAGGAATCTTCATAACTCTGGAATTCTCCAAGTAGTTCGTCCTCTGAATGCCATGGTTTAAACAGCTGCAAAAGTGCCAAGTAGTAAAATTCCTTTTTGTCAGGAGTGTCGCAACTCAGCTTCCGGTGATTTATCAAACTTCCTTTTGTTTGCTTCACCAAACATCCTTCCTCACCACTGACTTTATATTTTCCATTGTTGATATCTTCTGTGGCATTCCGTTTAAAAATGAAGTTCTGCAGCACTTCATAGAGACACATGTTCTCAAGGTGATGACTTCTTTGTGGGTAATATGTGTCCAACATGTTTGTTCTTAAAATGTCTGTACTTTCTGGTTCGAACTCTGCTAAATATTCAATTTCTCGAATAGGTTTCAGTACCCGATTTCGCATTCCTACAAGGCCTAAACTTACCCAAATTATTCTTCCTGATTTTGAGTACAGACTTGCAGATGATAACCTATCTGAGCATTCGTAGGATCCAATTTCTCGATGCGATAACATCTTTAAACTGAAACTGTATAGCTTCTTACTGACAGTCTTCTCGTGAGAAATCTCTTCCCACATTTCCTTCAATTCCGTTTTCTCAGATTTAGTGATGTAAGATGTAACATACCGAGCAACAGCAATAGAATTGTCAGCCACATACTGTATATCCATGTTAGCATTCCACATGGATAAAATGACTGGGTTTTAGTCATTTATATATTTTGACTCTTCTTTTCTTCTTAAGTTGTAGGTATTCTTAGGCGATTTTCTTGTAATAGTATGTCGCACAGCTGACATAAAACTGTTTACTCTTCCTTTTGAAAGAACAGGTCATGGAAATCCAAATCGACATTTTGTGTAGAATTTATCTTTACTCTTGTACTTTCGTCGACAGTATTTTCCACACCGATGACTTTGGAAACGTAAAACTTTCTCTTTTAAGTTTTTCTCTTCTGTGCTTTTAGGTATAGCACATGTTGCATATCCTTCAATGAAAGATAAAACTGCTTCATCAGCATCTGTTCCAAATTTTGGGGCATCCTTGATCCACAACAGCATATGAATATGAGGAGCACCTCTTGCTTGGTACTCTTTTCTCCAAAAGAAATCCACAACTTCTCCAAGAGGTGGATTCTTTTTATTGCAGATGAAGGACATCATAGCCTCAAATCTATGATTAAAATATCTGCAAACATTAACCAGATCCAATGAGCACAATTCTCCTGCTGTCTTGTATTGTATGTTTTTAATGTTTGAATTTGCCTCTCGAAGAAAATCTAGAAGATCATCCCAAGCGTACTCAGCACAGCTTAGGGTAAGGAACCATGTAGGAGTTCCTAAATTCCGTAACATACACTTCAATTCTCCATGGCGTCGGTACCGATATTCATTAGTCCCACGCTGACAAGCCATCAAATTGATCAATTGAGATTCCAAATGATCATCTCGCTGTTGCACTTTGTTGATAAAGTCCTTTGCTGACACATTATGTAGATGTACTCCAGTTTTCAAAATGTGATTTACTGCATAAGATAGTGCAGGCAAGTCACTTTCAAATAAAAGATGGAACAAATAAGGAATACTTTGACGAAATCTGGGATCTTCTGCATATAATCTTGTAGTCCGATACTCCGAAGCAGGAATCTGTTCTGGACGTTCATCATATCGTCCACCTTCTCCTGTAGGAAACAGTTGGGGAAAACAACGAGCTTCCAAGCTCTCCTCCCATACACTCACAGGAGTTCCTTTTGCTTTCTTCATCTGAAACAGATCAATAGCGTTTCCCATAACTTCTTTAGAATGAAGAGGATGTATGCTGAAATGTTCATAAATTTCTTCTTCTTTTGACTTATCCACTTTCTCAATTTGCCCAGTTGGTATTCCTATGTCTTCTAGTAAAACTTCTTCATCTTCATCCATATAAATGGCTTCATACCATTTATTATTTTTTTTCAAATACAAATTTGCTCTTTGTACTTTTCGTACATCCACCAGCTCCTGCCAAATTTTCTTATTCTTTGTAGGTACACCATTAACCAGAATAACTAATGGTTCAGTTTCCAAAGTATCTGCATCAATTGTTTCCATATTTTTTTTCAAATCCAATGGCAAATAGACAACTCTTCCTTTTAAACCTCTTTGTAAATCCGAAGGAGGTAATTTACCTGTTTTTGGCTCCATACGCACTATGGTCTGAAACGGATGGACACATTGAATGAGTATAGACTCATATGTATTTAAATCAGAAAGTTCTGGAGGAATATCAACCAATTCTAATTTATTATGTACAGCTCTTGCTGGCATTCTATTTTCTTCTAACTTGTTATAACAGTATTTACAAATACGATGATCTTCACCCAATTCAAAAAAAATTCCAGAAATATATATGTTGCAAAATCTTTCCACTTATAATTATCTTCATTTTCACTTTTTTTATACAGATCAACATTCCTTTTTTGAATTTTATAATGGCTTCTCCGGCAACAAATACAAGTAATATTTGGTCTTTCATTAGAGATGATAGTAAATTTTGTCATTTCATCTTCAAAATTTTTACTAACAGTAAGTTCTACATTCTCTTCCACATTTTCATCAATAACTGTGTCATTTTCTGCACTTTCTTGTTCTGGACAAAAGTAACAAAACTGAATCTCATCAGTAACCTTCACTACATCTGATACAGATCCACGGAACAGAGCATTATTCAACTCATTTAACTTTAGTGCTGGACTTTTAGCAAAATACAATGTTCTCACAAACTTTCTCATTTCAGTATGATGTACTGCCAGCATCCTAAAATGGTGAAAAACACTTTGAAACACTTTCCTAGATAGACAAGCCAGAGAATGTCCTTGCAAACCAGTATTCTCTCTCACTCTGCATGGATCTAGTCTTTGAAGCACCTTAATCTTCTGTTTAACACTCTTTTTACTATATTCTCTTAGAAAGTCACGTAATTTATCAATAGATTCCTGACGCACAGTACAAATACTACTACAATTCCAAGTGTACATTGGGGCTTTAGGACGTCTCCCCATAACCTCATCAGCCATCACTTCTTCCTCATTTCTTGGAACCATTTTCTCCTTTTCCATTACACAACCATCTTTAACTTCATATGCTCTACCATTGGTGTCAACTGCATGCAACAAACTATTACTTTGAAGAGAACTCTCTTCATTTAAAAATGGTTCAGTATTTGAACTATGCTTCCATTCTCCTAAGAACACTTTACAAAAGTTATTTTTTTTCACTTCTCTTTTCCTTTTGCTTTGTGACTTCATTGCATTGACTAATTTATCTAATCTACGCATCCTGTTCAAAATTAAAATGAATAGTTTTTTTTTTATTTCTAAAGCCTTCATAACAATACTTTCAATAAATTTCTTTTTCTTATAAAATTTGGTTTTCTTCTTATATTTTTTCACATCCTTTAGCAAATTTAACATCACTCTTCTCTGAAACATTTTTCGACGAATGTTTTTAAAATCTATTTTTCGTCTTAAGTCACTCTTTCTTACTTCTGAGTCTACATTAGCATTTTGTTTTTGCTGTCGACTCTGTTGTTGTTTTGTACTTGAAACACTGTTTGAATTTATCTTTCGATCATTTTTTTTCTTTTGAAGATATTTTTTAAAAATTCTTTAGTCTGCTTACCAGAAGACTTTTTCTGTTTTCCAACACGAGCTTCTCCTCCTATTTTTTTTTACCAGTTGTCTTCAAATATAGTTGTTGTTGCTTTTCTTTTCTCTTTCTTGACTTTATAGGCATCTTTAAATTTTTTCACTGTTGCTCAGCAATACCTGCAAGAAACTAAAAAAAAATACCTTTATGTAATTTTAATTCATTACAATTTTTTTTGAGCTTTTCAAATCCTATCACATGAGCTGACCCTTTCCTAAGAGTCCAAGTCTTACAAAACAAGAGTAACATGAATTAAATCTCTGACAACAATTCCTGTGTGCACACAGACTCATGGTGTGATTCTAGGCAGAAAGCGATATTTCCTTTAGCAATTTGAAAGCACATTTAGTACTGTGCAGGAGCAAGTGATAATTACTGTGACAGCCTGACACATTTTTCTTATATTTTAGACAAGCAAAAAAGAGCACATGTCCTAACAGCTCCTTGAGACCATGACCATGTGTTACAGGGTGAGTGATTGGACTACAGCAAAGGAAATGAGCCTTGATGACGTTGAATGTGTTTGCGTTACACACTGCTATCTGAAACACAACACAGAGCTGAGTATTATGCATGGGAGTGTAGGAGAAGCTGCTGCATGCGTGCAAAGAGTGTGTTTCTGGAGACTGTGTATTGTCAGGTGCAAGAGAGATCTGCATGGACACTTGCACAACTGCATGAAGACTGCATAGATGTATGTAAGAGCACATGTGGTAAGGGTTAATTGGGCTTTTGAACATGTAGGAACTACCTCACCCATTGCAGGAGTGGAAGGAAAATCCACCCTGTTTTCAAATGTGTTAGCATTTGCCTCTCATCTGTGAGATAGTGATTTCTGCTGAATGCTAACCATCACAGTTCAAGAAAGCAAGCTGCCTCTTTCCTACGAGTGCAAGTCTTACAGAACAAGAGCAACACAAATTAAATCTCTGACAACAATTCCTGTGTGCACACAGACTCATGGCGTGATTCTAGGCAGAAAACGATATTTGATTGGCAATTTCAAAGCACATTTACTACTGTGGAGGAGCAAGTGATAATTACTGCGACAGCCTGACACATTTTCCTTATACTTTAGAGAGGCAGAAAAGAGCACATGTCCTTACAGCTACTTGAGACCATGACCATGTGTTACAGGGTGAGTGATTAGACTAGAGCAAAGGAAATGAGCCTTGATGACGTTGAATGTGTTTGCATTACACACTGCTATCTGAAACACCACACAGAGCTGAGTAGTGCGCACGGGAGTGTAGGAGAAGCTGCTGCGTGTGTGCAAAAAGTGTGTTTCTGGAGACTGTGTATTGTCAGTTGCAAGAGAGATCTGCATGGAAACTTGCACAACTGCATGAAGAGTGCAGACATGTGTATAAGAGTAGATGTGTGGTAAGGGTTAATTGGACTTTTGGACATGTAGGAACAACCTCAGCCATTGCAAGATTTGATGGAAAATGTACCTTGTTGATTTGAAATGTGTTAGCATTTTCCTCTCATTTTTGAGATAGTGATTTCTGCTGAGTGCTAACCAACACATTTGAAGAAAACAAGCTGGCCCTTTCCTGAAAGTGCAAGTTTTACAGAACAACAGCAACACAAATTAAATCTCTGACAACAATTCCTGTGTGCACACAGACTCACGGTGTGATTCTAGGCAGAAAGCGATATTTCCTTTAGCAATTTGAAAGCACATTTAGTACTGTGCAGGAGAAAGTGATAATTACTGTGACAGCCTGACACATTTTTCTTATATTTTAGACAAGCAAAAAAGAGCACATGTCCTAACAGCTCCTTGAGACTATGACCATGTGTTACAGGGTGAGTGATTAGACTACAGCAAAGGAAATGAGCCTTGATGTCGTTGAATGTGTTTGCGTTACACACTGCTATCTGAAACACAACACAGAGCTGAGTATTACGCATGGGAGTGTAGGAGAAGCTGCTGCATGTGTGCAAAGAGTGTGTTTCTGGAGACTGTGTATTGCCAGTTGCAAGAGAGATCTGCATGGAGACTTGCACAACTGCATGAACACTGCAGATATGTGTGTAAGAGTACATGTGTGGTAAGGGTTAATTGGAATTTTGAACATGTAGGAACTACCTCACCCAATACAAGATTGGAAGGAAAATCTACCTTGTTGATTTGAAATGTGTTAGCATTTGCCTCTCATTTTTGAGATAGTGATTTCTGCTGAGTGCTAACCAACACATTTGAAGAAAACAAGCTGGCCCTTTCCTGAAAGTGCAAGTTTTACAGAACAACAGCAACACAAATTAAATCTCTGACAACAATTCCTGTGTGCACACAGACTCATGGTGTGATTCTAGGCAGAAAGAGATATTTCCTTTAGCAATTTGAAAGCACATTTAATACTGTGGAGGAGCAAGTGATAATTACTGTGACAACCTGACACATTTTTCTTATATTTTAAACAAGTAAAAAAGAACACATGTCCTAACAGCTCCTTGAGACCATGACCATGTGTTACAGGGTGAGTGATTAGACTTCAGCAAAGGAAATGAGCCTTGATGACGTTGAATGTGTTTGCATTACACACTGCTATCTGAAACACAACACAGAGCTTAGTATTACGCATGGGAGTGTAGGAGAAGCTGCTGCATGTGTGCAAAGAGTGTGTTTCTGGAGACTGTGTATTGTCAGTTGCAAGAGAGATCTGCATGGAGACTTTTACAACTGCATGAAGACTGCAGATATGTGTGTAAGAGTACATGTTTGGTAAGGGTTAATTGGAGTTTTGTACATGTAGGAACTACCTCACCCATTACAAGATTGGAAGGAAAATCTACCCTGTTGATTTCAAATGTGTTAGCATTTGCCTCTCATTTGTGAGATCATGATTTCTACTGAGTGCTAGCCATCACACTTTAATAAAAAAAGCTGCCCTTTTCCTCCGAGTGCAAGTTTTACAGAACAACAGCAACACAAATTAAATCTCTGACAACAATTCCTGTGTGCACACTGTCTCATGGTGTGATTCTAGGCACAAAACAGTATTCCTGGGTGATACCAGGCCCTTTCCTGAAAGTGCAAGTTTTACAGAACAACAGCAACACAAATTAAATCTCTGACAACAATTCCTGTGTGCACACTGTCTCATGGTGTGATTCTAGGCACAAAAAAGTATTCCTGGGTGATACCAGTACACCTTAACTTATGTTGAAGACATACTCCATAAAATCTAACATGTTCAAGGCACTTAAATATCTTCCTTAACATAAAATGTAAAACACAACTTTTAAAGTGGTAGGAAAATGTACCATGCTATTTTCAAATGTGTTTGCATTTGCCTCTCATTTTTGAGATAGTGATTTCTGCTGAGTGCTAACCAACACAGTTGAAGAAAAGAAGCTGGCCCTTTCTTAAAAGTGCAAGTTTTACAAAACAACAGCAACACAAATTAAATCTCTGACAACAATTCCTGTGTGGAAGCCCAAGCCACAATAGGATAACAGCAGTGAGCGCGCCCTAATTTGGCGAGCCCCGTTTCTCCCGGACTTGAGGCTAACCCGTACAGCAAGTTGCTGTACCCTAGGGGTGTGACAACAGTGCGGCCATTTCCTTACTCCCCCTTGTGGGATCTTATGGACACACATGGTGAAGTATAAATTTACTATCACCTAACATGTAGTAGAAACTATATATTCACTCACTTGAGCACTGCTTGCCATTGGTCCTGAAGAATTGCCACCGACCCGTTCTGGGCACACGGCAAGAAACATGTCGACCCTCTTACTGCCCGGGGGAGCATTATAATCCCTACGGGAGTCTACCTTTTTAACTAGGCTGGTATACCATCAGAATAAAATTGTTCTCTACCTGGCAATACCAGACCTATTTTATACTCACTTCACTTACACTCACTACATTTGTTGCACTTACCCCCACGCACCCATACGGCTATCTCTAAAAAGAACTCCGATAAAGAGCCCCTTCGCAGGAGCCCGTCGGGCATTGCAACGCCGGCCCGACGAGGAGCATAGCCCTATGATGAAGCATGACACCTTGCTAGGTGTGTGAGGGCATTATATAGAGATACATTTCTCTCCCCTTCCCTCCCTTTTCCCTTCCCAGAGGAACTGTACTCCTGGTTTTGTGTATGATACCTTGGAGCTCTGTACAGGACCTCATTAAAAAGCTCTTGGTTCCTCCACCCTTTTGGGAACAATTCCTGTGTGCACACAGACTCATGGTGTGATTCTAAGCAGAAAGCGATATTTTCTTTGGCAATTTGAAAGCACATTTAGTACTGTGGTGGAGCAAATGATAATTACTGTGACAGCCTGACACATTTTTCTTATATTTTAGACAAGCAGAAAAGAGCACATGTCCTAACAGCTCCTTGAGACCATGACCATGTGTTACAAAAAACAAGCTGCCCCTTTCCTGCGAGTCAAGGGTAATAGAGCAAGACCAACACAAATGAAATCTCTGATAACAATTCCTGTGTGCACACTGTCTCATGGTGTGATTCTAGGCAGAAAACTGTATTCCTGGGTGATACCAGTACACCTTAACTTATAGTGAAGACATACTCCATAATATCTAACATGTTCAAGGCACTTAAATATCTTCCTTAACATAAAATGTAAAACACAACTTTTAAAGTGGTAGGAAAATGTACCATGCTATTTTCAAATGTGTTTGCATTTGCCTCCCATTTTTGAGTAACTGATTTCTGCTGAATGCTAACCATCACACTTTAAGAACACAAACTGCCCCTTTTCTGCGAGTGCAAGGCTAACAGAACAAGAGCAACACAAATTAAATCTCTGACAACAAATCCTGTGTGCAGACAGACTCATGATGTGATTCTAGGCACAAAACAGTATTCCTCAGTGATACCAGTACACCTTAACTTACAGTGAAGACATACTCCATAATATCTAACAAGTTCAAGACAGTTAAATATCTCCTAAAACACAAAATGAAAAACACAACTTTAAAAGAAGAATGACCATTCTAATATTTATATCAAAAATCACCACATACATCCCCTCTCAAACTCATAACTCACCTTTAAAATTAGTTAGTTGAGAAAGAAATGTGGCACTCAAACAGCAAATTATCAGAGCCAGAATCTCAGAGCTGTACACCTCTCTCCTCTCACCACAACCAGTAAATGGCAATGTTCCCCTCTCTTTTTTCACACATATACATGTTAATGTAAAATCACAGTCCTTCCCACATTTTTTCAAATGGAATCACACATTTCTATTGGTTGCAACTTTCAACCCCTTTCCAAATCATCCCTTCCCCCAACATGACTTCTGCCTGCTACCATAGCAACAGGTCATGGAACGCTGGTGTGAGCAGAGAGGTCAGAAGTTCAGCACACAATGTTTCAAATCCAAAGAGCAAGAGTGCTTGACTTTTCAAACCTAACAGCAAATCCAAAGTAATGTTCAGTGGGAACACATTTTTCTGTACCAATCCAAAACATGCTTTTAAAAATGTAAACATACAGCCTAGTTTTAACTGTAAAATGGTTTGAATCAGCCAATGAGTTCTTTTTATTAAAAAAAGTATGTATGCCTCCATTTTTCAACTTTCTATCTTTTCATATTGCCAGTCTACTGAAAGACACCTCCTGAGTGCATCCTGTTCTCCTTGAAAGATGTTCACAGTGTGGATTGTAGGTCATAGCTATGTCTTCTGGAGTGAAAAATTTGCAGAAAAAAGAGGTATTGTGAAAGACCTTGCTTTGCCAAATGTAGACATTAAATGGATTGGTGAGAGAGGGTTAAAGTGGCACCAATTAATGCCTTTGGTGAAAACCTTTCTACATCTCCCACAGCCTAACCTTATTATTGTGCACTGTGGTGGAAATGACCTAGGCACTTTAACTGGGGTAGGTCTGGAAATGCTTATTAAGGACACCTTTGTGCAATTGATGTCACTTTTTCCACAAACTGCCTTTGTATATTCTAATATATGCCAAAGGCAAAAGTGGAACTGGTCCAACCAATTTTGTCCGCAGATTGACAAAGCAAGAAAGCACGTCAATAAGTCTGTTTCTGCTTTCCTCAGAGACTATGGTATGGGTTCTATATACCACAACAACTTGCGTTACAACATGCAAGACATTTATAGAGGAGACGGTGTACATTTCAATGATGAAGGCAACAGAGTCTTCCTCTTGAACTTTAGACTCTGCATCGGTACTTACTTGTAGGTACCGAAAAACACTCAATAAACACAAGGGCTCTTTTTAGAGACACCTAATATCTAACCACTTAAACTCGATTTTTATTTCTATTTTTTTTAATGTTTTTTTCGGGTGCGCACAGAGTGCGCGCACCTCCCGATGTTTTTAAAAAAAAAATTAAATCTTTTTTTTGGCCCTTCGTGGTCCTACTGTGACCCCCTGACAATGGCTAGGGGGTCAAGAACTCCCTACTCTGCCCCATATTCACGTTCTCCACCTTTCCTTTTCAGTGCGACAGACAAAATGGTGGCCGACACTTCCTGATTTCGACCGATTCGAATGTTTACTGACATCTAAAAACCAATCAGAATTACGCTCGCGCACGGCTGGGTGCGCGCACAGGGCTTGCACAGTGCGCGCACCCTGCGCGTATAGATATTGATATGCTTTTAAATGCTATTGACTCAGGAAATACTGAACAGATTTACACCAGACCTGCGAAAGGCACTTCCTTGACCTTATGGGTACCTCTCTGCCAAATTTCAAGTAATTCTGTTCAGCCGTTCGGGCTGTAGCTGCGACTAAAGGTCCTATGGAAAAATGCATGGGGAAAACGCGTTTTGGGACCCCCCCTTTTGCTCGTCCCCCGCTTGATGAATCACCCCGAGACTTTCAGGGTAGAAGCTGAGCGGAGTGCCCCATTAGTTTTGAAAATTTCACGAGGATTCGTCCACCGGCGCCAAAGTTATTCAAAATAGAATTTTGAGATTTCCTATGGAAACACGGTCCTAACTATAACTATCTACTGGCGACCGCCAGTAGATAATATATATATATATATATATATATATTTTCACTGGAAAAAACATAGGTTTTACAGATGTTATAGTTAGAAATTAGCATTTAAGAAAACATTGAAATTCACTGAAAAAAGCATAGGTTTCAGGGACGTTATAGTTAGTTGGACATTTGTTGACATCACTGATTACATCATCCAGTGAATGTGTGTTTCTGTAAAGTTTAAATTTGTTTTATATATATGCCAAGCTGTATTGAAGAATGAGTGGTTGCATAAGTGTCTGTATGGAGGCTCTAGTAGGTGCGTGTCTGACTGTATAAGTGAGTGATTAAATGTGTCTTACTGAATGCATGGGTTAGTGACTAAACTGTGTGAAAGTATGTATCAGTCTATCTGTAGTTGAGTAAGCTGCTGCATTTCTTGAAGGGTAGCTGCATGAGTGTCTATATGAGTTATTGATTGCTTGCCTGAGTATTTGTGTGGCTGCCTGAGTGTCTGTGTGTGTTGGTGGGAGGTGTGTGACTCTGTGCATAGATGTGTGAGTGGTTGATTCACTGTACGTATGGGTTCAAGAGTGCATGTGGAAATAGCTGTATGGGTGGGTGAGTGTATCTATGGGTGTGTTGGTGAGTGAATGGATGTTTCAATGGTACATGTGCAAGTAACTACATATGTAAAACACAGTATATGTGAGTGATGGTGTATATAAATAACTATATGTGAGAGTCAGTAATTGTGAGAGTGGCTGCATAGATGAGTGTGGATTTGTATCAGTGATTCTATAACAGAGTAATTATGTGTTAGTATCTGTATGAATAAGTGAACTGGTGTCTGTATAACTGTATCAGTGAGTAAATGGAAGTATGATTGATTCTTTGCATGACTGACTAGCTGTGTCAGTAACTTTGGATATGTGGCAGTTTGTGAGTATCTGTATAGGTGTATTAGTGCATATGATAGTGTTGTATTGATCAGTGACTGCATGTATGAGTGACTGTATGGGTGAATGAGTGAATGTGTGTGTAGACCTAGGAACCAGTCAGTGCATATTTAGTAACTGGTATTGATGTGTCTATTTTTTCGAAAATGGTAGTCTGTATTTTAGAGTGGGTGTATCAAAGGTTATATTCAGGTGTGAGGAGGTGCATCAGATTTGCACGTGTATTTATTTATTTATTTTTAAAGTTTTATAGAGCGCGAACCAGACCCAGGTTAGGGTATCAGAGCGCTTTACAGAAGGCATATGGTGAACACATTCAAAAGGATAACATTGCATATATAAAGACATACTCCGAAAGTAACAAGGAGTAACAAAAATGAAATGACTAGTTCTAGGTAGTGAAAACATTCAAAATTCGTGTCGGTTTACACTTCACCTGTCAGCATTGGGGATGAAATGCTCTGAGTCTTGCAATAAAGTTCAAGCTCGTGACGGTCATCAGTTACGGGCAGGGAACCCACAGTAGAGGTAGTTAGTGGTATGATGTATGATGTCATCAGTGATGTCATCAGTGATGTCATTTGAGATGTCATCAGTGATGTCATCAGTGATGTCACTGACCATGTCATGAATGATGTAATATGTGACGTCATCAGCAGTGCATTACGGGGGCGCGAGTTATAGTTAGCTGAACTAACTATAACGGTGGAGTTTCTCTGGTTTTATACGAGGCAAATGTCCAACTAACTATAACGTCCCTGAAACCTATGGTTTTTTCACAGATTTTCAATGTTTTTTTAAATGCTAATTTCTAACTATTAAGGTGCCGATTCCGATCCTGTAAAACCCGGGTACAAATGGTCGTACGGAGCGTTCTCTCCGTCCGACTCGTACCCGGGAAAAACACCTTACAAACTCGCAAGTTCGATTCACACAGAAATACCATTTCCGTACGAGTCGTAAAAAACACCGACCGGCAAAAAAATACATACAAATCTGATTCTGGACGGCGCATACGCGACGTCCGGACGGAGTCAGGCAGCGTTTTACGGACCAGCAAGTACGATTCGTGCCTACGTCACTCCGCACGTAGCATTTTTTACGGGAGACAAAAACTGCCGGGAAATTGAGGATGACGCGAACAAGGAGCACCGGTACGCGACGGACAGCGATGGACCCCAACCTACGCGTCATCCCGCCCTCATAGCCTACGACCTCGTGTTCAGAAACCGACGCAGACGCCGCAGAAGGTCAGAACAACCCCCAGGGGCAAAGCGGGGGGTGCAAGGGGCATAAGACATAACCCACAACCCACAAAAAACAAATATATCCTGCACATAAATTACCTCCATGGTCTGGTCACTTCGGGGGGCGTGTCCACCAATCCCACGTCCCGCCACAACGGAAGTGGACGTGGACGCGTACCCGTTACCACCACAATGGTGGTACGGGACGTACCCATGCCCCCAGAGCATGGGTACGGGCCGTACCTCGCGTACCCATACAGCCCCATTACATGATGGATACAAGGCGTACACACGCCACGGATGTAGGTGTACGGCTTGGTGCAGCACATCAGCTGTAAATTGGGGGTGGTGTATGCCCACAACAGCAGTGTACCACAGCAAGGGCGCAAGTGGGATGGTGGGTGGGTGCAGAGTACTCCCAGCAGTGGACAGAGACATGGGGGTGGGTGCAGAGGACTCACAGCAGTGGACAGAGACATGGGGGTGGGTGCAGAGGACTCCCAGCAGTGGACAGAAACATGGGGGTGGGTGCAGAGGACTCCCAGCAGTGGACAGCGACATGGGGTGGGTGCAGAGGAATACCAGCAGTGGACAGGGACATGTGAGGGGTGGGTGCCCATCACTCCCAGCAGTGGACAGAGACATGGGGGTGGGTGCAGACGATTCCCAGCAGTGGACACAGACATGGGGGTGGGTGCAGAGGAATACCAGCAGTGGACAGGGACATGTGAGGGGTGAGTGCCCATCACTCCCAGCAGTGGGCAGAGACATGGGGGTGGGTTCAGAGGACTCCCAGCAGTGGACAGAGACATGGGGTGGATGCAGAGGACTCCCAGCAGTGGACAGAGACATGGGGGTGGGTGCAGAGGAATACCAGCAGTGGACAGGGACATGTGAGGGGTGGGTGCCCATCACTCCCAGCAGTGGACAGAGACATGGGGGTGGGTGCAGAGGAATACCAGCAGTGGAGAGGGACATGTGAGGGGTGGGTGCCCATCACTCCCAGCAGTGGACAGAGACATGGGGGTGGGTGCAGAGGACTCCCAGCAGTGGACAGAGACATAGGGGTGGGTGCAGAGGACTCCCAGCAGTGGACAGAGACATGGGGGTGGGTGCAGAGGACTACCAGCAGTGGACACAGACATGGGGGCGGGTGCAGAGGAATACCAGCAGTGGACAGGGACATGTGAGGGGTAGATGCCCATCACTCCCAGCAGTGGACAGAGACATGGGGGTGGGTGCAGAGGACTCCCAGCAGTGGACAGAGACATGGGGGTGGGTGCAGAGGACTCCCAGCAGTGGACAGAGACATGGGGGTGGGTGCAGAGGACTCCCAGCAGTGGGCAGAGACATGGGGGTGGGTGCAGAGGAATACCAGCAGTGGACAGGGACATGGGGGTGGGTGCAGGGGAATACCAGCAGTGGACAGAGACATGGGGGTGGGTGCAGAGGAATACCAGCAGTGGACAGGGACATGGGGGTGGGTGCAGAGGAATACCAGCAGTGGACAGGGACATGGGGGTGGGTGCAGAGGAATACCAGCAGTGGACAGAGACATGGGGGTGGGTGCAGAGGAATACCAGCAGTGGACACAGACATGGGGATGGGTGCAGAGGAATACCAGCAGTGGACAGGGACATGTGAGGGGTGGGTGCCCATCACTCCCAGCAGTGGACAGAGACATGGGGGTGGGTGCAGAGGAATACCAGCAGTGGACAGGGACATGGGGGTGGGTGCAGGGGAATACCAGCAGTGGACAGAGACATGGGGGTGGGTGCAGAGGAATACCAGCAGTGGACAGGGACATGGGGGTGGGTGCAGAGGAATACCAGCAGTGGACAGGGACATGGGGGTGGGTGCAGAGGAATACCAGCAGTGGACAGAGACATGGGGGTGGGTGCAGAGGAATACCAGCAGTGGACAGGGACATGTGAGGGGTGGGTGCCCATCACTCCCAGCAGTGGACAGAGACATGGGGGTGGGTGCAGAGGACTCCCAGCAGTGGACACAGACATGGGGATGGGTGCAGAGGAATACCAGCAGTGGACAGGGACATGTGAGGGGTGGGTGCCCATCACTCCCAGCAGTGGACAGAGACATGGGGGTGGGTGACGAGGACTCCCAGCAGTGGACACATACATGGGGGTGGGTGCAGAGGACTCCCAGCAGTGGACAGAGACATGGGGGTGGGTGCAGAGGACTCCCAGCAGTGGACAGAGACATGGGGGTGGGTGCAGAGGACTCCCAGCAGTGGACAGAGACATGGGGGTGGGTGCAGTTGAATACCAGCAGTGGACAGGAACATGGGGGTGGGTGCAGAGGAATACCAGCAGTGGGCAGGGACATGGGGGTGGGTGCAGAGGAATACCAGCAGTGGACAGAGACATGGGGTGGGTGCATAGGAATACCAGCAGTGGACAGGGACATGTGAGGGGTGGGTGCCCATCACTCCCAGCAGTGGACAGAGACATGGGGGGGTGTACATCATTATCAGATGACCACAACTCCATGGGTGTATGTACATATCCCTAACTTTGGACAATGATGATAGTGCCATAACAACACATCACTGACAGCAGTGTCCCACTCCCAGGAGGATGGATGTCTTTCCCCCACTGCATGACACACCACATGTGGGTGTGAGGACAAATAACACATGCATACCCACCCCTGGCAGATGCAGCACAATACACACACTGACATCATGCCACAAGACTGTATAGTCATGTCACTGCCTAATAAACTAAGAGAGCCAAAGAGAACACCCACTGTCACGCACATCCCAGGACTGATAGGAATGTTCAGGTGCTGGGCCAGCCACCAAGATGTTGTCTGTCATGGAAGGAATAGGGTGGAGCTCCCACAGATACAATGCCCACAATTGTGAGTCAGGTATTCAAATACCCAGCAGAACAAGTACCATATGTGTACTAGGCTGGGATTACACACATGCATTGTGCGGAAAAGGGACAATTTCTCCATGAAGGCATGGCAAAATACTCTATACACAAGTACAGTGAGTACCAAGGATGGCACAGACGATGCAGCCAGAGACATTGCTGAGCAGGCATGGCCAGAGTTGAAGGGATCCATCACCAACAAAGGAATGTAGACACAGGGCAACACAACAATTGTGCAACTCTCTGCAGGGGAGATGTCAGGTGCCACAGAGGAAGGAACACTCCTTGGGACAATGTCTTCAAACACAAAGAGCATACACGACAAAGAATCTTTGCAGAGACCTTGTGATGGCATGCAGATACCAGGTTCCACCCCATGAGCAGCAGACTACAACATTTCCCTGAAACATAACACATGCCCACAACCCAAACTCCTGTAGCATCAGCATCAACATCAATACCTGAAATGCAAGACTTTTCAAACGAAAAAGAAAATGCTTTATTCAGCATGAAAATAATAATGTGTAAACGAGACCATTCACAAAGGCCAATGGCAAGTCCATATCATCAGTCCTTGGGGGGGACACATGGCCATGCGTCTCCCCTAGCTTGCCTGCACATCACAAGACTGTGTCGTCGACTGGGGGGGGGGCATCATGTGGGGAAGGACCAGGCACCGCAGGGACAGGAGGGGGAAGGGTAGGTGTGGTGGGTGCAGGGACGGACGACTCCACCACAGGGGGTGGGGCAGCGCCAATGGTGTAGGTGAGCTCGGCGCTGCACACTTCTACCAGTTCTTCAAGCGTCTCCCCTGCACCCGGAGAAACAACAGGCCCCAAGGAGGCGGGGGGGGGTCGGCGGGATGGGTTGCAGTGCTACTGGGGAGGTGGTGGACAGGCTGGGGGACTTAACTCCCCTACCCGTGGAGTGCCTTGACCGTTTCCGGCCAGGTGAACTAGTGGGGCTGAGGCCCAGCCCAGCAAAGTATGTCTCCTTCTCCGAATCTGTGGCAGGGGAGCCAAGGGGAGTGACATCGGAGGGACTGGGGAATGAGTCATGTGGACGAGGACTGTGGCTGCATGCCTGCCTGTTTGCCCCAGACCCAGTGGGTGTGCCTGCTTCCCCCTGAGTGTGCGTGTCAGGAGGTGTGCGCTTGCCCTTACGTGGTGGTGTGCTGCTTGTGTCTGGTGGGGTGCGTGTGTGTGGATGTCTTGGGTGTGGAACTTGTGGATGGGGCAGGGGTAGGGGGGGACGCAGCGCTGCAGGTGACTCGCTACTGCCGTCAGTGACGAGTCCAGGGACCTCAGCAACATCCGTTGATCAGACATCTCTGATGACATGCCCTCCATGTACGACACCATCTGGGTCAGCAGTCTGGTGTGGCCATGGAGGACAGTCAGGATCGATGTCTGCCCAACTTGCAACTGCCGCTGAATGTCCACAGACTCGGCAGTGAGGGCAGCAGGGGAAACAGGGGCAGGGGGTGCGGTGCCTGGCACGAAGGAGACACGGTGTGGCCTAGCACAGACAGAAGGGACCCGAGCAAGTGGGAGGGCGGTGATGGGAATGGAGGGGGTGGCGAGAGATGTACTGCTGCTTTCAGCTGTGGGAGCAGCCTCCGTCCCCTCTGGGAGCTCAGCCTCGGACCCGTCTGCCTCGTAGTCAGTGTTGGTACTGGGCAGGTCCTCCGTCTCACTCCCCTCGCCCTCTGTGCCACTAGATTCCACCGACTCCTCAGCAGGGGTGGCACCACTGCTCGATCCCTCCTCCACGTCCATGCCGTTGTCTCCCTCGGTGTCCTCCAATGATGCTGTGGGCAAGGTGAAGAGACAGGAAAAAATCAGTCACCTGTATACATCTGACACATGAGTCCAAACAAAATAGGCAACAGTGCATATCAGGAAAGGCATCATGAGTCACATCTAGGATACTCCCCACATATGTAAGCCCTGCACTCCCCAGTTGGTTGACCCACCATGCCACTTGGAAACAATGAAAATTAGGACACAACAGCAAATAACTTGAAATCACAAGATCATGAGAAGCTAGTGTCTGGGATCAGTTGAGCACAGCAAGACTATGAAGGCATGCCACCTCTTATTCACTGTGAACCAAACAGTATTGTCGCACCCAAGGCCAAATACCACAAGCCAATGCAGAAGGTGTCCCCACACTCAGAGACCTGTGAGTTCTTTTGACACCCCAAAGAAATACATTGTGACTCCTGGAGAATCACAACCCTTTACACAATGGACATGTCTAGCATGTGTGAATGTGGCACTCTGTGAACACAACATATATGTGTCTGTATAGCAGAAGTCACACAAGGAGGTGCACACCAAACTACATGTACACAGTCATTGTCTGAGCTGCCAGACTCATTCAAATCAGCCACTGTTAGGCAGAAATGGCGTATCAGTAAGTACATATACATGGCACCACGGTGGTCTGGATGACTTGACACTAGTAAGTTGGTATCAGCAACAACCAAGGACTAACCCAAATGCTATCACACTGTGGGAACATGTATATGTATGAACTCCAAACAAGTTTTGTTCAAACTGTGCCTTACTTTAAAATGTGCCAGCGTGTCCCTGGAAAGTGTGAAGGTGGTGTCTTGTGCACTTCCTTGGGAGACATCTGTCATGCAGGCACATCATTGTCCTTCACAACAAAACAACAAGGTGAAGCATATGAAACATTGAGACATGTTGACAGGTGTAGTGAGTGCCAATGGACATTTTCTCTCAGTAACAACTTGAATAATGTCATTTGTCACATGGCTATCCGTCACCTCATCACACAGTTGGCTACACATATGACCTACTGACTGTCATCTGGAGTGGCACACATGTCCACACCCAGGCCAATGCATAAGCTAATGGGCCTGCAATTGTTTAGCAAAAAAGCCTAGCTGTACTGTGGGTTCCCCCTCATGGCAAGCCAGAATGTACCCACAGATGTCAGCACACAAAGTCACAACTGGGTAGCATCTGAACCACACACAGGTGCCAAAAATGTACAAGCAGGATACATGATTGTCAAAAACTAACACAGGCAATGAAGCACGAACATTAAGCACTGACCAACATCATGGGGGCACTGCACGATGACTTTCTGTACTGCGAATCATCACACACAAGTCAGAACTGGCAATGAAACATCAGGGTTGAACATGTACGCCCCTCCCGCACACACCCACCCATACCTGAGTCAATATGACTGATACCGATCAAGAAGTGACACCTCTTATTCAGGGTTACAATAACTGTGCTTGAAAACTAGCTTCATTAACACGACATCACCTTGTAGGGCTGCCAAAACATATTGGTCACAAACAAACATCAACAGATTGTTGTGAATAGCCACACAGGCACTGCCCAGTGTGAGTATGCACAAGCAAACTGGTGTATCCCTGTCCAGTGGGCAAATGTATCACACATGTGAAAAATACTACCTAGGCCAGGGAACAATGCCACAGAGGCAGAGCCATGCTGAACCCACAGTGAATGTGCACAGTGTTGGATGACACACATGAGTAGGAGGGCAGGCTGTGTCAGGGGACTGTAGTGGACACACTGTTCCATGGTCCTGGAATTAGCTGACTGTTACAGGAGCAACCGTCCCGGCACTATGCATATATCCCACTCATGCACATCATGTCTGAGGCCACAACATTGGTAATGCATGCTGCAAGTCTGTTCATTTGAACCCTCACACTCCTATGTTGAGACTCAGCATCAGTGCCAACAATTATGCACCCCCAAATGACTGAACAGGACAGGGCACAGGCAGACCATCCCCACACATGATGCTGAAAGCAGTGTGCACCTTGATAAACTGGCAGCCTAGATGACCATTTGCAATAGTGATAACACACAGACCAGGTAACACATGTCAAGGAGGGGAAGGGAGGAAGAACAGCACAGGTTGACTTGGGGGAACAGGATATGCACTGCACATATATAGCCTGGCAGTGTATCCAGGCGACTGAGCAGCTACAAAAGCTGGCGACACACAACAACATACATGTACCTACCCCCTTCCTGCTGCTGTAACTCATGTATCCACCTATCCAGGTCAGGGAAGACCACCGCCAGGACACGCTTCATCTGGTGGGTCAGCCGCTGGTGCCCGCCATGCTTGCGAGGAGCCTCCTCCTTCAGCATGACCCGGGCGATCCTCCGGGTCCAGCACCGGATGTCCTGCCATCTCTTCCTCACTTGTGGCAGGCGCCGACTGCGACCCTCCACCGATCGCATGGCCTTGACGGCATCCTTCCAGATCTTCCCCTTGTGGTAGGTGGATACCTGTGTGGATGACAAAGTGGGACAACATCACTACACCTGCACCATGTCACAGAGACACACATTTGAACATCTTAGATTTGTTGAACAGGGCATAGTATGCTGGCAAGTAATAGCACCTTAGTCATAGGGACTTTTTCCACTGTGGACGCACCAATGCACTACAAGGCATAGTAAGTACACAGGTGGCATGATGGGTGCGAAACAATCCCTGATCATGGCACACACTGTGCATCTCAAGCAACACAAGGCTGGTGGACAGCACCGCAAAGCAGCCAGGCCACTGACGAAACCTCAGCAGAGTACACAGACACACACAGGCACACATCAATCACCTGCCATTGGCAACAGCGGATGCAAACCTCACT
Organism: Triturus cristatus; assembly: GCF_964204655.1. Lineage (NCBI taxonomy): Eukaryota > Metazoa > Chordata > Amphibia > Caudata > Salamandridae > Triturus > Triturus cristatus. The sequence goes on from NC_140582.1 coordinate 723,174,410, forward strand.
CTGCAAATGTGCCACTTGCCAGGGGGGGTCACAGGTGTGGGGCTAGCTCAGCAAGTCAGACACACAGCATGGCTTACTTCTCACATCAGATGGATTGAGCAGTTGCCTCCTCCATGCAGCTGTGGTGCAACACTCCACATAGACACTTACCCACATGACAAGAAACATTCACACACATCAATGTCCAGGGGGCGTACACATCATTTGGATACTCTCACCACTCTCACCACAGCTCCACTCAACTCTCACACACATCTGTGGGTGCTGTCACCTGTCACACCGGGGTGACCACTGAATCACCGCAGGACAATAGAATAAGAATGCCCAAGAGGATTAGGATGGCTGAATGTGCCATGCACTATGCAGTGAATGTCACAGTAAGCACAATGCAAGTGAGGAGTGCACACATGAACTACATCAAGCCCTGCATGAGAGACATAAGCCATCCCCCCCTGGGACCCACTCCAACCAACATTGCATGTCTGTCACACCTGGACACAATGCCAGAATTGACAGACACAATAAAGGTGCACAGGCAAAGGTAGTGGAGTCAGCACTCACCTGCTCCCCTGGTCGACCATACAGCATGGGGTTCCGTGGGAGGATCACATCCAGCAGGGCCTCGTTCTCCTCCTGGGTGAAAGGCTGGGCCCTCTCCACAGTCCTTGACATGGTGCCAGAGGGAGACAATACAGCAGCAGTGGTATCGACTGAGATGTTGTGCAGGCAAGTGCCCTCTCATTGGTTCTTCCTGCCTTATATCTGCATTGCTGGCCTATTTTATTTACAGGAGTACAGAGTGATTGGTCAGACTCATTTGCATCCTACGTTTCCTCCAATCCCTTTAAACATACACCAGTGACAGCCTTCGCATCTTTCGATTTTGCAGCATCATGTCAAGTCAACAACCACTTTGCAACAATGTATAATGTGGCCAACTGCTTTTTCCAGACCACATGATGTAAAATTTTGAACTTGAAACTCGGTATCCATGACAACCAGCATGCATTTAGGCCCTAATACTTGTCCCTCATGTGTCCCCATTGTAATTCTTAAATCCCCACACAGGTACGGCGCGTTTCACACGTACCCCTAGGGCACCATCACTACAGTGATACGGGCCGTACTCACGCGTGTATGTTCCGTACACATGTGAGTACGTGCCTATCACTATAGTTGGGGCTACCGTAGGGCCTGGTGATATGGCACATACTCACGCGTGTACGGGCCATACATGCGTGAGTACGTGCCTATCACTATAGTTGGTGGTACCGTAGGGCCTAGTGATACGGCACCTACTCACGCGTGTACGGGCCGTACACGCGAGAGTACGTGCCTATCACTATAGTTGGGGGTACCGTAGGGCCTAGTGATATGGCACATACTCACGCGTGTACGGGCCGTACACGCGTGAGTACGTGCCTATCACTATAGTTGGAGGTACCGTAGGGCTTAGTGATATGGCACATACTCACGCGTGTACGGGCCGTACACACGTGAGTACGTGCCTATCACTATAGTTGGTGGTACCGTAGGGCCTAGTGATACGGCAGGTACTCACGCGTGTATGGGCCGTACATGTGTGAGTACGTGCCTATCACTATAGTTGGGGGTACTGTAGGGCCTAGTGATACGGCACATACTCACGCGTGTACGGGCCGTACACGCGTGAGTACGTGCCTATCACTATAGTTGGGGGTACCGTAGGGCCTAGTGATACGGGCCGTACTCACGCGTGTATGTGCCATATCACTCAGACCTACAATAACACAACTATAGTGATAGGCATGTACTCACGCGTGTACGGCAGGTACTCACGCGTGAGTACGAGCCCTGCACATGCCCTCAGAGCGTGTGTACTGCCTTTCACAGCTTACACTGGTGATAGGAGGCGCACACGAAAGGAATGGAGGTGTCAGACTCGCACAAGGCTGTACATCAAGTCATTGTCAGTGCAGTCCTTTATGTGCAGGGCCTAGGTGTGTCAGGCAGTGATGTGGCACATGTCTCCTCATGTTGTGGCACAATAGATGTGTGATGAGCTGTTTACACATGTCATGTGTGATGGGGCACTATGTGGCACACTTCCCCTTCACACTTTGCACATGTGTGCATGTACGACACACGTGTCAAGCACTGCATCACTGGTATGGCACAGTCAGCAACACCCGCAACTGTCCCCTGATGCCAGGTACATGGATAATTACACCTGACATGTGACTCCCAGCGTGCCACGATGTGACTATGTCATATGTGTCATGTGTTCCCATGAGCTTTCCATTGGTGTTCCGTCAACTCCATCTGCTGTTGCAGCATCCAACATGTGTCTGTGTGCATATGTGCATGACACACATATACGCACACCATGCCACATGTGGACTCACACGTTACATGTGTCATGATGGTTCGAAGATGACTTCCTGACATGAGGCAATATCTGCGTTCTCTCAATGTCTGTGACATGTACCCCTTCATGGAAATGTGTGTTATCTGTCCTTTTCCAGATGACATGTGACCTGTGCGTCTAGACTCCCGCCAGCTGTCTGTATGAGATGACATCCTTCAAATGCTTATATGTGGATGTCTGTCACTCATGTAATGTGTCTGGCTTGTCACTTACACTGGCCCACAGCTATTTTAATGGCATGTCACGTCAACATTGCAATGCAACTATTGTGGCTGGCTCTTCGTAGGAGTATCACCTGGCTGGCCTACGTGTCCTGGATGTATTGCACAGCACAGACTCTGTATTAAGCAGATGTGTCTTAGCTGTTGAACATGTGCTCACCTCAGTGACATTGGTGTGGTAATGTACTCACTCTTCGTTATTCCTTCCAAATCTCTGCAGGGCACTGCTTCTCCCCAGACGAATGCCAGACCTGGATGCCATGCGTGAACATGACTGCATACACAGATACCGCTTCTCGCAAGAGTTGCTAGAGGACTTGACCCGCCGGCTTGCACCACACCTCCAACCACAACACAGGTATCCTACAGCTCTGACCCCCAAGATGAAGGTGGTGGCAGCCCTACATTTTTTTTTATCACCGGCACGTTTCAATTGACCATAGCTGATGTCGGTGGCATGTCCCAGACAATGTTCAGCCGTGTCCTGCATGATGTTATAGAAGCCATGTTGGTGCACCTGGATGAATTCTTCCATTTTCCCACTCGTGAGCAGTTGACAGGTGTCAAGGGTGAGTTCTATGCCCTGGGAGGGATGCCTCATGTAATTGGGGCCATTGATGGGACACATGTGGCTTTGGTACCACCACAGGCACAGGAGGTAGCCTATAGAAACAGAAAACATTACCACTGCATTAATGCCCTTGTGGTGTGTCTTGCTAACATGCTGATTTCCCATGTCTGTTCCCGTTTTCCAGGGTCCGCACACGATGCATACATCACGAGGCGTAGCAGGGTGCCAGAAATGATGCTGCAGCTGCACACGGAACGAGCATGTCTTGTTGGTGGGTATACTCTGTTAGTCCTGTGTTTAGCGCTATCTTTGTATCTTACGGCATCTCCTGACCCACTTCTTCACATGATGTATCCATGTAGGGGACTCTGGCTATCCCAACATGCCATGGCTGTGATCACGCCTCTCCGCAACCCCAGAACAGCAGCAGAACACAGGTACAACGACACCCATGGGCAGACGAGGCGCGTGATTGAGAGGACGTTTGGACTCCTGAAGAGCAGATTCTGGTGCCTCCCCAAGACCGGCGGCGCCCTCCCATATGCCCCGGTGAAGGTCTGCAAAATCTTCATTGTGTGCTGCATGCTGCACAACATGGCAGTGGAGAAGGCCGTGCCACTCATCCTTGATCCGAATGAGCAGGATCATCCACCCGTGGAGGATGAAGGGCTCAGGCACGGGGCAAGTGAGGATGAGGATGAGGATGAGGACATCCAGAGTCAGCTTATCCGCAACTTCTTCTCATGATGGTGAGTCCCTGTCTCTGAGTGTGCACGCTTTGAGCCTTGTGTGGCATGTGTTGCAATGTGTGTGTCGAGCTGACTGTGTGCTAAGTGACTTGGAGGTGTGTTCTGATGTGTCATTCAAGTGATGATGTCATTCCACACATTTTAGCTGGGACACTAAATTTATTAAGGGCATGGTGACAACATCATTCCTGTAGAGTACATGTACATGTCTGCGGATTACTAGCTCTTCGCTGACTTGTTGTGTGTCTGGCCTCCCCAGGTTCTTGAGGCTGTCGTCTGCTCATGTCATCATTGCCCTCCTGCTATTCCTCATGAGTATTGCAACGTGTGCTGGATCAGAGTTACATGCACAGACATGGTGAAAAGTCATTTGGGGTAAGGAGTGCAGCAAGGCATTTTGTGGGTGGTACGTGTTTGTGATATGTGGGGACTGCTCCTGTGCATGTTGTGTTACCATGCATACATGTCGACTCACCATGGGCCACATGACGTGTTGCATGGCTCCCATGAATTGATAGTCACCCTTCCTGACAGTCATGGTTTGTGGATTCTGATGAAGGCATCAATGTGTGTATAATGTCCCTCAGGAACATACAGGATGCTAATGGTGGACATAGTGTGGGACATCCCCATATGAGGCTCAATGGGGAATTGTAGACTCTCTGTGTGCAGCAAGGGGTGTTAGGCTCAACCCCTTCACTTGTGTGCCAGCTCAGTAGGATTTACCACACCTGTGTGTTGAAGGGGGTGTCCAGTGTAGGTCACACATGGTCAGCCAAATGACATGTGAGTCTGTTCCAATTGATGCATTTCCCTTAGTGTGAGGCTGAGTAATAAAGGTGTTTGTCACACTCCAAGGTGCCTCATCTCTGTCAATGCAGGTCTCTTGCCACTTTGCATGCGGCATATCTGGCATAGTTGTGGAAGATTATGCATAGGAGTCCATGTGTCGTTTAGCAACATGCATGCAGTTGCTCATGGATTGGGCTCCCTATTGGGCATGAAGTACATGGTCGTGTATGTTTTTGGCATGTTGGTCCACACAATGGGCCATCAACAGCTGCTGAGGGTGTGTCTCCTGTGCGCAGGTCGGCCTTCAGTTTCCTGATCCGGTGTCATGCTTCCTTGGTGATTGTGCATGCATTGTCTCTGGGTGTGCCATGTGACACTGGACACTCCTTACTTTACACACGCGCCTGTTGCAGTTGTCCTTCTGACATCCTAGTCTTTGTGTGCAAATTCTGTCATTTTGCAAGGAGATACCGCCTGCTGCTGCGGCCCCTGCAGCAAGGGCCCACAAAGTATCCAGATTTGGCAACACACACGCCTCCAAGATGCTCCTCACTTCCTCCCTCCACCCATTCATTTGGCTGTCCTCAGCTTGTCTATGCCACTGTTGCCGCCATGCGGTGCCAAAGGCTGGACCATCAGCACATGCAAGGTGCACATTGCACCACCATCCTGTCCTTGCATAACCCACATCACACTACAGTCTGATGTATCAGCCACACTCCGAGCTATGTCCATCCGCACATCTAACGCCTGCTGTCAGACATACCCTGGGCACACACACGACACCTTTGCATGCTGAGTGTGCAACTCCAACTGCCTACACTGCGCTGCTCCGCCTTCCAGGCCCTGTCACACCAACCAGGTCACGTCCCTAATACTTCCCACCGGCTCTGTAGCCCAGCAAGGGCATGGGAGTGGGACTCAAGCCTTCAGCATGTAGTATGGTGTCATCGTCTGGGACATGGCACAGGTATCATCTCTCAGCATGTCAATCTACAGAGTGTCCAGGACCCCCCTCTCCAACATCACATGTGCACAGCACCTCATCATCAGCTCGTATGCCATTGACAGCCAGGTGCTCCTCACCCTCAACAAAGACACAGACATTGGCAGTTTCATCATTCAAATATGTATGAGATCCATTGATGAATGGCTGAACACAATCCACCTGAGGCTGGACTTGTACAGGACTGAGGTGGTCATCTGAGGATTGTCCCCTTCCAGCTGGGTCAAGTGCCTGTGTCCCACCCGCAAGAGCCCTTCACAAGCACCCAGTGGCCACACACACAAGATGGGTGCATCATGTTTGGCTCGCTCACATATGCCATGCTAATCCACAGCATCTGTACCTCATGCTGCAACGCCCTCTGCATTATGCACATGATCCACAGATAGATCCACTCCAAGAAAAGACAGACCATCCCCCAGGTCCATGACAACATCCGTGTCAAATACTGCCCTGCCCTCTGCGGAGCAAGTACATCCCAACCACCAGGAAACTGGTCCAATTCCAGGGGGAATCTGCACACCTCAGCTTCAACATCCTGCGCCCCAGCCACCTCACCGTCCACCATAGATAGCTGCAATGGATCACTGTCTGCTGCAGGATGACCTCCACACTCCCCACCCACACTCAGGAGGCAGTCCACAACCCGACCCCAAACCAACCTTGTACGTCTGTCATCCTAGATCCCGTTGGGCCATCTCCGTGCATCCAACCTTGCCCTGGCCACCGTTCTTCACATCCACCGTACTCCAGCATACAGGACATTGTTCTCCCACCTGGCCACACATACCTGGGACTCCATCCCCGGGAACCTCCACATGAGCCATGACCTCTACACCTTGATGATAATCTCCCAAATAGGTCTCTCCGCACAGTTTAGCAAGCACCCCCTCAGCAGCCAGAGGCCATCACAGGTGAGTGTTGTGCTCCATGCCTACATTGAATGATACCTTGTGACCCATGTGTGTCCTGTACCAGACTCTGATCCCAGGGTATGGATGGCTGGAGTTAGTTCAACACTCAGGCATAGTTTGACATTTCCACACACATATGTCGTTGAATAATGCAAAATGACAGGAACGTCTCATGACCAAAGTGATATATTTATTTGCGGTGGGGTACGTGTTTTGGTAGATGAAAATAGGTGCTCTACCGGGGGAATAGAATCCAAAGTTCACAGGGGGAGATGGTATCCTTGGCATTGGAAGTCATCAGAGTCCAGGGCACAGTGTTGGTCATCATTGGTCAGACTGTGACATGCAAGTCCATGTGGCAGAGAATATCATTGGATGAGGTGCTGCTGTTGCGCCAGAGGGCCAGGTGCCAGGCCAGGTGACCTGGGAGATGTGGATGGTCCGCTGACTCTCACGGTCTTTTCCGTGGACGACCCACCTTCCTCCGGGGACCCTCAGATGCAGGCCTTGACGATGCTGGGGACGCTCTGACAGATGAATCCTCCTCCTCCTCCTCCCTCCCTGTGTCTGGTGCTGGTCTACGCCTGGTGGCACAGGGAGGGTTGCCCATGCTTTGGGCGATCTGACGGAGTGATTGGCTCATGTCCCTGTGCACCGCCAGGAGCTCAGCCAGTCTTGCCTCCATCCGTCCTTGGTGTTGTTGATGACTGGCATGATGCTCGACCTGCAGGTTCTTTATCTCATCGAGGGTCCCCTGCATCTCGGAGAGTCTTGACACAACCTGGTTGATGCCTCTGCTGTCACGCCGGTATGAGTCCAGGATGTTGCGTATGTGTGACATACCGGTGTCCTGAGCTGGCTGGTCAGGTTTGCGTCTCCGCCTGCCTCCACTCCCACCACCCCTGCCCACTTGAGCCTGGCCTGCCCTTGTGTGCACATCGGGTCTACGGGACCCCTGAGGGATGGCATTTGCAGGGTTGCCTGCCTCCTCCTGGGTGCCCAGAGAACCTTGTCCCTCCTGGTCAGACTGGCTCTGTTGTTCAGTGTGAGCAGGGCTCCTGGGTGTGTCCTGGGATGTGGCAGGAATGGGGGGGGTGGTTGGCACAGATGTACCTGACGCAGGTGCTGCAGGGGCTTGGGCACCAGAGGGTCCAGGTTGGTCGGGGTCATCCACGGAGTGGTGAGAGTCGTCGCTGCCGGTGGGATTGTCTTCATGCGGAGCCTGGGACTGTGATTCTTCCCCCCCAGTGTTGGGGGGAGATCGACGACGTTGCCCTGTGTGTGAGAGAGAGACAATGTTAATGGTGTTTCATGCGACATCTATGTTTCATACATATTCAAGTTGACACAGTTCCTCCAGGTAGTTGGATGTGTTTAGCATTCCTCTCAATGTCCACTTGGGGATGGGTATGTTGCGGGGGACAGATTGGGATGTTCTCCTGAGTGTTTGACCTGTAGATTGTTGGCTCTGATGCTTATTTGGCTCTGGATTGGTCTTGTTGTGTCACATGTCCATTGTGGGAGTGTGTAAATCCGTTGCCTGCCCCGGGGGTGTGTGCTTGTGTTAGGGGGGGGTTGTGACCGGGCCTGCTGTTGTGTGTAGTGTGAGTTGTCATTGGGTATCCCAGGTGATGTGTCTGTCCCCTCATGGTGCATGCTGGCATGACAGTGAGTGTGAGTTCCTGTGCTAGATACCTGTGCTTGTGGAGTTGGTGTTTGAGTGTCCAGTGGTCCCAGGAGGGCCTTGTGCTGCATACAGCAGGGCCAAGTGTCAGCTAACTTGTCAGTATTTTGCCAGTCCCTGTGCATTGTGCATGGGTATGTACCTATGCCATATGGGCTGAGGGCATTGGTGTCTGCATCTCATTTTCACAATGTGTTGTGTGGGGCCCACCCTCCCAGCCTCCCGGACATCCAGTCTTGTGTTTGTGGTTGTTGTAGCCTTGGACATGGCCTTGCCTTGATTTGTGAAGGGTGCATGGAGACGTTAGTGGCATGAGCGTGGTTTTTGAGTGTGGTTTGTGTGTGGTGAGTGCTTGGGGGAAGTTGCGTGCATTTGGTGTATATGTGGTGTGGACCCCATTGCCGCCATGTTACGTAAGTTGTTTGTGTACTCACTAGGCTCTGCGACTCCTTCGACTCCGTGTACTCCCACCGGCGGTAGCAGGGCCATCACCTTCTCCTCCCAGGGATGGTAGTGTACGGGTCTGCGGGGCGGCCCACCTCCAGTGATGTTACTCTGGGCATATTCTTCATTCATTTTCCTCTTGACCGCCCTGCGCAGATCGTACCACCTGGCTTGGCATTCATGCCTGGTCCTTCGGATGGGCACAACAGCATTCACCTTATCGATAATCCTCTGCCACATGGCAGATTTTTCAGCTATGCTGGTCTGTCTAACCAATGTTCCAAACAGCTGTGGCTCGACTCTGATGACTTCGTTGACAAGGAGGTCCAGCTCCGCCGTTGTGAACTTTGGATTCTTGTCTGTGGACATGGTGTGGGGTGTGGGTGTGGGTGTGGATGGTTGTGGGTGTGAATGTGACGGTGTGTGTGTGAATGTGAAGAGGGGGATGTTTGTGGAGGAGGTTGTGTGAAGGTGTGTGAGTGAAGGTGTAGTGAAGATATGAGTAATGTGGAGTTGTTTCTCTGTGGGGTCTGGCAGCAGTGGGTCTGTTGCAAAGGATCATGGGTTGTGTGTGTGGGCCCTTTTTATTGGTCAATTTTTGGGTGTGGCTGTGTTTGAATTTTGGTGGGTGTGTTATAAGAGGTGGTTGTGATTTGGGGCCTCTGTTTGCCTGTTTGGATGTGCCAGGTCAGTCATTGAGATGTATGTTGTCATGTAGACGTGTTTTGTGGTGTTGTGTGAGTCGAATTGACCCTCCTTGTGCTGTTTTACAGTGTCCTGGTTCTGTATGAGTCTTTTTCGCGTAGGTACGATCCGTACATACGCGATGCTGGGTGAGGGTGCTGGGGTACGGTGTTGGAGTGCGGCGCGTACATGCGGTGGGGGTATGGTGCGTACATGTGCGGCCCTGGGGTACGGCGCGTACATGCGGAGGTACGGCGCATACATGGGGGGTAAGGCACGTACATGCGGTGGGGGTACGGTGTATACACGTGCAGGCCTGGGGTACGGCGCGTACATGCGGAGGTACGGCGCGTACATGGGGGGTAAGGCGCGTACATGGGGGAGGGCCCGTACATGCAGTGGGGGTACGGTGCGTACACGTGCGGCCCTGGGGTACGGCGCGTACATGCGGAGGTGTGGCGCGTACATGCAGGGGTGAGGCGCGTACATGGGGGAAGGCGTGTACATGGGGGCACAGCACGTACAGGTGCGGGGCTGGGGTACAGTGCAGACAGGGGGGTAAGGCGCGTACATGGGGGGTACGGCACGTACATGGGGGGTACGGCGCATACAGTTGCGGGGCTGGAGTACAGTGCGGACAGGGTGGTGTACGGTGCTGACATATTTGGGGGTGGGGGGGCTGTACGGCTCGTACACGGGCATAAGTTTCCCCGTGTACATGTGTGCTACTGCGTTGGCTCCGTACGGGCCATTTTACGTGCTATTGTGTATTCGGACGGACGGTCGGGATCGTACTTGCGCGCTCGGACTTGTGTTTTACAATTTGCACGTAAAAATGTCCGGCTCACTCTCGTACACTTTTCCCGACGATATTCGGACATAAAAACTTTCCGACGCACTCTCGTAGACTTTTCCCGATGCTATTCGTAGATATTTTTCACGTACGATTCGTACTTGGCCATTTGTACGGTACTTGTACGACTCGTACGTAAAAAAATACGGATACGGATCGTACGCAAATTATTTTTAATGGATCGGAATCGGCACCAAAGTCTGTAAAACCTATGGTTTTTTCAGTGAATTTCAAAGGTTTTTTAAATGCTAATTTCTAACTATAACGTCCCTGAAACCTATGGTTTTTTCAGTGAATTTCAAAGGTTTTTGAAATGCTAATTTCTAACTATAACGTCCCTGAAACCTATGGTTTTTTCAGTGAATTTCAAAGGTTTTTTAGATATTAAACTACTCTACTGCTATTTGTCATTAGTACTGTTTTTTCTAACTTTTCCAGTACAGATAAGAATATAAACTGTAAAACTGTTGTGTAATTGTAGCGGGTCGCAAGGAGACACAGGCACTGGTGTTGTGCTTATAACGGTTTTTATTGCTTTTACGGAGCGTTTGTGCAGGCGGGTACTCCTATAGTACGGCAGGGGAAGATCTGGGACGTTAGGCTCCGGACTGACACGGCCTCTCCTCTCCCTCGTGTGGTGACTCTTCTCCAGTTTGTTGGTAGTTCCTCGGAGGGGTGGGTCTCCCAGGGAAGGAAGAAAAAAAGAAGATGGGGGGGGTCAGGTTCAGGGAAGATACGCTCCTTTTGTAGGGAAGGGAGTGGGGGATCACGCAGTGCTCTCCTTATAACGACCCAGACAGTGAGTGAAAAAACAGTGCTCAGGGTTAGGGTGCCCAAGGCCAGCTGTAGACGTATGGATCAAGGAGGTTTGAAACCCTTTCCTCCCACCCAGGCTTTGATGCGGCCCCGTACCTGTTGTAGCCACACTTCCCTTGAAGTGTGGCACGGGGATTCGCCGGTACGGTGGCCTCCTGGCTCTGCCCTCTGGACGTCCGCGATGTTCCCGTCTCTTCCTCCGCTTCCTCCTCGCGCCTGATCTCCTCCTCCTCCTCCTCCTTCGTTCTCCGGTTGTCCTCCGACTCTTCCACCCGCTCGGCCGACTCCACTTTCTCCGATGTTCTGCTCTCCTACCCTCTCTCTCCTCGCCTGTTCCGCTCCGCTTGCTCCGCTCTCTCGTTCACTTCGCTCCACTCCACGCTTCTCCTCTCCGGGTGTAACACACACCGTCCTGTTCTCCGGTCTCGCTACTTCTGGTTCCGGGCTGTCCACGTGTGGGAGCCGGCCTCGTGGCGTGGTCCTGTTTCCCCGCGCTAAGCCGCACGAGGTCCCATGCGCATCGGGACTCCTCCATCTAGGATTGCACGTCACTCCACGTGACCATCTGTATGACCCTGCTCTACCCGGCCTCGTTCCCAGCGAGGCCCGACATCGAGACGCCAACCCCTGGCCCGGGGGATACCATGTGAGCCCTTCCCACTCCCGGCGGAGGGCAGTATCGATGGGACCCCCAACCGTCTCTCCACACCTGGGTGTGACCGCCCCACAGCTCTCTGGGGCCTGGCGCCTCTCCTGCTGGGCGTCTGGCCGGCTCCTACCCGGCCTCTCCGCCCCCTCCGGGCGCAAGGGTCCGGACATCAAAGGGCTCCCGTCCTATATCTGGGGCGACCCGACAACAGGGCGGTAGTTGTATCCTGGAGTCAAGAGCCCTGCTGATCGGATCGCGGCTGACCCTACGGAAGAAGACTCACCTTGAACCACCACTTGAGCCCTGCTGACGACGTCGCGGCTCCACCGTGCTTAAAGACCTTCACGAACCTTTGGGGCCCTGCTGACGCTGTCGCGGCCCGACCTTGTTGAACCTTACCACCTGAGCCCAGCTGACCTCGTCGCGGCTCGACCGAAGCGGACCTACCACCAGAGCCCTGCTGACCGTGTCGCGGCTCGACCTAAGCGGAACTACCATCCGAGCCCTGCAGACGCCGTCGCGGCTCTCCACGTTCGAGCCGCTCTGAGACCAGCATCCAAGGTCTGGCACAGAGCCCTCCCGTACCTGGTTGGTACTAAGACTGTCCCGCTACCCTATCCTCTTAACGAACATTGAGACTCTGATAGGATCCCTCGATCCCTCTGTAAATATTGCCCGTATTACTGCCGATAAAGAATCTAATCTTGCAACTGCTATTGAGTCCTGTGTGGTGGTGTTACTGGGCCTAGTACGATCCTAGGAGAAAGACCTCCCCGAGGGGGCTTCTCAGCGGCGCTCGGCTATACCTTTGCGGTAGGAAGGTGCCCAGAATAGTCTCCCTGACTACCCGGTGGCCCTCCCTCCAACACCACGTCACGCAGGGGGCTGGGTCCGGGATCTCCGAACTCCGCCCAATTAAAGAAGCAGTCACCTTTTTGTACTTCCGACTCGGCTTTCCAACTCGGTGGGGGAGACAGGTTCCCGTGGGGCTGTTGGGAGAGAGAAGAAAGAGGTGACCAACCAAGGTGGGGGCCGTGGCTCCCCCTGACATCGTCACATAAATGTAATATACTTCAGAAATTACAGTGTTACTTATCAAATAATACAACATAATTTAACATTTTGAATACATATCTTTCTCCCTTTTTCTGCTGTTTTCAAATTCTACTTAACTTCACTATTCACAGTGATGTCAGTGTAGTATCATCATAAACAGCTGGGGGAAATAAATAATCAACTAGATTGTTAAAAAAAAAAACAAATGACTAATTCTTGCAACCACAATATGAAATCAACACAAATAACACATTCAATGCTATTTCCAATTTTTAAATCTGGCTGGCTCGTAGAGAGAGAGCTGCGGCCTGTCGGCTCGCAGAGGGAGAGCTGCGGGCTGGCTTGCAGAGGAACAGCTGCGGGCCGACTGGTATAGGGAAAAGTGCAAGCCGCCTGCTTGCAAAGGGATAGCTGCGGGACGGTGAAGTGGGGAGAGGGAGCGTGAAGGGGGAATCTCGCAGAGAGAGCTGCGATATATTTCCAGTCTTGGCTTGCAGAGGTACAACTGCGGGCCTAAGGCCTCACACATGAAGAGCTGTGAGCCAACCGGTGGTTCGCAGAGGGAGAGTTGCGGGCCCGAGAAGGTTGTTGGGGGCTATGCTTCAGAGAGCTGTGGTCTAACTCGCACAGAGTGAGCAACGAGCCGACGGGCCTGCTACCAGACACACAGCTATGAGCTAATGGGCTGGCTCGCAGAGGTAGAGTTGCGGGCTCAATGGGTTGCAGACGCAGAGCTGTGAGCCGACGGACTAGCTTCTAAAGGAATAGCTGCTAGCTGGTGATGTGGGGACAGGGAGCGTGAAAGGGGTATCTCGCACAGACAGAGCTCCGGTATATTTTCAGAGTTGCCTCGCAGAGGTAGAACTATGGGCTTGATGTTTTGTAGATGGAGAGATGCGAGCTGACATGGACTGAATCACAAAATGGCTGCCAACAGTTCCTAGTTTCAACAGTTCTCACCCAGGATCGCAAAGGGAGAGCTGCGGCCCGTGGGCTCAACTCGTGGAGGGAGAGCTATGGGCCCTCCACTCGCAAAGGCACAGCAGCGAAATGGCTCGCAGAGGTAGAGAGCTGTGGGCTGACACAGCAGCGTACTGGCTCGCAGAGGTAGAGAGCTGCGAGCCAACGGACTGGCTTCTAAAGGCATAGCTGCGAGCTGGTGATGTGGGGAGAGGGAGCATGAAAGGGGTATCTGGCACAGACAGAGTTCCGGTATATTTAATTGCTCCCGGGACCTTTGTTTTATTTTCACTTGATGCGAGGCACAAGATGGCTACCAACACTTCCTGGTTTGAAGTGTTAGCAGCCAATCAGAGGCAAGCTCATGCTCGGGAATTATGCTCCGCCCAGATATATTTATATTTTTTTCTTTAATAGCTCAAAAACGACTGAACGGATTTACACCATTTCAACAAAAGGATGCTTGCTGGACCAAGACCTTTCTCCCTGCCAAATTTGGCGTAATTCCGTTCAGCAGTTTGACCTGTAGCCTTGTCTAAAGTTTCCTATGGAAATTGCATGGAGAAAACACGTTTTGGGACTTCCCCTTTTTCTCAGCCCCCCCTTGATGAATCACCCCCAAACTTTCAAGATAAGAGCTGATCTGAAAAGAGGAAAATTTTGGAAAATTTCGTACAGATTCGTCAAATTACGCCAAAGTTATAAGCACATCAAAAATTGCTTTTCTTATGAAAATTAGGTTCTAACTATAACTATCTACTAGATTATATGTATGTATATATATATATATATATATATATATATATATATATATATATATATATATATATATATATATATATATATATATATATATATATATATATAAATAAATATATTACCTACTGGTGTTCACAAGTAGGTAGTTTTAGTTAGAATCTAGTTTCCATAGGAAAAGTGTTTTTTGATTTGCCAAGATCTTTGGCGCCGTTTGACGAATCTTCGTGAAATTTTCAAAACTAATGGGGGGGCTCTGGTCAGCTACTGTCTGGAAAGTTTCGGGGTGATTCGTCAAGCAGGAGCCGAGAAAAAAGGGGGGTCCCAAAACACTTTTTTCCCATGTTAATTTCCGTAGAAACCTTTAGACAAAGCTACAGCCCAAACTGCTGAACTGAATTACACGAAATTTGGCTAAAAGGTAGCTCTTGGTTCATAAAGCATGCTTTTTCTAAATGGTTTAAATATGTTCAGTAGTTCCTGAAATATTCATATTTAAATTATTTATATATCTGGTGACCGCGGTGGATCCGCGAACCCCTCCGAGCATGAGCCTGATTTTGATTGGCTGCCAACACTCTAAACCAAAAAGTGTTGGCAGCCATCTTGTGACTTGGTTGAACCAAGTCACAAGAAAAAATGTCTAAAAACAAGAAAAGGGGGCAGGGTAGAACCCAGGGCTATACAAATCTTATTTTTTTAATTTTCTACTGGATTTGTGTAGGATCCGCGAACCTGTGCTTCATCTGTTTTAAGACCCCGGTTGGGACAGGTCCTGGGGCAATGCATTAATATGTAGCTGGGCCTGCAGGGGCACCCACAGCCCCCGGGACCACCACCTCCCTGGGGTTTCAATTTATTAGGGGCGGGGGTCCTCATGGGCTCACCTATCTGCTGGAGCTGCCACCTCCCCGGGGCATTGAATAATAAAGATACAGGGGTCCATTGCAGACTCCCGGCCCGAGGACCGCCACGTCCCCGGGGCATCAATTTATTAGGGATGGGGATCCTCATGGGCCCCCCAATCTGCGGGGGCTGCCACCTCCCCGGGGCATTGATTAATAAAGATACAGGGGTCTTTTGCAGTCTCCCGGCCTCGAGGACCACCTCCCTGGTGCTTTAAACACTAAGGGAGGGGTCCACACAGCCCCCCTCCAGGAGCCTTTGATGGATCTGGGGACTGCCACCAACCAGGGCCGGCTCCATAAATGTCCCGGGGTGCCCACTCCCGGGACATTGCAGTTTACAATGGCACAGGGGAGCACTTCTCCTGCCCTGCCATTGCAAACTTCTGCTACACTTCACGGAAGCGAAGCAGAATTGCTTTTCGGCAAAGGGAGCTGCATGTCATTATCTCACTTTGTCCAAAAGCAATGTCGGCTCTCGTAGGAGGTTGGGCGCATGCAGTGACCGCGGGGGCATTGGGGCTCCCCCCGGGGTCCCCAATGTGAGAGCATGCCCCGGGGGTTGGGTCCCTGGGACGGATACTGAGTAATAGAAGTGGGGCATTTTTTTCTCTCGTTTTGGAGCAGTGACCCCATTGTTGCTCCCAGCACGGCTCCCCGTGTAATGTTGCGTTGGATTCACGATCCATCTCAAATAAATAATTTAATAGTATAATTTTAAAGGTAGTGTTGCATTTGTGAACTTGCTTTATAGAGTTAGGGATATTGAAGTTAATGATAAGATTAAAATTGATCGAGTTAGTAAAAATATATAAAATTAAAAATTTAAAGTTAAACCTGAAAAGTGTGTTGTGTTTTAGTACATTGAATTTGTGCTTTTGCAGATTCATGACGGGTTTGCAAATCCACAAAAAATTAAAAAAGAGTATGTATTTTTTAAACAAAATAAGATTCACTATTGTGTTATAGGGTGGCTCTAAAATGTGCCCTTGTTTTCATTAGGAGTTTGTTGTAGCTACATGTAAGTGCGAATGCACAGCTTACGTTTGTTGAGAAAGACTCTGTTCCCTTAATCTGTGAAGTATACTACATCAATTCTGTAGATGTCATCCATAATAAAACTCAGATTGTTGTTATAGATGGAGCCCATCCTATCCCATCCATCTCCTCTGAGATAAGCAGAAACAGCTTTATTGACATTCTTTCTATCTTTCTCAATCCGTGGACAGAATTGATTTGACCACTTCCATTTCTGTCTTTGGCATATATTAGAGTATATAAAGATGGTATGAGGGAAAAACAACATCTATTGAGCAAAGGTATCCTTCATGAGCATTTCCAGACCTACCCTAGTCAATGTGCCTAGGTCATTGCCACCATATTGCACAGTTATGAGGTCAGGGGGTTGGGAATGTAAAAAGGTTTTAACCAAAGGCATCAATTGGTGCCACTTTAATCCTCTCTGTGCAATCCATTTAATATACACATTTTGCAAAGCTAGGTCTTTGGCAATACCTCTGTGTTCTCATACCTTTTGCACCAGAACACATAGCTGTGCCCTACAATCCATACTGTAAGCATATTAAAGGGATGTCTAGAAGGAATGAAAAGATGTCTGTAGCTCAGGTAGTCAGTTGATAGAATGAGAGGTATGTAAAATGGTGGAGAAGATGCTGTTTTTGAAAAAGCTGATAAGTGATTGGCTGTTCATTAACACTGTGCACTCAAAAATAGGATGCATGTTATTTTGCTCAAGAAGCATGTTTCTGATTGGCTATAGAAAAATGTTTGAAAACTACAGTAGATAGGATAAGCTAATATTTTGCAAAAGTCAACCATACCTGCTATTTGCATTAGTAAATTAGTGTGTTGAACTTGAAAATATGGTGAACTTGTGACCTTCTGGCACAGTTAAATGTTGCAGATGGTGTTACTATGGAAACTAGGATTAAGCAGAATGGGGGAAGGGTTGAAACTTAACTGTGGTTCAAAAATATAAAATGCTAATGTATATATAAGTGATATGCTACTATAGTAAGTTTTCCCAAATCAGTACTATGTTTAGAATTAGTATGATGTTATGAAATAATACTAGTATTATTGGCAATAGGTTTTTGAACTCCCGTGTGGATTTGCGGCTCCATCGCGATGCTACACTGTGACACCACGGTGGAGTCGCGTCTCCAGTAAATCACAGAACCAGTTTGAGCAGTTTAAGAAGACAGTTAGAAAGGGTGTATATGTCTAACCAGTAGAAATGTGTTTCACAATTTCAAATAATGTAGGAATGAATGTGATTTGTTACTTACATTTATTTGTGTGGAGAAAGAGAGGGACAGTTTGCCATTACTGGTTTTACCTTGTTGAGAGTGGTGCATTACAGTGATTGTGTGCAAAAGAAAATCTTTTATGAGTTTCTGATATTTCATATTCTGCAATACTATTTGAAAGGTGAGTTAAAAATTTGTGAGGTATATTATTATGTAGTAGTACTTTACTGTTTGTAGTGCTATTTAAATATTTGAAAAGCTTTATTTTCAAACTTAAAAAATAGTCAAGAACTGTGATATTTGAAATATGTTATTAAATGTAGAGATATGTATTGTAGTTTGTTTAATTGTACTCAAATGATGATTGAAATAGATTGTGTATAATAATAAGTGTACATTGGTAGATGGATTAGCGATTATGGTAGTTTGTATTAGTGTGTGAAAATGTACAATTGAAGTACACCGCATAATTTTAGGTGTCGCTTTCAAATTGGAAGTGCAGTCCGTCAAGTTTTAAGGTGTGCATGTACTTGTGACTAAGGTATGTCTCTGCTTGCATATGTATACCTATATGTCTTATACATTTGAAGATGCAAGATGTATAAGTGGAGGGAGATGCTCGGTGGTGCATGGAATCATGGTGCCTTGAGACCCTCAAAGGTGATTTGCCCCGCCCCACTTTGAGGCCCCCGCCCCACTTTGAGGAAAGCCCGGGAGACGTGAAGCGGCTGTGACTACCAAGCTTCCCCTGGCTGTCGCTCCTGTTGACTCCTTCATTGTTTGCTTACCTGACGTGGGGGCCCCAAGGCGGTGAACACTAGCGTCCTGCCGTCTGGAAGGCCCGCTGGCGAACGTCAGAGGTCTGTGTGCCGAGACTTCGGGAATGTGAGGTGAGCTGCGTGACATGCGAGCCGCTCTACGGCGCTTGTCGATGCTGCAGAGGCTCCCTGAATAGCGTAGTGAGCGCCGAGGGGGATTGAACTGGAGCTAGTTCCCGGCGGTGAAGATTGGCGACCCTGGGCCGCTGCTTACCATTAACACAGGTCGCAGCCATAAAATCGAGTGAACACGAGGAGTTGGGACACTACATAGGCGCTTATTGGGACTGCTTGGGGCTAGGCTGTATGCGCATTGAGGTTCCCGTTGTGATGCATGCTGGCACTCCGATTGCGGCGATTGAGATCTTCCTGCCTGACTACTTAACGGCACCCCGTGTAACGAAGGCTCTACCTTAATACTGCGAAAGACGCCACTATTGTGCTGTGCTGTCCCAATCTACAGTGGTTGTGCCTGATTGTATGCTTCAGTGCCGTTCGGGAGCCTGCTGTTGCCCGCAAGGGAGTGTTTGATCAGAGGACTGCGAGGTCCAGCAGCCCTCCAGCTCTTACCTGCTGCCTCTTCCTCGTGACTCCGCCTCCTGTGTGTGGACGCTACTTAACGCCTCACGGCCCCCGCTTCGCGGGAGCCGTTCGGGAGTTTGCTGTTGCCCGCAAGGGAGTGTTTGATCAGAGGACTGCGAGGTCCAGCAGCCCTCCAGCTCTTACCTGCTGCCTCTTCCTCTGACTCCGCCTCCTGTGTGTGGACCCTACTTAACTCCTCACGGCCCCCGCTTCGCGGGAGCCGTTCGGGAGCCTGCTGTTGCCCGCAAGGGAGTGTTTGACCAGAGGACTGCGAGGTCCAGCAGCCCTCCAGCTCTTACCTGCTGCCTCTTCCTCGTGACTCCGCCTCCTGTGTGTGGACGCTACTTAACGCCTCATGGCCCCCGCTTCGTGGGAGCCATTCAGGAGCCTGCTGTTGCCCGCAAGGGAGTGTTTGGCCAGAGGACTGCGAGGTCCAGCAGCCCTCCAGCTCTTACCTGCTGCCTCTTCCTCGTGACTCCGCCTCCTGTGTGTGGACGCTACTTAATGCCTCACGGCCCCCGCTTCGCGTGTGCTGTTCGGGAGCCTGCTGTTGCCCGCAAGGGAGTGTTTGACCAGAGGACTGTGAGGTCCAGCAGCCCTCCAGCTCTTACCTGCTGCCTCTTCCTCGTGACTCCGCCTCCTGTGTGTGGACGCTACTTAACGCCTCATGGCCCCCGCTTCGCAGGAGCCGTTCGGGAGCCTGCTGTTGCCCACAAGGGAGTGTTTGACCAGAGGACTGCGAGGTCCAGTAGCCCTCCAGCTCTTACCTGCTGCCTCTTCCTCGTGAGTCCGCCTCCTGTGTGCGGACGCTACTTAACGCTACTTAACGCCTCACGGCCCCCACCTCGCAGGTGCCGTTCGGGAGCCTGCTGTTGCCCGCAAGGGAGTGTTTGACCAGAGGACTGCGAGGTCCAGCAGCCCTCCAGCTCTTACCTGCTGCCTCTTCCTCGTGACTCCGTCCTCCCGCGCAGAGATATACACCCGTGTGTGTATCACGCAGCGCGGGACGCAGCACGGGCGAAGCCCGGGCAAAGGGCGGGCCCGTTCTAGCCCGTTACAGTCCGTTTAAGACCGGACCGGGCCATCTCTCTTTCATTTGTTTCCTCGTGTGTTCACTGTTTTTCCTTTCCAGTGTTTGTTACCTTTAGGGTTTACCTGTTTACCATAAGCACAGGTATAATGTCCGCTAGGGAAACTAGAAGTAAAGCTCTGTCTTCTAGTGTAGCAATGTCAGGCACATTAGATTGTTTCTTGCTTAGAGCCAACTCCCTAATTTCTAATGAGATAACCATTTTGGAGAAACGGCTATCACAAGGCATTGAAAATGCCAAAAGATCATCCTTGGGTCATATAGCCAATGCAAGAACACCTGAAAGGGAAAATATGCCTCCTAAATCCGTACTCCCCAGTGACTGTCCAGAGCTAAACAACCCCTCAATCCCCGAGCGTTCCTCTCGTGTTTATACTGTTCTCCCTGAGTTCTCTAATGGCCCAAATTCTACCCTTGTGTCTAATCAAACCCTTGACGAAGGTCTTGAACCCAGTCGCAAGCGTTTTAGAGCAAATAGGGAGGGGGCTGTGTCGAAAAGAAAAAGGGGCCCACTTGCTGAGGGAGGTAAAAAATAAAGGACACCTGTGGTCACATCTTATCCAGATTCCTCTCGTGGGGGTAATTCTAATTCTAATTCTAATTTGAGCCATTCTGCAGTAAACGACCAGGCCGCCTTGGTACATCAGTCTCCTAACACAGCCAATAGGGGTAATACTTGGATAAGGGCTGATCCTCAAAAGTATGACTTCGAGGGTCTCTTGAAATCTTCACTTAGCCCCCTTTTTGCTAGACTCGATCAAATTGATACTAGGCTGGCAAACTTGGAAAGGGCAATTGACCCTGGCTCTGAACATCACTCTACTTTATCATCTACGGGAAGGGGGCGGGTTGACATTGCTTTAACTAAGAGGTTACCTAACCCTAGCCTTCCACTAGCTTTACCAACCTCGGCAAATCCTCTGTTGCTCTCTCAGGTTGCTGCTATAGGGACTAACCTCCCCGTCCCCCCCTCCCTCACTGAGGTTGCTGACAAACCCGCACTGGGCTTAGACCAAGAAATTCAGGAGGCCACTACCACTACCACGGCGAAGGAACAAATACTAAATCTACCTCCGGAAGCAGTGCCACTGGTTGTTGTTCTAGCGGGAGTTCCTAAACTCACTACAGCAAAAGAGGAAACTTTTGCGTCACTTAAGAACAAAGTAGTAAGTTGGTTATCCAAGCACAGACCACTGCCGCAAAAATTCTCGGGTGAAATTTTGATGGTCCGAAGGGTGCAATGGGTAGGTCCATCTAAGAAGAGTATTAACGGGGACTGTGTGGTTGTAAATCTGAGGGATGCGGGTGCAGTTTCCTTTATTTTGAATGGTCTTCTCACAGAGGAAGATCTTCCATTCGAACTCTGCCACTGGCTTTATTCTATCCTCCACTTAATAGAATTCAGGTAGAGAGTCAGGAACCGGGGTGGACGCGGGTGGGTCATAGAAGCCACTATACTAGACCCCTGAATATCTACCACCCCTCAAGCACCACACTGTACCCGAGGGACCACAATAGGTTCAGGTGTTTGAGCGAGATAGACTGACTAACTACTAATTCTAATATAGTGGGCCAGCAGATTGTTGCTCCTAGGGATAGGATGGAAATTTTCTGCATTGAACCTACAACCACTGAAGCGATTTTGGAGGGGACGGCCGGGGCGGGTGCAGCTAAAAGTATATCACCCAGGCCTTCTTGTGCCCATTCACCCCTAGCTCAACTGACCGTGACCAATACAAACGGTTCGCGGCCAGTTAGTCATACAACCACTGTGGATACTGCCAACCTAATTTCAGAAGTTCCATCTTCCCTTCCACAGTTGAAAATCATATCTTGGAATTTAGCTGGCATTGGCAATAAATTAAGGTGCCCCGATTGGGGGCAGTTTATAGATAGTAATGATATTTGCCTCTTCCAAGAAACCTGGGCAAGGGATCCACATTATCGGACTGGTTTTGCCTCATTTTCGATTTCAGCTCAGTGGGGGGGGCGGGGTAGACCATCCGGGGGCCTGACTATTTGGGTCCATACCCATCTGGGCTGTGAGGTGAATGTGGTGGACACGGCATGTTTAGAGGAGCAGTGTGTGAGTTTAGTATGGCCAAATGATGTCCGGCTTACCTTGGTAAATGTCTACTCTAGACCAGTGAACGTCCAAAAGCAATGTCGGCTCTCGTAGGAGGTTGGGCGCATGCAGTGACTGCGGGGGCATTGGGGCTCCCCCCGGGGTCCCCAATGTGAGAGCATGCCCCGGGGGTTGGGTCCCTGGGACGGATACTGAGTAATAGAAGTGGGGCATTTTTTTCTCTCGGTTTTGGAGCAGTGACCCCATTGTTGCTCCCAGCACGGCTCCCCGTGTAATGTTGCGTTGGATTCACGATCCATCTCAAATAAATAATTTAATAGTATAATTTTAAAGGTAGTGTTGCATTTGTGAACTTGCTTTATAGAGTTAGGGATATTGAAGTTAATGATAAGATTAAAATTGATCGAGTTAGTAAAAATATATAAAATTAAAAATTTAAAGTTAAACCTGAAAAGTGTGTTGTGTTTTAGTACATTGAATTTGTGCTTTTGCAGATTCATGACGGGTTTGCAAATCCACAAAAAATTAAAAAAGAGTATGTATTTTTTAAACAAAATAAGATTCACTATTGTGTTATAGGGTGGCTCTAAAATGTGCCCTTGTTTTCATTAGGAGTTTGTTGTAGCTACATGTAAGTGCGAATGCACAGCTTACGTTTGTTGAGAAAGACTCTGTTCCCTTAATCTGTGAAGTATACTACATCAATTCTGTAGATGTCATCCATAATAAAACTTAGATTGTTGTTATAGATGGAGCCCATCCTATCCCATCCATCTCCTCTGAGATAAGCAGAAACAGCTTTATTGACATTCTTTCTATCTTTCTCAATCCGTGGACAGAATTGATTTGACCACTTCCATTTCTGTCTTTGGCATATATTAGAGTATATACAGATGGTATGAGGGAAAAACAACATCTATTGAGCAAAGGTATCCTTCATGAGCACTTCCAGACCTACCCTAGTCAATATGCCTAGGTCATTGCCACCATATTGCACAGTTATGAGGTCAGGGGGTTGGGAATGTAAAAAGGTTTTAACCAAAGGCATCAATTGGTGCCACTTTAATCCTCTCTGTGCAATCCATTTAATATACACATTTTGCAAAGCTAGGTCTTTGGCAATACCTCTGTGTTCACATACCTTTTGCACCAGAACACATAGCTGTGCCCTACAATCCATACTGTAAGCATATTAAAGGGATGTCTAGAAGGAATGAAAAGATGTCTGTAGCTCAGGTAGTCAGTTGATAGAATGAGAGGTATGTAAAATGGTGGAGAAGATGCTGTTTTTTGAAAAAGCTAAGTGATTGGCTGTTCATTAACACTGTGCACTCAAAAATAGGATGCATGTTATTTTGCTCAAGAAGCATGTTTCTGATTGGCTATAGAAAAATGTTTGAAAACTACAGTAGATAGGATAAGCTAATATTTTGCAAAAGTCAACCATACCTGCTATTTGCATTAGTAAATTAGTGTGTTGAACTTGAAAATATGGTGAACTTGTGACCTTCTGGCACAGTTAAATGTTGCAGATGGTGTTACTATGGAAACTAGGATTAAGCAGAATGGGGGAAGGGTTGAAACTTAACTGTGGTTTAAAAATATAAAATGCTAATGTATATATAAGTGATATGCTACTATAGTAAGTTTTCCCAAATCAGTACTATGTTTAGAATTAGTATGATGTTATGAAATAATACTAGTATTATTGGCAATAGGTTTTTGAACTCCCGTGTGGATTTGCGGCTCCATCGCGATGCTACACTGTGACACCACGGTGGAGTCGCGTCTCCAGTAAATCACAGAACCAGTTTGAGCAGTTTAAGAAGACAGTTAGAAAGGGTGTATATGTCTAACCAGTAGAAATGTGTTTCACAATTTCAAATAATGTAGGAATGAATGTGATTTGTTACTTACATTTATTTGTGTGGAGAAAGAGAGGGACAGTTTGCCATTACTGGTTTTACCTTGTTGAGAGTGGTGCATTACAGTGATTGTGTGCAAAAGAAAATCTTTTATGAGTTTCTGATATTTCATATTCTGCAATACTATTTGAAAGGTGAGTTACAAATGTGTGAGGTATATTATTATGTAGTAGTACTTTACTGTTTGTAGTGCTATTTAAATATTTGAAAAGCTTTATTTTCAAACTTAAAAAATAGTCAAGAACTGTGATATTTGAAATATGTTATTAAATGTAGAGATATGTATTGTAGTTTGTTTAATTGTACTCAAATGATGATTGAAATAGATTGTGTATAATAATAAGTGTACATTGGTAGATGGATTAGCGATTATGGTAGTTTGTATTAGTGTGTGAAAATGTACAATTGAAGTACACCGCATAATTTTAGGTGTCGCTTTCAAATTGGAAGTGCAGTCCGTCAAGTTTTAAGGTGTGCATGTACTTGTGACTAAGGTATGTCTCTGCTTGCATATGTATACCTATATGTCTTATACATTTGAAGATGCAAGATGTATAAGTAGAGGGAGATGCTCGGTGGTGCATGGAATCATGGTGCCTTGAGACCCTCAAAGGTGATTTGCCCCGCCCCACTTTGAGGCCCCCGCCCCACTTTGAGGAAAGCCCGGGAGACGTGAAGCGGCTGTGACTACCAAGCTTCCCCTGGCTGTCGCTCCTGTTGACTCCTTCATTGTTTGCTTACCTGACGTGGGGGCCCCAAGGCGGTGAACACTAGCATCCTGCCGTCTGGAAGGCCCGCTGGCGAACGTCAGAGGTCTGTGTGCCGAGACTTCGGGAATGTGAGGTGAGCTGCGTGACATGCGAGCCGCTCTACGGCGCTTGTCGATGCTGCAGAGGCTCCCTGAATAGCGTAGTGAGCGCCGAGGGGGATTGAACTGGAGCTAGTTCCCGGCGGTGAAGATTGGCGACCCTGGGCCGCTGCTTACCATTAACACAGGTCGCAGCCATAAAATCGAGTGAACACGAGGAGTTGGGACACTACATAGGCGCTTATTGGGACTGCTTGGGGCTAGGCTGTATGCGCATTGAGGTTCCCGTTGTGATGCATGCTGGCACTCCGATTGCGGCGATTGAGATCTTCCTGCCTGACTACTTAACGGCACCCCGTGTAACGAAGGCTCTACCTTAATACTGCGAAAGACGCCACTATTGTGCTGTGCTGCCCCAATCTACAGTGGTTGTGCCTGATTGTATGCTTCAGTGCCGTTCGGGAGCCTGCTGTTGCCCGCAAGGGAGTGTTTGATCAGAGGACTGCGAGGTCCAGCAGCCCTCCAGCTCTTACCTGCTGCCTCTTCCTCGTGACTCCGCCTCCTGTGTGTGGACGCTACTTAACGCCTCACGGCCCCCGCTTCGCGGGAGCCGTTCGGGAGTTTGCTGTTGCCCGCAAGGGAGTGTTTGATCAGAGGACTGCGAGGTCCAGCAGCCCTCCAGCTCTTACCTGCTGCCTCTTCCTCGTGACTCCGCCTCCTGTGTGTGGACCCTACTTAACTCCTCACGGCCCCCGCTTCGCGGGAGCCGTTCGGGAGCCTGCTGTTGCCAGCAAGGGAGTGTTTGACCAGAGGACTGCGAGGTCCAGCAGCCCTCCAGCTCTTACCTGCTGCCTCTTCCTCGTGACTCCGCCTCCTGTGTGTGGACGCTACTTAACGCCTCATGGCCCCCGCTTCGTGGGAGCCATTCAGGAGCCTGCTGTTGCCCGCAAGGGAGTGTTTGGCCAGAGGACTGCGAGGTCCAGCAGCCCTCCAGCTCTTACCTGCTGCCTCTTCCTCGTGACTCCGCCTCCTGTGTGTGGACGCTACTTAATGCCTCACGGCCCCCGCTTCGCGTGTGCTGTTCGGGAGCCTGCTGTTGCCCGCAAGGGAGTGTTTGACCAGAGGACTGTGAGGTCCAGCAGCCCTCCAGCTCTTACCTGCAGCCTCTTCCTCGTGACTCCGCCTCCTGTGTGTGGACGCTACTTAACGCCTCATGGCCCCCGCTTCGCAGGAGCCGTTCGGGAGCCTGCTGTTGCCCACAAGGGAGTGTTTGACCAGAGGACTGCGAGGTCCAGTAGCCCTCCAGCTCTTACCTGCTGCCTCTTCCTCGTGACTCCGCCTCCTGTGTGCGGACGCTACTTAACGCTACTTAACGCCTCACGGCCCCCACCTCGCAGGTGCCGTTCGGGAGCCTGCTGTTGCCCGCAAGGGAGTGTTTGACCAGAGGACTGCGAGGTCCAGCAGCCCTCCAGCTCTTACCTGCTGCCTCTTCCTCGTGACTCCGTCCTCCCGCGCAGAGATATAAACCTGTGTGTGTATCACGCAGCGCGGGACGCAGCACGGGCGAAGCCCGGGCAAAGGGCGGGCCCGTTCTAGCCCGTTACAGTCCGTTTAAGACCGGACCTGGCCATCTCTCTTTCAATTGTTTCCTCGTGTGTTCACTGTTTTTCCTTTCCAGTGTTTGTTACCTTTAGGGTTTACCTGTTTACCATAAGCACAGGTATAATGTCCGCTAGGGAAACTAGAAGTAAAGCTCTGTCTTCTAGTGTAGCAATGTCAGGCACATTAGATTGTTTCTTGCTTAGAGCCAACTCCCTAATTTCTAATGAGATAACCATTTTGGAGAAACGGCTATCACAAGGCATTGAAAATGCCAAAAGATCATCCTTGGGTCATATAGCCAATGCAAGAACACCTGAAAGGGAAAATATGCCTCCTAAATCCGTACTCCCCAGTGACTGTCCAGAGCTAAACAACCCCTCAATCCCCGAGCGTTCCTCTCGTGTTTATACTGTTCTCCCTGAGTTCTCTAATGGCCCAAATTCTACCCTTGTGTCTAATCAAACCCTTGACGAAGGTCTTGAACCCAGTCGCAAGCGTTTTAGAGCAAATAGGGAGGGGGCTGTGTCGAAAAGAAAAAGGGGCCCACTTGCTGAGGGAGGTAAAAAACACCTGTGGTCACATCTTATCCAGATTCCTCTCGTGGGGGTAATTCTAATTCTAATTCTAATTTGAGCCATTCTGCAGTAAACGACCAGGCCGCCTTGGTACACCAGTCTCCTAACACAGCCAATAGGGGTAATACTTGGATAAGGGCTGATCCTCAAAAGTATGACTTCGAGGGTCTCTTGAAATCTTCACTTAGCCCCCTTTTTGCTAGACTCGATCAAATTGATACTAGGCTGGCAAACTTGGAAAGGGCAATTGACCCTGGCTCTGAACATCACTCTGCTTTATCATCTACGGGAAGGGGGCGGGTTGACATTGCTTTAACTAAGAGGTTACCTAACCCTAGCCTTCCACTAGCTTTACCAACCTCGACAAATCCTCTGTTGCTCTCTCAGGTTGCTGCTATAGGGACTAACCTCCCCGTCCCCCCCTCCCTCACTGAGGTTGCTGACAAACCCGCACTGGGCTTAGACCAAGAAATTCAGGAGGCCACTACCACTACCACGGCGAAGGAACAAATACTAAATCTACCTCCGGAAGCAGTGCCACTGGTTGTTGTTCTAGCGGGAGTTCCTAAACTCACTACAGCAAAAGAGGAAACTTTTGCGTCACTTAAGAACAAAGTAGTAAGTTGGTTATCCAAGCACAGACCACTGCCGCAAAAATTCTCGGGTGAAATTTTGATGGTCCGAAGGGTGCAATGGGTAGGTCCATCTAAGAAGAGTATTAACGGGGACTGTGTGGTTGTAAATCTGAGGGATGCGGGTGCAGTTTCCTTTATTTTGAATGGTCTTCTCACAGAGGAAGAATCTTCCATTCGAACTCTGCCACTGGCTTTATTCTATCCTCCACTTAATAGAATTCAGGTAGAGAGTCAGGAACCGGGGTGGACGCGGGTGGGTCATAGAAGCCACTATACTAGACCCCTGAATATCTACCACCCCTCAAGCACCACACTGTACCCGAGGGACCACAATAGGTTTAGGTGTTTGAGCGAGATAGACTGACTAACTACTAATTCTAATATAGTGGGCCAGCAGATTGTTGCTCCTAGGGATAGGATGGAAATTTTCTGCATTGAACCTACAACCACTGAAGCGATTTTGGAGGGGACGGCCGGGGCGGGTGCAGCTAAAAGTATATCACCCAGGCCTTCTTGTGTCAATTCAACCCTAGCTCAACTGACCGTGACCAATACAAACGGTTCGCGGCCAGTTAGTCATACAACCACTGTGGATACTGCCAACCTAATTTCAGAAGTTCCATCTTCCCTTCCACAGTTGAAAATCATATCTTGGAATTTAGCTGGCATTGGCAATAAATTAAGGTGCCCCGATTGGGGGCAGTTTATAGATAGTAATGATATTTGCCTCTTCCAAGAAACCTGGGCAAGGGATCCACATTATCGGACTGGTTTTGCCTCATTTTCGATTCCAGCTCAGTGGGGGGGGCGGGGTAGACCATCCGGGGGCCTGACTATTTGGGTCCATACCCATCTGGGCTGTGAGGTGAATGTGGTGGACATGGCATCTTTAGAGGAGCAGTGTGTGAGTTTAGTATGGCCAAATGATGTCCGGCTTACCTTGGTAAATGTCTACTCTAGACCAGTGAACATCACAGCGGAGTCAACTACTATTGACCAGCTTGCGACATTTTTAAACACTCTCCATCAGGGCCCAATCCTGTTAATTGGGGGAGACTTCAATTGTCATTTTGAGCCCCTCCCGGGCTTGATAGACGATGATATCCAGCAGGAGGATGACTATTGGATAATACCCCCAGTTGCGGGAAATTCTCCCAGGTCATGGACCACTTTGGTTGTGCAGATTACGGCCCTAACTCTACAATTTTCTATTAGGGCATGTAACGGCCGTAACAAATCTGATGTCCCTGCTAAGTGTACTTTTAACAAACCTGGCAAAGAGTCTTTGTTGGATTACATTTTTGTCGAGACTCGCTCCTGGGACAAGGTGCTGGATTTTATGGTTCTGTCAAGGGATGACAGTGACCATAACCCATTGTTCCTTCAGTTCCTGTTACCGGGGATTTGCACTACCCCGGAAACTGGAATAACGGTTTCTGATACTGGTTATCATCTATCCAGCAATAGACGCAGGGTGAGGTGGGAAAAACTTGTTAACCTCCCTGGCGCGATCCCTGAACTTTACGGGAAAGCTAATTCCGTTACTGGAAGCTGTAGGCTCTCTACTGCTGCAAGCTCCCACTATGGAATTGTATAAAAATTTTGAGGACTTAAACTTGGAGTTAAACACCATTTTGGCCAATGTGCTTAAACCCTTAACCCCTATGGATAGGAAGAGATTCCCCACACCAACGTGGTATAACTCTGCTTGCAGGAAAGCCAAAACACAACTTCTTGAAGCCGTTAAGTCTAATAACAACAAGGCTTTAATCAGACAGAAACGCAGGGAATACAAACAATTAATTGTCCATGCTAAAGCAGAGTGGGACACTGATAATTGGGACAAACTAACTCAGGCACTTAAAAACAAAGACCCCCGTAAGTTCTGGCAAATTGTCAATACGGGGTCGGCCGCACCCACACCAGCAATAGTTCCCAATATCGCTGCTAGTGTTTGGGAGGATTACTTTTCTTCCCTCTATGCTAGCGATCTTCCCACCATTGCCCCGGCGGAGGGGGATAATTTGTTCGATCTTACTACTCAGCAGCATGGAGATGATTTTGGGATTCAAGAAGTCTCAGACATATTAACTAGTCTCCCTGCTGGTAAAGCGCCGGGTCTGGACAAACTCCCTGGCGACCTTTTTAAAAATGAGCCGCTAGTCTGGGCCCCTTACTTAACGGCACTATTTAACGCAATCCTTAAGGGTATGGCAATTCCCACTACATGGCGTGGAGCCGAGATAGTTCCAGTTCACAAAAAAGGCTCTCCTCTACTTCCGGTGAATTACAGGCCGATCAGTCTTATAGACGTCCCCCAAAATTTTTTTGCTAGATTGATTTTAGAGCGACTCAATGACTGGATGGAGGAATTCTCCATCCTTAGTCCCTACCAGGCAGGGTTTAGAAAAAATGTTTCTACTGTGGACCAAATTTTTCGCCTTATGCTGTTATGTTGGAAGACTGTAAAGGTGGAGGCAGGTTCATGATATACTGTGTTTGTGGACCTGCGCGCGGCCTTTGATTTGGTCCCTAGATCAAAATTGTGGTCCGTCTTATCAAAGCTGGGTGTCCCACCCCCTCTATTGAATATGATAATCCGCCTTCACAAGGGAAACTTTGCACAAGTAAGGTGTGGGAAGTATGGGGCCTTAACATCTAAATTTGCTGTTGAAAAAGGAGTCAGACAGGGCTGCGTTCTGGCTCCTACTCTTTTCTGTCTTTATGTTAATGGAGCCTTCTCGTATCTAGACAAGGTTATCAACAGCGATGCCCCCAAACTGGACTGCAATAGGGTTCCTGCGATAATGTTCGCAGATGATACCCTATTGCTCTCCATGTCCCCTCTAGGCCTACAGAGGGTTTTGGACGGCTTTGAGCTATTTTGTCTGGAGCAGGGTTTGGAAATCAATACCCTCAAAACAAAATTTATGATTTTTAATCCTCCAGCCACGACGCGCCCAAACCCTTCTATAGGTGCGATTATTTTAGAAAGGGTCCATACCTTCGACTATTTGGGGCTTACCCTAAATGAAAGAATGACCTGGGTTACTCACCAAATGAAGGCTCAGTTGAAATTAGTTCAAACAACCGGGGGGATACTGAATTTTTTTAACACGTCAAGTGTAAAATCGATTGGTCCACCCATCGAAATATATAAACTTCAGGCCCGCGGTCGTGTAGTATATGGAGCTGAACTTTGGGGATCTAAATGCTGTCCAGAGATCCCATCTATAGAATCTAAGTTCTTAAGGCAATTGCTAGCCCTCCCTCTGAGCACGCACTTACTTCCACTGAGACTCGATCTGGGTTTGCGCCCCATTGATGAAGTGCTTGGTCTTAAACCCTTGATTTTCTGGAGGAGGATCTGGACTACCCCAGAACTCGAGGTCTATAGAAAAGAATTAATGGAAGTATTGAGTCTACCTAGTGCAGGGAAACATCCATGGTTTACTTACGTGAAGAAGCAACTAGGTGCATTGGGCTTCTCAGATCTCTGGACAGACCCGGCGTCAGCTTGTTTTACTGTCTCTCGAAAGCACCTCATTCATTCTTATTATGAGTTTAAAATAGCAGAATCTATTTCCAAATCTCAATCTTCTATTTTAATACAAACCTTTGTATCAGGTAAAGATTTCTACCACTTTGAGGAGGCTTTGAGTGAGATTAGACCTCACTTTACAAGAAAACTTTTTTTGCAGTGGAGCTATGGCACACTTCCCATAAGAGCATTTACCAGTAAATGGTCATACCCTTCCCCGGGAAACTGTCCTAGCTGTGATGCAGACCAGGAGACTGATTTACATATACTATTTTTCTGCCCCGCCTACAAAAAGACCAGGAAGTATTGGATTGTCCCTATTTGCAAGAACCTGGGGTTTACACAGTGTAGGTCAGCTTATAGGGTCTTTAAAACAGATCTATCTAGGCAAATAGTATTTGCAGTTTCATCAATTCTTGCATCTATGTGGAGGAAAAGAAGATGTAATGTGCCTTTATCATGAAATCTTACGCATTTGGTTTTTCTTACTAAATTGTCCTGTTGTGGTTTTTTAGCCCTAACCCTCGATCAATGCATTTTACATTTCTATTAAGGTTTGACAAAAGCTTCGGAACAGGCTTTTCCCTACTGCCAAAATCCTAACAGTTTGTTGGTTATGTTGATGTATTTAAAAAAAAATATATATATATATATATATTTTATTTTGAATGATATGATCCTTTGTATTGTTAACTTGTATGAACTTTTATGGCTAAATTGTCGAAATAAAGATTGAGATTGATTGTATAACAGAGAGGTGTTGCTGCTTTGTAAGTGTCAACCCTCAACACTGTGAGTAGTACCAGATTGGAGAAGCAGCAGCACAAATGTGAGGTTTAAAACATGTTGACATGATGTGTTAGTGATTAGGATACTTTGTATAAATTTCTAGAGAGGTACAGTTGAAATATGCCACATCATTTTTGGTGTGTTCTTGAAATGGGAAGTGTGTTCTGTGAAGTTATCAGGTCTGCAGAGTGTTGTGATTGAGGAAAGTCTCTACTTGGAAATATATACTGATATGTGTAATGCATTTGAATAAGCTTTACATATAAAACACATGAATACGTCAATTTTTATGTTTCCTTTATATATATTGTCACTAGCAAAGGGTCCAGACACATGCATGCATGGGTTCAGGAATATGGTGAGACTTACAACAGAGACGTGTGAAGGGTTGCTGCTTTGTATTTGGCTAGGCTCAACACTCTGAGTAGTAGTAGAATGGTGAAGCAGCAGCAGAAAAGTGAGATTTAAGATATGTTGGCAGAGAGATTAGTAATTAGGCTACTTTGTAGGAGTCTGTAGAAAGGTACACTTGAAATACACCACATAATTAGTGCAGTCTGTTAAGTTTTAAGGTCTTCATAGTCCTGTGACTGATGTATGCCTCTACTTTCACATGTATTGTGATACGTATTATGCATCTGAAGATGCTAGACGTATTAAACACAGGTATATACCTATTTGTATATTTGTTTATATATGATGCTGCTAGCAAAAGGTAGAGAAACATGCATGCATGCTTTCAGGCATATGGTGAGACTTACAGTAGAGACATGTTAAGGATTCCTGCTTTATATTTGGCTAGGCCCAACACCCTAAGTAGGCAAAGAATGGTAAGCTGCAGCACAAAAGTGAGGTTTACGACATGTTGGGAGAGGGATTAGTGATTAGGCTACTTTGTATGAGTGTGGGGAAAGGTACACTTGAAGTACGCCGCATAAATATAGGTGTCTGTTTGTAATGTGAAATGCAGTCTGTCAAGTTTTAAGGTCTGCATGGTCTTGAGACTGAGGTATGTGTCTACTTACAAATGTATTCTGATACATGTTATTCATCTGAAGATGCTAGACGTGTAAGACACACACATGCATGCATTATTTCAGGAATATGCTGAGACGTATTAAACACAGGTATATACCTATTTGTATATTTGTTTTATATATGATGCTGCTAGCAAAAGGTAGAGAAATATGCATGCATGCTTTCAGGCATATGGTGAGACTTACAGTAGAGACATGCAAAGGGTTCCTGGTTTATATTTTGGTAGACCCAACACCCTGAGTAGTCACAGAAGGTGAAGCTACAGCACAAAAGTGAGGTTTAAGACATATTGACAGAGGGATTAGTGATTAGTCTAAGGAAAGGTATACTTGAAGTACACCACATAAATGTAGGTGTTTGTTTTAAATGTAAAGTGCAGTCTGTCAAGTTTAATGGTCTGAGGTATGTCTCTATCGCAAATGTATTCTCATACATGTTATGCATCTGAAGATGTAAGACGTATAAAACACAGTTATACATCTATTTGTATGTTTCTTTTATATATGATGCCTCTAGGAAAAAGTGCAGCCACATACATGTATGCTTTCAGGAATATGCGGACAGTTACAACAGAGACATGTGAAGGGTTGCTGGTTTGTATTTGGCTAGGCTAAACACTCTGAGTAGTAGTAGAATGGTGAAACTGCAGCATAAAAGTGAGGTGTAAGACTTGTTGGAAGAGGGATTAGTGATTAGGCTACTTTGTATGAGTCTGTAGAAAAACACAAGTATACAACTATTTGTATGTTTCTTTTATATATGGTGTCACTAGAAAAAGGTACAAACAAATTAATACATGCTTTCAGGAATATGGTAAGACTTACAACAGAGACATGTTAAGTGTTTCTGCTGCTTTATATTTGGGTAAGCTCAACACTCTAGGTGTTATTTTGAAATGGGAACACCAGTCTGTGAAGTTTATCCCCTTCAGTGTGTCGAAAGGCCGGAGGCCATTCGACGCACCAGTGCTCATGTTCGTAGGACGGCCCCCGGCTGTCCTCTCACATGGCACAGGGAATCCCTCTTGTGCGGCCTCCAGAGGGATTCCCTTTAACCCCCAACAGCCTCGGGAGCTGGGGAAGAGCTTCCGAGGCTGCCTGCATGGTTTCCCTGAATGACGATCAGCGTGCACGTTGGACCAACGTCATTTCATGTGAATCCGAAACTGAAGTGAGCCAAGAGGCTCATTTCAGTTTAACTTTCTACGTGCCCAGGGGGCTATTCCAGCCCCCTGAGCACGTAGAAAGTCAGGAGAGGTATCGTTGCAAAGGACTGAATCTCACCAGGAGGGCGATACCGAAGCAGGGATACACTCACTAGACACCAGGGAGGGGGGAGCAGCCCCTTCGGCAAGGGCCTTTGCTCCCTCCATTTTTTGGTGCCCCAAATTCAGTCTTTCTGCTCCCCCGGGGGGGAGGGGGGGGCAGAAAGCACACGAGAAACCCAGGATTTTTTTTAACTGTGAAATAGGGGTGAGGGCTGCCCAATATGGGCATGCCAATGCCCCCACCCCCGCAGCAAAATGACAGTCTTTCTGCCCCCAATCTGCCCCCCGGGGGGCAGAAAGCCCACTAGATACCTGGGATTTTGTTTTGTTGATTATAATAAGGGGTGGGGGCTGCCCAATATGGATATGCCAATGCCCCCACGCTGCAAACATACAGTCTTTCTGCCTCCCTGGGAGGGCAGATGGGGGCAGTAGCCCCCACCTGCTCCCCCGGGGGGGCAGAAAGACCACTATACACCAGGGTTTTTCCCACCGATGAATTTAAGGGTGGGGGCAGCCCAAGATGGGCATGCCAATGCCACCACCCCTTCCCCCCACAACATTATAGTCTTTCTGTCCCCTGGGGGTCAGATGGGGCAGTAGGGGGGACAGAAAGCACCCTAGATGACAGGGATTATTTTTTATATAGGCCCGAGGTGGAGGCTGGCCTTTATGGGCATGCTAATTCCCACACCCAATCCCCCAAAGAAAACAAATGACTTTCTGCCCCCCCAGGAGGCAGATATGGGCAAAAGCTCCTGATCTGCCCCCCAGGGGAGCAGAAAGCCCGCAAAGCGCCAGAGATTTAATTTTTTTCATGTTGCTAGGGGTGGGGGCATGTCAATGCCCCCACCCCCCAAAAATAATGCTAGTCTTTCTGCCCCCCCGGGAGGTAGATGGGTCAATAGCACCTTAGCTGCCCCCCCGGGGAGGGCAGAAATCCCACTGGCCACCAGGGAATTTTTTTTTCAAAGTTCAGGGTGTGGGCTGCCAAGAATGGGCATGCCAATGCACCCACTCAACCCAAAAAAGATGCCACAGTCTCTCTGCCTTTACCAGGAGGCATATGGGGGCAGTAGCCCCTCATCTGCCCCCTGGGTAGGGAGGAAACCCACTATGTACCAGCGATTATGCTGGATTTTTAATACGCAGGGGTGGGGGCTGACCAAAATGCCCAATGTCCCCGGCCGCCCAAAAGAATAGCCAGTCTTTCTGCCCCACTCAGGGCCATATCGGGGCAATAGCCCCCGATTTCTCCCCTCCCCAGGACGGCACATAGCCCACCAGCCACTGACTTTTTTTCTGAATGTGCCTACCTGTGGATTTTGGGTCCTAGCGCCGCCGGCACCAAGGGAAACATAACAAACCTATATATTGGTGAGAGCCAGACAAGTCATCCCTTCCTGGATTCCCCTGGGTGTCTAGTTTTAAAAAATGTATAGGTTTGCTAGGTTTCCCTAGGTGCTGGCACAGCTAGTGTCCAAAATCTACAGCTAGGTACTTTGCAAAAAAAGGGTCAGTTTTCACTGTGAAAATGCGGTGTGTCCACGTTGAGTTTTGGGCCATTTCCTGTCACGGGCAGTAGGCCTACTGGCACAAGTGAGGTACCATTTTTCCCGGAACACGGTGGGGAATACGCGGTGGGTGGAATTTTGTGGATCCACACAGATTCCAGAACTTTCCTCCACAGAAATGTGAGGAAAATTTGAATTTTTAGACACATTTTGAGGTTTGCAAGGGATTCTGGGTAACAGAACCTAGTGAGAGCCAGACAAGTCACCCCATACTGTATTCCCCCGGGTGTGTAGTTTTTAAAAATGTATAGGTTTCCCTAGGTGCCAGCAGAGCTAGGGTTCAAAATCTACAGCTAGGCACTTTGCAAAAAAAGGGTCAGTTTTCACTGTGAAAATGTGGTGTGTCCACGTTGAGTTTTTGGTCTGTTTCCTGTCACGTGCACTAGATCTACTCATACAAGTGAGGTACCATTTTTCTCTAAAGACTTTGTGGAATTGTGGGATGGGAGGAATGTTCTGAAACCACGCAGATTCTAGAACTTTCCACCACAAAAATTTGAGGGAAATGTGTTTGTTTTTTACAAAGTTTTAGGTTTGAAAGGGATTCCGGGTAACAGAACCTGGTGACAGCCAGACAAGTCACCCCCTCCCGGATTCCCCTGGGTGTCTAGTTTTGAAAAATGTATAGGTTTGCTAGGTTTCCCTAGGTGCCAGCAGAGCTAGGGTTTTCACTGTGAAAATGTGGTGTGTCTACGTTGCGTTTTGGGCTGTTGCCTGTCGCGGCCACTACACCTACCCACACAAGTGAGGTATCATTTTTATCGGGAGACTTAGGGTAAAGCAAAATTGTGGAGCAACTGTTATTACCTATTGACTTTTAATGCATTTCTGCCTTCCAAATGTAAGACAAAGTGTAAAAAAGAAGTCACTTTTAAAAATGACCTAATTCACATGCTGGTATGGGTACCCACAATTTCGGAGATGTGCAAACAGCTACTGTTTCTAAAATCTATCTATTGTTCCCATTTCCAAAATACATAGGGGACTTTCATACCAATTTTTCCCTGTTTATATTTTTCCAAATGAATTGCTATATACCCGGTATACAATCAAAAACATCATTGCAAGACGCTGCTCAGTTATTGGCTCTGGGTTCCTCGGGTTCTTGGAGAACCTACAAGTCCTTTATATACCCACAACTAGAAGGGTCCAGCAGATGTAACGATATATTGCTTTCAGACATCTGTCATACTTAGTAGAAGTTACAGGAGAAAACATTGGCACAAATGTCTGTTTTTTTAACTCATTTTCATTTTTTTCTCTTTTCAACTGTTAGTTTCTATATGAAAACCTCGAAGGATCTACACAAATGACACCTTGCTGAATTAGAAAGGTTGTCTACTTTTCAGAAAGGTATAGCTTTCCAGGATCCTTCATTGCTTTTGTATCAATTGTTACCATTAACTGGAAGGTGGTTAAAAGCACAAAAAATAGCAAAAATAGGCTCTGTCCCAAAAAAATGCCAAAACTGTATAAAAATTGTTGGTTTTCTGACAAAAGTCTGCTTGTCCCCGAAATCTGGGAAGATGGTGATGTCAGCACCACAACCCCTTTGTTGATACCATTTGCAGGGAAAAAAACAGACACTTTCATCTGTAGCCCTTTTTCCCTTTTTCAAAATCCACAAATCCTGGGTACCTTTAGAATCCCTGTAATGTTGGAAGAAAAGGACACAAGTTTGGCGTGGATATCTTATGTGGTCAAAAAGTTACAGGGGCCTAAGCACGAACTACCCCAAATAGCCAAAAGAAGGCTTAGCACAGAGGGGAAAAGGCCTAGCAGCGGAGTGGTTAAGTTACTCTATTGTGTTGTGAATGATGTATGTGTCTACTTCTACATCTATTGTCTGATGTATTTTACATATGAACCTGGTTGGTTTGGGTAGTAGTAGAGAAATCCTTTAGATTTGCTCTGTCATTCTGTTGTAGTGGTTGTGATGTCTTCTGTGTGAAGGAATTGTGCAGTGCCTGTTCAATACCCAGTTGCCATATTTTATGAGTGGAAATGAATTCATACATTTTTTTTAACTCAAATTTAGATAGTATGTGCTCTAAGTTGATATTGTAAAGGTTTTGGGCCAGATGTACGACAGCCAAAATAGCTTCTCGCAAATTGTGAGTTTTTTGCGACTCGCAATTTGCGAGGCATTATTTCGGATGTACTGCAGTGTGTAACACACAGCGTTTCCCAATAGGGTCGCAAATTGGGAGGCTCATGAATATTAGTGAGCCTTTTCGCAATTTGTGACCCCTTTGGGAATGGCAGGTCCTGCCAGGTATGGTGGCCTGCTGGGCTCAGCAGACCACCATATCTGGGACTGCTTTTAAATAAAGCAGTTTTTTTTATAAGAAGCACGTTTCCCTTAAAGGAAAACGGGATGCATTTTTTTAAAAAGGAAATGTTTTTGTTTCATTTTTTAAGGGCAGGCAGTGGTCCCTGGGACCACTGCCTGCCCTTAAAAAATTATTTTCCCCTGCATTTGCAAAGGGGAAGTGGTCCCCTGGGGACCCCTTCCTTTTTGCGACCCCATTACCACCCTCTTGATGCGGGTGGGAATTTGCAAGTGTTTTGCGACCACAATTGCGGTCACAAAACATTTGTACATGGGGTTGCACTCGCTATTAAGAAGGGAATGCCTCTTCCAAATAGCGACTCGCAACTCCAAAACAACGAGTCGCAAATAAATTGTGACTCGCTATTTTGGTATGGTACGTACCCCTATTGGTTTTTGTATGCAGCAAGACCGGGCAACAATAAAGACTTAAGCTTTCCTCATCCCGCTGAATGACTCATACAAGGTAAACAAACCGCAGGCTTACCTTGCCACCGTGCTGAACCCCGAAGTTAGAAGAGAGATCATGTACATTTGGCTTCCGGTATTGCCAATCACGGACTTTAGTCAAGCTTGGTCATACCAAAGCACCGGAGGGGCATGCTGTCTGTGCAACAAAAAGCAAGAGTCTTGGGTACACCTATTGTGCTGCTGCCTGGCCCTAACATCTGAAAGGAGGATCCTCCTAAAACAATTATGCCTAAGTGAAATAGCAAACACTTGCCTCAAGGACTCTGTCATATGTTTCTCATAAAGAGAACCCAACATTTTGGCCCGGTGTGAAAGATTTGCACAAACAATTAGGCAAGCCTTATACCCCCGCCCTACAACTGCACCTTGCCCTTGAACAGTCCAAACGTTAATCCCGGATTACTTCAAACAAAGGTCCTCAAAAGAGAACGGACCAAGCCCAGGAAGCAGCAATCGAAACTATGAGTCCATAGGTCTGCGTCCCTAGTTGGCTCTTACAGGTCATATGTGATAATTCACAAATCTGGCTTACCAGGTCATGAATCAGCAATCTATAGGACTATATACAAGAAATACTTCAAAATGAGAGGTTCAGCATTTAAAGCAACCCTGGAGCCCTGAACATTCTGGGTGGTGATAATCTCCAATTTGAGGGACCACAGTGCTTCAGTAAAATCCAAATTTGAACACAAAATCTGAGACAATTTCTGGCACTTAAGTACCATATTTTATCAACTCTTTTATTCTATAAGAAAATGTTTTTTCTTTTTGTTTTCAATCTGTATTGGAATAGTTGTAGTTAACTTATGCAAATAAACGTATTCATTCATTCATCCATGCGCAAACGGGTTCGCAAACCCGTTTGCGCATGCAAAAACCGCCGTACATCTGGCCCCCGGTTATTATTATAGGTTTGATAATATGTAAAGTATAATATTGTAAATATTTATGTGTTATGGAGACATTTGAAATGCAATTGAAAGTATTTGTTTATTTATAGATGAGAATATTTGTATATAATTATTTTAATTATATAAATTTAATTTTAGAAACTAATTAAACTTTTCTTTTTTTTTCAGACATTTACCTTTATTACTAAGAAAGATTGAGTATGGCAAGAAAAGATCAAAAGAAAAGACAAGAAAAAAAGTACTATTTTAAAGGAAAGAGAAAAGCAGAAATTAGATGACGTTCAATATCTTACATTGAAGAAAAAGACTTCTGGTAAGAAAACTAAAGAATTTGTTAAAAGTATTTTAAAGAATGTAAAGAATTTTCAAAATGTGGAAAAGAGAAAGGAAAGTTCTACAACCAATCAGAAGGAAACGAAAAAGGACATATTAATAGAAAATCATGTAATGGGAAAACAATCCATGTTGAAAGAAGGCTGAAAGAATAAAAATAAATTAGAAAGAGAATGAATAAAAGTAGAGTACGACAAAATGTATTGAAAGATTGTAAACAATATAAAAGTAGATCAGCAGCATATAAGAAAAAGCAACAGATTGAAATGAAAATAATTTATATTGATATTTATGAGAATGGAAACATTGAATAAAATGATGCAGTTTATGAAAGAGAAAAACAAAAGAAAAAGACTGGTTAATCGAAGTAACTTTCGCCAAAATTTTTACTTGTGAATGGAAGCACATTTCTAGTACTGAGCCTTTCTTTAATTAAGAAAGCTATTTTCAACAAAATACATTAGTTCATGCAGTTGATACTAGTGGTCATTGCTATAAGATGAAAGATGGTTGTCCAAATCAAAAAAACAATGGTTCCTAGGAATTTGGAAGAATAGCTGAAGAAGTTCAAGGAAGGTGTACACAAGCTCCAGTATATAAGTCGGATTGTAGTAGTATTTGTAGTATTTGACAGGAATCTATTATCATATTACAAGTTTTTTTTAAAGAGAATATGCCAAAAAAGTCTTAAACAGAAGATTAGGATGTTACAAGGACTAGATCCATGTAAAGTAAGAAAATGTACTAACTTGCTGGGTCATTCTCTGGCTTGTCTTTCAAGAAAAGTGTGTCAAACTACTTTCCATCATTTAAGAATGTTAGCAGTACATCACTCAGAAATGCGGAAGTTAGTAAGGAGACTCTACTATGTAAAAAGTTCTGCATTATGTTTAAGTGAAATGAACACAGCTCTTTTGCATGGTTCAGTATCAGATGTAAAAAAAGCGAGAGCTGGATATGTGTAGCTGTTGAACAGCAGGTTGAAGATATCAGTACTGACAAGTTTGCAGAAGAAATTACAATGTTTAAGATAGTTTCATCTGAAAAACCAAACTATGTTTGTATTTGTTGTCGACGTACTCACTATAGGAGTCAAACTAGGAATGTTGATCTATATGTAAAAAGGAAAAAGGAAAACAATGATAAGTGGGAGCAATTTGGTGCTTATTTGTTGGTGAAAGGTCATTTTGAGTTGGCTACTAATCAATGTATGTGTAAATATTGTCACAACAAATTGGAAGAGAACAAAATGCCAGCTAGAGCTATATATAACAACTTAGAGTTGGTAGGTATTCCTCCGGAACTGGCAGATTTAAATACATATGAGTCCATTCCTCTTCAATCTGTGGACCCGTTTCAGGCTATAGTTCGTATGGAGCCTAAAACAGGTAAGCTGCCTCCAACAGATAGATTTGCAAAGAGGTCTGAAAGGAAGAGTTGCGTACTTACCTTTAGATTTTAAGAAAAATATTGAAACTGTTGGTATAGACAGAGAGAAAATTGAGCCTGTAGTTATTCTAGTTAATGGTGTACCAACAAAGAGTCGAAAAATATGGCAAGAGTTTTTAGATGGTAACAAACTTCAAAAGGCTACATGGTATCTGATGCAGAATAATATTTATTATAATAATGTAAGTGTTGATGAACAGGAAATATGTTTAGAGGATGAAACTGAAATTGCAAGTGGCCAAATAGAAAAAGTTGACAAGTCTTGTAGGGAAGAGATCTATGAACATTTCAGTATACATCCTCTACATTCTAGAGAAGTGATAGGAAATAATATCACAGTATTTCAAATGAAGAAAGCAAAGGGAACTCCCATGAGCGTGTGGGAAAAAAGTTTAGAAGCACGTTGTTTATCACAGCTGTTCACCAATGGAGAAGTTGGTTGATATGATGAACGAGCAATACAGATTCCAGCTTCAGAATACTGATCGACAAGTTTGTACTCAGAAGATCCAAGATTTCGACAGTGTATTCCATATATTTTTCATCTTCTCTTTGAAAATGATTTGTCTGCACTTTCAGATGCAGTATACCATATATTAAAAACGGGAGTTTATCTTCCACATGTTTCTGCAAAGGAATTCATGGACAAAGTTCAACAAAGAGATGAACAGTTTGAATCTCAGTTAATAAATTTGATGGAGTGTCAACATGGTGCCAATAAGTATTGGTATCATCGTCATTGAGAACTTAAATGTATGTTAAGAAACTTAGGTACCCCTACATGGTTTGTGACACTTAGCTGTGCTGAATATGTGTGGGATGATTTAATTGAATTTCTATGAGAATCAAATTTAAATGTACAAAATATTGAATTGAAGACACCTGGAGACCTATGTTCCTTGGATCCTTTAAATGACTGCAGATATTTTAAACATAGGTATCAAAGTATGATGTCATTTATCTGCAATAAAAAATATTCCTCCTCTTGGAGAAGTAACTGATTTCTTTTGCTGAAAAGAGTACCAAGCCAGAGGTGCTCCTCAAATATACATCCTATTATGGATCAAGTATGCTCCAAAATTTGGAACTGATACTGATGAAAGTGTTTTGTCTTTCATTGAAGAGTATGTTACCTGTGCCATTCCAAGATAAGTCGGAGAAAACACTTTGAGACAACAAGTTTTACGGTTTCAAGTGATCGATGGGGAAAATACTGTTGACGAAAACACAAGTCTAAGGGAAAGTTTTATACAAAGTGTTGTTTTTGGATTCCCACATCCACTAATTTCAAAAGGAAGAGTAAATAGGTTTATGTCAGCAGTAAGGCATACAATAACTCAGAAATCTCCAAAGAATACATACAACGTAAAAAGAACTGAAGATTCAAATTATATTAATGACTACAATCCAGTGATTTTGACAATGTGGAATGCAAACATGGATATTCAATATGTTGCAGATAATTCAATTGCTGTTGCTCGCTATGTTACATAATATATAAGGAAATCTGAAAAGACAGAGATGAAAGAAATGTGGGAAGAAATTTCACAGAAAAAGTGTCTTAGCAACAAATTGTACAGCTTTAGCTTGAAATGCCTTCCCAACAAGATTCATTTAGATAAGGTTAGGTCTTGCCTGCTCACAAAATAGAGAATTGAAAACATTACAAGAAATCGAATACTTAGCACTGAATGGACCAGAAAGTACAGATATTGTTGAAACTAATATGTTGGATACATAATATCCTAAAAGTAGTCCATATCTGGAAAACGTA
Source organism: Triturus cristatus (assembly GCF_964204655.1). Taxonomy (NCBI): domain Eukaryota; kingdom Metazoa; phylum Chordata; class Amphibia; order Caudata; family Salamandridae; genus Triturus; species Triturus cristatus. Next base: position 723,217,747 of record NC_140582.1, read on the forward strand.
TGTCTCTATGAAATACTTCAACATCATACCTTTAATAGAAACATTACTAAAATATAAATGTAGAAAAATATGCGGTAATTGGTTGTGACGGATGCCTGGTAAAACATGCCTAAGGAAATCTTATTAACCACCGAAAACTCAGTTGCAAAAGTCCACATAAGAGGGAATTTTTCTATTGAGCACTTCTGCAACTGTTCAAGCCTTAGCGCAGTGAAGCGGAATTACTTGGAGTTTGCGACTGCTATGAAGATTCTTTTAATGCATGTAAAGATAGCATTCAATGCACAACAGATTAAAGAGGTAAGACAGATTGGGCCTTGTGTTGTATGTTTTTTGCTTGTAAAAGAAATGTATGTTTGCAGAAAACAGTTTCCTTTTCCTCTAGCATATGCAGTAACTGGTCATGAATCTCATGGTTTAAGTAAAGACAGCGCATTGGTAAATATTAGAAGTACAGTGTTCAAAGAGGAAATTGCATATGTTGCATTGTCTTGAGTAAGAACATTATCTGGTTTGTATTTGATTGATTTTGATGAGAAAAAAGGTTAGTGCTGATGCAAATTGTGTAAGAGAGTACAATCGTTTAGGAAGACTTTATACTCGTCATTTAGGTGAATATTCCATATATGAGAAATGTGTAGTGTGTCAAAGAACAAAATTGGTCATACGAGGTTCAAAAAAAAGAAAACAATGGAAGAAAATCATGAAGGTGTAAAGAAAATGAAGGTGGAAACTGTTGATTAGATTATAGGATATCAGTTGGAAAACAGTTCAGGTATCAACTGCTATGCTAATGTAATTTTGAATGTCGTGGTATATCTAGAAGAGCTTCATTGTGAAATTATGGGAAATCATGGAAAAAGATTTTGCTCTTTATTACGTCATGTATTTCAACAGTTGGTAACTGCCAGAAGTAAAGTCCATACTGCTTCTGGTGTTGGACATCTTATGGATATATGTACTGGTTCTTTGACATTTACTCTTAATGTACAACAGATGAACACAAATTCATAATACTGATGCTTGTAGTATTAGAACATGAAGGAATACAGATGGAAAACGTATTTGGAGTAAATTACAGATGGGATCATAAATGTGAAGAGTGTGCATTTATTCTTCCAGCACTGAAATAGACATAGAACTATTCATTTACTTGATGATCCCAGATTGCAAATTAGTAACAAATTAGTAAACACAGCCAATCAGGATATGAAATGTTCGCATTTTAAATCAGCGATGTTGTCTATATTATATATAGAAAGTTCCGGAAAATATCTAATTTCAATGTTTCAACATTGTAGAGCCAATGGAAGAAAATTGGAAATCAAAATAATTTTTGGGGTTGCAAGTCAAATATCTATTTCGGGAAGAACCTTTGTAGCAGTGTCTATTATTTTTCATGATGGACCTACTACTTCAGCTGGACACTATACTGTGTATTTAAAGTGCAATAAAGAATAGATACATTGCAATGATGCCCACTTGCAATTCAAATCTAGGTTGCCTTTTGAATTACCAAATTCATATTTGATATTTTTGAAGCAAAAGTTTTGAATACACTTTTCAGCCTATTGGGAAGATGTGAACAATTAATTACTATTTATAATTAGTGTTTGGGTTAATATTTGTGCAAATTGAAATTGTATTTGGAAAATTGTGTTTAAAAGCAATAGTTTATATATTTGTTGTCTATATTGTACCAGATGTAAATGAGAGTGTACCTTTTAGTAAATGTACTTGAGACTAATAAAATACTTAATGTACAAGTTGGATGTAATTAATAAACTGTAGAGAGGTAAACATATAGATACTCATATTGGGAATAATTATTTGTGGTAATTTTTTTTTCACAATCTCGTTGATTGTTTTTTCGCCCGCTGTTCTATGATAATACTACGTTGAAATCACTGTGTATGGTGAAGTTCAGTAGAGTTTGAGAACAGCAAAAAAGGGAAGCGGAAAATGGTATGTAATTCTAAAATTATGTTGTGTTCTTCTAAATGTAATACTTTAATTTCTGTAATACATGTCATTATATATATTTCTTTTCTTCTTATAGTAGATAATGGTGAAGTTGGAAAAGAGATTTAATTCAGTTTACGACAATACTATTCTAAAATAGTTCCACAGGTAAGTATCTAAATTACCGAAAAAGGTAACAGAATGTGCATGATAACGTTCATTTATGTGTTATTTATTTCTAATAAAAATAATGTTGAACCTTTACACTATTTAATACTTTCAGATATCATCAGACAGTTACGACCCCTGCACTCATGCAATCAGCCAGGCACTACACATGCACTCATCCAATTACTCAGGCACTACTATTGTACTCATCCGTTCCCTCAAACACTACCTATGCACTCATCCATGCACTCAGGCACTCCCCATGCACTCCTCCAATCACGCAGGCACTACCCATGCACTCATCCATGTACTTAGGCTCTACACATGCACTCATCCAGTCACTCAGGCCCTACTCATGCACTCCTCCAATCACTCAGGTACCACCCCTGCACTCATTCATGTACTCAGGGTCTCTTATGCATTGCTCCATGCCCTCGGGCTCTGCCCCTGCACTCATGCAATCAATCAGGCACTACCCATGCACTCATCCAATCACTTAGGCACTACTATTGCACTCATCCATTCCCTCAAACACTACCCATGCACTCCTCCATGCACTCAGACACTACCCATGCACTCCTCCAATCACCCAGACACTACCCATTCACTCATCCATGACCTCAGGCTCTACCCATGCACTGCTCCATGCACTTATCTATTCTATCAAACACCAGTCAGGCACTACCCATACACTCCTCCAATCACCCATGCAGTATCCCTGCTCTCATTCAATCACCCAGGCAGTTCCACTTGCCCTCATGTAATCACTCAGGCAATACTGTTGCACTCAACCTTTCCCTCAAATACTACCCATGCACTCATCCATGCACTCAGGCACTACCTATCTAGTCCTCTCGTCATCACCCAGGCAGTACCCCTGCACTCATGAAATCCCCCAGGCAGTACCCCTGCACTCATGCAATCACTGAGGCACTATTGTTGCACTCATCCATTCCCTCCAACATGACCCATGCAGTCATCCATGTACTCTGGCATAACTATTGCACTACCCCTTCCCTCAAACACTACCTATACACTCATCCATGCACTAAGGCACTACCCATGCACTTCTCCAATCACCCAGGAAGTACCCTTGTACTCATACAATCACCCACGCACTACCCATGCACTCCTACAATCACTCAGGCACTACTGTTCTACTCATCTATTCCCTCAGACACTACCCATACACTCATCAATGTACTAAGGCACTACCCATGCACTTCTCCAGTCACCCAGGCAGTACCCATGCACTCATGCAATCATACAGGTACTACCCATACACTCATCCAATCGCTTAGGCACTACTATTGCACTCACCCATTAACTCAAACACTACCCATGCACTTATCCATGCACTCAGGCACTACCCATGCATTCTTCCAATCACCCAGGCACTACCCCTGCAAGCATGCAATCAGACAGGCACTACCCATGCAGTCATCCAATCACTCAGGCACTACTATTGCACTCATCCATTCCCTCAAACACTACCTATGCACTCAGCCATGCACTCAGGCACTAGCCATGCACTCCTCCAATCACCCAGGCACAACACATGCACGCATCTATGTACTCAGGCTCTACCCATGCACTCATTCAATCACTCAGGTGCTACTATTGCACTCATCCATTCCCTCAAACACTACCCATGCACTTATCCATGTACCCAGGCACTACCCATGCACTCCTCCAATCACCCAGGCACTACCAATGCACTCACCCATGCACTCAGGCTCTACCCATGCACTGCTTCATGCACTCATTGATTCTCCCAAACACTAGTCAGGCACTCCCATATACTCCTCCAGTCACCCAGGCAGTACCCTTGCTCTCATCCAATCAAACAGGCAGTTCCCTTTGCATTCATGTTATCACTCATACCATACTGTTGTGCTCACCCTTTCCTCAAACACTACTCATGCACTTATCCGTGCACTCAGGCACTACCTATCTAGTCCTCCAATCACCTAGGCAGTAAACCTGCACTCATGAGATCCCTGAGGCACACTGTTGCATTCATTCATTTCCTCCAAAATTACCCATTCACTCATCCATGCGCTCAGGTACTACCCATGCCTTCTCCAATCACCCAGGTACTACCCATGCACTCATGCAATCAGCCAGGCACTACCCATGCACTCCTCCAATCATTCAGACACTCCTATTGCACTCATCCATTCCCTAAACACTACCCATGCACTCGTCCATGCACTCAGGCACTACCCATGCACTCTTCCAATCACCCAGGCACAACCCCTGCACTCATGCAATCAGCCAGGCACTACCCATGCAGTCATCCAATCACTAAGGCACTCCTATTGCATTCATCCATTCCCTCAAACACTACTCATGCACTTAGCCATGTACTCAGGCACTACTCATGCACTTAGCCGTGTACTCAGGCACTACCCATGCACTCCTTCCAATCACCCAGGCCTACCAATGCATGCATCAATGCACTCAGGCCCTACCATGCATGCATCTATGTACTCAGGCTCTACCCATGCACTCATCCAATCACTCAGGAACTACTATTGCACTCATCCATTCCCTCAAACACTACCCATGCACTCAGGCACTACCATGCACTCCTTCAATCACCCAGACACTACACATGCACTCATCCATACCCTCAGGCTCTACCCATGCACTGCTCCATGCACTCATCCATTCTATTAAACACCAGTCAGGCACTACTCATACACTCCTCTAATCACCCAGGAAGTATCCCTGCTCTCATGCAATCACCGAGGCAGTTCCCCTTGCACTCATGAAATCATTCAGGCAATACAGTTGCACTCAACCTTTCCCTCAAATACTACCCATGCACTCATCCATGCACTCAGGCACTATCTATCCAGCCCTCCAATCACGCAGGCAGTACCCCTGCACTCATGCAATCACCCAGGCAATATGCCTGCACTCATGCAATTACTGAGGCACTATTGTTGCACTCATCCATTCCCTCCAACATGACCCATGCAGTCTTCCATCTACTCTGGCACAACTATTGCACTCCCCCTTCCCTCAAACACTACCCATACACTCATCCATGCACTAAGGCACTGCCCATGCACTTCTCCAATCACCCAGGTAGTACCACTGTGCTCATACAATCACCCATGCACTACCCATGCACTCCTAGAATCACTCAGACACTACTGTTCTACTCATCCATTCCTTCCAACATGACCCATGCACTCATCCAAGTACTCTGTCACAAGTATTGCACTCCCCATTCCCTCATACACTACTCATACACTCATCCATGCACTAAGGCACTACCCATGCTTTCTCCAATCACCCAGGCAGTACCCATGCACTCATGCAATCAGCCAGGCACTACCCATGCACTCATCCAATCGCTTAGGCACTACTATTGCACTCACCCATTAACTCAAACACTACCCATGCACTTATCCATGAACTCAGGCACTAACCATGCATTCTTCCAATCAGCCAGGCACAACCCCAGCACACATGCAATCAGCCAGTGTTAGAAGGCGACCTCAGAGGGGCCCGGAAGGGGCCCTGACTGCCCTGAGACCCACCCTCGAGGTATCGTAGCCGGGCACTGGTGGGAGACTCCTCAGGGGAGGAACCTCGTCTCTAGGATCGTACACTCGGCACCACACGACAGAGAGACAGTACACGAGAAGTTCTTAAGAGCAAATCTTTATCAGATCGGAGTTGTAGGATCTTTATGATCAGCAAGGCAAAATATATACAAGTAGAGCGCGGGCTCACAAAGTCTTGGAGGGGGGTTAGGAGGTAGCGGGACAGTCTTTGGGGATAAGAATCAAATGCAGGGGCGAACCCGGCGCACAGCTCACAATCCTCGAGCTGGGGGATTCGCTTGTCGTCGTGGGGTCCGGCGGGACCAAGAGAGTCTGTGGGAGCTGTGAGTCACTCAGCAGGCTCGAGTATAAGTTCGGAGGTCTTACGATCTTCAGGGAGCCGCGAGTCACTCAGCAGGGCTCAAGCACAAGTTCGGAGGTCTTACGATCTTCAGGGAGCCGCGAGTCACTCAGCAGGGCTCAAGCACAAGTTCGGAGGTCTTACGATCTTCAGGGGAGCTGCGAGTCACTCAGCAGGGCTCAGGTGTTCCAAGGCGAATCTGCCGGACGGTCCCAGAGCACCCCTTGTTATAGGGCGACTCCTCTTTGATGTCCGGAGTCTGTGCAGGCAGGGGTCTTGTCACCTGGGGGTCGCTTGTTGGGGGTTTCCTGCCATTGTCCTTTGATCCTTTCAGGGCCGGGTCGGGAGGAGCCCCAGACACCCAGCAGGCGTGGAGCCAGCCCTCGGGGAGGCCTGCGGGTCGATCGAAACCCACCTTCCCAGGGAAGCGCAGAGGTGTGATGGAAACTGCTCCTCCCTTTCTTATCCCAAGGGGAGCGCGATGTCCTCCAGCCGGAGTGGCGCCTCTAGGCCAGGGTCGCGCTGGGGCCGGGCGGCCATCTTGGTGCATGAAGTGGGCACGCGGGCCCGGGGTGGCCGAAGGAGGAAGGCCACGGATGGGGGAAGTCCGGGTCGGGTGTGTGTGTTCTGGTGGGAAGGATCGGCTAGGCCGTGGGCTCGGGGCTGGTGTGAGGTGCAGGGGTCAGGTCTGACTATGTTACGAGGGCCGGGTCTAACACGCGTCCCCCCCAGCTGAAAGCCGGAGAGAACTACCCATCTTCTTGAGGGTTCTCTTCGCTGAGGCGGAAGAATCGGGAGAGGCCATCGGCGTTGGCGTGGTCCGTACCAGGGCGATGTTCCACGGTGAAATCCATCCCCTGGAGGGAGATTGACCACCGCAGAAGCTTGGGGTTTTCTCCTCGCATCTGCATGAGCCATCGCAAGGCGCGATGATCAGTTTGGACCCTGAAATGGGTGCTGAACAGGTAAGGGCGTAGTTTCTTGAGGGCCCAGACTACGGCGAACGCCTCGTGCTCGATGGTACTCCATCTCTGTTCCCGGGGCAGCAGCCTTCGGCTGAGGAAGGCCACGGGCTGGTCTAGGCCCTGGTCATTTACCTGGGAGAGGACTGCCCCGATGCCATGCTCGGAGGCATCAGTCTGTACCACAAACTCTTTGGAGTAGTCGGGGGCCTGGAGGACGGGGACCGTACACATGGCCGTTTTCAGGGCATTGAATGCCTCTTGGCAGGCAGGGGACCACTGTACCTTCTTGGGCTGTTTCTTGGATGTAAGTCCCGTGAGGGGACCGACCAGGCTGCCGTAATTCCGGATGAATCTCCGGTAGTAGCCCGTGAGGCCCAGAAAGGCTCGGACCTCTGTTTGGGTAGTGGGGGGTTCCCAGGCTAGGATGGCATCGATTTTGGGCTGTAGCGGGGCGACCTGCCCGCTTCCGACCTGGTGCCCCAGGTAGGTTACCGAACCTTGCCCAATCTGGCATTTGCTGGCTTTCACCGTGAGGCCCGCCTGGCGTAGGGCGGTTAGCACCCTCCGGAGGTGCTGGAGGTGCTCACTCCATTCGGAACTAAAAACTGCAATATCGTCGAGATATGCAGCGCTGAATTTTTCCAGCCCGGCCAGGACTCTATTTACCAGTCGCTGGAAGGTGGCCGGGGTATTTTTCATCCCGAAGGGCATCACGCGAAAGCGATAGTGCCCATCCGGGGTGGAGAAGGCGGACCGCTCCTTGGCTCCCTCTGTGAGCGCAATTTGCCAGTAGCCGCAGGTGAGATCGAAGGTGCTGAGGAACCGAGCAGCCCCGAGCCAGTCAATGAGCTCGTCGGCTCGGGGAATGGGGTGGGCATTGGCTCGGGTGACTTCATTGAGTCCCCGGTAGTCCACGCAGGAGCGGAGTTCTGGGGCGACCCCGGGGGCAGCTGCTTTTGGGACCAGGACCACGGGGCTGGCCCAGGGGCTGTCTGAGGGTTCGATCACGCCTAGGGTCAACATCTTTGAGACTTCGGCTTGGATACAGGAACGGACCCGATCAGGGACTCGGTAGGCTCAGTGTCTTACTGGCGGTCTGTCCCCGGTATCCACCTCATGGACACACCAGTCGGTGACTCTGGGGACCAAGGAGAAAAGGTCTGGAAACTGCCCTAGACAGCTGGCGGCAATCCTCACATTGCTGGGGAGTGAGAGACGGGGAGAGGTTCACTCCCTCTACGGAGCCGTCCTTCTCTTGGGTGCACAGAAGATCAGGGAGAGGATCTGACTCTTCTTCGGACCCGTTGTCAGTGGCCAGTAGGAGGCTCAGCTCCGTCCGCACAAAGTGGGGCTTGAGGTGGTTCACGTGGAGGACCCGGAGGGGGTCCCGGGGTGACTGGACGTCTACCAAGTACGTGACCGGGCTCTTCCGCTCAACTACTTTGAAGGGCCCGGTCCATTTATCCTGGAGAGCGCAGGGTTTCACGGGGGCCATGACCCACACCAGCTGGCCCGGCTGAAACTCGACTAGCGCGGCGTTCTGGTCGTACCAGCGCTTCATCTCCTCCTGACTCGCCTCCAGGTTGGCCTCTGCCATCTCCCGGAACCTCCTAGTCTGATTTCGGAGGGTCAGGACATAACGGAACACGTCTCGGGGGGGGGCCTCGGGGTGCCGCCTCCCACTCTTCCTTGACCAGGCTGAGGGGCCCCCTGACGGGGTGCCTGTAGAGTAACTCAAATGGGCTGAAACCCAAGGACTTCTGGGGAACCTCTCGGTATGCGAATAGGAGGCAGGGGAGCAGGAGGTCCCACTTACGCCGGAGGGGCTCTTCCAGGCCCGCGATCATCCCCTTCAGAGTCCGGTTAAACCGCTCTACCAGGCCGTTTCCTTGGGGGTGGTACGGGGTGGTGAACTTGTAGGACACCCCGCACTTTTGCAATAAGGACCTCATGTATCGGGAGATAAAGTTGGTACCGCGATCGCTCACGACCTCGCGGGAAAAACCCATGCGGGAGAAGATTCCCATCAACGCCCGGCCCACCACGGGGGCCGTGACGGTGCGCAGGGGGATGGCCTCAGGGTAACGGGTGGCATGGTCCACCAGGACGAGGATGAACCGGTGCCCCTGGGAAGTTGGGGGGTCCAGAGGTCCTACAATGTCGATCCCGACCCGCTCAAAAGGGGTACTGACGACAGGGAAGGGTTGGAGGGGAGCCTTGCGCTTCCCTCCACTCTTCCCACTGGCCTGGCACGTGGGACAGAACTTGCAGTGGGCTTCCACATCCGCTTTCATCCTGGGCCAGTAGAAGTGAGTCACGAGGCGACTGTATGTTTTGTCCTGACCCAAGTGGCCTGCGAGGGGGACGTCGTGGGCCAAGCCCAGGAGGAGGGTTCGGAAGCGTAGGGGGACCACCAGCACCCGGCCGGACCCTAGCTCCACCGACTTCTGTTCGCTGTACAACAGGTCATTCTCCCAGTATACCCGGTGCGTCCCCGTCTGGTCGCCTGCGGCCTGGGCCTCTGCCTGCTGCCGGGGCCCGACCAGGGAGGGACAGGTAGCCTGCTCTCGGCAGAACTCCTCTCGGGAGGGGCCCCCCTCGTGGCGCCACTGGGCTAATTCGGGCAGATCGCCTAACTCGGTGTCTGGGGTGGAGTCGGAAGGCGGGGGTTCGTCACTGGCGATCGACTCTTCTGGTGGGGGGATGTGGGGACCCTCGGCCGGGACCATCCCATCTCCAGGGGCCAGGGCGTCGTCGATGTCCCTCAGGGGGGTCAGTCGAGCCGCCATGGATCGAGTGGTGGCGCACACCCACTCAGGGAGACCCATCATCCCTAGGTGGGTCTTGCGTTCAACTTGTCCCCAGGGGGAACTTTCCAGGTCGTTCCCCAGGAGACAGTCGACGGGCTGGGAGGTTCTCACTGTGACCTTCAGTTTGTCGACCACCCCTCCCCACTCAAAGGGCACCAGGGCTACCTTACATAGGCTTTCTGTGTTGTCGGCTGAAATGACAGGGCAAAATACGTTGGGGAGGACCTGGTCTTTGTGGACTAAGTGGCTGAGTACCCCGGTGATGCTGGCCCCTGTGTCACGGAGGGCTTCTACTTGGTGGCCATTGATCGTTACGAGCTGCCCATATTTCTTTGTGTTAGAGGGCAAGAGGCTCCTAGGGACCATCTCTCTATCTCCTAAGGATACTAGGGCCATAGCGGCGGGTTCCCACTCCTCGGCCTCCTCAACCTCCTCCCCCAGGGCTACATTGGCTATCTGTCTAGCGGGGGGTGCTGCCTGGGTGGTGCGTGGGGCCATGGGGCATTCAGGGTCGTTGGCGTAATGCCCGGGCTTCTGGCAACGAAAACAAGTGATGGTTACCCGGTGCCCCTGTCTCAGGGGGGGCCGGATACAGCTGGTGGGGGTGCCGGGAAAGGTGTAGATTGGGTCTTCAGGGGACTAGCCTGGGACTCTCTCTGCCCTCCCTGGTTCCCCCCCTCTCTCTGGCGGGGTGGTCCCTGACTGGCTCGGGGGTACTCTCCTACAGGGCCCCGGGAGACCCGGGTGTTGGTCCAGCGATCCGCCTCAACAGCCAGCTTCCTCGGGTCCGTGAGCTTGCTGTCGAGCAGATGCTGGCGTAGTTCCACAAAGCAGTTGGCAGCCAGGTGCTCCCACAACATAAGGTCGGTTAGTTCTTCCAGGGTGGTTACCTTGCTGCCCTTGATCCACCCATCGAAGGCGCGGCTGAAGAAATTCACATATTCCACCCAGGTGGTACCCGGGATCTTCCTGCAGTCCCGGAACCGCTGGCGGTACATCTCCGGGGTGAGGCCGTACCTTGTGAGGAGGGCCGCTTTCATGTGTTCATAGGAGGTCTGCATGGAGGTGGGTAGGTCGAGCAGGGTGTCTCTCCCTTCGCTCAGGAATCGTCCCCATAACCCAGCCCCCCAATCCTTCTGTGGGACCCGATGGGAGGTCATGGCGACCTCGTAGGCCCGGAACCACTGCTGAATGTCATCATTTTTGTAATATTCCTTGACCACATCCTTGGGGATGTGGACCTTCTGCTCCGTCGGGGCGGCCGCCTCCCGGTTCCCCGGGGGCCGCGCTTCTTCGCTTCTTGCTTTCAGTTCTATTTCCTTCAAGCTGCGTTCATGTTCCAGTTGAAGTCTCCTTCCCTCGTGTTCTCGTTGGAGTTTCTTCTCTTCTAGTTCTCCCTGTACTCGCAACTGTTCTACTGCTAGCTTTTTCTCGGCTAATTTCAACTCGCCCTCGATTTTGAGTTTGGCTAATTCGAGCTCGTGATGGCGACTTTTTTCTCTGTCTGCGAGTTCCTCCGGGGATAGGCCCCCGTCTGGTACGAAGCCTTGCACCTGGTTGCTGCTGCGTTCTCCTTGGGAGGGTCCAGCTTCGTTGTGGGGCTCCCCCGCTCCTTCTGGGCGGGAGGCTCCAGAATCCACCCAAGCTTTCAGTGCCTTTTGCATATCTTCTTTGGTGTTGAGACCAGTGGTAGCGATTCTGAGTTCCTTACAAAATTGCTTTAGTTCTTTGTGAGTGTACTCTTCCAGTTGTTCCACCTGGAACACGGTACTGGTGCCGTCTTCTACGAGAACCACGGTGTTTCCTTCTGCCATCTTTGTCGGTAGTGCCTCAGCCGTTCACGGTACGATCTCTAGATTATGGGCCCGAATCCCGTCGCTTGCCACCAATGTTAGAAGGCGACCTCAGAGGGGCCCGGAAGGGGCCCTGACTGCCCTGAGACCCACCCTCGAGGTATCGTAGCCGGGCACTGGCGAGAGACTCCTCAGGGGAGGAACCTCGTCTCTAGGATCGTACACTCGGCACCACACGACAGAGAGACAGTACACGAGAAGTTCTTAAGAGCAAATCTTTATCAGATCGGAGTTGTAGGATTTTTATGATCAGCAAGGCAAAATATATACAAGTAGAGCGCGGGCTCACAAAGTCTTGGAGGGGGGTTAGGAGGTAGCGGGACAGTCTTTGGGGATAAGAATCAAATGCAGGGGCGTACCCGGCGCACAGCTCACAATCTTCGAGCTGGGGGATACGCTTGTCGTCGTGGGGTCCGGCGGGACCAAGAGAGTCTGTGGGAGCTGTGAGTCACTCAGCAGGCTCGAGTATAAGTTCGGAGGTCTTACGATCTTCAGGGAGCCGCGAGTCACTCAGCAGGGCTCAAGCACAAGTTCGGAGGTCTTACGATCTTCAGGGAGCCGCGAGTCACTCAGCAGGGCTCAAGCACAAGTTCGGAGGTCTTACGATCTTCAGGGGAGCCGCGAGTCACTCAGCAGGGCTCAGGTGTTCCAAGGCGAATCTGCCGGACGGTCCCAGAGCACCCCTTGTTATAGGGCAACTCCCCTTTGATGTCCGGAGTCTGTGCAGGCAGGGGTCTTGTCACCTGGGGGTCGCTTGTTGGGGGTTTCCTGCCATTGTCCTTTGATCCTTTCAGGGCCGGGTCGGGAGGAGCCCCAGACACCCAGCAGGCGTGGAGCCAGCCCTCGGGGAGGCCGGCGGGTCGATCGAAACCCACCTTCCCAGGGAAGCGCAGAGGTGTGATGGAAACTGCTCCTCCCTTTCTTATCCCAAGGGGAGCGCGATGTCCTCCAGCCGGAGTGGCGCCTCTAGGCCAGGGTCGCGCTGGGGCCGGGCGGCCATCTTGGTGCATGAAGTGGGCACGCGGGCCCGGGGTGGCCGAAGGAGGAAGGCCACGGATGGGGGAAGTCCGGGTCGGGTGTGTGTGTTCTGGAGGGAAGGATCGGCTAGGCCGCTGGCTCGGGGCTGGTGTGAGGTGCAGGGGTCAGGTCTGACTATGTTACGAGGGCCGGGTCTAACAGCCAGGCACTACCCATGCAGTCATCCAATCACTCAGGCACTACTATTGCACACATCCATTCCCTCAAACACAACCTATGCACTCAGCCATGTACTTAGGCACTAGCCATGCACTCCTTCAATCACCCAAGCACTACACATGCACAAATCTATGCACTCATTCTCTACCCATGCATTCATTCAATCACTCTGGTACTACTATTGCACTCATCCATTCCCTCAAACACTATCCATGCACTCATCCATGCACTCAGGCACTATCTATCCAGTCCTCCAATCACCCAGGCAGTACCCCTGCAGTCATGCAATCACCCAGACAGTACAACTGCACTCATGCAATCACTGAGGCACTACTGTTGCACTCATCCATTCCTCCAAAATTACCCATACACTCATCCATGCTCTCAGGAACTACCCATGCACTCCTCTAATCACCAAGGTAGTACCCCTGTACTCATACAATCACCCACGCACTACCCATGCACTCTTCCAATCACTCAGGCACTACTATTCTACTCATCCATTCTCTTCAACACTACCCATGCACTCATCCTTGTACTTTGACACAACCATTGCACTCAGCCATTCCCTCAAACAATACCATACACTTATCAATGCACTAAGGCACTACCCATGCAGTTCTCCAATCACCCAGGAACTACCCATGCACTCATCCATGCACTCAGGCTGTACTCATGCACTGCTTCATGCATGCAGGCTCTGCCCCTGCACTCACACAATCACTCAGGCACTTCTGTTGTACTCATCCATTCTCTCAAACACTACTTATGTAATCATCCATGTACTCCGGCCACTACTGTTGCACTAATCCATTCTCTCAAACACTACACATGCACTCATCCATGCACTCAGACACTGCACATGCATTCCTCCAATTACCCATCCACTACCCTAGCACTCATGCAAACAGCTAGGCACTACTTGTGCACTCATACAATCACTCAGGCTCTACTATTGCAAACATCTATTCCCTAAACACTACCCATGCACTCATCCATGCACTCAGGCACTACCCATAGACGTTTCCAACCACCCAGGCACTACCCCTGCACTCATGCAATCAGCCAGGCATTACCCATGCAGTGATGCAATCACTCAGGCACTGCTATTGCACTCATCCATTCCCTCAAACACTACCCATGCACTCATCCATGCACTCAGGCACTACCCATGCACTTCTCTAATCACCCAGACACTACCCATGCACTCATCCATGTCCTTAGGCTCTACCCATGCACTGCTCCATGCACTCATCCATTCTATCAAACACCAGTCAGCCACTACCCACACTCCTCCAATCACCCAGGCAGTATCCCTGCTCTCATGCAATCACCCAGCAAGTTTCACTTGCCCTCATGTAATCACTCAGGCAATACTGTTGCACTCAACCTTTCCCTCCAACATGATACCCATGCAGTCATCCATGTACTCTGGCACAACTATTGCACTCCCCCTTCCCTCAAATACTACCCATACACTCATCCATGCACTAAGGCACTACCCATGCACTTCTCCAATCACCCAGGTAGTACCCCTGTACGCATACAATCACCCACGCACTACCCATGCACTCCTACAATCACTCAGGCACTACAGTTCTACTCATCTATTCCCTCCAACATGACCCATGCACTCATCCATGTACTCTGGCACAACTATTGCACTCCCCATTCCCTCAAACACTACCCATACACTCATCCATGCATTAAGGCACTACCCATGCACTTCTCCAATCACCCAGGCAGTACCCATGTACTCATGCAATCACTCAGGCACTACTCTTGCACTCATTCTTTCCCTCAAACTCTACCCATGTACTCAGGCACTATCTATACAGTCCTCTAATCACACAGGCAGTACCCCTGCACTCATGCAATCACCCAGGCAGTACCCCTTCACTCATGCAATCACTTAGGCACTACTGTTGCACTCATCCATTCCTCCAAAATTACCCATACACTCATCCCTGCACTCAGGCGCTACCCATGCACTCCTCCAATCACCCAGGTAGTACTCCAGTACTCATGCAATCACCCATGCTCTACCCATGCACTCCTCCAATCACTCAGGCACTACTGTTCTACTTATCCATTCCCTCCAACATGACTCATGCACTTATCCATGTACTATGGCACAGCTATTGCACTCCTCATTCCCTCATTCCCTCAAACACTACCCATTCACTCATCCATGTACTAAGGCACTACCCATTCACTTTTCCAATCACCCAGGTACTACCCATGCATTCATGCAATCAGCCTGGCACTACCTGTGCACTTCTCCAAGCACTCATCCATTCTCTCAAACACTAGCCAAGCACTACCCATACACTCCTCCAATCACCCAGGCAGTACCCCTACTCCCATGCAATCACCCAGGCATTTCCCCTTGCACTCATGTAATCACTCAGGCACTACTGTTGCACTCAACCTTTCCCTCAAACACTACTCATGCACTCATCCATGCACTCAGGCACTATCTATCAAGTCCTCCAATCACCCAGGCAGTACCCCTGCACTCATGCAATCACCCAGGCATTACCCCTTCACTCATGCAATCACTTAGGCACTACTGTTGCACTCATCCATTCCTCCAAAATTACCCATACACTCATCCCTGTACTCAGGCGCTACCCATGCACTCCTCCAATCACCCAGGTAGTACTCCTGTACTCATGCAATCACTGATGCTCTACCCATGCACTCCTCCAATCACTCAGGCACTACTGTTCTACTTATCCATTCCCTCCAACACGACTCATGCACTTATCCATGTTCTATGGCACAGCTATTGCACTCCTCATTCCCTCATTCCCCCAAACATTACCCATACACTCATCCATGTACTAAGGCACTACCCATTCACTTCTCCAATCACCCAGGTCCTACCCATGCACTCATGCAATCAGCCTGGCACTACCGTTGCACTGCTCCAAGCACTCATCCATTCTCTCAAACACTAGCCAGTCACTACCCATACACTCCTCCAATCACCCAGGCAGTACCCCTGCTCTCATGCAATCACCCAGGCAGTTCCCCTTGTACTCATGTAATCACTTAGGCACTACTGTTGCACTCAACCTTTCCCTCAAACACTACCCATGCACTCATCCATGCGCTCAGGCACTATCTATCAAGTCCTCCAATCACGCAGGCAGTACCCCTGCACTCATGCAATCACCCAGGCATTACCCCTTCACTCATGCAATCACTTGGGCACTAGTGTTGCACTCATCCATTCCTCCAAAATTACCCATACACTCATCCCTGTACTCAGGTGCTACCCATGCACTCCTCCAATCACCCAGGTAGTACTCCAGTACTCATGCAATCACCCATGCTCTACCCATGCACTCCTCCAATCACTCAGGCACTACTGTTCTACTTATCCATTCCCTCCAACACGACTCATGCACTTATCCATGTTCTATGGCACAGCTATTGCACTCCTCATTCCCTCATTCCCCCAAACATTACCCATACACTCATCCATGTACTAAGGCACTACCCATTCACTTTTCCAGTCACCCAGGTACGACCCATGCACTCATGCAATCAGCCTGGCACTACCTGTGCACTGCTCCAAGCACTCATCCATTCTCTCAAACACTAGCCAGGCACTACCCATACACTCTGCCAATCACCCAGGCAGTACCCCTGCTCTCATGCAATCACCCAGGCAGTTCCCCTTGCACTCATGTAATCACTCAGGCACTACTGTTACACTCAACCTTTCCCTCAAACACTACCCATGCACTCATCCATGCACTCAGGCACTATCTATCCAGTCCTCCAATCACCCAGGCAGTACCCCTGCACTCATGCAATCACCCAGGCAGTACCCCTGCACTCATGCAATCACTGAGGCACTACTGTTGCACTCATCCATTCCTCCAAAATTACCCATACACTCATCCATGCACTCAGGCACTACCCATGCACTCCTCCAATCACCAAGGTAGTACCCCTGTACCCATACAATCACCCACACACTACCCATGCACTTCTCCAATCATTCAGGCCCTACTAGTCTACACATCCATTCTCTTCAAAACTACCCATGCACTCATCCATGTACTTTGACACAACCATTGCACTCACCCATGCCCTTAAAAACTACCATACACTTATCCATGAACTCAGGCACTACCCATGCACTTCTCTAATCACACAGGAACTACCCATGCACTCGTCCATGCACTCAGGCTGTAACAATGCACTTCTCCATGCACGCAGGCTCTGCCCCTGCACTCACACAATCACTCAGGCATACTCTCAAACACTACTTATGTAATCATCTATGTACTCCGGGCGCTACTGTTGCACTAATCCATTTTCTCAAACACTACACATGCGCTCATCCATGCACTCAGATACTACACATGCATTCCTCCCATTACCCAGGCACTACCCCAGCACTCATGCAAACAGCTAGACACTACACAATCACTAATACAATCAGTCAGGCTCTACTATTGCACTCATTCATGCACTCAAGTGCTATCCATGCACTCCTCCAATCACCCAAGCAGTACCCCAGCAGCACCTTTGCAGTCATGCAGTCACCCAGGCACTGTTGCACTCCTCCATTTCCTCAAATGCTACCCATGCACTCATCCATGCACTCAGATACTATCTATCCAGTCCTCCAATCACCCAGGCAGTACCCCTGCAGTCATTCAATCACCCAGGCAGTAGCCCTGCACTCATGCAATCACTGTGGCACTGCTGTTGCACTCATCCATTCCCTCCAAAACTATCCATCCTCTCATCCATGCACTCATGCACTAACCATGCACTCTTTCAATCACCCAGGTAGGACCTCCGTACTCATACAATCACCCATGCACTATCCATTCACTCCTCTAATCTCTCACGCAATACTGTTCTACTCATCCATTCCCTCCAACACTACCCATGCACTCATCCCTGCACTAAGACACTACCCATGTACTTCTCCAATCAGCCAGGCACTACCCATGCACTCATCCATGCACTCAGGCTCTACCCATGCTCTGCTGCATGCACTCAGGCTATACCCCTGCACTCATGCAATCACTCAGGCACTTCTATTGTACTCATCCATTCTCTCAAACACTACTCATGCACTCATCCATGCACTCTGGCACTACTATTTCACTCATCCATTCTCTCAAACACTACACATGCACTCCTCCATGCACTCAGGCACTACCCATGCATTTCTCCAATGACCCAGGCACTACCCTGCACTCATGCAATCAGTCAGTCACTACTCATGCACTCATCCATGCACTCAGACACTACTCATCCATGCCTCCAATCACCCAGGCAGTACCCCTGCACTCATCCACTAATCCATATACTATTCATACATTCATCCATACACAAGTATCCAAGCCATCAGATTTACTCCATACAATTTTTCTATTTTTAACCAGTATAGGTGGTTCTGTAAGAACTTTTTTAAAAAACATTTTGGGGGGTGTTTTGACTCTTTTTCTAACAAAAAAACTTGAACAGTCCAACAAAGAAAAACTAAATTGTCAAGCATACACAAAATTAACACTTGTGTGTTTTTATTGAGTTTATAATTGCATGTATATATTGGTCCCCAGCACACAGGTTAGCTTGACATTTTCTGCAGTTAATGCTAGCATCTGCTAGCTCAGGAAAAACATGTGGCTGAGGTGAAGGTGAAACTACTGCACCCGATTTTCATGGTGCATTAGCATCAACCTGAGCAGCTTGCTCACTTTTCTCACTCACCATCAGTTCTTTGGCCAAATGATGTGGGTGCATTGTCTCAAGGTGCTTTTTCATAGATGTCGGAACCTCGAGAAAGCATTCTTTGGCACAGAGTCCAAGTAACTTTTCTAGAATTCTCTTTCTTCTCCCCCTCAGACACTGTAAAAAAAGCTCATACTATACTTTCCTTGCATTTTTTTACAGGCTACTCCACTTCCTCAGGCTCCTCCAGCAGATCTCCCTCCGGATGACTGTAAGCCATTTCAGTGAAAAAAATTCAAAATACCCCATAAAAAAGCAATTGTTAGAGCCTACAAAAACAGGTCTTGAGAGGAAGACACACCCAAAATAAGAGGAATAAAACATGTGTTGGATCGTCCCTCTAACAGGATGAAAAGCTTTTAAGCCAATCAAAAGCTTTCTTTCCATGTCACATGGATTCGCGTAGGGGACGTGCACCTGTCGCCTAGACGTCGCGTACCCATAAACTATCCTACACATAATTCTGAAGTATAAATTGAGATTTACAAATTATTTTGTAAAGTATATTAGTGAAAGACTTTAACTGAAAATGATATTTAAAGTTTCCACAGTGATATTTCATACTTTTGAAATTACGGCGGAGTCGCGTCTCCTACACGAACCTGGAAATATATGCCGGCAAGGTTCGCGCATCCTTCGCGTATACGTCGCGCACCCGTAAAATCTGGAACAGTTGATTCTAAAGTATAAATTCCTGTTTAGAAATTCTTTTCTAAAGTATATTAGTAAAAGTCTTTAAGCAAAACTGATATTTAAAGTTTCCATAGTGATATTTTATTCTTTTAAATTACGGTGGAGTCGCATCTCCTATGCAACCTCAGAAATACGCGCCGGCAGGGTTCATGCACCTACCACGTAGAACCGCGTCACATACATGATACCATCATGTTCACACAAATCTGTCAAAAAACATTTGAAAACCAATTTAAAACACCTTTATTAGTATTTTTATGTAGTCAGTAATATACCTCTACATCTACAACAAATATTAATTTGTTGTAAATGTGTTTTTGAGATTGAGATTCAAATACCGGATCCGCACACTCATCGTGTAGGTTCGCGTAAGGTGCGCAACCCCTTTTTAAAAATGAGAAAAGATAAAAAATAAAGTTATCATAAGAACAAAACGAAAAAACTTTCATAATATTAAAAGCATTATTTCAAGTGAATAGAAATTTTAATTTTAACACTATAAATTATAAAAAGTCTTTGATATATATATTTTAAAAAGCGATTATAATTATCAAACAAGAGTTTCGAAAAAATATGAATAATGTTAAAAAAAGTTCAAAAAAATACTTCCATACATTTTAAAATAAAAAGGAGTTCTATAAAACACTTCGAAATTCTGTAAAAAAGCATAGCTTACAGTAATGTTATTCTTAAGGTTTAGCATTTAAAAAGCCTTTGAAATGAACTGAAAAGCCATAGGTTTCAGGGACGTTATAGTTAGGAATTAGCATTTAAAAAAACCATAGAAATTTACTGAAAAAAACACAGGTACGTTATAGTTAGTCGGACATTTCCCTGGCACAAAACCAGAGAGAGTCGGCCGTTATAGTTAGATGAGCTAAATATAACTCGCGCCCCTGCAATGCACTGCTGATGACGTCACATATTACGTCACTCATGACATGGTCAGTGACATCACTGATGACATCACTGATGACATCTCAAATTATATTACTGATGAAATCACTGATGACATCATCCACTTAATATGTGATGCACCTCTTCACACCATAATATAACCTTTGATACACCCACTCCGAAATACAGACTACCATTCTCGAAACTATAGACACACCAATACCAGTTAGTATCTACCCACTCACTGATTCATAGGTGTACAAACATCCACTCACTCACCCATATACTCATTCATTCCTGCAGTCACTCATCTATACAGCCACTGATATATGCAATCATATACCCATACAGACACTCACACATAGAGTTATTCACACACCTAGTCAGGCATGCAAAGTAGTGATCACATTGCCATTTACTAACCTATAGAGTTATACACACACCACTTCACTTATTCATACAAATAGTAACACATACTTACTCTCTTATACAATCACTGACACAAGCACACACTCATCCATACAGTCACTCTCACAATCCTCACTCTCACATATAGTCACTTATATACTCCAACACTTAAATATACTGCCTTTCACATACGTAGTTACTCACACATATATCACAGAGATATCTATTTAATCATGAAAACAGCTGTACACACACTCACTCACTCATACAGCCCCTCGCCCACCCACTCATGAACCCATACACCCAGTGATTCACCCACTCACACATCCATTCAGGGAGCACACCACCCCACCCACCAATACAAATTCTCAGGCACCCATGCAGGTACTCAGAAAGCCAATTATTAACCCATATAGACACTCATGTAGCTACTCACCAAACCATGCAGCCACTTACACACCAACTGATAGACTGATATAGATATTCACATAGATTAGCCATCCACCCATGCATTCACTAAGACACATTTAATCAGTCACTTATACAGTCACTCATGCACCCACTAAATCATCCATACAGACACCCATACACTCACTCATTCTTCAAATACACCTAGGCGTATATTATTTTATTATTTTTTTATTTATATGCCTTGTTAGAAGGGCCGGCCCCAGGGAAGGACAGAATGTGTACCTGACCACCCTGCGACCCACCTTTCCCGGGAGAGGTAGCCGAGCACCTGCAGGAGACCCCTCAGGGCTGGGTCCCGTACCTAGGATCGTACACGCTGATTTAGCACCAAGCAACACAGAGACACCACACCGTAGATTCTGAAGTACGTATTCTTTATCTAGAAATCTCAGGACCTTTATGATCCGCAGAGGCGTATGTACAAGTAGAGCAAGGGCTCATAAAGTCTCGGTTGGGGGTAGGGGTAGCGGGACTGTCTTAGGATCTGGGTCAATGTGGGTGCATATCCAGCGCACGGCTCTCAATCCTTGAGCCGGGGGATACGATACGATCTTTGGGGTCCAGCCGGACCAGAATGTCTCTTCGAGTGGCGACCAAGTCTGCAGGGCTCGAGTGAGGGTGTTGGAGGTCGGACAATCTTCAAGGAGCCGCGAGTCGGTCAGCAGGGCTCAGAGTTCTCAAGGGTGCAAGGGGAGCCGTGACCACATCAGCAGGGCTCAGGTGTTCTTAGGCAGAAGTCTGTCTCTGCCAGGTGGAGCCGCGACGCTGTCTGCAGGGCTCACCGAGGTTCCGAGAGTTCCGTCGGACTTTGGGGGGATGTTCTTTCAGCCGCGACCACGTCAGCAGGGCTCGTTTCGTTCCAGGATGCAACTGTCCATAGTCCCAGAGCTCCCCTTGTTATAGGTTGACTCCCCTTTGATGTCCGGAGTCCTCCCGGGCAGGGGTCCTAGCTCTGGGGGTCGTTTGTTGGGGGTTCCTGCCACGCGGTCCTTTGATCCTTTCAAGGCGGTGTCGGGAGGGATCCCAGACACGCAGCAGGCGTGGAGCCAGCCCTCAGGGTGGCCGGAGGGCGATCAAAACCATCTCTTGAGAGGAGGCCAGAGGTGTGAATGAAACTGCTCCTCCCTCTTCTGCTCACCGGAAGCTCTTTCTCCCCCAAGCCGGTATGGCGCGACTAGGCCGGGGTTGCGCTGGGGTCGGGGGCGGCCATCTGGGGTGCAGGGCCTGGGGTCGGGAAGATGGAGGGAAGGACGGGGGCAGCCCCGGGTTCTGCGGGGGGTCAGGTGTGGTGTTGCTACGGGGCGGAATGGGCCACGCCACGAGGCCGGGTCCAACATGCGTCCCCCCCAGCGGAAGGCCGAAGAGAACTACCCATCCTCTTGGGGGTTCTCTTCGCTGAGGCGAAAGAATCTGGAGAGGCCGTCAGCGTTGGCGTGGTCAGGGCCAGGGCGATGCTCCACTGTGAAGTCCATCCCCTGAAGAGAGATTGACCATCGTAGCAGTTTGGGGTTCTCCCCCCGCATCTGCATGAGCCACCGTAACGGTCGATGATCTGTTTGGACTCGGAAGTGGGTTCCGAAGAGGTAGGGCCGCAGTTTCTTTAGAGCCCAGACTACGGCGAACGCCTCGCGTTCAATGGTGCTCCATCGTTGCTCTCGGGGGAGTAATCTTCGGCTAATGAAGGCCACGGGCTGATCCAGGCCCTTCTCATTGAGCTGGGATAGGACGGCTCCAATGCCATGCTCGGAAGCATCAGTTTGTACCACAAACTCTTTGGAGTAATCGGGGGCTTGGAACACAGGGGCTGTACACATGGCGCGCTTCAGCGCGTCGAACGCCTCCTGGCAGGCAGGGGTCCACTGCACCTTCTTGGGCTGTCTTTTGGATGTGAGCTCAGTGAGGGGTCCTACGAGGCTGCCGTAACCTTGGATGAACCTCCGGTAGTAACCAGTGAGGCCCAGAAAGGCGCGTACTTCGGTTTGGGTGGTTGGGGGTTCCCAGGCCAGGATGGCATCAATCTTAGGTTGGAGGGGGGCGACCTGCCCGCTGCCGACCTGGTGCCCCAGGTAGACCACCGATCCTTGCCCAATCTGGCATTTGCTGGCTTTCACTGTGAGGCCGGCTTGGCGTAGGGCCCTCAGGACCCTCCGGAGGTGCCGGAGGTGTTCACCTAATTCGGAACTGAATACCGCAATATCGTCCAGATAGGCGGCGCTGAACTCTTCCAGCCCGGCCAGGACTCTATTCACCAGTCTCTGAAAGGTGGCCAGGGCATTTTTCATCCCGAAGGGCATCACTCTGAAGCGATAGTGCCCATCCGGGGTGGAGAAGGCGGACCGCTCCTTGGCTCCTTCTGTGAGCGCAATTTGCCAGTATCCGCAGTTCAGATCGAAGGTGCTGAGAAACTGAGCAGACCCAAGGCGGTCAATAAGCTCGTCTGCGCGGGGGATAGGGTGAGCGTCGGCTGGGGTGACCGCATTGAGCCCCCGGTAATCCACGCAGAACCGTAGTTCGGGGGCAACCCCAGGGGCAGCTGCTTTCGGGACTAGTACCACCGGGCTGGCCCAGGGACTGTCTGTGGGCTCGATCACCTCTAGAGACAACATCTTCGAGACCTCCCCCTGGATGCAGGCCCGGACTCGGTCGGGGACGCGGTAGGCTCGGTGCCGTACCGGTGGGTGGTCTCCAGTGTCCACGTCGTGGACACACCAGTCAGTGACCTTGGGGACGAGAGAGAACAGGTCGGAGAACTGCCCCAATAGCTGGCGGCAGTCCTCGTGTTGTTGGGGTGTGAGGAAGGGGCAGAGGTTCACTCCCTTCACGGAGCATCCTTTTCCTTGGCCCGCAGGAGGTCAGGGAGAGGCTCCGTTTCCACTTCTGCCCCGTCGTCTGTGGCCAGGAGTAAACTCAACTCTGTCCGCACGAAGTGAGGCTTGAGGCGGTTCACGTGGAGGACCCGAAGGGGGTTCCGGGGGGACTGGATGTCCACCACGTAGGTCACCTGACTTTTTTGTTCTACTACTTTGAAGGGTCCGGTCCATTTGTCTTGGAGGGCACAAGGCTTCACTGGGGCCATCACCCAGACCTGCTGGCCTGGCTGGAACTCGACCAGAGTGGCATTCTGGTCGTACCAGCGCTTCATTTCTTCCTGGCTCGCCTCGAGGTTGGCCTCGGCCAACTCTCGGAACTTCCGGGTCTGGTTTCGGAGCGTCAAAAGGTACCGGAACACATCCTGAGGTGGATCCCGGGGTGCCGTTTCCCATCCCTCTTTGACCAGCTCAGGGGACCCCTGACGGGGTGTCCATACAGTAACTCAAACAGGCTGAATCCCAAGGACTTCTGGGGGACCTCCCGGTAGGCGAACAGGAGGCAGGGGAGAAGGACGTCCCACTTACGCCACAGGGGCTCCTCGAGGCCCATGATCATCCCCTTCAGAGTCCGGTTAAACCGTTCCACTAGGTCATTGCCTTGGGGATGGTAAGGGGTAGTGAATTTATATGATACTCCACATTGTTGCCACAGGGATCTCATATATTTTGAGTTGAAATTGGTGCCTTGGTCGCTCACGACCTCTCAGGGGAACCCCACCCGGGAGAAGATCCCCAGTAACGCCCGGCCCACCACGGGGGCCGTGATGGTGCTGAGGGGGATGGCATCCGGGTATCGTGTGGCATGGTCCACTAGGACGAGGATAAAGCGGTGGCCCTGGGCGGTCTTGGCTTGGGGTCCAGGGGCCCCACGATGTCAATTCCAACCCGCTCGAAGGGAGTACTAACGACTGGGAAGGGTTGGAGGGGAGCCTTTCGCTTCCCTCCGCTTTTACCACTGGCCTGGTACGTGGGGCAGGACTTTCAGTGGGCCTCTACGTGGGCTCGCATTTTCGGCCAATAAAAGTGCGTTACTAAGCGGTGGTAGGTCTTGTCCTGGCCCAAGTGGCCTGCCAGGGGTACATCGTGGGCCAAGCCCAGGAGGAAGTCCCTAAAGCGTCGGGGTACCACCAGCACCCGGCCGACCCTAGCTCGGCAGACCGCTGTTCGCTGTACAGGAGGTCATTCTCCCAATATAGTGAGTGGGTTCCCGATTGGTCGCCCGCGGCTTGGGCTTCGGCCTGCTGCCGGGGTCCGACCAGGGAAGGACAGGTCGCTCGTTCTTGGCAGAATTCTCATGGCGCCACTGGGCCAACTCGGGCAGATCCCCTAACTCTGTGATCTGTGCGGGGTCGGGATGGACGGGCCCGTCGTCGGCGGGGGTCTCTCCTCCTGTGGATAGGTCGTGGGGCTCAACGGGGTCGACCCCGGTTTCATCTTCGGAGGTGGTGCTGGGGGCTTCGTCCTCGACTCCCCCGCGGGGGGGTAGTCGGCCCGCCATGGATCGAGTGGTTGCACACACCCATTCTGGTAGCCCCATCATCCCGAGGTGGGTCTTGCGCTCAACCTGTCTCCAGGGGGAACTTTCCAGGTCATTTCAAAGGAGGCAGTCTACAGGTTGTGCGGTTCGGACAGCCACCCGCAATGTTCCGGCTACTCCCCCCCCATTCGAATGGTACCAAGGTCACCTTACACAAACTTTCAGTGTTGTCGGACGCTATCACGGGGCAAAAGACGTTGGGGATGATCTGGTCCACCTGGGCTAAGTGGCTGAGGATACCAGTGATGCTCGCCCCGGTGTCACGAAGGGCCTCCACCGGGTGGCCATTAACCTATACGAGCTGGCGGTACTTCTTGGTGTTTGCGGGTAGGGGTGCCCCGGGAATCATGTCTCGATCTCCTCGAGAGACTAGGGCAATGGCTGCAGGTTCCCATCCCTCGGGGTCCTCAAACTCCTCCCCTAGGGTTACGGTGGCCATGTGTCGGGCTGGGGGAGCTGTCTTGGGGGGTTTCTGGGCCATGGGGCACTTAGGGTCGCTGGCGTAATGCCCCAGCCGTTGACAGCGGAAACATGTGATATTCACCCGGGGTCCTGGGGGGGCGGTACTGCCTGGCGGAGGAGCTGGGAACCCCGGGGGGGGTTTCTCGGGAGGCTACGCGGGGGCCCAGATGGGAACTCCCTCTGTTTCCCTTGATTCCCCCCCCTCTCTGATGGGGAGGTCCTTGATGGCTGCGGGGGTAGTCTCCTACGGGGTTCCGGGGGACCCGGGTGTTCACCCAGCGATCGGCTTCGACGGCCAGCTTCCTCGGGTCTGCGAGCTTGCTGTCGAGCAGGTGCTAGCGCAGTTCTATAAAACAGTTTGTGGACAAGTGTTCCCAGGCAATGAGGTCGGTCAGTTCTTCGAAGGTGGTTACCTTGCTGCCCTTGATCCACCCTTCCAGCGCTCGGCTGTAAAAGTTTACGTATTCCACCCAGGTGGTGCCTGGGATCTTTCGGCAGTCCCGGAACCGCTGCCGATACATTTCGGGGGTGAGGCCGTATTTCGTGAGGAGGGCCTCCTTCATGTGGCTGTAGGATGTTTGCACAGTGGCCGGTAGGTCGAGGAGGGTGTCCCGTCCTTCGCTCAGAAATCGCCCCCACAACCCGGCCCCCCAGTCCTTCTGTGGGACGTGGTGGGAGGTCATGGCTACCTCGTAGGCTTTGAACCACTGCTGGATGTCATCATTTCGATAGTACTCTTTGACCACATCCTTGGGGATGTGGACTTTCGGCTCTCCCAGGGGTGTGGGTTCTTGGCCCCCCGGGGGTCGAGCTCCTTCGCTCCTTGCTCGGAACTCTATTTCTTTCAAGCTGCGCTCGTGCTCTAGCTGAAGTTTTTTTTCCTCGTGTTCCCATTGCAACTTCTTTTCTTCAAGCTCTCCTTGTACTCGGAGTTGTTCCGCTGCTAGCCTCTTTTCGGCTAGCCTTATCTCGCCTTCTATTTTCAGTTTAGCCATTTCCAGTTCATGACTTCGGTCCCTCTCCCTGTCTGTGACGTCTTCCGGGGACCAGCCCCCATCCGCTGCGTTGCTTTGTGCCTGGGGGTTATGGCTTGTTCTTGGGAAGTTCCTGAGCTCGTCCGGCCGCTCTGTCTCCTCACCGACTTCGTCCAGTCGGGGAAGGGAGGCTCCGGACTCCACCCAGGCTTTCAGGGCTTGTTGAATGTCTTCCTTGGTGTTCAGACCAGTGGTAGCGATCTTCCGTTGTCTGCAAAATTGTTTCAGCTCCTTGTGTGTGTATTCTCCTAACCGCTGTACACAAAACGTAGCACTCGCGTCGGTTTCAGTGGTGCCCATGGTGGTTTCTTCTGTCGTCTTTGTTCGGTAGTACGATCTCTAGATTGTGGGCTCGGATCCCGTCGCTTGCCACCAATGTTAGAAGGGCCGGCCCCAGGAAAGGACAGAATGTGTACCTGACCACCCTGCGACCCACCTTTCCCGGGAGAGGTAGCCGAGCACCTGCAGGAGACCCCCTCAGGGCTGGGTCCCGTACCTAGGATCGTACACGCTGATTTAGCACCAAGCAACACAGAGACACCACACCGTAGATTCTGAAGTACGTATTCTTTATCTAGAAATCTCAGGACCTTTATGATCCGCAGAGGCGTATGTACAAGTAGAGCAAGGGCTCATAAAGTCTCGGTTGGGGGTAGGGGTTGCGGGACTGTCTTAGGATCTGGGTCAATGTGGGTGCGTATCCAGCGCACGGCTCTCAATCCTCGAGCCGGGGGATACGATACGATCTTTGGGGTCCAGCCGGACCAGAATGTCTCTTCGAGTGGCGACCAAGTCTGCAGGGCTCGAGTGAGGGTGTTGGAGGTCGGACAATCTTCAAGGAGCCGCGAGTCGGTCAGCAGGGCTCAGAGTTCTCAAGGGTGCAAGGGGAGCCGCGACCACGTCAGCAGGGCTCAGGTGTTCTTAGGCAGAAGTCCGTCTCTGCCAGGTGGAGCCGCGACGCTGTCTGCAGGGCTCACCAAGGTTCCGAGAGTTCCGTCGGACTTTGGGGGGATGTTCTTTCAGCCGCGACCACGTCAGCAGGGCTCGTTTCGTTCCAGGATGCAACTGCCGATAGTCCCAGAGCGCCACTTGTTATAGGTCGACTCCCCTTTGATGTCCGGAGTCCTCACGGGCAGGGGTCCTAGCTCTGGGGATCATTTGTTGGGGGTTCTTGTCACGCGGTCCTTTGATCCTTTCAAGGCGGTGTCGGGAGGGATCCCAGACACACAGCAGGCGTGGAGCCAGCCCTCAGGGTGGCCGGAGGGCGATTGAAACCATCTCTTGAGAGGAGGCTAGAGGTGTGAATGAAACTGCTCCTCCCTCTTCTGCTCACCGGGAGCTCTGTCTCCCCCCAGCCGGTATGGCGCGACTAGGCCGGGGTTGCTCTAGCGTCGGGGCGGCCATCTGGGGTGCAGGGCCTGGTGTCGGGAAGATGGAGGGAAGGACGGGGGCAGCCCCGGGTTCTGCGGGGGGTCAGGTGTGGTGTTGCTACGGGGCGGAATGGGCCACGCCACAAGGCCGGGTCCAACATGCCTGATTACTTAAAACCATTGCAAAATTACAACCATGCTAAAATAGATTCCACAGATTAGTAAAATCATATCAATAAATCTAAAATAGCTCGATAATTTTAGACAATTTATGCCGTAGAATCTACCCATAAATTCATAAAACCACGTTGTTAAAAAAAAGAAAAAAACAGTAGTTTATAACCATAAATGCCATAATAGCTATGTTAAAACTAAGGATTTCATCCTTGAGATTAGTTCATTTAGACTTTTGCAAAAAACAATCTTCGGCTTGTTTTAAAATAAGCGATAATCGCAGGTTTGTGTCCGGTAAATCAATTAGCTGCTAAATTTA
Source organism: Triturus cristatus (assembly GCF_964204655.1). Lineage (NCBI taxonomy): Eukaryota > Metazoa > Chordata > Amphibia > Caudata > Salamandridae > Triturus > Triturus cristatus. The sequence continues at coordinate 723,246,627 of NC_140582.1, forward strand.
GGTTTGTTCCTGCTGCGCTCATGAAGTGGACCCGGCTGCAGGCTTGCTGGATGTCTCCTCCTTCAAAGCAGGCTTTCACTGCCTGTCTGCATGTTCGGATCTGTCTTTCATTCAGGACCAGTTTTAGTAAAGATCTTCTTTCCTTATCTAAACCCTTACAAATGCACAGTAAGTGTAGTACATCTTCTTTAGCATCACTGCATAATCTACACTGTGTTATTGTATCTAACCTTTTCCACGGTGGAAGGTGCTGCATTGCTGGTAGGACACTAAGGTGCCGATCACGATCCGGTAAAAAAATTGTCCGTCCGACTCGTATCTGGTCTTTTTACCGTACGAATCGTATAAGTGCCGTACAAACTGCCAATTACGATTCGCATGGGAAAAACTCCATACGAGTCGCATTGGGAATAATTCCCCACACGTCCTCGGGTCGGAAAATGTGTCCGACACCTCCTCGGACGATTTACCGTACAAACGTGAAAAGTGAAGTCCGACCGCGCAAGTACGATCCATCCCGTGCGTCCGATGTCACAACCGTATGGTAAAAACACCGTCCGCACCGAACTCCCATTGCAACCATGGAGAAATACGCGCCGACCCACCCCCCCAGCCCCCGTGAGTACGTGCCGTACCCCCCCAGCCCCCGTGAGTTCGTGTCGAACCCCCGTGTATGTACACCCCTGTACGTGTCGAACCCCCCGTGTATGTACACCCCTGTACATGTCGAACCGCCCGTGTATGTACACCCCTGTACGTGTCGAACCCCCCGTGTATGTACACCCCTGTACGTGTCGAACCCCCACCCGTGTATGTACACCCCTGTACGTGTCGAACCCCCCGTGTATGTACACCCCTGTACGTGTCGAACCCCCACCCGTGTATGAACACCCCTGTACATGTCGAACCCCCCCGTGTATGTACACCCCTGTACGTGTTGAACCCCCCGTGTATGTACACCCCTGTACATGTCGAACCCCCCTGGGGGTACGCACCGTACATACACGGGTGGGGGTACGACTCGAACGTACAGGGGTGTACATACACGGGGGTTCGACACTTACAGGGGTGTACATACACGGGGGGGTTCGACACATACAGGGGTGTACATACATGGGGGTTCGACACGTACAGGGGTGTACATACACGGGTGGAGGTTCGACACATACAGGGGTGTACATACACGGGGGTTCGACACGTACAGGGGTGTACATACACGGGTGGGGGTTCGACACGTACAGGGGTGTACATACACGGGTGGGGGTCCGACACGTACAGGGGTGTACATTCACGGGTGGGAGTTCGACACGTACAGTGGTGTACATACACGGGGGGGTTCGACACATACAGGGGTGTACATACACGGGGGTTCGACACGTACTCACGGGGGCTGGGGGGGTACAGCGCGTACTCACGGGCGCTGGGGGGGTACGGGCTGGGGGGGGTACGGCGCATACCGGGCTCCCTATTCTGGTCGTTTTGCGGCGTACTTCGCTTTTCTGGCACTTTTTGGGTGCCGTAAAAATATTGCCGTCCGGACCGCTGTCGGTTCGAATCGTACTTCCTGGTTCGTGAAACGCTGCCTGAGTGCGTCCCGACGTCACGTTGGCGCTTTCCCCGGATCACATTTGTATGTATCTTTTCGTCGGTCGGTGTTTTGTACGACTCGTACGGAAATGGTGTTTCCGTGCGAATCGTACTTGCATGTTTGTAAAGTTTTACAACGGGTACGAGTCGGACGGAAAAAAGCCTCCGTCCGACGGTTTGTACCCGGTTTTTACAGGATCGTAATTGGCACCCTAGTCTCAGCTGCAGGAATCTTTCCTTCGATGCTCTCGAAAAACCTATGCCAAGGTACGTTTGTAGCTCTGAATACCGAACCAACCATGGGCCCTCTCCTTTAGTGCAGCTTTGTCTTCCATGAGGGACAGTGACTTCACTGATTTATTTACTAGTTCCTTAACATTTGTTTGAGACACAGCGGTTTCACAAAGGTCCTGTAAGCTAAGACTGTTTATTGCCTGCTTGAAGGTAGGCCATGGCAGGGCTATCTTTTTTCTGTCTGAGCTTCTTCCATAAATATGAATTTAGTGATCCAGTCTCGGCTTCCTTTATTTTGTACCAGCATTTAACGTAGGCACCCTTGCGTGCTCTTTGCTGCTTTTGGAGGCCAAACTCAAGCCTTATCTGTGCCAGCAAAGTTTACTGTGGGAGATTAAATATTATTCTCAATGCCTTGCTCACTGTTTTATCCAGAGTGGCCTCATCTCTCCCTCCCAGGCATTCGCTGCCATAGGTGATGTGGTGCTAATCAGATGCTGTAGGCCAATTGGAGTCCGGCTAATAAATATTAAGTCATCGGCATACAGTAAGTTTGAAAGAGTGAGACCCCCTAAATTCGGGGCATGATGGTTACAGTTATCTAGCTCTGTTGTAAGATCTGACATGAAAAGATTAAACAGGGTCGGGGCTAGGACGCAACCCTGCTTCAGCCCCTTAGTTGTCGGTATTTTCCTCGGTAGACAATCGCCTGCCCCCAGTTTTATTTGAACCCATGTGTTGAAATGGAGTAAAATTAACTGTTTTAAGAGGTTAGGGTCAATTCCCCAGCCCGACAGTTTTGCCCAAAGTTTCTCCCTATTGATTGTATCAAAGGCGGCTGTATAGTCTATGAAGCAGACAAATAACGCATGCTTGATATTTTGGTTGCATCTATTAAGAGTGACAGGGCAAGGATATTTGTTGTTATCCCCATACATTTTTTAAATCCCATTTGGTTGATGGGGATTAAGGCTTTTTCCTATGTCCACTTTTTGAGTTCTCCTAATAGAAGGATCGCATAATATTTAGCGTCTATGTCAATTAATGCAATAAGCCTGTAATTCTTTGCCTCATTCTTGCTGCCTTTCTTATTGATCGGTGAAATAATTGGTCCATTCCAGGAGTCCGGAATTCTTTCGACTTCCATAATGTGAATGAAGAGGGGTAATAATATTTCAGCCCAATAGTTCAGATCTTGCTTATATAAAATTGGAGGAAACCATTAGGACTGGGTGCGCCCTCCCTTCTACCTTTTGCAATTCTGTTCTTAATCTGTTTAATTGTGAAAGAGTAGTAGGGCTCCGAAACTTGGCGTTCTTGAGCCGTCAGGTCGCCTCAGCGAACCGCGGCTTCTTGTTTGATATCGTCTTCTTACTTGTTGAAGTGGTGCCATAGATAGTTTGCCCAAATATCTACAGTCACATGAGAGTTTATTCCGTGGGCCCTTGGTTTCTCTATGCTGTTAACTGTATGCCAAAACCTGGCGCTCTTTTTGGTTTTTGCGTTGTATAATAATGTGGCCCATACTTTTCAGCGTTTTTCTGCTTTGCTCGCCAGATAATAATCTTTTTGCCATATATAACATTCTTAAACTTTTTAGAAACACTCACACTCACAGGATGATTCCATCAGTGATGTCATAAGTGATGTAACATGTGACGTCAGCAGTGCATTGCAGGGGCACGAGTAATAGTTAGCTCAGCTAACTAAAATGGCCACATTTCTCTGGTTTTGTACGAGTGAAATGTCTGACTAACTATAACGTCCCTCAAACCTGTGGTTTTTTCAGTGAATTTCTAAGGTTTTTTAAATGCTATTTTCTAACTATAACGTCTCTGAAACCTATTTTTTTTGTCAATATAGAGATATATATGGAGATATATTTTATTTAAGAAACATTAGAATATTGAAATAAAGATAATCATTTTTGGGGAAAAATTGTTTTATAATATATGTGTATATAAATGCACACATATTTATGTGTTTGTTTAACTAAGTTTGTATTTATATATATATGATTGAATATTACTTAAATCTATTTAACTATATACATTTTTTAATTAGTGTAACATGTTTTTTTATATATGGTTGTACTCACAATTGTATGTAATGAAAAATGATATTTTTGTGATTCATATTTTTGACACAATATTTCTGTATCATGATATTTCAATATTGTGTCAGTGAATCAAATGGGGAAGATACAGTGAATGTATGAGTCATTGAGTGCAAGGATGGAAGAGTGATTGCATGTATGGAATTTTGGATTGGTGAGTTAGAGAACACACTGATGGCCCATGCTACTTTCTGATGCTTCTCTTGATTTTAGTTTTCTTTTTCAGTATGATGGATTGTGCATTTGTGTGCACACCAGAGCTGAAGGAAACACATTGTAGAAGGGATGCTGGCTTGTGTCTATGAAGCAGATGGATTGAATCACTGTGCTCTAAAGTGAAGTCCTCTGTATGCATCGTTATCTATGAGAGTGGGATGTTGAAGATGCAGCGAGTCAAATGTCATGCTTGCTTGGTGTAAAGAATTGAAATAGCTATTAGAGGTTATTCTTCTTGAAAGCATTAGGGTCAGTGTTTGGCGTACTGTGTGGGATTTCCCCAATGCTGAGGGAAGATAAGTGCTGCTCTTCTCATTATGGCTCTGTGGTGTTGTACTTTGTAAATGTAATGTACAACTTATGTCTCAAATATAAATCCATTTTGTAAAGAACTAGGCATTGGGCTAGCTGTTTTGTATCGCAATTTAGAAAAGGCAGTACAATTATCAAGGATAGAAGGTGTATAAGGCCATACAAATAGCAGACTCCATAGCAGCATGATTAGTCAAGAGTTTTAGCCATCATATCCCTCTGGACTACAATAATCAACTTTGCCTTCTCGCAAGGTGTATTCCCATACTGCCTGAAAATGGGACAAATCGCAACACTTCTCAAGAAACCTGAAGCTAAAACAGAACACCTGAACAATTTTCGCCCTGTGACCAATCTCCCTTTCCTGGCTAAAGTACTTGAAAAATGTGTACAATCGCTGCTAAGTCAATACATCAAGGATTACAGCCTAATTGGTAGCTATCATGCAGGCTTCAAGGCTGGCTGAGGCATGGATGATGCCCTCATAACACTGGATAAAGGACAATCCTGCTTACTGATATTTCTTGATCTCTCCTTGGCCTTTGATACTGTTAACTACAACATTCTACTAAACATCTTAAATACATGAATATCTCTATGTGGGACAGTCCTTAATTGGTGCCCCTCTTACCTCAACAATCCCCCCCAACAAATTTAACTTACGGACTTTCTTTCAAATCCAACCCATGTAACCCATTTTGGCCCCAACTCTTTTTACCTGTTCATAGAAATCCTTACCTCAAACCTTAAGCAGACCCACATACAGTACTACCTTTATGCAGATGACACTCAACTCTACCTCAAAATCAATTTCCCAAAGCATATCTTCTATCACAACCAAACATTGATGGGATTCAAGGCTAGCTCTCATCCATCCACTAAACCCACTGAAAATGTAACTTCTTCTCACCCCCCCAACGCAACCCATCCACAACATATAACTGGCAACAACATATCAACATCCTAGACTGCATTCCGTTAAATTGCTGACTGTATGAAATCTCTCTGTATCTCCCTTGACAAACACCTATACATGATTACCTACATGTACGCCACGTACAAAGGAGCGGTATACCAACTCAGGCTTCTTATGAAAATGAAGCCCTTTATTCAACTAACCGACATCCAAAATGTGGTACAAGCCTTGTAATCTCCAGGCAAAAACAGGTTAAAGTAGTGCCTACCAGTATGCCCAAATCTCAGTTAGGAACATTAATGGCTATGTTAAACTCTGCTGCAAGGCTAGTAATGGGATCAAGTTGCTATGAACCCTTCACTCCTGCTCTCTTCATTCTAAAGTGGCTCCCCATCAAAGCAAGAAACATACCAAATATAGCCTGTATCAGACACAAAGCACCTCATCAGGAAACTCAAAATAACAGGTGGAAGCTGCACACTGAGTCGTCGAATGCTTTATCCCTTGAACCACCCAGATTCTAAAAGGAAAGCTTCTACTCTGGATCCTTCACTGAGCATGGAACTTCCTACTTCCAAAAATCCACACAAACCCATCCTCCATGTCTTTCAAGATGAGAGCAACTTTTTAAAAGATACTTAGAAAAAAGATAGATTGAATCATCAAATGGTCGACTTTAACTATACACAAGTAGACATAACACATGTGGCCTATCACTGTAAACAGCATAAATTCATCCGACAGACGGTAGTTCTACATGTAACGCTACACCTGCACTGTTACCTAGCTGTTTTGCTGTAAAGCATGTCTTTTCAACTGCACTACCTGTAATCCACTAATGCAGATTACTAATGCAGAATGCTTAGAGGCATCCTACGCATTTGTAGCCTAACACGTAAATTTGTGGTCACGATGTCAACCACAGTACATAAATAACATATTGAAACCAATGTGATCAAATAATAAACTACAATACAACCCTCCTGTAAAAGTTGCACCAATTTGCTGAAACTACAAGTTATGTGTAACTACTAGGGGGATTATTACGATGTCGGGCGGACTTACGTCTGCCTGACACCATTGAGTATTGGAACCGCCCGACCTTAGGTCAGCAGTTCTGACCGCAGTATTAGGATGCTACCGCCCATAGGGCAGTTGCAAACATTCATTCTACAATGGAAGCTTGTGAGGTAGGCAGAATAGGACCACAGCACACACTTCCATTGTAGAATGGATGATTGCAAATATCCCTGTAGTGTGTGGCAGGCACCATGCGGTGCCTTCCACAAGGTGCAGGGATGTTTAGGGGGGCATCATAGTTGACCCACATTCCCCATAGTGGACGGCCAGGTGGGAAGGGGGCCTTGCTAGCGGCCACCAGGACACTTTCCGGCATCCTTTCCATGTCGTAAAGGCCGCATGGAAGGCTGTCAGAAAGTGCCATATTAATCCCGACGGTGGAGGCAAACCTGGCTCTGCCGTCATTAGGGGATTATGGTGGTTTCCGATGCACCAACAGGCTCCTTGAGCCCATCGGAGGTGCCGTGGACGATCCCTCCACCTAATGCCTCCACCTGTGGTATCGAAATGTGGTGGGCGGACTGCAGGGGAGATGTCAATGGGTCAGACAAAAATGTGCCATTGGTGTTGAATCCACTGACATCATAATTGTCCCATCTGTTATTCTTAATTTTGAATGCTATCTATGTGTAGTGCTCTGATACTCTTGGGTCACGTTTATGCTTTATAAAACTCTTAATAAGTAAATAGAAAACTTTTGAAATTTGTTTGCTTCTCTTCTGGATTACAAATGTTTGAATTTGCTTTGTTCAGCTATAAATAGCATTTCATGCTTCTAAAACTCTGAACTGCTGAAGTCTTTGATCCCAATACACTGACTTTTATAATCAGTCCCTCCACGTCTAGTTTTGTGACATTTTGAAAATGTGCCTGAGCGTTGACATCTGTTCTCTTCTAGGAACAAAAAAGTAGGTGACTCGTTTATTAAAAGACTTCTAATTAAAACTTTTAAAACGATGTGATAGACGAGGTTATTGAAGTCAAACACTGTAAGCAGCTCCAATGTTTGTATTCCTGTAGCAGACTTCTTCGACACATACATGCCAAATAATAAAAAGAAGAAAACAATTATTCCAACCTCTCTTCAAAACCTGCAGTATATTTTAGAACCACATTGAACTTAGGTACTGATACAGAACTCTTAAGGCTGAATTTTGCAGAACAGATGCGCACTCATTTTATCAGAACAATTATTTCATATCTTTGTTTCTATGAATTAAATTAACAACCAAATGTTCATAAACATGACTAAATTTGAAAGTGCCAGTGGTTATGAATGTAATTAAAGACACACTAACATTAGCATTGTAAATTGCACTCATCGTGCTCTATACACTTCACAATCCATACATGAATAAACCCAGGGGGATATCGCCTTACAATTCATGCAACATTCAGTGCTACTAAGATGTGGCACTCTTCAACTTTCTCCCAGCACTAGCGCTCTTGTGGCTGCCTAGCACCAATGCAGGAACTCTTGCACCATGGGGGAAGGTTGCATGCTTTAAAGGGAGGATTGCGATACCTTTCTGCACACAAACTCTCCTTAAGGTAATTTCCCTCTTTTTATTTGTGCTGCAAAATATAATGAGGAGTAATACAGATCTTTCTCCTTTTTACATCTGGTTCAGAGAGGCGAACCATTTTGACACACTACCAGGTTTTACAAGTCTTCGTAAAATTGGAAGTGCATCAAAATACATGGGTGGATGCAAGGGAACGCCCATGCTCCACCCATGTAATGCCTCCCGCGATGCAAAGTAAAGCAAGGCAGCACTTTATACTTACAAAATGATGCGAAGTTAGGTTAGTAAATGCCCAAAAAGATTTTGCAACTTGCTGACGCATAAAAGTTAAGCTACCTGACACAGAACCTTAGTTTGTGTCCCCCAGTTTGGCTTTAACAAAAAGGCATTGACTAATCTTAAATGTTCCATGAAAAATAGATGCCTTGCAAATAAACACATGCTCAAACACACACTTAGGAATCTGCAAAGTATAGCCAAAGGCCAGAGTGAAAGTTCTGAAGAAAAGTGACCTCCAAATCTCTGAAGGCTCACTGGGGGCATGATTATGAGTTTGGCAGTCAGACAGACTGACTGTTACGGCATTGGTTTAAAGATGAAACGAGGATGAGCGCCAGACCACCACAATGGAGTGCTCCTCGCCAGTGATGCTGTGGACTGAAATGCTGGGTCTTAGTTCGCTGACACCATCACTGCAGAATTCTCCCACCCGCCCAATTACGAACATGTGGCAGTACTGGTGGTCTCCTCATGGCAGTGCTACGACAGTGGGAAGCTGTTGTGGTTTGGCCACAGCAAAACAAAGAACTGTGGCTATGGGATGGACACAAATACAACACACCTGGTGTTCTATGGCTAATTGGAGATACCAGCATAGCACACTATGAAACACACCCCACTCCAAACCATGATCCGTTGCCACTCCACGGTACCAGAGTAGTCTGTATTGTAAATTGTGGACAAAGAGAGAAGACAGGTTGTTTGTACCCCCAAATAGTTACAATCCACATACTTTTTCCTGTCTACGGGGTGTCTTTTAATATTGTAGTGTTAGGCCATTCACCATTACATTATGTCTACTAAAACAAATCCTACGATTTCAGAGCAAGAGTTGTTAGTCCTGGTGGATGAAATTATTAACAGTAGAGCTACATTTTTTTGGATCCCAAGACCCACATACTCCTCTTAGTAGGAAAAGGAATATATGGGACAGAATAATCGGCAAAGTGAATGTGGTAGGCACCATTCCAAGCACACAGGGGGCTATTAGGAAGTGCTGGAATTATCTCATAACCAATGTGTGTAACATGGCCTCTAAGCAACATTTGGAGTCCCTGCAGACTAACTGTGGCCCTCCCAGCACACCTGAGCAGTTACTTACTCTTGAAGGAGAAGGTCTGTCGTATAGTTCCTAAAAATCTATATAGGATCTGAGCGTTTAAACAACATAAACTAAGGGATAGGTGTCCAAACGGATTCCAGACACCTCAAAGGATATGTGGACCAGCTAGCTTATAGTGCCACTATAAGATCCCAAACCTTACCATGGAGCGAATAGTTTCTGGCAACTATCAAACATGACAACCCTGTCCCCTCAGGAATCATGGAAACAGTACAGTACTTTTTGCTCAGTCACTCGTGCTCACTTGTCCACAGAGAGATAAACAGAATAAACAATGGGGATGTTTTCAATAAGCATTTATTAAACCAGAGTCATTCTAGCATAAAATATGTGTGCTGCATCAACCATTAGACAGAAACCGATATATACAGTTATAAGCACCAATAGAGTAAATAAAAGGTAGAACTCTACCATGGTGCCAAAACAATCAATATAGATAGACCCATGGCAGTTATCATGAGATGCAAACCCTAACTAGAAGGGCCCGATTCACAGAACTAACTTAAGACAAAATCCTAAACTTACTACCATTTTGGTATTCACAGAAGGCACTTACTCATTTTGGTATTCACAGAAGGCACTTACTCATTTCGGTATTCACAGAAGTTAGGAGTCCTAACTTTAGGACTCCTAAATGCCTTCTGTGAATACCGAAAGTCTTAAAATTAGGATTTTTCTCAGTTTTTTAGTAGTATAGTTAGGACTCCTAACTTTAGGACTCCTAAATGCCTTCTGTGAATACCGAAAGTCTTAAAATTAGGATTTTTCTCAATTTAGTAGTCCTAAATTTAGGACTCCTAAATTTAGGACTCCTAAATGCCTTCTGTGAATACCGAAAGCCTTAAAATTAGGATTTTTCTCAGTTTAGGAGTCCTAAGGTTAGGACTCCTAACTTTACAACTACTAAACTGAGAAACATCCTAATTTTAAGGCTTTCGGTATTCACAGAAGGCATGTAGGAGTCCTAAAGTTAGGAGTCCTAACTATACTACTACTAAACTGAGAAAAATCCTAATTTTAAGACTTTCGGTATTCACAGAAGGCATTTAGGAGTCCTAAAGTTAGGAGTCCTAAATTTAGGACTACTAAATTGAGAAAAATCCTAATTTTAAGACTTTCGGTATTCACAGAAGGCATTTAGGAGTCCTAAAGTTAGGAGTCCTAAATTTAGGACTACTAAATTGAGAAAAATCCTAATTTTAAGACTTTCGGTATTCACAGAAGGCATTTAGGAGTCCTAAAGTTAGGAGTCCTAACTATACTACTACTAAACTGAGAAAAATCCTAATTTTAAGACTTTTGGTATTCACAGAAGGCATTTAGGAGTCCTAAAGTTAGGACTCCTAACTTCTGTGAATACCGAAATGAGTAAGTGCCTTCTGTGAATACCAAAATGGTAGTAAGTTTAGGATTTTGTCTTAAGTTAGTTCTGTGAATCGGGCCCGATGTACCTAAGTGTACCTATCATGTATGTAGGTGTATAGCCAAGAATCCCCCTATGATGGATCCAACCCCATTAGCTGATGAGAGAGAACGAAGGTCCCGGTCTTGTTCTCAAGTTGGATACCCCACGAGGGATGTCAGACCACTGTGTGCTAGAGTGTCTGTGTGCAGGGACTTAAGCGTCTCATGTCAGCATGAAAGCTTCTCCTCTGGTTTGCCCAGTGAAGATGTGATACTTAGATACCCGAAAGGTACCCTCAGGGGTTCTACGTAGATGTGTCATGGTACTCTGGGCCTGTCGGCCAAGGATGATGATGGTGGTGACTTTTGTACAGAGTTATTATGCAGGAGATGGTAATCTTGCTGTGATACTAAGAACCTCATGCCTATTAAATGAGGCTAGTTTTAGAAGAAAACCACACAACATTTATTCGGCACCTAACTAGGTATAAGGTCAGCATCAGAGCCAATATGTAGAGCAAGGTAGGACAAACTTAGGTAAAAGGTTGTGCAACTACCTAGTACTACATTGGGTTACATTGGGGCTTATAACAGGTCCCGCCTATCATCCACTCTGAAGGCATGCATGGAATGCCTGGGGAAGCAGAGTCTGGTAGGTGTCACTTCACAAACTCACACAAAACCTAAATAACCACTTCAATCACAAACCAAATCTCCCTTATGTGTGTAGCAAATATTTCCCTAATTTACAAACCGGAAGCTATCAGTGACAGAGGTGAAATTGTTCCTGCATGAATGTATCGTATCACATTTAGGCTATGTTAGAGCAAGTCTCACACCATGCTATGATGCCTTTAAGTGTATTAGAAATTAATATATCCCCTGATACATTTGATCTCACCCAATGTAAAGGTATAACTCACACCAACAGATCAATGTCTGCAGGTATGACACCAACCATCTAGATATGGTAGGCAATATGGTATTCAAATGACTACAACTACCAGGATACCCTGTGTCAGTCATGCAAAAACAGGTTTGAAGTTTCCATGTGCACAATGTCAATTGTAACCCTGGGTGGACAACTACACTAGACTCGCGTAGTTTGCGTAGTTTGTGCTACATCCCGCTACGCGAATTGCACGTAGCACAGTGCAAAAACGCGTAGCGTAGTTGGCATTTTTTGCTTGCTCGCGGTCCTCAACGTCAAGTTGGCGACCGCGAGCAAAATGACATCCCAGCAAGACTTTTTTCTCGTTCGTGATCAGCAACATCAAGTTGCCGATCGCGAGCGTGGAAAATAAACCTCCCGGCGAGATTCTCAATGCGGGGAGGTCAGGTTTCTCATTGCTAGTGGACGCATATGCTCGTGACCGTTCACGATGAGAAACTACCAGTTCGCTTTGAGAAAGCTGCAGCTCGAGTAAAAAATCTACTCGAGCGGCAGAAAACGACAGCTCGCACTGTGCAAGATGCCGTTTTCAATGATTGCACAGTGCGGACAAGCATCCGGCACTGTGCAATCATCGCGAACAGTGCACTACGCAGTTTGCGTAGTGCTATGTGTATCTCGCGAAGTGCACTTTGCGCAGCTATGCTTAGCGCTACAATGCCCAGGGTTAGTCAATTGTTACAAAAAAAACAACTGATCCACAACTTCCATGGATTGAGCAGGCTATATCCAATGCGCTTCTCAAATATATGTCAATATACTGTCCTGTATGTAGTCCTAGTCACATCAACTAGAATGTAACATGTCATGATGTACAACATACCAAGTGAGTTGGGCCAACATAGAAAGTCAGTAACAAAAATCTAAACAAGTGAAGTGGCAGGTGACCCATTGACTCGGCACTGCTCACATGAGCACAAATGGCAAAGACAAAAGGATGTTGTGTCAACTTTTATCTTGTACTCAGCTAAACCTTGAAAAGGGCAACATAACGGAACACATCTCTAATGTGTTGGATGGAATGGATGTTAAATGTCATGTATGCTACATTGACAAACACCCTACATCTCTGGACATGCTGTGAGCTGGTATCCGAACTCCATGAGTATGTAGTATCTTATTGTCAGAATAACATGTGCATGAAAACTGAAACTATCAACACATTAAACTTTCCTTTTTGCTTTTCTCTCTCTAAGCTTCACTAACTCTGTTCAGGATCAGAAGGTACATATGACACATCAGACTATAACAATGTATACTATTATGCAACAGGTCTATCACTCATACCAAGTGGCCAGAGCTCTGTCAAGAAAGAGACCACCACTGCACCCCAGTCAAGTCGACAGTGCAGGAGAGCCTGACATGGACAACAGTGCTGGTCCATCCGGACTGACTGGGCAGGCCCCAACAGTGAGTCTAAATGTGTCTGCAACACTACCCCCCATGCATTATTTAGCCACCGGTTATGTCCAATAACCCATGCCCCTAGATCAGTGGCCCCATTTTATGCTCCCCAGTCTTGAGCACCTGTCACCACCCCAAACTGCAAAGGTCACAGGATCATTGGGACAGGGGTAGTAGGAGGGAATCTGTGAGGCAGCAGAGGGAGGCCACTGGGGACATTCACCATCAGTCAATCATCGACCAGGTCTTGGGAGCGTACCATCAGTCCCAAGACATGGTGAACAAGATACTGATCTTACTCAGTGAGACCAACATGGGCTGCCTCATTGGGGTGCTGGTGGACATAACCAACACTCTGACCAGGGCTTTTCCACCACCATCTACCTTTTCCTGTTGTGGCTTCCTATCAGGCCCTCCTACATCAGCTTCAGCCACATGAAGGGAGGTCATGCCAGAGGAGCAAACAACAGTCGGCATCCCAGTCAGTGCATCTGCAGATCCACCCGCACTGGCAGGCCGTGACGTTTATGGAAATATCCAGCCTCTTTGGTTGGCAAGACCACCACCAGCAAGAAGCTTTGGACCTAATATTCCCCTATGAACGACTACCATTCACTTTGTGGACTATTTCTGGACCCATTTCCCTTTCTGATGGCAGAAGCATTTTGGGCATTGGACTCCAAACACTTTGCCCTTTACAATAATTCCTTCATCCACCATGGCTGACTCCTTCGCTGTTCATTTTCATTGTTACCCATATCACATATTACTTAATTCCTCATTGTTCATGCAAATAAATGCATTTCTCTGAAGTTCCTTTACTTTTCTAGCATAGCTCAAATCTACTAACACATTCATTTATTCCCATCTGAAGTTTATAAATCTATAAAGTGTTGCTTGTGTAGGAATGGATATTTAGCATGTACACAATTTTTACCATAGGTTCATAGCCATGTGTCACAAAAACGCCCCAAAAGATCTTTTGAGAACTACCTTCTTTCTTCCATCTGAAATAAAATAGGCTATTATGATGTCAATTACATAGAAATAAAAATAATACACCAAACTAAATTGGTAGAAAACCATTTATAATCACAGACATATCATACATGGAAGAAAGGAAACATGTAAAATATTTTGGAGGTGTTTAGGCTATTCAGGATGGATCAATGTCATCACATGGTCCCTGGTCTCCTGCCTCACAACACAAATCCAACAAGTATCACACCAATAGTCAAAGTGATGGCTGTAGTGCATTTGTTTTCTACTGGTTCCATCCAGTTCACAGGGAGGTTATCTGGTGGTATCTTACAAACAATGTTCATTTGTGTGCTAGGACAACTCCTCTTGTATTCGAAGAGACACATTCACTTCTACATCCAGTTCACCTGACATCATGATTAAGCCAATGTGAAGTGTGCTTTGCATAAGTATACTACACTCCCACATGCAATTGGAGTCCATGGTGGTACACATATTGTCTCAGGAAGGATCAGCACACAACAAGGAACAAGTCCATGGTAAAAGTCTGACCTCCTATTCAATTCCTCTGCAAATTGTCTTGCTTTCGAATATGTACTCCCAAACTCTGTGTCTTTCAGCTCCAGGAGCCAGCCATGTCACCCTTGTACTTCCAAACAGAAACATACAGCCACATATGTCACAGCTCTGAAATTTCCCAATGAAGATGACATGATGTAGGAATCTAAAATGGGACAACATTTAAACAGTACATTAGAAATCTAACATATACAGTATTCCACATAGTCAATATCTGGAGAACAGAGTCTTGCCCTACAATGTAATGTGAACACTGCAACAGAAACAAGACTCACATGTGTCATAATCTTGTTCCAAATACACCTTTGACCACAACTTGTTTTACTAATAAATCTGCTTAACAGACTTCTGGCATCATCACAGCATGAGGTGTTGTATCAGTCCTAGTAATGTAAGGTCATAACAGTACTTACGTGAAGGAGAAGAAGTTGTTGATGAGATCCTGATGAAAGTCCCAAACTTCTTCTTCATCACTATCAACATCATTTGGAATTTCATGGTCTTAACCTGGTGGATTGCTGTGGTCTGCGATGAAATGGATGTTGCGTCACAGGATGATGTTATGCAGCATGCAGCAGGTCACAGTGATTTGGCACACCTTCCTGGTGAGCAGAGGAGGGCTCGGTCTGTCTTCTCTAGACATCTGAATCTGGGCTTCAGTAGCCCTAAAATCTGCCCAAAAAACCCCTCCACAGGATGCTGTGTTCTCCCGTGGGCATCAATGAAGGGTCCTTTCCCTGGTGGTGTTGGGTCCCTCAGTGGTGGAAACAATGATATTTGGTTGGGATATACTGACTCACCTAGATGTAAGTGAGACATTAGTGCAAAGATTAGTCAGAAGCTCTATGTTGACCTACCTTGACATTACCAATACAGAGTTAGGACAGTTCATACTCAACTAAACAGGCCCTCTATGTTTGGAGTTGTGACATCAGCTGAGGTATTCTGCTGTTCCTCAGTATGACGGATTCATATGTTGATCCTGGGAACCCAGCACAGACTTTTTAAATGTAAAGATCTGCAAGGCAGAACATTTGCATATTGATTGAATTAAAGTGTTTGCTGTTCTCTGTTGGATTCCATAAACCGATCTGATCACATGTGTCATGTGAGCTATTCCATAGAACTCTGTCTTCATATTTGCCAAACCCTGCCATCTGGGGAACTGGATGTAGCTGTCAATGTGTCTCATTAAAGAAGAAATTACTTCTCCCAGCGCACGACTGAACACTGGTTGAGACATACCACCAGAAATTGCCACTGTGTTCTAGAAAGGACCTGTGGCAAGAAAATGCAGTACTGCCATCAGTTTAACTACTGGTATGACATGACACATGTTGGATGTGTTTTCTGCAGCAAGAGATCAGACTTCAACTGATGACATAAATTACGGATTGTTAGCCTATTCAGCTGAAACTTTTTTATCACATCCCTCTCTTCCATGGTTTGTAGGTCTGGAAATAGGTAGTACACAGGAGGCCACCTCCTTCTCCCTCTTCCAAGGTACCGATGTGGCAATCTACAAACAGTGATAACATTGGGCACAGTGTCCAGCGCAACATATGTTTCACAGAAGGGTAAACTTATGTTGAAAAAGAACATCTTTTTTAAACCATGATCCTACACATCTAGATTGTCAACAGTCCAACATACACCTCCAAATACTGTTGTGCTTGTCACAAATGTCTGTCACAGAAATGTGCCAATCATGCCTTCTAACTTGTATCAAGATCACTCTTATATTATAATTGATTTTCTCAGAATTAAGTTACTCACCGGCGGTGTACAGTGCGCCATAGTAAGATTGGATTTCTACACACTAAAGCAACACACTGTCCTTTTACTGTAAATGAAAGTGTAGAGCAAACGTTTTATAACCTGATAAACAATTGTGAACTTCTTTCTAGTGGTGCATACCCCTTTACTGTATTTGCAACCGGTAAGATGGCGGATGCCTGACCGCAATTGTAGGACATGGTGAATCTAAGAGCGCCAGCAGAAGTTTACTCCAAGGTAGGCTGTAACCTCCATGGTGCACACAGCCATAGGCCAATGTTATTGTTTTGAGTGTCGCTGTCCATTGACTGTGACTGACAACCCCGATGAGAGCTTGCATGGCATATATGTATGTCGATTTTTAAAAAATAACTCACTTGCCTCCGGACACTTCTGCAAACAACACCTCCTCAAATTTGGCTGCTGTTTGCCACCTCTGGGACTAGTCATGCTAGGCCAAACAGGTGAGAGGGCTTGTACCTTTTCTACTGACACTGCTGCAAACAACACCTCCTCAAATTTAGCTGCTGTTTGCCAACTCTGGGACTAGTCATGATAGGCCAAACAGGTGAGAGGGCTTGTGCCTTCTCTCCTGAAGAGCTGGAGACACTAGTGGATGGAGTCCTTCCCCTGTATGGCCAGCTCTATGACTCACCAGAGGAACAGGTAAATGTCTGACATACAAATGTAACTCTATGTAACTGCCTCATTCCGATCTCCCCAGGCTACAATGTGCCTCAGAGTTCCAGAGTGTAGTTAGATCCCTGTATTAATAAGTTGTCATTCCCACGTATGGTAAATATGTGATGGATTGATGAATTGTGGAGTACTGTACTGTGTGAAATTTACATCAGCATTGTGATGTGTGATGGTTGAGAAGCCCTATGTCTGACTTAAGTTGCATGCACATATCAATGCATGTCTCCTATTCATGGAACCTATGATACATGTGCCAATTGGCTCATGGAAATGAGCAGAGGCTTGTATAGGCTTTATTGGATGAGCAGTATATGCATACTTGATGGAGCACTTGAGGATGAAGTTAGCCATGTGCGCAGACCCACATTTCACTGAGACAATACCATAGCCTGCAAAGCTGGTGTCTGGAAGCTACGTATGGCTCAAAGACCCCTTCAGAGTGCCACACACACATAAGTTAACATATTTGAAATCCAAAATGTGCACTATTATGTGTTGATTAGCTTGAATTGTGAGTTTCATTTGGGATGTGTATATTTAGCCTACAGTGAGCAAGCCCTGACAATGAGTTGTAGCCAGTATGATCCAGGGTGTCCTCAGTCTAGCACATGGTCGAGACTGTGACAGAGGCATAGTGGCAATACTACTAATGCACAGAGTATTCACCCTGTAGACCTACAGATACTTGGCTGTGTACTAATGGTTGTGGTGAACCCCGTACCAGCTATCTCTTTACATTTGGCCACATTGTCAATGTGTAAAATATTTCTCATCATCGGCCCCTTCATTACACATGTCTGGGGTTACTTTCTCATATGTCATGCTTGCTCTGTACAGGCCTGTTGCACATGTGACACATTCAGTGCAGATCGTTATTTGATCCTGATGTAATCTTGCTGACTGAATCAACAGCCTGCTAAATTCCACACATTCTACAAAATATTTGATGGGATGTTGAATGTCATCCCTGTAACAATGCCACATGTAGTTAAAGATGTGTCCTGTGATGGCTGCATTTACCACAGAAAGTCAATCATATGTAGTCAGATATCACATTATTTAATTGACATGTCCACACATTTCAAGGGATGTGACTGTCAGTGACAGAGATGCCTGCCCCTTCTATGTTACCTGAATTTTAGGATGTCGTTTATGCTATGTTACCTGCTTGTATGATCGATATGCATATAGTAAACAGGCCGGTTAGTAAAGGTAACACATAAGGGGATAATTGTGTGGTGTTTTCCATCTATCCTTGCCTGACATTAGTGTTAAACTGTCCCTGGCCTACATAATTGTAATGGGCAGCATTAGTCAGTTCAGGACCTGACTATGGTTGAGCACTGTCAACATATGTATAAGAACTTGAAGATCAATGTCTTAATAGTGTGTAACCTGTCGAAACAACACATGTAGTATGTTAAGTGGTAATGAATGTATGTTGTAAATGCGTAAAAGATGTCTTTAGAACAAGAATTCGCCCTTACACTAGCTGTCTGGATCTGTTTCCATATAGGTCAACTCCCTTCAAAAGCAAGTGTTGTGAAAATCCAGTGTCCAGAAGGTGTGGATCCTGGGGATCTATAACCGGCGCAGTATCCACTGCAGGAAGAGGTAGGAGGACATAAGACGCACTCCCCACAAGAGTGCTGTAGGACAGCTTGGCCAGTCCTCCCAACCATACAAGCGTGTGAGCTAGACCTTGACCCCCCTAATGTTCCTCATACTGGCAGTGGATAATCCAAAGCTAGATTAACAGTTGAGGGCCCTACAACAGCTAGGCAAAATCTGTAATGTCACATTGGCTAATTTGTGTGTTACAGACAGGCATTTGCCTGAAAATATTGAGGGTTGCCCATGTGCGATGCACAAACAAACATTTTGGTTGTATAGATCTGACAGTGGGTGCATGCTGATGGGCTTTGCCTATTTTCTTTGTTACCAGGAACATAGCAGAGTCCAGCCCACTACCAATTTATGGTGTGTCCCTTGAAGCTGTGAACAAGTGGTTATACTGAAGGTACTGACCGGACCTGGGACGCTGCTCTGGTTCCTTAGCCCCGCTGGTGTTGGCAAATTCAATTTGCCGCTGCTCCTTGCCGCACCCGCTTTGCGGGTGCCGCTTCGCGGCCTGGATATTGGGAGACGCTGTTTGGGGACTCTGCGTGTTTGTGGCGGTGAGAGGCTGATTCAGGGGTGGAGCGTTCCAGGGACTCACTTTCCTAGGAGTCCCTGCGCGGCCTTTAGACATCTGGTCAGCGCCCCCTGCTATCCCCGCCCCCAGCCCGGCAATCTGATTAAAAGTGCCACAAACCCTTGCTGCAATTGGGACCCTTGAAGCTGTGAACAAGTGGTTTTACTGAAGGTACTGACCGGACCTGGGACTCTGCTCTGGTTCCTTAGCCCTGCTGGTGTTGGCAAATTCAATTCCCCGCTGCTCCTTGCCGCACCCGCTTTGCGGGTGCCGCTTTGCGGCTGGATATTGGGAGACGCTGTTTGGGGACTCTGCGTGTATGTGGCGGTGAGAGGCTGATTCAGGGGTGGAGTGCTCCAGGGACTCACTTTCCCAGGAGTCCCTGCGCGGCCTTTAGAAATCTGGTCAGCGCCCCCTGCTAGCCCCGCCCCCAGCCCACCACACTTCCTAATAAACCAGCTCACTTCTACCGCTGCACGGGACGAGCCTGGCGAGGCCCGGGCAAAGGGCGAGCCGTCTGTGGCCGTCCGGGGCTGGCCAAGGCTGGGCTGGGCCACCCCCCTGATAAGCTGTCTGCGGTTGTATGTTCAGTTAGTGATTTTCCGAGCTTTGTTGTCTTCTAGCTAGGAGGATCTTACTATAGGCACATTCTATACATACTGCTTAGAGTGGTTAGGCTAATGTCTACCCGTTCGGGTAAGAGTTTGAAAGGGGGTGGTGGGGGAGGCCCTGGTTGTGTAACGGGTACCAGGGACCAGTTTATCACTCGTGTTGTCACAGTTATCGAGAAAGAAATCGCCATGACAGAGCGGCGTCTTTCTCGGGAACATCTTGCTGACAAATGGCATCGCTGGGTCCGCTGGCTCTAGTGCCATCCCCAGTACCTCCACTTGATCCCTTGGTGGCTGCTTCACCCCCTTCAGATCATCCTCGGGTTGCAGCTCTAAGGGCCAGCTTGGACAGGCTGGAGAATTTAACAGCTATAGTACAGCTTAACAATGATAATGCTGCATTAGACCCACTCCCTAGTGAGACCCTAGTCCCCATGCTCCCTCTTGTTATTCCTTCTAGCAATGGGGTTTCCCTCCCTCAGCCAGTATTGGCATCGCCGGCAGTAAACAATCCAGCCATTAGCAAAAGAAAAAAAACTACTAGCCCACGTAAAGGAGGTCATGCCAAACCCTATAAGAAGCCTAGGAGGTCAGGTGCTAGGGGGGGCGGGACCCCTAAGAGAGTAGGGCAGGGTGTTAGTTGACCCCAGGGGGAGAAGGGGGAGGTACCCCAAGGTGTTATAGTGGAGAATACCTGTGTTGACCCGACGGCTGGTTCTGTTGAGGCTCCGTCACACGAATCTCTCTCCATTGCCAACTTGGAGAAAATGATGAATTCATTATTGATTCCGGTTCTGGAGAGAGTTAAGGGGCTCACAGAGCGGTTGGATAGGTTTGAACAGGTAACCCTGGACAATTTGTTCTCCATAAAATCCCTTATTAAACTACATTCAAGAATTAGGGAAGATGGTCTAGGGGGGGAATCTGTACCCCGGGCGACACCTTCATCCCTTCAAGGCCCCACCACTGTAGCCGTATCAGTACCCGGGTTGGTTGTGGAAAATGTTCCCGTTGTACATCCTGTGGCTTCCTCTGGGGCTGCCCGGAAGTCAGGGTTGGCCAAAACGGATGGCATAGTGCGACCCAAGACATCTAAGGCTAGTACCATCCCTACTAAAAAGACCGCACGGTCAAAGGACTTTGGTAGCAGTTGTCCAGCCAATTCAAAGAATTCTGGAAATAGTAATGGCCCTGAAACGAATAATGCTAGTATAGACAATCCGATGATAATCCCTACCCCACAGCCAGGAATGGATTCTGACGCAGGGCCGGCCCTTACTGTCAATGTACCCCCTGACTGCCAGCCTTTTGTGGCAGTTCTTACCGGGGTGCCAGTCCTTAAGCCAGGCAAATATGAGACTTATGCTGAACTTAAGAACAAAACAGTATTCTGGCTAAAGGAAAATAGACCCTTGCCTAGTTCGATGGGTGGCCGGGTCATCCACGTAAGGAGGGTCAGCTGGATTGGCACTAGGCCGAAAGATATAAGGGGGGACTGTATTATAATTAACTTTGATGATCCTAGGGTTGCCAGCTATGTGTGTAGTCTTTCCACTAGAGAGGGCAGTTTAATTGGAGGTAGCGGAGGTATTGGCATGTATGACCTCAGCTACTTTAATCCCCGAAAAACCTTTGCTAGGCCAGTCGCAACCCCCATTTGGGAGGGATGGGCCGGTAGACAAGCCCACCAAAACCTGTCACAATTTAGCCTGTTTCGTAATAATCCATGTCCACCGCCCAATTGGTCATGGCATGGCTATTGACACGCTGTCTGCCAACCAACAGCGAAGCCATTCGCAGTGCTTGGGGAGGACGATTGCGGTAGTCTAGCCACAAGAATCGAAGTAGTGAGGCCATTTACTTACCATCTTTTACCTCCTGTTATTAATGTCGGCCTTTCAGAATGGGAGTGTGCTGAACATCCTGAGCCTGCTACACCCATCTTGGTGGTCCCTAGCGGGGAGGGCCTAGTTACAGGTGTGACATCTAACTCTGGCCCTCGGGATAGCTCTTTTGTAAAAGGGTCTTCACCGGGACAGGCTGTAGATGGCAACAGGGCCTTGAAGGTTGTCAGCTGGAACATAGCTGGTTTGGCACACAACATTGATATACCCGAATGGAACTCATTTATTGAATCATTCGGGATGTGTATGTTCCAGGAAACCTGGTGCTTGGAGTTTGATACAAAGTGGGCTATACTAGTTACTTTGTACCGGCTATCCCATCGCCCGGATGGAGAGGTCGCCCCTCCGGCGGCCTACTAATCTGGGTAAACATCTCCTTGGGCTATTCCATTCGGTGCATAGACACTAAATCCCTGGACTTACAGAGACTAACAGTTAGAGGGCCACGTGGGGGGAGGGCGCTTGAGATTCTTAACATTTATGTTAGAGGTACTAGGGGTGGTATGCCGACATTGTCCCTTACGGGCGTTGATGACGAGCTTAGATCTTGTGGTGCTGACTCATTTGTCATGCTTGCTGGGGACTTTAATTGTACCTTTGAACCCCTAGCAGTGGAAGATATACTGGGCACCCAGGAGGACGACGCTAGGAGAGGCATCCCCCATCTCTCAGTATCACCAATCAAGAGATGGACTCAAAGCGCCATTGATCTTAATGCCCTCTCCTTGGAATACGGTGTTAGGGCTGCAAATGGCAGGACAAAGTCAGATTCTTGCGGGGCACATACGTTCAACAGGGTAGGTCAATCCTCCAGAATTGATTATATCCTGCTGAACTATAAACTTTGGGGTCACTTGTTGGATATGGTGGTTCTCCCCTCTACTGATAGCGACCACAATCCCCTGTCCTTGTCACTGTCCCCTTTGTGGATGGCAGGGACTAATGAACAAACTCCACATGATTGGAAGTCAACACGAGAAGTATGTCCTTCAAATTGTGGGAGGCGGCTAAAATGGAGGAATATTGTTGGCAATGAGGACAAGATGCTGGAAGCAAGATCAATCATGGCAAACGTCCTGTCGAGTTTGGACCTTGCCACAATTAGCGCCCACGAGATCTTTATCTTGTTTGTCCAAACTACTAAAGCCCTAGGCGACCTCTTTTCAGTTCAATGCAAGCCCTAGGGCCAACAACAGATGTCGCCCTAAGGGCAATCCTGGTTGGTATTCGCCTGCCTGTCGTAACGCCAAAAGGGACCTAATCAATGCAGTTAAACTCAAGGACGGTGGTTTGATTAGTACTGCTAGGAAAAGTTATAGAGGTGCCATCTCTAGGTCAAAGCTAGAGTGGGAGAACCAGTTTTGGTGTGATCTGAAACTGGCAAGCTCCGCTAGGGACTCGAAGGGCTTTTGGGAACTGATTAGAGCTAGAGACAAACCTGTGGACTCGCTCATAACATGCAATATCCCTGAGGCCTCGTGGTTCGACCACTTTTCCCATTTATATAATGTGGTAACGGATAATGGGGAAGTTTCCATTGATGCCCCTTTATTAGACCACCTTGAGCTGAGTATAGACTCTTTGTTTACGGTTAAGGAAGTGGTGGACGCAATTAAGTGTCTTGTCCCCAACAAAGCTGCGGGGCCGGATGGCCTACCAGGGGACCTGTTACGCATCAACCCGATAGAATGGGGGAAACTTATTGCCTCATTATTAAATGCTAGTTTTGCAGACGCAGCTCTCCCAGAATCCTGGAGGGGTGCTGAGGTCGTCCCGATTCTCAACAAAGGGTGTCGGAACGACCCAGCAAATTATCGCCCCATAAGTTTATTAGACTCCACACAGAAGGTGGCAGGAAAGGTGGTCCTGGGGAGGGTTTTGCAGTGGGCAGAAGAGAAGGGTATCCTGTTCGATTTCCAGGCAGGCTTTAGAACAGGTACTGGGACCATTGAGCAAACATTCCGGTTGATGATGCTCTATTGGAAAGTGGTTGTACTGGGCAAAGGCAGTCTGTACCTTGCATTTATAGACTTGCGGACTGCCTTTGACCTGGTCCCCCATAGCCATCTTTGGAGGGTGTTATCTGGGCTAGGTTTGCCCCCATATTTATTGTCCCTGTTAATCAAGTTGCACGCTGAAAAGTTTGCGCAGATCAGGTGGGGAAACCATGGTCAAAAGACATCACGAATACCTGTAAACAGAGGTGTCCGTCAGGGATGCGTTTTAGCCCCCACTCTGTTTTCATTGTATGTTAACGGAGTGGTGGACCACCTTTTACAAATCCCTTCAGATGCCCCATCGTTGGCAGGCAGGAGGGTACCCACCCTTCTGTTTGCAGACGATACCCTCCTGATTTCCAAGACCCCGGCAGGGCTACAGAGCCTTTTAACTAGCTTCCAGTCTTTCTGTGATTCCAGGGGATTGGAAATTAATACTGGAAAGACCAAGTATTTGGTCCTGAATCCCCCAAAGAAGATTGGTAGGCCACCCACACTAAAATCAGTCCCCCTAGAAAGGGTCAAAGAATTTGACTATCTAGGAATTCATCTCTGTGACACCATGAGATGGAATTGCCACCTCCACAAGATGCTGTTAAGCCATAAGAGGGTGGCGGGGGTACTACTTAAAGAACAACGGGCCTCCTCCCTTAAACCAATTGCTCCGGTACTTGATATTTATAGGGCAAGAGGCGTGAGTGCGGCGCTTTATGGGGCGGAACTTTGGGGTGTGCAGAATGTGGACCAGCTGTCTTGCTCAGAAAATAAATTTCTCAAGGACTTAATGGGGCTCCCATACAGCGCTCCAACCTTACCACTACTGCTTGACATGGGTAGTTGTCCCATTAGTGATCAGGCAAGGTTGCGTCCTCTCCTTCTTTGGGCTCGCATTTGGAGAGTCCCCGAACTGGCCAGCTACGCAGACGGTTTGAAAGAGGTCCTATCGATGCCTGGTTGGCCTAAGATTAGCTGGTTGAGGGAAGTCAAGCGACTACTGGTAGAATTGGGTCTAGAAGCAGCTTGGCAGTTAAGGACTGCCCCCCCCCTAGTCTGTCTTGAAAAAAATGTACTGGAGATGGGTGTTAGACGGGTGAAACACTAATCCCAAAAAATGTTGGTCCACTGCTGAATTTCTTTTAGTGAAGGAGGTCCCATTTTGCGAGCCCTATCTTGATTTTATATCAAAACCCAGAGACAGGGCATTGTATTTTAAATTTAGAGTAGGAACACTTCCCGTGGGTGAACTAACTGCTAGGTGGAAGGTCCCGGCCCAGACGATTCCCTCTTGTCCGCATTTTATGACAAGGATAGAGTCAGTACCCCACTTCCTATTCGAATGCCCTGCCGATGAAGCTCCACGTCGCAGGTGGTTGAAACCTCTTTGTAGAGAGTTAGGCACCAGACACCATAGGGAGGCCTTGCGAATTTTGAAAACGGATTCACGGCCCCTTTTTGCCTGTGGCTTGGCGAACTTTTTAAGCTGGGCATGGCTGATCAGATCAAATAGGCTTTTGTATCTTGTTTAATCCTGGTTTTACTTTGAATGTATCTTTTTATGTAATTTATTGGCGCCTTCGTACTATGAATTGTATGCATTTTTTGCTATGAATTGGCTCCTTTTATGTATTGCTTTTTAAGACATGCTCTTTGTCGAAATAAAGCCTCTTTGATTGATTGATTGATTGAATTTATGGTTTTTTGCAGAATCATGACTAAGTGAAGTGTTCAGTCAGATCATTCTTTATGTAGCAGTAGATGATAATTTTCCTAACAAGGACAGTAATGTTCATTGTGTCAGGGATAATGCTCACTCAGTACTTTGTCTCATTTGATGTCGGCCCTCTGACATTTCTGATAGCAAATAGTGCACTTTTGATGCAGGCACTGAGTAGTGCTTCCCCTTGGTAAGTGGGGAATATAAGTGAACCAGGATAACAAACATCACTAGTGCTATAACTATTAGACTGTACATGTTGTCATGTGTACCTTTCCCTGTTGTTTTATCTTATGCACCACAGTTGCATACATGATCTGCATGTCTCCATTTGTTCATGGTTGATTCCATCTCAATTGTGTGTGTGGGCCAATCTGCATTAGCAACTATGCTACTGTACATATTACATAAACATGCCAGTATTATGTATATGACCATCTAATTGCTACAGAGCCTTGTGTGGAATCTTTATTACTAAGTTTACTTTGAGGACCTGTGAGGCGTTGTGTCCCTGGAGGGGTTATCTTACCTGTATTTCAGCTTGTAGTCATCCCATTGGACTCCCTCGTTGTTACAAGACCTGGAAGGAAAAAGTAAGAAAGGTCACACAAAGTTGCACCATAGGCATGCATGCAGTAAATGGTTACTTTTACTTTAAACAGGAGAGAGGAGTCCGGAAAACTGACAACCAATCAGAGGAAGGTCACAGGAGGAAAACAGAACCACAGAAACCAGAAGAGGATAGGAGGAACAAGGATGTGGATGCTTGGGGAAGCAAGACAGAAGCCACTGGAGTAAAAGGCACCACCTCCCCGGCTTTCGTAGAGTGAAGGAAGAGCCTGGCTCTATGGGAGATCGCCAGGGAAACCGGTGAGCAGAAGAAACCTCAAGGACCCAGTCAGGGTAAGGAAGAAGTATATTCCTGTCCGGAGGAGTGGTGAATTGCCCTGGGGGACACTGGTCAGTCACCACAACTCTGGAAAGTTGCGGCATAGCGAGTACTTGGGGCCCGAATCGCTTTTTATACCAGACTGAAAGAGGGAGGGAACACGGGGCATGGTAGGTGTTGGTGATGGGTTGAGTGGTCTAGCTAATACTTTCTTTTTACCTAAAAGGAGCATTTCAAAAAGTGCTTGCATAAGCACTACAAATCCCAGAATTCACTGGAGGAACACATATAAAAGGAAAAGTGGATTCCATATAATTCTTTTTAAAGGGCTAGGACAATTGTGAAACCCTTGTATTCTGATTTATTATCTCCCTTGATTACTCCCAGAACATTCTAGAATACAAATGGCTTTTGCTTTATATCTCATATACTGAATAAGAGAAACCAGAGGGAGAAACTATTGTTAATGAAAACAAAGAGAATATTGACTGTTAGTCTTTCTTCTTTTCACCACGACACGCCCCTTCCCTATTATCCACCAAAGGTAATGCTGAAGGAAAATTACTGACTTTGAGCCGTGATTAGTTACCACTCATTTCTTTTGACCGAGAATCAGGGGAGCCGGTCCAAGCCTGAAGACCTAGCGGAAGACAAGAAGAAGATGACAAGGGATCGATATTCTTTCAAGACGATATTCTCAGACATACCTGTGCATGTTTATATCACACTCAAATCTTAATAAAGACACCATTGCAAAACATATCAAGCCTACTCGCCTATACAGAGGACCCAGTCTCCCACAGGACCTAATTGAAGAAAGCAGGCTACTAGGATATACAACAAATCCCAAAATGTACAAGGTGTTAAATTATTATACTTGTTACATGAGGATGGAGATCCTACAATTTCAGTAATGCAATTGTAGATACCTAGGGGTACGACTTCACTGTGAGGCAGAGTTGAAATTTGGGGTAGCATGCTAATTTATCCACAAACAAACAGGTACTTGTAGGTTGAGTGTTCTGAGCGCTTGTTAAATGTTCTGTGATCAAAGCTGTTAGATAAGTGTGTCCTGGCACATGCAATAAACCTATTTTGTTTTGCCTTTCAGCAGCATCCCAGGCAGGTGAAGGAGACATGGCTGACATCAGTGGGGGAGCAGCTGGCCACAGTGCTTCTCGTAAAGAAACATCAGAGACCAATGAGGCCAGGGCCCTGAGGGTGAGGAGGGTACCGCGGAGGATTTGATTATGTCATCTTTGTCTGAATCATCCTCCAATGGACACTCTCTAGCAGGACAAGTACCACCATCTTACTTGTCCACCACTCCACAATCAATCTCCCCCCTTCCTGTTGCTCCCTACCCAGTTGTCTGGCCCTGCTGCACTCATAGGGTCACAGTCTCCTTTGCACTAGGTACCTCCGCTGCTGCCCCGGCTCCCCGCTGCCTTGAGTGAGGAGGCTATTGACCTCCTAAGGACTATCTCTGTAGGTCATATGGCACTACTGAGTGCCATCCAGGAGCTAGTCATCCATCTGCAGCAGATGGCATCCTACCTGGAAGGCATCCATGGTGCTCAGTCTGCTCTACAGAGATCCTTTCAGGTTCCGGCCTCCTCCTTCACAGCAGGCTTCCACCCACCTCATTCTTCCTCACCCACTCCTTTCTCTGACCCATCTTCATCCATATACCCTATTCCACATCCTATCCCAAGTACACTCATACCTTTGAATGCATCCATGCCAACAGACACAAGCACCACACATAAACATAAACACCACAAGAGACATAGGCATTTATGCACACATCACAAAATCACCATCTCTACCCCACTACTAGGGGTGGGCGTAAACTCCACTCCACCGGCAGAGTTCGCAGAGTTTTTGTCACTCCTCACTCTGCTAGGAGGGTGGAGATTGGCAGAACCTCTGCCTATGCCGTTTCGCGGAGTTTACCACCACCCACGTGACCCACCACTAATTATATCCGCATTGCTAAAGCCATCGGTAGCTGCCTACGGATGACTTCTGTACTGCCTATCAGTCTAAGTGAACTTCCCGGATGAGCAGCTCTTGACTTGCAGTGTCTTGACGTGCAGCTTCCTGACAGCGTCAGTGTCAGCCAAACATGCTATGATGTCGTCCACACAGCCGATGGCTAAGAACCCTGGACTCTGATCGCTCTTTGATTGGTCAGTCTTTGGCTCTGCCTTCTTGGAAGTGAAAGATTGACAGGCCTGCTTCAGAATGGCAGTAATGGCTGGTTGGAATGCTTGTCATAGGGTTGTGTAGTTCCTTTATTACCTATACAGGAGCTGCACGTTTGGATAACATAAACTGTGGGATTGGTGGTGGACTGATTCAGTGCGCCCCCACCGGATACGTTAGCCTGTCTTGTATCAGCTAGCTCACAGTGCCACTATAATCTCTTCTTATCGGGGAGAGAATAGTTTCTGGCAACCTCAGAACATGACAACCCTGATCTCTCAGAATCGTGGAAACACTATACTATCTTTCACTCAGTCACTTGTGCTCACTCAGTTTGTCTCAGAGATACACAGAATAAACAGGCTGGGCATTTCAATAAGAATTTATTGAACAGTTGTTATTCTAGTCTAGAATAGATGAGCAGCAACAACCATTAGACAATAGCAGAGATAAATGATTAGAAGCACTACGAAAGTAAAGGGATGGTACAGTTCTACCATTTTGCAGTAATCATGGATATATACAAGTGCATAAAATGCATGTTAATAAGTGTGTACTCCTACGATGCCTCCATAACCAGATGTACCTAAATGTACCTAGCATCTGTCTAGGTGTTATTCCAAGAATCCCTCTAGGATTTAGTCAAACCCCTTACCTGAGAAGGAGAGAGTATGGGAAACCGTCCTGGTCTCGAGTTGGACACCCAGCGAGGGATGTTTAGACCACTGCTAGCTGGATCGTCTGCATGCAGGAACCTCAGCGTCTCTGGTCAGTGTGTCAGCCGGAAAGTCACGGTCTCCTCTGTCCTTCTAAAGCAAGATGTGATGTATATATACACACAGGTCTCCCCAAGGGTCCTACCTTGCTGTGTTACTGTGTCGGCCTAAAGGATAAAGTCGGGCCTGAACTTTATACAGAGATTTTATACAGGAAATGTTCGTCCTGCTGTCAGTCCCGCTGTGCTTCCAAGAATAATGTATGAGTTTCAAACTAGGGAAAACCCCGCGTTCTGAATGCATTGTTCTATCTAGGTAAAAGGTCAGTCCCTATTAACTGTTCTGTACGTAATGTAGGGAAGGATATAGGTGAAAGGTTGCAGTGTTGTCTGCGCCTATATAGGGTACCTTCATGGAATATAACACCCACTCCTCTTCCAACTGGACGACATATGTAACCTATGATTGTACTACCATTCGAATTTAGACATTGGTAAGCACAAAGTGTTAAAAACATTTATTTTGCTAAAATGTTATAAAACATCTAAAATAATTCTAAAAAACTTTAAAGTGCTAAAAAGAAAATGTGTACAAAGTGTAGCTCTAAAAGTGTCTGTAGTTATAGCCCGAACCACTATAAGCATTAGAGCCATTTATGCCCAATAAATGAAAGGAATGTGAATTTTGTATCTGACTTCCAAATTGAGCTTGATATTAAAAAGGGCAAATTTCTTCCAGCATATGACAAGTGAAAATGAGTCAATTGTTTATGTGCCCTGGGTGGTAGACACAACATTTGTTTTGCTTGCTTCTGCAGTAGACAGCTCCTGTAGCACCTCACAAAGTACGTCAATTGAGCACAGATGATGTTCCACGCTCCGCAGCCGGTGCTGGGCAGCCTGTGTGCCGTCCAACGCCTAGGTGTCAGTGGAGGAGCTGGTGTTCATACCAACAGGTGCAGTTACTACCTGCGGTGGCTTAAGGAATGCCGCCATCAACATTGGAATATGCTAAGGACATTGCTGAAAATGGGCCATTATCGGGTCCAGTAGGGCATTCACATCCGGTTGAGCACATGATGGGAGTGTCAAACAAAGGTCTAACATGCAGTCTTCTCCGCAAAACAGGCTTCGGAGGACAGGTAAGATGCAGTCCATCCAGACTGGTTGAAATGACAAGAACCAAGATGCACTTAGTTCTCCTAGGCGAGGCGTGCCTAGATGTTGTACCATACGGTCATGGTATTTATGCTCCAGGAGTGCTTTGTCCATCTCCTTGGTGACTGGGGCGTCCATTGCGGAACAGATTGAAGACAACCAGGATATCTGCTATTAGCAACAGGATTAGCTGAAGTCCTCCAAAGATGCTTCTGAATACGGAGTGTACGAAGTTTGGTATAAATCCAAGTACTGTCTGAAAGGTGCCTAGAAGTCCTGAACCTATGGTCTTAAATAGGTGGACTATGCCTAACAGACATGTTAAAGATGTGCTTCACCATTTCTGCAAAACAGAAAGGGCAGTTTGTGTGGATAAGCTCCTGTAGCTCTGCTGAAGACCTTGCGATCTGGAGATCAAAAGTCTCTCGAGCGGAGGTTAAAGGCACACACTTCTGTAAAAAGCATGGCTTTCATCCTGCTTAGAGCACAAAACCGTATTAAAGAAACATTCAGTGAAGGCCGTAACGGCTACTCCCTGACTATGTGTCAGTGGAAACAATACTTGCATACAAGTAACCCTGGAGCTCACGGTTACTAGATATGCAATGCCCAGGAGCATTCCGCAGCAGCCTTGACTGTTCATCATCAAGTAACTCCAATTTGAAATTAGCCCAAATGCTGGAGTAATCACTGCACCTGGGGCACCCCTCAGACGACAGGACTATTTCAGTACAGTACCATTACAAGCCCCGTGCAGCATTAAATCATGACATATGAGTGATCCACTTAAAGCGTTCTCACAGTTTGTACCCCTAAAAAACACTTCTCGATCCCCACTCTGGAATCGAAATTTGATGGTAATTCCCAAGATTCCTTAATGTATTCCTAACCCATTTTCTCATATCTGCCTGCCTGTTTTTGTTCAAGGCAATACTGAAACTGAAAAGTAGTGACTGGTAGAGTTATATGGCCATGGATTAGCCATTCTGTGTGTGGTAAATTTAAATTACCTAGACTTAATTTATGCGGTAAAATACAATACGAATAACTCAGTAAAAATAAGAGGCAGAATCCGTGGTATTCGAGGGTATAATAGGGAATTTATTCCTTACAAAGGAATGATGGTTCGAACCAGGCAATCGAGTTCCGTCACCACGAAGGTTCAGGAAGGGATCAGCAATACATTATTGACAGGTTAGAGCATATATAGTAATGCATTACAGTAAAGACAGATGCAGGAGGCGTAACAGCTGATAAGAATACACATACATAATAGAAAAGGCGTTACAATAGGCGTGCATAGAGGCGTATACTAAAAACGTCATTATGATGATGACACATGTGGGTGGATCCATAAGAGAATCCTGCAAAGTCAGCAAAAATACATGGCAGAGATGCGCGCGCAGCCGCATGACGTGTGATTGACGTGTAACTAGAGGGTGAAGGGAACTTGACATTTAGCCCTACATGAGGAGACAGAAGTCTGGGGTGTCAGGACAACCTAGTCCTAAATCATATCTAATATCTTGTGTTTAAGGAACTATATTATCTGGAAGGAAAGGTCTTCTCGGACAGATCCTATTCTATACTGACTGCTAGTGCGTGTACAAGCGTCTAAGTGTCTACATGAGATGCGAGGGGACATGGGCCTACCATGGTAACGAAAGTCATGAATTACTTGCACGGAGACAGTAAGGCCGGGCCCTTGGTTCTGCAGCTGGAGGGATGTTTACCTAAGCTACTAGACAGGAATGCATTTCTTGAGGAGCGGAACAGATAACTTGAAGGCTGAATACAGTTTTTGGCAGGCAACAGGCCGGGCTAGGCACCGTTAGCCGCGCAGGAAGTAAGACAAAGTTCATGGATACAGATGCAGGTTCAGGCTGGAGCATTTCAGAGGCAGAAGCAGGAAAAAGCTCGATGGCAGAATTCAGGGCCTACCTTGCCAGAGCTGGGAAACGTGAAAAGTATACCACATAAAGACGGTGGCAAGGCATACTCAGGAACGGAATATCTGGCCCATTCATGGCAGATATGAAAGAGTACATATTAACGTTGGACACAATTGTATTTGCGTCTTCATAGCTTGAAGTGGAGGGAACATACATGTACTTGTAGCATGTACATGGAGCTGTTGGGGTCTAGATAGGGGACACAATTGACCATAAAAATTCATATTTCCTCATTCCCTCCTTGTCCCCTACGGACCCTCATGAAATATCAATCTTCAGGAATCCATCAATCTGTTCATGTAACATCATTTGCTCTTCTTTCTTCTTCGGGGATCTTGAATGAAAACTTGAACGTGGAATACACGATGTGGCACACAGGCCGCAAATCGCTGATCCACATTGTAGACATAGGCAGCAACTGAATACTATGAGAAGGCCAATACCTAGGAAGGATAGGACTTTCCATCCCCAGGCTGACAACACGCTCCAGAACCAACCGGACCATGTCCAGGTGCCTGCATTCTGATGTATCTGGTTTGCAATCTTGTGAAGACGAGTTATGGCTTTATATACGGATGGCGCGTTTTCTGGGATGAAAACACAGCAACTTGATCCGATGACCCTACAAGCTCCGCCCCTATCTGCTAGGATGACGTCAAGGACAAGACGATTTTGGAGAACAACAATCCGCATCGCAGACTGCTCCTCTGTTAAGTTGCCTAGGGCAGAGGTAGTTTCATTCACTACTGCTTCAAGGGTTCTAGTTAATCTACGTATCAGTTTACTGTTTGAGACAACACCTATGTAAGGGAAGAGACCTTTATTGAAGTCTGTATATTGTTCCCATGCTGTTTCGGTGTAGTCAACAATCGGGATATCTCTCTGGGGTCTATGGTGTACTAGATTGGTATTTCTATGATAATCAGGAGGAGCTAGGAAAACAGGTGGCAGAAGGAATGCAATGTAACAGGTACCATCCCAATCTAGGGGTAGGCGTATATATGCGGTGTGACCACAGATGAAGTAGGAATGACGGGAAGCTCTAAATGTAGACTTGCCTTTATCACTGAATTCGATCACAGTAGTACATTTACTATGACCCAGGTGTACTGAACCATTCTTTCTTATACATAATTCACCTTTAACTGGTAATACTGACATAGCAGGCAAGACTAGTGTAGCTTCAGATTCAACATTTAGAATCATGAGGTTAAGTGTAAAATTACCTAATCCATATACTTCATTTTCTAGGTCAGTTCCTGTTCTTTTGGGAAGTCCCTCCTTGTTAGGATAACAGGCTTTAAGCAAAACTAAGTTCAGGTTTCCCCATACCCAGTTGCTCTGGTAAACTACAGTGTTTGAATCTAAAGAGTTAATCAAACTAAACCATGCTCCACAGGAACCATTGTGTGTAAATGGGTACGGAAAGAGAGGCAGAACTCCTTTGTATTTCTGATAGGGAGGGAGTCGGCCACATATCCAACAATTTGTAGCATTGCTGGTCTGATGGAAATGGTGTAACATACTAATGAATGTGTTGTTGCGCAGCGCAAATCTATAGGACAACTCATGTGGAGGTAGTTCACTAAAAGAATGTTCGGCAGTAACATTATAAGCACTCTTGAAAATAGGATAGTACATGTGTAACAGTATACTTGCAGCAATAATAAAAAGACTTAGGAAAAACATAATCAACAATGTCACTATACAGTGACTATGAAGTGATTTACAGTATGCATGTTTCTTGAGCTGTTTCTGTCTATTTCTCTCTCTCATTCGGTCTAGAGGATACATGTCAAAGACTTAATTCAACCGATTTACCTTGGAGAGGACTTAAACAATCGAATTGTCTGACTTGCTAGACCTTAGTTTCAGTTTATAGTTTTGAGATTCGGTCTGTTCAACCAGGGGGAGTTTTGAATCAGTCTCTGGAAGGGGGCAGGGCTGAGAGTTCAGATCGGCTGGTAGTCCATGAAATTTCTTGATATGACTCGAGTGTAACCAACCCTTGCGACCTTCGACCTTCACTGCTGTCCTCGTCGTTAGGAGAATCAGCTTTGGTTGTAGCCAGCGAGGCTCCAACGGGCTCCTCCTGTCGAAGTTTCTGACGAAAACGAGATCTCCCGGAACTACTTCATGGGGCTTTACCTCGGTGTTGTCGGGAAAGGCTGCAGCTACCTGTGAACGGCAAGATTGTAGTGCAGACATCAAGGAAGCAAGGTAATCTGTCAGCATATTACAATCAACATCAGTTATTTTACGAGGTATGGGCGTCCCCCACATATTTGGTGGCCTACCGAAGACCACCTCGTACGGGGATAGCCCTGTGCGAGAATGTGCTACCATTCTCATGTAAAATAGTGCAACCGGTAAGGCTACTATCCAGTCGACACCTTTCTCTCTACAGATTTTAAAAAGTCGTATTTTCAGGGTCTGATTATGACGTTCCACGAGACCTGCTGCCTCGGGATGTCGGACACAGTGGAATTTCCATTGATAGCCTAACAAGAGTGAAATGTGTTTCATTAGCTCGGATGAGAACGGCTGCCCATTATCTGAGTACACGATACGGGGCAAACCATACCGTGGGAAGAATTCACGAACTAATTGTTTGGCAGTAGTCGGGGCAGTGTAATCTGAGACGGGATACGCCTCTGTCCAACGGGAAAGAGCGCATACAACTACGAGGACATATTTGAATCCTCGACATCGTTCCATCTGGATATAATCCATCTGGAGGACTTCAAAAGGGTGATCGGGAGGTTGGAATCCACCCTGCTCTACAGGTACGCCTTTACCTGGATTGAACTGACAACAAATCATACAAGTTCGGACTTTCTGTTTGGCTGCAGCTCGT
The DNA here is from genome assembly GCF_964204655.1 of Triturus cristatus. Taxonomy (NCBI): domain Eukaryota; kingdom Metazoa; phylum Chordata; class Amphibia; order Caudata; family Salamandridae; genus Triturus; species Triturus cristatus. The sequence continues at coordinate 723,282,010 of NC_140582.1, forward strand.
AAGTGTTTGTTGAACCAAATGTGTTGAATACTGTCTAACATGGCTTTTTCTCCTAGATGTGCTGGACTATGTATTGTGTTAATGATAACTTGAACCATTGAGTCGGGGAGAAACCATATAGATTTTCCCTTCGTCATCCATCCCTGATCTGTTTGGATCCCTCCTAATTCAGTCCATTTCTTTATTTCCAATAGTTCTATTTTAGTTATGGGCGTGTACACAAACACGCGTCTAAACGTATTGTCATCATTTCTAACTGGGTGTACTTCGCGTAAGGGATTCTGTCTGTCTATGTAATACGTTTTTCTCTCCATGGAAGGAGCTGGATCATGTTCTGGACACAAAAAGGCACTATATCTATGTCTGTATTCTAGAATTACTTTAATTAGATCGGTCCCTAAACCTCTCCATTTATTCAGTAGTAGTTCTATCAATATATCAGGTAGGGGACCAGGATCGGAGTGTTGGCCTTTATATAATATAAGGAGATGTTGTATCATGTATATACTAGCTAGACGTTGTTCGTCTGGGGCGAGATTCAGAAACGTGTGTGCTAGCGCATCATCACTGTATTTTTCAGTGCTGTCAGCCCATTGTACTGCTGACCTGGCTAATTCTTGTTCATCCATAGAATCGAGCATATGGTACCCCCTTCGTTCTCGAAGTAATTTATCAGTAGCCTGGAATAAGTGTTCAGGGGTCCTTGGATTTGAGATAACTGTTTGAAAAATTCTGTTACATTCTGGACGTATCGGACGTATTGTTTTATTAAAAGATCTTCCTTTTCCTACATAAGCTATCATTTGTTTAGCTGGTAATTCATATTGTCCTGTGTTCGTTTCTGACTGTTCCTCCTCCTCTTCCTCTGATTCAGTTTTATCTGCATCTACTCTGCTTTCATGTATTCATTCTACTTCTTTTCTGATCCTTCAGCACATGGCTTCTATACACTTCTGTTTATCATGTCTCCCGTCTGTTATATTCTGACCCCATTTGGTGAGTGCTTGCATTTCCTCCGAATCTACCTCAGGCCTATCTCTGTTTCTGATCAAGCAGTTTATGAAAAAGCGTAACAATAATTTTTGTATGTCTACTTTCTGGTATTCCATGGCTTCGGCAATACTTTCAGGACCTTGCCCTGTTTGGATAAAGCGATATATTTTGTCTAGATGTTCAATCATTCCGGGTAACGTCATTAAATATTTTGCAGCTCGTCGCAAACGTACTGAAGACAGCAACATTCTGTCGTCTTTTCCTGGCACTGGATCATATCTACAATCGGAAAGAGGCTCATTTAATATATTGTCTGATATTCTTTGGGGTGTACGTTGATATGCTAAATCCCTATAAGTTAATCTAGTTGTTGGCGGTGGCGTGGAAAAACCTCCTGTCGCACCCCCTGAGGTGCCAAGTCCAAAAGGATTTGTTGGGTGTAGGGTAGAGAGTGTGGGTGCAGGAAGGACTGTAGAAACAGATGGAATGGTTAGAACTTGAGTAGGAGTTTGTTGCTGCGGAGGTGAGTGCAGCTGATTTTGGGGTTGAGCGTCGTTAACAGGTGGTGTGCGTGGCTGCGCACCATTAGCATATTCAGGGGCTGCATCGTCTAAATAGGAAGAAAGGAAAATGTCTTTTGCGGTCTTGGGATGTACTTTAATCGGGAGTAACGGAGGTGGCAGATCTTTTGGTACCTCCAAAGTGGCTTTAGGCAAACCCTCGGCCAGAAGAGGATACATACCATTCATAAGAGTGTTTCGTTGTCTGTCTACTTGTTCTGTTTTTACTCGGGTACCTTCGTCAATTAATATGTTTTCTCGGGCCTTTTCTGAATCTTCCCTACTCTTCTCTTCTCTTCTGAGCGCTTTCTCTGTGCGCCTCTGCGATTCTTTACGCCATAGTTCAATGGCATCTTTCTGTGACTGTCTGGCTTTCTTTTTCCATAACGCTTCTTCTATTCTCATGATGCAATCTGCATCCCATGTTCCAGCAGCGGGCCATCTCTGACTCTCTGCTAAGTCCTTGGTGTAGTCCACCCATAGATCAAGATATAATACGGTATCTAGGCCATGTTTATGGTACATAAAGTACCCTGGAGTGTCCCTAGGTGGGATGGGAACAGCTTCCTCGAGTATCCCTTTTCTAGTTTTTATCTGTCTTAATTTTGAAAATAACGGCATCTTGAACCTTGCTACTTAATTCTTACTCGGTTTTTGAACACAATAGTTACAATAAACACACTAATGAAGATCGAACAATCACTCATACCACGACATTTAAAACATATCAAAACATTTTAGAACGAACAATAATAATTAGAATAAAACTAGTTAACTGCATACTGCTAAATATACTGTATGTACTGCTAAACAGCACAGATACACTGCTAACACAGTGCAGACCAGGTCTGTGTACCCAGACCCGTCTTGACCGGCACAAACTAATGTGCACGTCTAGATGCGTCCCCAGCAACGGTACTCACCGGGAAGCACGGAACGGAAGGCCTCGGAAGTCTGGACTGGACTAGACCAAACTGGACTGGACTCGACTCGTGATTTAGATACTTCGGAACTTCGGAATCTGGTGGGCCTCTGTATACCTCGGATCTTGCTCTCTCAGCTAGGCTCTGGTCGGGATTCTCCGCACCGCCTCGTCTGGGTGTTGATCGCAGCCTCAGTCGCCCCCGTTGGCCTGAGGGAGATACAGGAAATCCTGCGGGTACGCGTAATTGTCCGTCCGGCTGTGGCAGGAGACCGGGTCTGCAACGCACCTCCGGCGCGTGGGGTGTGAGAGGTGTCCCTGTTCGGGCGCCAATTATGTGGTAAATTTAAATTACCTAGACTTAATTTATGCGGTAAAATACAATACGAATAACTCAGTAAAAATAAGAGGCAGAATCCGTGGTATTCGAGGGTATAATGGGGAATTTATTCCTTACAAAGGAATGATGGTTCGAACCAGGCAATCGAGTTCCGTCACCACGAAGGTTCAGGAAGGAATCAGCAATACATTATTGACAGGTTAGAGCATATATAGTAATGCATTACAGTAAAGACAGATGCAGGAGGCGTAACAGCTGATAAGAATACACATACGTAATAGAAAAGGCGTTACAATAGGCGTGCATAGAGGCGTATACTAAAAACGTCATTATGATGATGACACATGTGGGTGGATCCATAAGAGAATCCTGCAAAGTCAGCAAAAATACATGGCAGAGATGCGCGCGCAGCCGCATGACGTGTGATTGACGTGTAACTAGAGGGTGAAGGGAACTTGACATTTAGCCCTACATGAGGAGACAGAAGTCTGGGGTGTCAGGACAACCTAGTCCTAAATCATATCTAATATCTTGTGTTTAAGGAACTATATTATCTGGAAGGAAAGGTCTTCTCGGACAGATCCTATTCTATACTGACTGCTAGTGCGTGTACAAGCGTCTAAGTGTCTACATGAGATGCGAGGGGGCATGGGCCTACCATGGTAACGAAAGTCATGAATTACTTGCACGGAGACAGTAAGGCCGGGCCCTTGGTTCTGCAGCTGGAGGGATGTTTACCTAAGCTACTAGACAGGAATGCATTTCTTGAGGAGCGGAACAGATAACTTGAAGGCTGAATACAGTTTTTGGCAGGCAACAGGCCGGGCTAGGCACCGTTAGCCGCGCAGGAAGTAAGACAAAGTTCATGGATACAGATGCAGGTTCAGGCTGGAGCATTTCAGAGGCAGAAGCAGGAAAAAGCTCGATGGCAGAATTCAGGGCCTACCTTGCCAGAGCTGGGAAACGTGAAAAGTATACCACATAAAGACGGTGGCAAGGCATACTCAGGAACGGAATATCTGGCCCATTCATGGCAGATATGAAAGAGTACATATTAACGTTGGACACAATTGTATTTGCGTCTTCATAGCTTGAAGTGGAGGGAACATACATGTACTTGTAGCATGTACATGGAGCTGTTGGGGTCTAGATAGGGGACACAATTGACCATAAAAATTCATATTTCCTCATGTGGATGGTGATTCTGCCACTGTAAATGGTAATCTATCCAGTTTTCCGATCCGCAGCATTGTATATTTTTCTCCCCTTTGTGCCATTTCTATCTGTTTATCTTTTTGTGCTGAGGATGGCGCTGGCACCAAACTGAAGGTAAGACTTGCAAAGTATATTGGCGGGTGCTGCCTCTCGTCTTGCAGACAAATATTTGCCCTAGCTTGCAGATCCGTGTGTCTACCTGTGTGCTCCACCACCTATGAGAGAAAAAGGAGTTTTATAGTATTCATTTGCAGATATACGTCACAGAATTTTGTGATGTTCTTATGTGTTTTTCAGCTGAAAATGGAGAAAAACATATATTGGTGACATAATGTTTATGGCAGCCTGTGCTCTGTTTACACAGGTTGCAGTTTATTGAAGGGCCTTGTTTGATGTTGGTGTGGTTGTGGTGCTCTCTAGTCTGATGACAAGCAGGTGGGAGGTTTGTGTTACAACAGTGATTGGGGAGGGAGGGTTAAGGTCTGTTTTACAAGCTGAGGGACTAATTCAGACAGTTTTACTAGGTAGGACACTGGTTGGGACCCTCCAAATGAGTGGCACTTTACAGCTAGGAAACGTGGTTTCAGAATCACATGATGTGCAGCTGCACTTCAAGGCTCGCCTTTGAAAGAGCATGCACGGGGGGGTCTGCCCATCTCCTGTCATGACAAGGTCTCAAGAAGGCTGTTTAAAAGGGGGGCAGAGCCAGCTACTGAAAGTTCTGAGACTTTTTCTGCTACTGAAAGTAATTAGGAACTTCTATGCTGCTTTGTTTGTTTGATTATCAGTATGGCCCAACACAGAACAAGGCTCACAAAGTGATCTATGTGGTAAACATTACTGCTAAATAACAGGCAGCTGGGCACCCTTGAGCATCAGTCCCAAACTTTGCTAACAGCGTTAGTCCATTATTCCAGCTCCTCCCTCCAGCACATTCCCAGTGAGGTCCATATGTGAGAAATGGTCTTATAGTGATGCTATACTGTTTGTTTTTCATTTTTTGTAGAGTGGCAGTACTCCTGGTGTGTTATTTACTACGGAGAAACACAAATCAGCTCATAAAACAATTCAGTGATAATAGTGACAGGTGCTTGTGGTTTGATTATGTTTCAATGTTCTCAATCTGTTAGGTACAGCTGTCAGGTCTTAAGCCGCAGAAGTTGCTACTTGATCTGTCAAAAATGTATTTTTGGTAGGCAAAGCCAGGTGAGGAAGCCCCCATTTCTAACCAATCAATGGCCAGATGGCTTAAATCATGCAATAAGGCAATGCTAGGTGAATTAAAAAGGTTGGGGTGGGCGAATGGAGGAACTCTGCCTGTGCGTGGAACTCCATGGAATCCCACAGAGTTTTCCTGCAACTCTGCAGAATTCCACATAGTATAACTCAGTGAGTTCTGTCGATCCTTACCCATCACACCGAGCATTCGCTCAAGCACCACACCTGCACACACAGACACATCCACCATACCCAGTATTGCCCTAGAGACCACACCTGCACACACAGACCCATCCAACACACCCAGAATTTCGCCAAGCACCACACCCACCACAGACCCATCCAACACAACCAGCATTCCCCCAAGTACCATACCCAAACACACAGACCCATCTACCATAACCAGCATTTCCCTAAGCACCACACCCATACATACAGACCCAACCGCCACACTCAGCATTGCCCCAGACACTACATCTTCACACACAGACCCATCCACCACACCCGGCATTTACCCAAACCTATAATCCACACACACACACAGACTCATCTACCATACCCCACTTTGCCCCAGACACCACATTCACACACATACCCATCCACAAACCCAACATACGATGCCCATGCACCTCAGACACCAGACAAGAACTCACACACACACACTCAACAACACAACACACACATGCACCAACAACACCCCCACCACCACCGCCACTGCCACCCAGACCTGACACCTTCACTCCCTCTAGCGCAAATGCACAAAACACTTACGACTATCCTAAACCCAGTTCATGTCTCGGAAACTTCTCTGCCCTTGGGCTTATGTCTGTGAGCCACAAAACCCTTCCACCCAAAACTAAGGAAAAGACTCCCACATGCCCATCCCATCCCTTTCATTTTCCAAAACCACCAATGCCAAGAAAAAAACACCCCTCCCTCAAAAAACGACCCCACCGAAATCCTAATCCACCACTGCAAAGAAAATATCGACACCTCCCAAATCCCAAACCATCACTCCCATGAAAAAAGCATCACCTCCGAAATCCAACCCACCAATCCTGCAAACCAATCACCCCCTAGTCAAACCAAGCTCCCCACTCGCAAGTGGCATCTTTGAGGTGCCTGGACTGCCCACTCAATGCCTCTTTCTGGGTAGGTTTCCCTGGCATTGTTTTATTTGGCAAGTTATGTGGCACAGCACTGTGCTGGTCCACAACAGGACACATTTGGACTAGTCATTGGCCTTTTTTGCTACCATTAACTCAGTTATGTGACAATAAAAACATGTGTTTTAGAAAACAGTTGTCCTATCATTACTTCTTTTGATATTTAATGTTCATGTATAATTGGGGATGTGGGACTATAGTTGTGCTTTGTTAACACTGATTGCTGTGCAACTTGAAGAGGAATGTATATTCTGGCTTTGCAAACAGTGGTGGAGTCACACAAGACGAGGCGAGAGGTTCAATGGATGGATAAGTGGGATCGATTAAAACTGGGCCTGACATTGAATTTTATGGGATATCATGTGTGAAGTATTTCTTGTTATTTTCGTCAATGTGGAAATAATTTATGTTGAAGGTCTCCCAATGATGTACATACATTGTATATGTGTTTGTTGTGTGCAAGCTAGTTATTTGTTTCATAAAATCCGGGGCGGCTTTTTGTGTTTGTATTTTGGAATTACTTTTTGGAGATTGTTCATTAGTGTGCATATACTTTACACCTAGTTGATATTTCAGCAGAAAATGCAGTTATTGCTCAGTTTGAATTATAATTTGACATTACAAATTACACACATGTGCCTGACAGTTGACTATTATATTGGATGTCCCTAATGTACTTCACTCCAAGGGTACTGGGACTCTACTGGGAGCATGAAGATATCAAGGAATGTGCAAAGTGGACTGTGGTCCAGGCACTCAGGCATTCAGGCTTACCCCTTGGTAGTAGAATTGCTATTCTGCCAGGATTCTTCATATTGTGACCTTTGCATGATTTTCACCCTGTTCAATTTATATCCTATTTATTTGACATTGCCTTTTGGGAAGGGTGCTGTGTGAAAGTACATCACAGTGATTTGGCATGGCATGTATATTATTTGGTTCTTAGCACATCTTTTCATATCTATATTTGATATCACACAAGAATCTGCCATATGGGAAAGGGGAGGGTGTCATAGAAAAGGATAATTGCGATATTCATGAGTTGCTGCTGCTGTGTTATGGTAACTGATTGCCGTCATCTCAATATCCGATTATTGTTTTTAAACACATTACAACTTTTCTGGTGTGTGCCTGTGCAGTGTCAGTGACCTGGCCAAGGAGGGCATCATGTAGCTGTAATTGGATTGTACATTGTAAATATTTCTGAAGGAGGCCCACAAAATATGTGTTGCACAGGGACCTCAAACCCCTTGCCAGGTCCATGGCGGGCCATATAGTTGCTGTGTCATTTATAGAATCGGGTACATGTATAGCTTATTATTGGCTGCGTCCATGACGACTTCTCTTTTGGACATTGTCCATCAGGTACAGCAGTGGCAGGACATGTAAGATTGGCTCCATGGCAGCACAGGACATATGTAGCTGTGTACAGGTCAGTTTCAGCCTTTTAACCTCCCATTCGGCTAGCTCGAATGTGGTGGTTGGACCTTCACAGGAATGTCGGCGGTCAAGCACATTGTTATTGGTGGGCAGTCTGAATGGTGGTCCACCATCCAACAGACGCATTTCACTTGACCACTACGGTCAAGATTTACTGGCGGTGGTGGCGGTGCAGCAGTGGGATCTCATATACATATCTGCCTGCATGGTAATCGGGTGGTCCTCAGACCGTCAAACTTGTAATCAGCCCCTAAGTCACTCTGCATTTTTTAACTGCTCATATCTCCTCATGTGTTTGGGCATGATTTGGAAAGATACTCAAGTTTGAGCATACAAGTGAGATTTGGGTGACTTTGTCAGGATAAGTATATAGATAAGGCCTGAAGCAACATCCTGTTTTCTCTTTTGATGGGGTTGAATGCAGAAGGCTGAAGGAAGAGTTGGTCTGCAATTGGAAGAGATCTGAGAGATACTTTAAAAAAAAAAAGGGTTTATTGTTTTAATCATGACAACATATACATTAAAAACTTGTTACAACACCCCTTGATCACCCCAGTCTCCCTGAGATCCTGGCAAAACAAAGTTGCAGAATCTATGGTCACTTTGGCATCACCCGCCATCATTGCTTCACCATTCCTCCCATAGTTCCGAGTCCCTTGCATGTGACAACACATAGAATGTGGGCTCCTTTTCCTTGTTCTCTGCAATGGAAGGTTACAGACAGGGCAACTGGAATTATGTGATTGTGTGGCAATTTACACATGATTATAGATTTGCCGCATTTGCCACATAATACATCATCTGTATCTTAATCTGCTGAAACAAAAAATGTTTCTAGCTCATCCAGATCAAAAGTTACTAAAGATGAAACAACATGTGTTACTGTGCAGCAGAAGGTCCTCTGCAAAGCTAGACTGATCACCTTGTTGTTGTTCTACTGCTATAATTTGATGCTAAACTGGTATTAATGAGGTGCAACCAATTCCCACAGAGTGTTACTAAGATTAAAAATGATGAAATATTGAATTAATACTATTACAAATATGCCACATTATGCAGCATGCTTTGCCTTTTAGCCGCATAATTTACTCAACCCTGCCACATAATTTACCCTCTCCTGCCAAATGATTCCAGTGGCACTGATTATAGGTGCCTGAGGAACAAAAGGAGTTAGGATCAAACACAATTTTAAAAAAATTACAGTGTAACCCTTTTGGTCACAGAGTACAACTCTGAGTTGGAAGATGAGATTAAGTATGGCTCTTTTACAAATGCAAGGTCAAGCTGATATAAATTGGGATCAGAAACATAGTATAAAAATACAGAATTAATAATAGATATTCGAACCGTCTAACAAAATGTATCCTCAATGACAGAGAGCAAATGAGGAATGTAGCTGCTATTCAGAGGATTGGAAACAAAGTCTGGTGTGTAGTTTGAAAGTTTCAATCCTCCTACCTATACATGTCATTGTCTAAAAGGATCTACTAAACCCTATTCAAAACTAGAAATCAGGAAAAGTCTATTTAACTCGGGGAAGCAGAGAAAGGTGTCAGCATAGTAGAACATCTGTAAAAGTTCTCTAAAGGGAATGAATATTGTATAGCATGAAGCTACACAACACATATGTTGCAAAGAGATCCATACCTCTCAAAGTCTAAAGGGAATATGAACAAAGCTTAAGTATATCCTCAATTATATCCACAACAAGACTTTCGAGAATACCATCTCACATGCCTCATTATTTTCCATCTTCAAAAAAGTAAACTTGGCAACTACACTCAAGATTTCTTTCCTTTGGTCCACACTTAAAAATGTCCTTCAATTCCTCCCGTCTCCCTTTAGGAGGACAGTAGCCCTCCCTTGGTAAGTTAAAACATCTTGTCTTTGCCAAAAGATGCTCCTTTTAGGCCTCACTATCTCTGTCACACAATATATCTTTCTTTAACCACAAGCTCATGCAACTACACCTGCAGAGGAGATCAAAACATTGCATCCAAAGTTAAACATTATGAAAACCCAATGTTTAAGGCCTTTGGTCAACTAAGTGCAGCAATCATTTCAGTACACATTAAATGCAAGATTACAGACACATGGAAGGGCACAGTAGAAATGTAGAGTGCTATTTAAACGGATACATTTTCAGCTATAAAACTAACTCAGAGTATTGCAAATATATAAGATTTACCAATATTAGTCAAACCACACAAAATACAGATATATGTCAGAACTGCAATTTGTTGTTACTGCAAGGGAAAACGTTAATATGCTCACTCATATAAATGTTGAGATTACACAGTAAATGCACCTTCTGTATTTGTTCAGGTGCACTACATTACATTAATAATGTTGCATTACACGAGTACAGAATGTCATGTGTAAACATTTATGTGGCCTAGTCAAACATCAAAGGGTGGAGCTAAAATTGTGCTGCTCCACATGTAACAACATCTCGACCTGCTGGCCTATACCTTCTCCGCCTGTATCAAAGCCAGGTTGCCATCCCTGCCACTCTCTCAAGCCACTCCCACATCCCAACGGCCCCAAATTTTATAAAATTTCCTCTGGCATCCTCTTACTTTATACACTTCCCTTTTCATAAGATTGCAATGTACATACCAATCTCCGATTAGACTACATTTTATTTTATTTTCCATTTCAAGTGAGAAAAGGTTACACAGTGTTGTTTTTCTTACAGTTGTTTGGTGTGTTTTTTGTATGCTCATTTTGTTATTGACTTGTTTCACTTTTACGGAAAACAATTTGTATGAAGTAGACCGTCAAGATTTGGGTGTATGTTTGGAAGTGGTCACCATCCACAGTCAATACAGTGATCTATCTGCATATATGGAACAGTAATTTCTGCTGATAATCTTTTCCTCTCTTGAGTCAGAACAGGGTAACAACTATTCCTTTAATCATAACAAACTAAGTATCTGCTTGAGAAGTAGAATGAGTCTGTAACCAGTACCACCAGTAAAGGTGAAGATCGTGATAAGGTGATTAAGAGAATTTATGGAACGGTACATCAGTAGGCACAGCCATAGGATTAGGAGACAGAAGGCACTGAGTCTACATAAGGGCGTGACAAACACAAAAATCCCAAAGTAAATGTAAGAAGGCTAAAATGCAGACTCCCTTTTTCCTTGTTACCACTGAGACTATGAGCCATATATAGAAGGGGTTTGCATTGGCATGCATTATGCAAGGTGATGCAAGGCAAAACAAGTTCTTAAGTGGGATTTAATAAGCAAAACAAAGCCACATGAAAGTTGGTCTGTGCGGTTTAGTAAATCCAAAGTAATGCAATGCAATGCAGCAGGGAGGCATTCCATGGGTGGAGTGTGGGTTTTCCATGCATCCACCCAAAGATTTTGGGGTATTACCATATTTACAAAGAGTTGTGAAACTGGGAATGTGTCAAAATGGTACACCTTCCAGACCCAGGCCCAACAAGGAGAAATATATTTATTTCTCTCTGTTACTTTTTTTTTGTATGTATGATGCTTTCTGCATCACACATAGAAAACAGAAAATGCCTTTAAGGATTGTTTTTGTGCAGACTGCTGCACACAAATAATACTAATCATGATGCAAGCATCCTTTTACCCTTTTACCATTGTGCAAGGACGCCTGTTTGGTGCTAAGCAGGACACAGTGCATAAGCACAAGGAGGCAGCAGAAATGTGCCCTATCTTATCCGAATTATGCATTGAAATATGCATAATTATTCTCCTGGTCATAAAGGGAAAGGGGGGAATGTGGACTCCTAGGTAAATGAGCCCTCTAAGGACAAATACCTCTCAAATATCAAAAATCGAGATTGGTATACCGAACCGTTCTCACAATGACAATATGTCAACTTCGTCACAGAAGAGGACATCCTGTTGCAGGACATTTGGCACTAAAATGCTTGTGAATCTTATTTATTCAAATAATAGGAAGAAACACAAGAAGTTGTTTTATGTGAAACATTCTGATGATGACAAGCAAATGGAAGTATATAAAAGCCACTGCAAGCTGCAACCATGCCATACTAGCTGTACATGTTCCCTTGGAGAACCCTCACATAAAAGGTGCATGTTTCTGTACCATCAATGGGTGTAATGTACATAACAGAAATGTTAACTTTTTGATCACAGTTTAATTTTTCATTTAGTCAAATATCTTTTACTTTGTGAACCAAGAGCCATTTGCCCTCATAATATCATTGTTAAACATATGCTACTCCATCCAGATATTTTAAACACTGTTTCTGCTGAAGTTTTAGTAATCTTTATGAGAAAGGGGATTAATAAATGGGGACTACGTGTGGACTATAAAGGTCAGTTGACTGACCTCCTGTTAAACTATGAGGACACAAAAGCTGCTAGAAGCTCACTTTCTTGAAAGAGCCTAACCATTCAGTTACAACTGCACATGCACTCGTTTTACTTTTATTCTTTAAAAATCATATCACTGCTTTCCTACATTGAATGTTTGTAGTTTTGGTGTCTATTTGTTCATAAAAATATAACTAATTTGTATACATTTTTATAAATTAATGTTGGATTTTATTGTGTTTTGTGTCTTGGTGTGTATTGGTGTTTACTAACCTGTCTCCTAAGTGAAGCCTTCATGCTCGTTGCCAGATACCAAGAGTTGAGCAGGGGAATAATTTATTGAGACCTTGACTGAGCCTTTATTGTGTTTGTGGCCTTACCAGTGGTAGGTCCCTACTTATAACGACTAATAACCCACTTTCCAACAGATAGGGCATACATAACTATTGATTAACAAAATGCAAGGGGGAGTGAACGTGACATCATCCATCTTTTCACCCCTCCATGACATGCCACAATGATCTCTTGGTTCATTTAGCCATTCAACATCCTCCTATTTGTTGATGGTTGAACCAGTGCAAAATATCTGCAAGTAAACATGATTCTTAGAGCCCTGTTTACTTTCGTTAATTTGCTGCTTTCATGAGTCAGGGAAAGAAATGGCAGTTTCAGGAGTACAAAAGGGCAAGAAATGGCAAACAATTGAAAAAAACATGTCCAAAAACCGTTTTAACCTATAAGCAATTTGTTATCCTGATTGTGCATCAACCAATGACAGAGACCTGAAAGCAATGCTTTACATATGGTAAAGTAATTATTGTCAATTTACAATTAAAGTCCTGTAGTATAATTTGATGCTAAAAATGAATAGTTGAACTCTCGTTTCCAGAAATTGTGTTAATGAGACAGGTAAACGCCCTTGAGTCTTTAGGTTTAATCGTATCCTTGATTTAAGCAAAGTAATCTTATTTAATCTTATTTTCAACATTATAATAGTCATAAGTTGGTATTTTGTAAATTAAAAATGTGAAACCTTAATATAAATGACATTCACATGTGAAAACGCTATATTTAATTACTGCTTTCCTGAAATATTAATGGGATATTTCATAGCTGGTAGCATAATATGAATTATAAGCAGATTAAGGGATCAAACATTTTCTGTGAAGTATTTGAGATGACATATCATTCGAACCTGAGAGAAAACTATTCATTCTCATTGATCATAATGAACTACAAATGGTGATTATCACCCCTTTAGAGAAGTACGTGTTCTTCTACACATCATATAATTAATTAATAGAAAACACCTTAACATTGCCAACATATGATTAGCAACTGTGTTTCACCCATTTAAATATCTACTGGTATCAAATGGTTTCTGCTTCAGAGGAGCCTACACTGCATAATATGTGGGCATAATAATTTGCTCTTAACATTGCCATTAATGCAAAATACCATAAGGGAAAACACCTACAATTAAAATACATATGTATATGCCAATATTTACTGATGCCTTCCTCCTGGGGCAACGCAAACTCAACACAGATGGCCTAATTCTTAGTCTGGCTGTCCTCGTACTGCCAGATTCGTGGTAGGGCAGCGGTGACGGTCTTACAACTGCCAAATTACAAACCTAGTGGGTGTGCTGACCAGGGACCGCAAGTCCACCAGGCAGTGGCGCAGTGGTCCAGAGGCATCCATATGCTTGCCAGGATCACTTTGGTCCCATCAAGCATATTACAAGTTTCCTCTCTGCCAGAGTTTTCATGTGGGTGCTTCCTTCATGACAACCCTGGTTCCTCCCTCCCGTTCTGTAGATACAAACAGGGAGCACAACATGCGCCCTCCTGTGTGCATACATAGAAGTTTCAGTACATGCCATGTTTGAACTGTTTTTGACGTTCCCATTGTAGTGCCTCTTTTTTAGGCACCGCCTTGGGAACACCAAATGAATCGCCTGCCAATGACTAAAAAAGTAATTATACAACTGACGGTTCTCTTGCTGGTTTGGCAGTGCAGCGGTGTGCCATCAAACTCGTAATCGGCCCAGAAGTCTTATGCTGGGATTTATTATCCCACGCAATGCAAATTTGCATTGAATAATTTCTCAAAGAAACACAAATTTGCATTGCTTTGTATTACTTTATGTCAAGGGGGCATTGCATAGACATTTCATAGGTGCTACATGTGCATACCCATGCACTCGCCCATGTGCTTTAAGGCAAATCTCTATTAACAAACATTCCCAGACAAGGATTTGCTTTTAAATCTTACACCTCCCAGAGGCATGCATTGCGAGGAGAAATGCTTTCATTCCTCCTCATTTGTCCTACTTACCTTGTGTGCTGCATTGTGCAACAAACATACAAAGCAGGAAAAGTGTTAAAGGATAGTTTTTATAATAGAAGGGTCCCCTTCCAGTACAAAAACACATATGCCAGTGCACTATGGAGTAAGGGTATGTGAGTTGCTGCACGGCAATCTAAAGTGCAAGAGCGAAGGGAGAGCGGAAAACAGTCTCTTATCTTGGTAGATCGGGCACTGTCCTGCTCTTTTCCATTCAGTCAACATAACTCAGCATCTTTAGTTGCTGATCTGCGTGGACTTTTTTGTATGTCTGAGCCCTAACATCCAAGTATTTTGCTAGGTGTTATCAAACTTGGTGAATGACTCACTTGTAATTCTATTTGCAATTACCACAATAGATTTCAGGCATGGCTCATATGCATTACCATATCTACGATTCCGATTCCGGCGGCAAATCGTACCGACCGACACGGACCTAGACCGGAGACCGACCGACATGGACCAGTGCCGTACGACCCGTGCAGTACGATGCAACGCATGTGAATTACAACCGACACGTATGGAATACAAGCCGTACGACCGAGCCGTAGGGAAAATAGTGATCCGGTCGCGAGCTGCACCGACCGACACGAATCCGGAATGAGCCCAACCGACCCGTACCCACGATGTCCGATCCGCGCAGTACAATGCAATGCATGTAAACCCAGACTGACTCGCACGGAGACCAAGCCGCATGACCGACACACACAGAAAACCGGGCCCACAAGTAATAGAGATCTCCGCGACCGACGCATATGAAACACAGAAGATAGTCAGCGTGAACGAGGTGGAGAAGCCCGCACGAGCCAACATCAGCGTCCGTTTCCATCAGAAGAACGTCTCCTTCATGCCTACAAAACCCAAAGGAAAAAAGAGAAAAAAAGGACCAGACAAGCAATGACAAAGCCAATAAATATCAAATAAAAAAACCTGGGGCAAAGACACACCCACAACTTCAAATATATAAAGGACTGCAATCACTACCATGATACCTTGCAAACAGGAGACACAGCCAGCAGCAAACACCATCACACAGCAACCACAGAAACACTCACAACTCACCCATCACACAACTCACACACCATCAGCACCTCATCCAAAACACACACACATACAGCTAGCAAAACCAACACTAACCCACCCTCACTTGCACCCTCACACACACATCACTCACCACCACCACCCATTACCATGCCCCCAAAGACGAATCCAAAGTTCACAGATAGTGAGTTAGAAGTGCTGGTAGACGAGATCATCAGAGTAGAGCCACATTTGTTTGGTACATTGGTCCAAAGGACCCCCATGTCACAGAAAACCAAGATGTGGGCGAGGATTGTGGACAAGGTGAATGCTCAAGCACCAGCAAGGCGCACAAAGGACGATATCCAGAACAGGCGGTATGACATGCGCAGGAGGGTCAAGAAACTAATTGAAAAAGATCACGCCCTGAGTCAGTGCACCGGCGGTGGCCCTCCTGCCAAACCAGTCTACTTCAGGACCTGGGAGAAGAAGGTGCGGGACATCCTACCACCAGAGAGTGTCCATGATCTAAGAGACATACCAGAGCCTGGTGAGTACATAAACAACGTACCCAATATTGTGTGGCATGGAGACAGTGAAACCATGCACCGCAAGCAAAGCCACAGTAACCAATACATAATCATTCCAAGATGTGTATGCCAGTCAGACAAACACAATACCTGACATCTCATACTGACTTGGAACTGTGACATGACATGCACAACCTACAAACAAATAAAGCAAGGCAGTGGCACAAAGCTAAAGTAACACTGCCAGGCAGTTTGCCACCACAAACACACTACCTCACAGTGCCGCTGACTGACAGGAAGGAATAGTGGGGATGCAGGTGAAGTGAGTGTATCCAAAGGCATGATGGGGGTTGTAGTCACAGATAATGCTCCCCCTCCTGATTGGCCCGTCAAGACCTCACTGAAACATGCCCACATCACAGGGAGTGGAAAATGACTGACAAGATGACTGACACTGGGTCCTGCTGTGGGGAGCACAAGGCCCTGGTACGGCTTGTGCGCAAATCAGAAGCAGGACACCACTGACTGACATCCTGAACGACAACTTGCGCGCCCTCCAATGGAAGCACGTTTCATGGTGGGATGTCTGGCCGGGTAGGAAGGAGGACTGACAGCTCTGGCCATATTTACCAGCATGTGGAGACACACCCCCCCTCAACACAAACTCCACACAACTCACCGGGTAGAATGCATTGACCCACACCACTGTGAAATATCAGCAAAAGATACCCCATACTGGGTGCTGCTGTGTGAAGCACAGGGCCTCTCTTTGGACTTGTAGCCAAACAAACACCAGGATTTCACAGCCAGCCATCTTGCCATTGCTGTCACACCCCCTCACAGGGAAGCTGAGTCAAGAGGGAGAAAGTATGGGCATGCTGGGAAGGGGGTTGTAGCCAAGAGTATGATGGGAGTTGCATTCACCGACAATCCACACCCACCCACATGGCCCAGCAAGCAAACACTGAACAATGCTCGCCTCACAGGGAGTGGGACGGGCCTGACAAGATGTCTAACACTGGGCTCTGTTGTTGGGAGTACAAGACCCTGCTGGGAAATGGGCAACAACAAACACCAGGACTTCACAGTCAGCCATCTTGCCATTGCTGTCACACCCCCTCACAGGGAAGCAGAGTCTAAAGGGAGGAAGTATGAGCATGCTGGGAAGGGGTGTAGCCAAGAGTATGATGGGAGTTGCAGTCACAGACAATCCACACCCACCCACATGGCCCAGCAAGCAAACACTGAACCATGCTCGCCTCAAAGGGAGTGGGAAGGGACTGACAAGATGTCTGACACTGGGCTCTATTGTGGGGAGCACAAGGCCATGCTGGGAACTGGGCAACAACAATATCAAACTCTGTCCGTGACAAGCTGGGAAAAAGCAGTGTACAGGCAGGCATCCGTTCGTACAGTAGAAAATGTCATGTTGGTGAACCATTGATGCCTGTAGAAACATAACTGACATTGTGTGTCCCTTCCAAACACAGGTGGTGCTGGGGACCCAGCACCAAATGAAGAGGATTCCCAGTCCCAGACTCTGGTGGACACTGAGCTCTCTGGTTTGACTCTGTCTCTGTCCTCTTCGGATGACGACGACCAACCTGGCCCCTCCGGTGTGAGTCATCATGCAGCACCAGCAGCATCAACATCTGCCCCTCCTGTACCCACGCCGCCAGCATCTTGAAACCGACAGGGCACCCCCACCAACACGGACAGACCAAGGCCACTGAACAGCCACTGCACAGGGACACAGAACCCCCCGGAAGCTACAGCAAACACCCCCAGCAACACCACCCAAGGGGTCCCAGTGTCACCTGTGCATGCTGCCACTGGTCCTGCCCGTGTGGATAGGGGTGCTTGGAGGGGTGGGAGGCAAAGGGCGTGCCTTGCAGAGGGGTCTGGACTGCATGATGACCCCCAACTGGCAGGCATCATAGATGTGTACCAGGATTGCACCTCAAGGACATACAACAGGAGCAGGCTGCCCACCATGCCCGCATGGAGGCAAAGTGGGATGCCCTCACTGCGGTGCATCGGGACATACTCCAATGCCTCCGCCAGATCAACACAAACCTGTCCACACCTCCCTGTGTGGCTACAACATCTGTTGCAACACCATCTGCCAGCACCACAGGGAGGGAGGAGGACTTTGGCGGAGAGTCCCTTGCACCGCAGAGGCCTGCACCTGAGGATCCCCCCCCAAGGAGAAGAGGGGTCGTCCGAAGAAGGACATTTGAGAGGCAAATGTCCCAGCATATCCTCCAGGGCCTCTAAACCTGTTCTGGACAATGTTCTTTGTGCGCAACCCGTTCACCTTGATCAATCGCACACAACTCCCCCACATGACATGGAGGGTTCTTGTTGGTCCAATGTAGCAGATGACTGTGGACTTTACTCTGGACATTTCATCTACCAGCACTTCCAACTCTAATGTGAACTTTGAATTCCAAAACCAATGTACAGCACCCACCATCCTCACACATGTTCGAAAATAAACTCACCAGTACACCATACATGCCTCTGTTGTGATTCCAACTTGTCATGTGTCATGGAGATGTCGATCTGCTACACAACACAGTGCATGCCAAATACTGCAACAATGTGACCAACATTAGGTGAGTCATGGCGATGTGACACATGTGAGGGAGACACAACACTATGGCAACACAACACATACTCACCATGGCCATGTTACTCATCCCACAACACAACACCTATACATAGTCATTGGTAACAACTCCACAGGTGAGGTTAGCAAAATGTCACTCAGATGTGGGAAGACAGACAACGAACCTAAAAAGCATAGCACAGGTTCATTACACATCAGCAACATGTTTATTACACAATAGTTGCAAGGCAATTGTACATTACGGTGGACACACGGTCACAGAGTGTCTGAGAATTGGAGTCCAGGGGTGTGTGGCACATCACTTGATGTCAATTGACTATTCCCACACTGGTGTCGGATTCTGGGTGTTGGGGGTCAGTGTTGACCAAACAACAGGAAAATTACCCTGTGAAGGACAGACACAAGACACAGTCAAAAGCACAGCAGAACAGGAGAGAAATGCAATACACATGCACAAAACATGTCACAAGAAACCTACACAGAAACAAGTCAGCAGTACTACCCTATTGTGGAGTACATACCACCTGAATGGACACATCCAGTCAAGTGGCACACAGACACACTCATACAGCAACAGGGCATCCACAACACATTCCAGGCTAACTCCATACATTGACATAACAACCCTGGAAACTCACATTCAGGTGAAGAAGTTGTTGATGAGCTGTGAGCGGACGTCACCCTCATCCTCATCATCACTGGCATCGTGGCCCAGGCCCGGATCCTCCGCAGGTGGCGGAGGTTGGTCATCGTCATCCTGGATGAGAGGCACCTTCTTCCACACTGCCATGTTGTGTAACATGCAGCATACAAGGATTATTTTGCACACCTTTGCAGGCTCATATAGGAGGGCCCCTCCGGTCTTGTCCAGGCAGCGAAAGCGGCTTTTCAGGAGGCTGAATGTCTGCTCAATCAACCTCCTGCTCCGACCATGTGCCTCCTTGTAGCGCATCTCGGCTGGTGACAGGGTTTCTGAGGGGTGTCAGCAACCATGGCATGTTGGGGTATCCGGAGTCACCTACACACAAAAAAATGAACAAGTAGCTGAGTTTTGTAGGAGTGCGGAATACAGCATTGCCAAACACACACAATTGTAAACAGTCAGTACGCACCGACAAGCCAGGCCCGCTGATCTGGCATCTGTGACATCAGCGTTGCAATGCGACTACTCCTCATTATGTAGGCATTGTGCGCAGAACCAGGGAACCATGCACACACATGTGTGATACACATGTCTGCAAGACATACCACCAGAGCATTGATCGAGTGGAAATGTTTCCTGTTCCGGTATGCCTGCTCATGTGCCTGTGGAGGTATCAGGGCCACATGTGTCCCATCAATAGATCCGATGACGTTCGGCATCCTCCCCAGTGTATAAAAGGCATCCTTTATTTCAAGGAGTTCAGCTGGGCTAGGGAACTTGATGTACAGGTCAAGGAAATGCAACATCCCCTCCAAGACATCACGTAGCACATGACTAAACATAGTTTGTGACATCCCACCTGCTGTAGCCACAGGGTACTGGAAGATACCATTAGCAAAGAAGTGCAGGGCTGCCATCACCTTCACCTCTGGGGTCAGTGCTGTAGGGTATGTTCGGCCAGGTAGCAGATGTGGCGCCAACTGCTCCGGCAACTCCTCAATCAGTGGCCTGGTGAAGTGGTACCGTCGGATGCAGTCATGTTCCTGCATGATTTGAAGGTCTGGGAATGGTCGATGGACAGCTGGTGCCCTGCAGAACAGAGATGAACAAAGGAAGATTTTAGGTTCATCCACCCATGTGGCCATGACCAGGCTCAATATCACATGATACATCATGACATTACACAATGTACTGAGGTGTGTGCTGTTGGGCATGGACACATATGTCACCTACATGACCATCACCTCACATCTCAATTCCACATGTCCACATAAGTCCCATGTAGTGCAATATCCAATCATTTGGCTGTGTCACCCGACCTATGTACTGCTGCGATGTTACAAACACACACCACAGTGACAAGTGAGGCCTGGTGTCTCCCAGGCATCACAGATCTTTGCCATGCAGATACCCAGGGTCCCTGTATTGCCACATCGACACTGGGATGGACATGGCGTATCACGTACACACCACAAGGCAAGCGTGAGTCCCACAGGAAGTGGCCACTGTTGTCCCTGCAGGACCTACATGTACGTCTCTTAGACACACACACACACACCATCAATGTTGCTGCATATACCACATGGATGTGGAGACTGTCTCCCATTGGGGACATTTGATCAGACACATCTGAGACATACTATGCACACAGACTGTGGGTGCCCATCTGAATTGTGGCTACAGGTCTCACTGTGACATATATGCCATCACACCCAGGACTCAGGGTGTATGTGACATGTCCTAAACATATCCAACCTGCAAGTGTGTCCGTGACTCATGCCCATAACTGTACATTTGCACATCACAGTGGTAATGTGCACAACACACATAGGATTCTGCCCAATGTACACGTGCACAGCCTGGGAGTGGCTGAATAAAAGTGCCACCCAACAAACCAAATGTTGCCCCCCAACACACAGGGAATGCAGCCTTACATGCCATGGGACACTGTGTGGCCAATGCTGTAGTGTGGTAGGTGTGCACAGGTGTCCCTGGCAAGTAATTGTATGTTTAATCTGTAAAATAGTCACACCAATGAGGTCCGACGCGGATGACAATGCGTACGCATAGCACGGTTCATGACCGAGCCATGCGTACGCTTTGCCATTGACTGCAATGAGGTCCGACGCGGGTGACAATGCGTATGCATTGCACGGTTCATGACCGAGCCGGGTATACGCTTTGCCACTGACCGCAATGAGGTCCGACGCGGGTGACAATGCGTACGCATTGCACAGTTCATGACCGAGCCGTGCATACGCTTTACCACTGACTGCAATGAGGTCCGACGCGGGTGACAATGCATATGCATTGCACGGTTCATGACCAAGCCGTGCGTAAGCTTTGTCATTGACTGCAATGAGGTCCGACGCGGGTGACAATGTGTACGCATTGCGCGGTTCATGACCGAGCCGTGCTTATGCTTTCCATTGACTGCAATGAGGCCCGACGTGGGTGACTATCATGCATGCGCGTCGGGCAGGCATGGTCTGAGACAGGCGTACGCCTTGGCCATTGAATCGTATAGAGACGGGTGCATGTGTATGTTCAAAAATATGCGTTGTACAGTCAGTTGACCAAGCAGGGTGCACCCATTGGCTCTGGACTGTCATGGAGACGGATGTGGATTCAAAACTTGTGCGAACTGTGTGCTGAAAATTCAGTTGGATGCCTACAACAATGTTGCAATTCCTAGTGTTTCATGAAGGTGAAGATTTGAACGATGCGGAAGGCGTGTACGAGTCTTACATTTCCATGGATTGGCCAGATTCATAGAATGCAACCATGTTGGACCTATAACTTGGGACACATGTCACAGATTCTGCCTCTGCAGCACAGAAATAAGGCTGGCTGGCCCCCAGGGAGCTCACTTGCCTGCACTACATGCGCCTGGACCACATCCCTGCTACCACTGCTGCTGTCTCTGCATCCTCTGGCTCCTGCTATGGCACGTACTCTGGAGAGGGCCCCAGCCTTCACTGAGGGGAAAAACCAGGCCCTGCTGGACAGGCTCCTTCCACAGTATAGCAAGCTGTATGGGAAACCAGGGGAGCAGGTGAGTGTGCAGTCCACTGCCTTCCTAATTGTGCATGTTGTCTGACTAGTAGTACTAGCAGTGTGTACACCAGTGGCAAGCATTCTCACTGACTACTTTCATTCCCCCAAAGTGTGTAGGTACATGTAATGAACAGGTGTTTTGCTGCTAAAGTGCAAGCTTAAACTTCCCAGGAATTGTTAACATGTCAGACATGCAGGGTATTTGTCCTTTCCCATGGTTGCACTACCTGTGTAACTCATTCTCCTTTGTTATGATGACATGTATATCCAAATGTGTGCAGCACAAATATGGGGCATGTGTGTTAATGGAATTTTAACTTTGTCATCCTCACAGGTTGATGCCCACCAGAAGCAGGAGATATGGCTGACCATCGCCCGGGCAGCTCGTTCGGTGGGGGTCTACAAGTGCCAGATCCGCAACTGCCAGAAGAGGTGGCAGGACCTTCGGGGCTGGACCCGGAGGATCGCTAGAGTCCAGCTGAAGCTATCACCTCCTCGCAGGATGGGCAGACACCGGACCCTGACACCCCCACATGCTCCGGATCCTGGCGGTGGTCTTCCCGGACCTGGATAGGCAGCTGAAGGCCAGACAGCAGCAAGGAGGAGGTAAGTCCATGCCTAATCTGTGTACTATGTCTGACATGCTAATTGCAGTCTGTTGGCCTGGTCACACTTCCACATTACGTAGGTCTTGCAGTTCAATACTCAGGTCCGTCAATTGTGCGATGCACCCTCCTCATCTGTTCCACAGGTGTGGCCCCGACAGTCTGTTGCTTGTGTCACTAGGGCACTGTGTCCCTGCAGCCAACTATGCTTCAGCTTCCGGACAGCATCTGTTCCCGTGACTCTGTTGTGTGTTTCATGGGCGGTTCAATTGTTTACCCAAGGCCTGGGATCTGACATGTAATCTGTGTGTGCCCTTGATATGTGTTACAATTGCTGGTCTGACTTGCCACATGTGGCTGGGGCATTTCAAACAAACCCATGCAGCAGGGGACACCAATTTGTGGGCCTCAGGAGTATGTATATAAAGTATGTCTCACTTGCTTAGCCACCTGACTACTGTCCAGGGCCAAACACTGTTTCACATAGACCTGGGCAGTCATGCCTCCTCAAGGGCATTTAGAAACACTCTGTAATCCCACTTCTGTGTATCAACTTACAGGTTGTGCTTAGTGACATGTGCCTTCAGGTGTCTGCCTCTGTGTCATTATGGTGTGGCTTCCTGTTACGTACAACTGGGGTGTCCATGATTTTGAGGGTCAGCAGGACACCTGAGATGTGACTGTGAGAGACAAGACCTGTGTGACATATAGGTGTGTGATCATCTGACAGCTCACAATGGTGTATGCAGTTGTGTACTTCAGGCAGCTGAGTTACATGCACGGCAGGGTGTGATATGCTAATGTACAGGGAGTTGTGTTTGCAGTGACTCATATGTCTGATTTGCATGATGCGGGGTCTTCTGGGTCCTGGATATGTTGTTAGCAGGGGATGGGCAAGTGCACTTGTCATCTGCAGAGTTAGCTTTACCCCTGAGCTGATTGTGACACAGTGCATACTGTTGTTGTCTGGATGCCCTGCCCCTGTGACAGGAGTCCGTGTTGACTGACTTTCCAGGCATGCCAGTGCCATGGCATTTAACTTGCTGTGAGTGATCCTGCATTGTGTTCAAGTGTGCACCATGCACCCCATTGTTGCATTGACTATCAGGACATGAGAACCTCATAGTGTGTGTTGCTGGCATGCATCACAAGCATGTGAAATGAGTCTCTGCCCATCCCTTTAACCGGACACCTGTACTGAGTCAGTGGCAAGAGATGTGCTGTGTGTATAGTGACATACTCCTACATGTTCACTTGCATTCAATATTATTGATGCACACGCTTAGAACATATGTACAAAGTAGAAAAAATTATCCAATTGAGACTTCAGTTCTTCTTATTTATTCACAGAGGATTCTTCCACTCCCAACGCGTTTCGCCGTTTGAAGGGTATAACCCATACGACTTCCTCAGGGCTGGAAGCAACATAAATATCAATTGTAGAAAATTATAATAATAATAAAGAGCAACAGACAAATACATGCCCCAAAATTGTGTACTGGTGCAGAGGAATCACAATATTGAATGTTATATCAATCTATGATTGAGTTTGTAGGAATCTTGGGTGGTGTTCCCTATATTGATTGCACCGCTGTGGATTTTTCATTTTTCTGACAATTTCTCTAAATCATTTTTGTGTAATCTTGTTTGTAGCGCCATATAACCTTTCACACCCATCAATTACTGTTATGTTCACTTGCATGTCCAACTAATGTGTGGGTGATGCATGTCGGGACATTGGGGTATTAGCATCCAACATGCAACAGACATATGGGTGCAAGTCAAGGAGGGATATGTGTGCCATGGTTGATGTTGAGAATGACAATTGGCTTATTCTAAACAGTGTTGGTACTTTGAGCAGTGTTCAGCTGATGATGACAGGGCTTGCCCTGTGATGTGATGTACTCACTGTGGTGTGTGCAGTCAGTGCAGGTGACTGATGTTGTTCTCTTTCTTCCTATTCCTATCCAGATACATCCACGGCCACAGGAGGGGACAGCTCCATGGACCAGGAGGAGCCACAGAGCCTGACAGGGACAGAAGGAGAGGAGTCAGGGGGACCCAGTGGCACAGAGGGTGAGTGGAGCCACACCGAGGAGTCGTCAGCACCATCCACCCCAGCTGAGGGCCACAGCAGCTCTGAGGATGACTGCCTTGTGGAGGCGGGTGTCAGCAGCCACCAAACCCCAGCTAGTGAGGCTGTCCCCACCACCGCCCCCCACCACCACCATCACCACCCTCCCATCGGCTCCCATCCCAGAGGTCCGTGGAGGCTCCCGTGTTCGGGAGCATGTCTCCTTTGTGCCAGGCACCGCACCCCCTGCACCTGTGTCCCCTGCTGCCCTGAGTGAGGAGTCTGTGGACTTACTTAGACAGATCCATGTAGGGCAGACATCAATGCTGAGTGTCCTCCATGCACACACCAGTCTGTTGACACAACTGGTGTCGTTCATGGAGGGCATTTCATCGGGCATGTCTGCCCTACAGAGGACCAATCAGTCCGTGGCCTCCTCCCTGATGGCAGCAGTGTCCCTCTTCCAACAGTCCCGTACCCCTCCTATCCCCACGATTCCTAGCAGCCTACCTGTCCCAAGCACACAAACACCTGCACATTCTCACAAAGCCACAGACACGGGCAGCACACAAACACACACACAAAGGGCTAGACATGCACACAAGCAAGCACAGGGGACTGATACCACACTCACAGGGGCTGTTTTGCAGACACACACACAGTCATCCACAACCACTACGCAGTCCTCAGAAACCTCTCCCTCCCAGCCCCCTTCCCTTGCCTCACCTGCAACCCCATCTCCACGGAAACTCTTCCTCTCTGACCTTGGCCTCTTCCGCACCGACCCAGCAGATCCAGATTACAAGGGGAAGAGGAAGTCCCCACACACAGAGGGGAGTGCACCTCCAGCTCCCTCACCCTCCTCCGACGACCTCTTGCCTCTGGATGTTGATGTATGTATGACATAATTAAAGAGACAAGAAATAATTGGCAGGAAATATATAATCGCTCCAAAACTATTTTTGGAGAGGAAACGGCAATTGCAATAATATTGAACTTTCCAAAATCATATCGCCTAGTAGTAGAGTAGTATCGCAGACCATCCTATTGATTCCACAGTTCCTAACCCTACCTAGACTAGCCTGCTTATTCCAAAGACTTTGGTATAAATTGCAAAAAATTATATTTGCTTTTAAGTTCTGATCTCATTTGCAATCCTTCTCAACCCCCTTAGACGGGTCAATTCAGTAAGTCTGCATTTTTGCCTTTAATTAAATACATAGATGAACGCATGCATTGCATACACCAAATTGGTTGTTTCGTTTACTTATCACTGTACAATCTACAAAAAAGGTTCTGAGAACTGAATTGAGAGGATGCGCACTGCTAAATTACTAATACTTACTATCTTAGTAGTGACAGGATAAAGGAAAGGAGTCTCTCTCTCTAGTCTGCATTACTTAACTAATGATCACCCAAAGCGAGCACAAATGCTAAGTTGCAAACAAAGTGTAATTAGGCAGCACCGATCACCTGCCTAGAATAGCAATCACATAATATAAGATTTGTAAACGTTAGGTAACTTATCTGCATGTGAGTAGTATGCTTGCTTTTTGGGCAGAAAAATATTAGTAATAACATAGAACACACAATAATATTAATAATAATTAACTACTCACTAAGCCCTGTGACCTCAACCCCTAGCAGGTCCAGCAGGTCCTGCTCTTGGTCCAGGATGTCGGACCACCGGTGCGTCAGCTGGTTGTGGGTGTGCCTGGCCCCAGGTCAGCTATACACTGCCCGACGCACCCTTGCCTACCGCTACTTTCATTCCCGGAGCCCGTACCCAGACTCAGGCCTGCCGCCTGCTGCCAGGGCGGAGGGAAGTTTGCGCTGCCCCAAAAAAAAAAACAGTGCTGCCACCTCCAACTCAGAAATCAAGACCCGGGGCTGCACCCCTTCCGGGCTCCAACTTCTGCAAGAAAAGAGGCTCTTCTTTGCCACCTTTTTTGCCCGGCTCTCTGCCATGATGCTCGGGGGTTGGGAGATGGAAAATAAAATGTAGAAAGTATTAAAAAATGAAGGGAGAAGAAGGAAGGAAGTAAAAGCAAGTGATAGGAAAAAACAGTACAACACTCACTAAAAACACACAATAAGTAGAAAAAAAAGAAAAATATACACTTAGAAAGAAAAAGGGTAGAACAATAAATAAAAAGATAGGATTTTATTTTTAGAATGCAAGGATTGCAATACGGATCAAAAGTAGGCCTCAGTACCATAAACAGAGTAAGAAAGATGGCCGCGCCCATGCATGAACGCGTGGTGCAGTATGCACGATATTTCCACCCGAACACGCAATCTTCATTTAGGTACGGCATAAACGTCACACAAATAGGCAGGACAAGCAACTCTGCCCGACAGGCTGTCGGCTTTCGCAACATAGGCATTATGATGTGACCACCACCACGGCGGCAGCAAAGCCTATACTTTGCACTGCGGCGGGTGCTGCCGGCTGCAGCACCCACCACATTGCAAAATAGGGACACCTGACATATCCCTGCACTACATGACAGGCACCATGAGATGCCTGCTGCATGATGCAGGGATATGTAGGGGGCACCATAGGCTACCCCCAGTGCCCATATTGGAGGGTCAGGTGTAAAGGGGGGCCCGCTACAGGCCCCCAAAGTCCCTTTCCACCTGTCTTTTCATGGCAGGTTAACCGCCATGAAAAGGTGGGCAGAAAGGGACATTGTCATCCCTACGTTGGTGCCTGGCAGGCACTACCACCATGGTAGAGAATACATCCCCTCCCCCGCACCGGCGAGCTCAAGTAGCCCGTTGGATGCCTAGTGTTGGGTCTTGCCGACCGCTAACCATCTACCTACCTTTGAAATATGGCGGGCGGATAAGATGGCTCAGATGGTGGTGGGACTGCCACCAACTGGCTGTCGTTGGCGTTCCCCCCATCATCATAATCGGCCCCTAAGTTGTTGACAATTGAATACACCCCTTCTTTACTTAGCATTAGCATATACCGCGGGAGTTGAGTAACTAATGGCCTCTTCTATCTTCGACTCAGTAGAGAAAGTTTCATGAAGAAAAGTCAGACCTTAATGGGTTGATGGGAATGAAGGATAGAAGGAGGAAAGACAGTTGAAATGTAATATGACTGGCAGAGGAGGATGCGTTGGTGAAAGGATCGATATTTGTGTCTGATAGGAAATGCATGCATGGGGGTGGGTGAGGGATGGGTGAAAGGTGATAAAAATTATTTCTGTCTTCTTGTGTGAAAGTGTATGGGTGAAAAGAATCCTTCGGGTGGTTTGATGGGTCAATGCAAGTACGCATGGGTGGTTAAAATGACAAATGTATGTTGGTGAAATGTTTGTTGAGAATGATAGCCATGTTTGGATAGATGGATGGTAATAGTGGTCATAGTGATGACTGGATGAAGCGAATGTAAAACTTAAATGGTGACTGAGTAACAAAGCCAAGGGTGAAGAATAAAAATAATTATGGAAGAAAAATGCAGTGAAAAATTGAAAAGTCCCTAGAAAGAAGAGTAAACAAGGAATGTTGTTTTTTTATCAAGGTTTTTTCATTCAAAGGTTTTGGCGAGGTTGTATTTGAGACTACTCCCTTAACTCACAGTAGTTTTCAAGCAAAACATTATTTTGTACCCTGACCCTACCCACCCATCATCATTATTCGCCTCCCTGCAAGGCTCAATTCCTACCCATGGTATTTTGAAAGTGTCAGCCATGGGTGGCCCATTGGCTGCATGGTTACAATAGTACTACCTCACGTTCAGCCGTATATCATTCACATATTAGTAACTATTCATCTGCCTTGTTGTAGCCATGGTAAAAGTGAAAGTGAGCATTTAATTTAACAGGGCAAGCCCATGATAGGAAAAGACTAGAGATAATTGTGTGGTACAGCTGCCCCATCTGCAGACAGTAGCAAAGTATAATCCGAGTCCGCGACACAAGTATGTCTGTCTAGGGTGCAAGCTGAGCTGGCATGCCTACATTAAGTTAGCTAAACGAGAGAGAAGAAGAATACTTGTATACTCCATAGTGCTTTATGCCTGGAACTGTAATTACATCAAAATCGAATAGGCTGAGGAATTGAGGATACCTGCAAATGGTACGTGCTACTGTGCCCACTGTATCATTTTATGTGTTACGGTTCTGCTGACAGTTTTGGTTACAATTTGTCTTTTTTCTATCTTGAGATAGCTACTCCTGCCGATCCACCATCATCTGAAGGGTAGGAGAGAGCAGCCAGGATCCAGCGAAGGAAGTTGGAGGCCATCAGGGCTGGTGGTCCTGGATGAGGAGGAGGAAGAGGAAGCGTCAGAAAATGTAGGTTTCAATGCCCCATTCCCCAACCAGGCCCCAGTGCCTCCAGTTGTACTGGGCCATAGTCAGGCAGCTGCCCGCCGCCATTTATCAAACACTGCTGCTCCCCCTATAGACTCAGAGCTTTTTAGCACTGCATGCTCCTGAGGATGGAGCAAATGGGAGACAGGCTGGAGGAGCAGATCCACTGCTTGGAGTGGCAGCTCCGAGTACTAGCCCGTTGCTAGGTCTCTAGTCTCTTGCCCCTTTTCTAATTTTTTATTTGGTGGGTGGGACTTTTTGGGGAGAGGGTTGGAATGTAGGAGTTGGGGAAATCTGATTCTTGGGGTTTTTGCCTTGTTTTTTTACAGTCATTTGTTTGGACAATTTGGTGTATGGAGTTTCTTTGGACATTGGTTGGGGTTAGGAAGATGGGTGGCCCAGGTGTTGTGGGCTTTGGTTCATTTGTTAGCGAAATAATTTTTTTATGGCTGTACATATGATTTGATTCTTTTTTGGGGGTTACTTTTTTACTTCGCAATGTTTCATTTGCCGCGCAGGCCCGCAGCCAGTTTTAAAAATCTGTTGATAGTTTAACACACCAACAGAGAGTTATGCAGTACCCTCTCTTGTCCGACTACTCTCTTCTCCTCGGCTCTGCAGTCTGCAACTATATTAACCCCTAAGGACTCGGAGGGGGCGTGGGTGTGTGAATTTCCCTAGTATAAACATGATTGTAGCTCAGCAATCCCCACAGTTCTTCTCTTACCTGTGATTAGGTGAAGCAATGGCTGCATGGTTTCCCAAGGTGCCATGGTGGTGGTAGTAAACACTAGCAGCATGCTTGCCAACTAATCGTTGAATAATAGTAAAAGCACCAGATCCAGAAGCAAGGTTTCACTCCCTCTTAGCCGAAGTCAAACTGTAGGATGAGGAATATTCTTCGCTGGGAACGAGTTAAATTGAAATTGAAAACTGAGTTAATGACGTTTTACATGCAAGCTTTGCACACAAAAGGGAGACTACTAGAGTACAACTAGTAGCACACAAGGAGAAGACTGTCAAATGAGAAAACATGATAGGCAATGCAAAAGTAAGATGATTAATAAGAATGGTGAGCTAGTAAAAGTTACAAACTGACGTTGACTCGAGCCATGAAGTTAACAAGCATAACCTTTAGTGCTGGAAGGATGATGCTGGCAATTGTGAATTATGTTCCTCTGGAAACAATTTACACAATGTATTCAATACTGTGCATGGGTAGGCAATCTAATATTTAATAATATTGCCAGTGTGGGTTATACTTAGCGCAGAAGAAGATCCTTGCCCTGCCTTGAGTTGGTGTTGCTTTCACCACATCTGCCCCACCAAGTGTGTGATCAGTTAATGGTGTAAGTTTAATTTAGTCACACCTAAATAAATCACACAGCCCGGGTAAGAGGGTTAGAGGTTCAATGAATGGATGGGAAGGGGGATTTGAGGGAAAGGTTTGACAAAGACAAACATTACACAAGGACAACACATTCATCTTGGCAGTCGACCATCATAAATTTGCTATGGGAGGAAAACGAAATACAGACATGATGATGAGTACTAGTACAGGTATACCAAATCAAATTGTCCATCTGCCCCCAGAGAGACCCAAGTTACATTATGTTCTGTAACTGTTGTACTGAGCTTTGAAAGAAATCCAATAAAATAAAAATTTCTGTAGGAGTCAAGTAACAAACAATCTTAAACAACACACAAATTGTAATGATGAATAAAGAGTAAAAAAGATACTGTATTGCCAAATTGGGAGTTGCATCTGTATTCCTCTGTCTTGGACTATCTGTTACTCTTGGGTGCCTGGTGGATGCGGTTTGGTAAGGTTGGTGTGAGTATGTTACATTGTTTTTCCAGTATGGTGCAGGGTACAGGCAAGGGCCTGCAGATTGAAAAGCAAAAATTATATTGAAGAGTCAAGGAGAAAAGATCAACTGCATAAGAAGGAGAGCACAACAAGAAGAGGAGACTCAGATGCAGCATAGCTAAATGTTTGTTTCAGGCAGTTATCTTCACAACAAAAAGGCCCCCACCCATCCACCACTTAGCTTCAGATGGATTAAACAACAAATTGGAGCTAGATAGCACTGAGCAGTGACTGAGCACACACACATACACACAGCAACATAGCATTTTCCCAATCAATTAGAAAATCAATGCACGGGTATCAGTCACAACACTCACCACCACCACTACACAGACATGTGTAGGTCTGGTGCTGTTGTTTACTTTAAGGCCACTTCAAAGTCATCTTCATCCAAATTGGTTGGTTTCAGTGAATTTGAAAACTTCCATTTTCTTCTGGTGGCAGTTTTTGCACCAATCACGCTCACGCCTATGCCCTGAGTCATTCCATCATCTCTGATCCTGATGAGTCTGACCCCGAGTATAGTGTTCAACTCCGTACCAACAGTTTGAGTATCCCAACTCAAAGTCAAAATGGAATAGATCGTCTTGTAGTAGTACAATTTTGTTATTGAACAACAAGAAGGGAAATATTGAGTTACTTTTTGTTAAGACACTCTAGGTTAGGAAAGCATAGATATTCATGGCCCAGGGTTGAAGGCAGGCACACATTTGTTTATATTCACCGTCCAATGTCTGGCTTGAGGGAAATGGCTTTGGAGGGTGAGTCGGGACTCAGGAGTTGGACTTCTTCACTGATTGCATGCAGTTGCAACTTCAATCTGGCAATAGAAATGTGTCTAAGAGTAAGTCGGTGGGGATGAATTGGTCAACCAGTCAGACACACACAAATGAGAAAGTAAATGTTCCATAGCTATATTTCTTTTGTTTTTTTAATTTGGCCATCAAATAAAGAAAACCTAATAGTCAGGGAAGTAGAGCTCATCCTCAAACTCTGGTGGTTCGCCCCGAAGTAACTAATCTGACCATATTTCCATGACCTGATTATTCGTCATTTTCTTCTTTTGGTACTTCACGTAAGGTATAATCCAGTAGTATAAAGTGCTGATTTATTTTGATCATGGTTAATCTCGCCACATTTTGGGGCAAGAGACAGGTCCTTCTCACTGTGACAATGGCACCAGCAGCACTGAAAACATGCTCAGTGGAGACACTGGCTGCAGGGCAAGCCAGATAGTTTATTGCCAGACTGCTGAGCACTGGCCATTGGCGCCTGTTTACATACCAATACACCAATGGGTTTTGATCAAGGTATACCTCTCTTGTGTCATCCAGATAGGCCTGGACCATTCTCTTAATGTTCATTTCTTATGCTTCACTTTGCTCAACCTCTTTTGCCTTTGCCTCTGTGCTGGACTTAAATCTTGTCAGTAGAAACCACTCAGTTGTAGATTTGGTGGCTGATGCTCCTGGTCTTGGTGTTGTTGAAGGTGTTGTTGATGGTGTTCTTGTCATTAGTTTTGGCTGCTAAGAGCCAACAGCACTCGCTTCAGGCTTTTAACTTCAAGGCTGCACCACAGTACTTGCTCCCTGGAACAGTGGGCCTCTAATTCCCTTCTGGCTCACTGCCTTTCTTAGTTATCCATGTTTTGTATTTTCTAACATCCCCATCTGAAAAAGGAATGATAGTGGTCAGTCATGGTTTGTATCTTGGATCAAGAACTGTAATGTAATGTTTGGAGGACCCAATGTCTCTTTGCATCCTTGTATTAGTAGACAATCAAAGGATTAAGCTCTCCACCAAGTCATACGCATTTCATTTCCTCCACACCTGAATACATTGCAGACACCTCCTTTAGCTGTTCCTGTAGCTAGCATGTACAACAATGAGATAGCGTGGCCAATGGTACTGTCCTCTTTGCTGACATCCCGCTTGAACACCTCAAAAGGAAGCAGCATCTCTGTCAGGCATTTGACTAGGCCCCATTGGTCCATCTCAATGATCATGCCTTTTACAGTTGCATCTCCTCTTTGCATGACATGTTCGTAGGTCTGTACTACTCAAACAGGTGTTCAAGCATGTAGTAAGTGGAGTTCCAGTGCGTTGGCATCTCCTGTATGAGTGCTATAATAGGTGTTCTATTATCACTCTTAATGACCCTCGGCTGTTTTCGGGCTTTAAATGAATGGCTGAAATGAGAGCAGATTCTTCTGTAGGCGGACAGTAATTTGCTTTCTTGGTCTTTTTTTTTGAGAAACATGGCAGGAATAGTAGCCTAAATTGTTTTGTTTCCTAATGCCACTGATGCAGGTGACCTCTTGAGACCAGGCAGTGGTAGGTTCAATATGCTCTTCAGCAAGGCAGTCACTGTCCTCTGTTGCCTTGATGTCTCGACCTTAGTCTTATGCCATTGCGATGTTGCTGATGTGGGCAATTCTACTGCACTGATGGGGAGAGGGCTGCTTTGCGTAATGAAGATGTCTTCCTCTTCATCTCCTTCTAACATGATCGGATCGGTAGATTCCCTGGTCAGCTGACTTTCACCCCGTCTCAAACAACAGTTCTTTGGCAGCTAATGTATGCCTCCCAATTAATCTATGGTGCTTTCTCAAATGGTGCCTGGTACCATAGTTTGTACCAAGCTTACCCCGACTAACACTTGCTCCGCAAATAGAGCATATGGTAATGGTTGCCTCCTTCTGGCTAACCGAAAAGAAATCCCAAACTGGGGAGCTCAACTTTCTAACGCTGATGGCACCACTGCCAATGTTGGATGACCTGGTGGTAGGTGGATGTTTTGACGTTTGACTCTCTGGTTCTTCAGTACTGAATTCTACTAAGGTGGTTGTGGATATAGGTCACTGCCGGGACTTTGCAAATATAACATCTGGCAGTAGTTGGATCTGTGGTGCCAATGCGACATCCCCCTGGCAAGTTGGGATGGTGCAAGGTGAGAGATGTGGCAAGGTCGGTCTCCACTGGGGCTGGGCTAACATCCATGATGACTGGCTCATCGTCATCCTCCTCTTCTACATCTGCGTCCATAACTCTAAGGCTATCTGGAACCTTCCTTTTCCCTAGCCTCATCTGAGTTGTCTTGTGATGTGTCTCACTCTCAGACTGAGGAGGGATCCAATTGGTGTCTAGATCATCAGAAGGATGGCTTGAATAGGATGATGATGCACCACTAACCCTCCTTTTTCTAGCAGGAGATCTAGAAGACAATGGATCTTCTACAGCAGATTGATCTACTTCCTCAGCATGAAACTCAATTCTTTTGAACTGCTCCTACATCGGGAGGAACTACTAATGGTGGTTGTGGCTGTACTTTTTGTTGTCCACTTCTCTGAGTTTCCTGCAATGATTGGGTACTACTTTGCGATAGAGATAAGTCAATGTCAATATCACTGCTCTTCCGCGTTGCAGTGATTAGACTGGCTGCCTCTGTGACAGACATGGGTTTGGGCCTAGATTGGGGTGGTCCACTGATTTGGGGGTACTGCTGCCAGCCTACCTCCCAGAGGCTGGTCTGGCAGGCACAGTTTTTTGTTTTCCAAACAAAATCAGTGGTGTCATACCAGTGGTGGTAGTAAGCTCCATCTTCTTCTTACTGGCTACTTTCTTGGTAGCAGTTTTAGTCTGAGCAGTGGCACCTTTCTTTGGGGCCATCTTGAAGCTGGTAGATAGCAGTGGCACTTAGCTTCACAAGTTGAAGAGATGTCTAATATGTGGGTCACTCATGCGTCAGCCTGTGCACAAACCTTCTTTCTGGCAGTACTGTGTGAGTGATGAGTTGATGTCTCTTGTTGTTGTCTTGTTTTCATGCACCTAAGAGAAACGAAGCAAGAAGGACATCAGTGAAACATGGAATTGTTGCTGTTCAATTAGGAGCATGAACAAAAAATATCATTTATTGTGTGGTCACTGCTGTTACTCTTTTAATTAACAATACAGTGTAAATGTGACGTCATGTCACTTACGAAGTGTGATGTGGCACTGACTCTGAGGGAGGTACATCTGACAGATGACAATGGAAGGAATAATTCCTAGTCAATAAATGCTGTTGTGCTTCTATAGAAGAAATGGGGTTGAACTGATTGAACCAAGAAGTAGTGCGAAACGGTATAAACAAAGATTTTTTTTAAAATTATATATTATTTTAAATTGAAAAAATAATGTAAAATTTTTTTTGAAAAAATATTGGAAAAATGTAACTAATGAAACATAAGTGAAGTTGTCCTGAAAGATATAATAATAAGTTATTATTAAACTGCTATCTCGTTGCTCAACCATCCATGCAGCCTATGGCAAAAAAGGCTGAATTTGTTTAGACGTACAAAATGGCTGCCAACCAGTGCCACATTGTCCCCACTGGGGACAAGAAGACATGCAGGCCAATATGGAAAGCACACTGGCTAGATCCACAAAATGGCCGCCAGCTACATGGTAACAACAAGAAGCTGGGGGCCTACAACAAAGAATGCATGCAGGCCTATGGCAAAGCACACTGACCACCTACACAAAATGGCTGCCTGCCACATGGTCACAACAAGAAGCTGGAGTCCTACAACAAAGGACGCATGCAGGCCTTTGGCAAAGGTTAACTGGATGTCTACACAAAATGCCCGCCAGCCACATGGTCACAACAAGAGGCAGGAGGCCTGTAAAACAATCAAACAGCACATGCAGTCCTAGGCTGCGACAATGCACTGACTATACAAAATGGCCCCTGGCCAGTGGACACATGTCATCTGGAAGAAAGGCAAATGTTGACCTATGACAAACACTCAAACACACACACTGTCCAGACAAAGGAGGCATGATAAAGCAGATACAACATCATTAATTCAGCAATGCCCAAAACGAAACCTATTGGGCAAAAAAAGATGTTTACAAGACACATCCTTCAAAGGCATTACCCCAACCAGTCCTGACTCCTATACACTGTTTGTATAAAAAAACATGAAATACCACAAAAAAGTACATTTTGTATTTCAATCCAAATCCATCCATGGGCTAAATGCTGTAAACACCACAGAAACTGTAGTTTCATACACCTATGACTAGCACTGGGCCTGCTGGCTGGAAGGCCAATTGGCAGACTAGGCCACATAGTGAATTCAATCAAAATTTCAAATATAATAAAACAATCACTAGGCTCCAACTGAAACAATGGGACACCCTCCACAATAAATAAAAAAAAATGTACAAATAAATCCTAGTGCATGGCCCCAATAAAACAAACAATGCAGTTTTTCAACTTACCTGTGAAATTTCATATTCAAAGTCCTTAAATCCAATGGGATATGCAGCAGTGGTCCTTCCAGCTCCAATTCAAATGAAAAGTGACCAAAAAAGGACAAAGCACTGGGAGGAGCCTGCTGGACAGGAACAGGAAGTTGGAGACTCTGGGTGTTAGGGTTTGTCTTCAGAATCGTGCTAAACCCATGTAACTATGTAATATTTGTTCATATGTTTTATGTTACCGTTATTTTACTGATCATGTGCAACATTGCTGCCTTGGTTTTAAAGATGAAGATTTAAGCCAAGAACGCCCTTCTTTTAATAATTGCTCAGGCGCTTCTGTAATCATGCTCATAAAAGTAAATCCCATGTTTTCAAATACATTGATCGCGCCTCGTTTCTACTCATATGCACGTTTTTGGGGCATAAGACATTGTTTGCACATGGCTTTGAACACGCCCATGAGTCACGTTACAATTAGACAGTTGGCACATTGCTGGAACTCACTTGCGAAGCACGTTGGTTCCAAACCGTTATGGCTCAAGAATTTGCTTGCGCTCGTTGTTTCCCCGCTTACCTGAAGTTCGAAGTCTTCCTCCGGACCTTCCTTCTCAGAAACCCTGCAATCCAGTCGGTCTTCCTGCTTCCGGACACACGGCTCGGGTTTCCGGTTCTCTTCTGTTCATCTTCCCCACCAGCAGCAAGCAGGAATCCTGTTTCTTCGTTCTGAATCCAGTTCTTAAAGGAGCCACGACCTAAAGGAAAAAAGCACAGTGAGTTGGTGTTTGCGCGCAGCACAATATGAAGAAAGCAAGTAAGTCTTTGTGTGTTTAAAAATAAAATGGAAAAGAAAAGACATTTACAACGAGTTAGTTTATAAACAGTGAAAGAAGGAACAGCACTTATCTTTCAAAAAATCCTTCCTCAGCCTTGGCAAGAACATGTTTTGAACCTGAAAGAAAAAACAAGAGAACTTTAAGGCTCAAGGAGAAAGACATTTATTTGATGCAAT
Source organism: Triturus cristatus (assembly GCF_964204655.1). Taxonomy (NCBI): domain Eukaryota; kingdom Metazoa; phylum Chordata; class Amphibia; order Caudata; family Salamandridae; genus Triturus; species Triturus cristatus. The sequence goes on from NC_140582.1 coordinate 723,319,550, forward strand.
TGAGTCATCTTGTTATTTTGTAAGTTTGTAAAGCGGTCTAAACACAAGAGGCTTATAGAATAATTTCATGCTTATTATAAAGGTAATGTTCAAGTGTGTTTGCTTAATTGCAGAAAACAGTGCTTAACTTCAGATTAGAAAATCAGCACATTGAACATAAGACGTTCTGGCAGATGTAAGACCAGAACCAAGAGGTACGATGGTTTATGAAGGCGTCTAATAGATGCAAGGAAATTCACTCTTTGAATCATTTGATGTAAGTGTTTTATAATTGTTAATTTGTGTTTTTTCTGATAACCAGAGATACAACACCAGAGGTGACCGAATAATTACAACAGAGTAGAAGAGTGGAGTGTTTCTCTCTCTCTTTATTATTTTGTCCCACTTCCCCCTTCCCTTAAGTGTTTGCGTTTAGTAAGCCGCATTTATAATTCAGTTTGCTGGGGGTAGATTCTTGGGGGCAGCTGAGAAAAATCTTCTAGTCTCTCAAGGTGAACACCCTGGACTTCAGGTGAGTGAAGGTTTGACACTGGGGCACTTCCTTCCAGATGAAAACCAGTAAAAAAAACAAAAACAAGACTCCTCGAACAAAAAAACACTGCCAATTGTCAATCTGAGGAGGTTTGTAACTCCAAATCTTCAATTCAGGAAGATTGAGATGCTGCTCGGGTAGAGAATTTCCCCCAGATTGCAGCTGTGATAGTTCCTGCGCGTTCAGGATCGTACACAGCAGAAAAGTTCATCCAGGCGTTGCTGGCAGCATGGGGCCGGCTAGTAAATCTTGTGGCACCTATGAACGGCCCTGAAAATCTCGTAGGAGATCACAAGCGCCCGGCAAGTTGCTCCTGTGCACGCAAAATTGCATTTAAAGCACGTGGACCAAAAAAAACCCTCTGTTCTATTGCGGAATGTTTAGTTTAACGATAACTCTGCATTCTCTGTGAAACGTGTAGCTGGCGAATTCTGCAAACTCCGTGAACGGAGCAGAGTTTAATGCCTGGGCTTTCCGAGGGGGCACCAAAGGATCCCAGGACCCCATAGCAGGCACTTTGATGTGCCTGCCACGGGGTGCAGGGATGAACAACACCTCCCATATCTCAATGGGGGCTTGTGTTACGGCCAGTATGGGAGTATGCAAACTAATAGTGTTCAGGCGCTTTGTAATTAGCCAGTTGGGACCGAGATGGTATCGGGCAGATGCAAGTCCGCCAAACATCGTAACAGCTCCAACATCATCACTACTAATATTGACATATACCGTTGAACAAAATACTTAGTTTTCCAAAAAAAGAACATCAGTGACAAAACAATTGAACAGATACTTTAACAAGCACTAACAAAAAACTACAAGAACCAGTAAAAATCATTTACAAATTAAATGAACAATATAAAAGATGAATAAAAAAAAAAAAAACAACCTCTAAAACTGCAAAAACTGGTGAAGAACGAATACTCTGACGGATTTCTGCCTGAACTCACCAGCTTTAAATACATACTTCACAAACCAACTTTATAAAGTAAGCATACTCCCTAATTCAATGCAAGACCTAAGTAAATTAAATTTAAATGCAATATAAAATAATTAAAATAATTAATTTTTTCGTTCTGTACATTTTCTCTTCTCTACAGACTATCCCAACTTCAATCAAACCAACTCCACAGATAAAAAAAGAGAACAAACGAAATATAGTAAGTATACTTTAAATGCAAACTGACACACAAGTAAATCTAAACCAGCCCCATCCACACCCTTTACCCCCTTAAACAACAAAGGGGCCAATTACGATGCCAGTTGGATCGCAACCGATGGCCTGACGGATGCAATCCAACTGACATCTTTACATACAGTCCGACCGCTGCATTATAATGCGGCGGTCAGAGTCAGGGGTTGGAGGGACTGACCGTTGCCTATCCGACAAGCTCAAGGAGCCTTTCAGGGCAGTGGGCGGAAAGTAATCCCCTACAGTGCAGCGGTGCCTGCTCAGGCACCACCGTAGGGATTATGAAGCACGTTTCAGGCAGACTTTCAATGGCGGTCAGACCGCCATTGAAAAGCTGTCGGAAGCAGATTTTGGGGGGTTGTTGCAGGGCCCCTGTCTCTCCATGGCCTCCAGTAAGAGGCCTGGAGGGCACCTGTTATGTCCCCTAAGCATCAATACTCCGCATGCCAGGCACCAAATGGTGCCTGGCACATGGTGCATGTATGCTTGCAAACATCCATTTTCCTAATGGGGGTTGTGCAGCAGCCCTTTTCCACCCGCTGCAAAGCCGCATTTGGAAAATGTTTGTTTACGACCGCCTCATGGGTGATTGCATCCAAATTCATCAGATGTAGCTGCTGACTTCTAGTCTGCCGGTTTTCATTCTGACACAATGCAACTGACCGGATTGGTAATTAGGGTCATCCTATTTCTAAACAAAATAGCCTAACATTTATTTTTAATTCAACAGGAAAAAGCAGCAAACTGAAAACAAGAAAGAAGAACAGAAAAGTTTTCAAGAAACCAAAAATTCAATGCACCTCAGATATGTAAGTGTATTAACAATTGGGAAATGTTAAAATGTAAAAAATGTTATAAATTATATTTACATTTTTCTACATATATCTTTAATTACAGTGCAATTAAGAAAATGACAGAAGGTGCTATCTCTTTGCAAAAAGGCAAATGTTTGGTATGCTATCTTGGGGTACACATACAGCCTAGAGAAAAAAAACGCTAACCACACCAAATGGAAATATAAAAAATATTATTCAAATGCTTGCTATGGGAGGGCAACAACTAGAGAAACAGCTGTTATAAGTGTTAAGGAGCACACCCACCCCTCTAACGTTACTTAAATTGAAGTCAGAGAGTATTAGAAAATATTAAAGAAGTGAGCACTAGCTCCCAAATACCTTCAACTGAAATTCTCGGACATTTTACCCCATGTCTCAGAGCACCTAACTGGTCAGTTACCTGTTATAACAAATTTAAAACGACTAATTTCCAGGGCCAAAAAAACATAACTCATACACCCCCTTCCCCAAAAACTTTCAGTGAAGTAGAAATTCGCCATGACCCACAATAATTCACAAAGAGGAACAATTCCTTGTATATGACAATAAGGGGCTGATTACGATGCAGTTCAGAAAGACTTTGACCGTCGGTCAGAGTCTTTCTAGTCTTCATCTCGGCTTAATTTCCACTGCTGCATTACAATGCTGGTGGTCAGAGATTAAACTGGACAGTCATTACGGCTGGCTTCAGCCTTTCGGCCAGTCGGAGGCCAGCCCGGCGGCCTCTCCGCCCTTGGAATTAGGAAACTCGGTCTCCGACAGGCTTTTCATCTCAGGCTTTCCGACCTGGAAAGCCTGTTGGAGAGTGAGTATGGGGGCCCCTGGCAGGGACCCCTTGCCTCTGCGGCCACTCTGAGGTGCCTGCCACACAGTACAGGGATGAACACAGACTCCCATTCCTCTATGGAAGCTTGTGTTATAGCCGTTGAAGTCCTAAACACAAGCTCCCATAGAAGAATGGGAGACTTATGTCTGTCCAACATCGTAATCACCCCCTAATTATTATCATTGCACCACCCACAAACCTATTTAAACCATGGCAATGTAAAACATGGATGATGGTTGGGACATTTAAAATATGTCCCAAACCATTTTACCAACTTTATAACGTCCATGAGGAACACCACAACAGTAACATCCCTTTCATCTCTGCAATCTTACATAATAAACAAATAACTAGCTACGTAGATCTCCTAATGCAAACAAAACAGCAAACTAAAAATTATTAACCCCCCAAAATGATAAGTTTTCTTTGAACAATCAATGATACAAACCATTCTTAAAATGTTTCCCCACACAGCCATACAAGGGTGCTATTCCCCTTTTAACCAGAGCATATGGAGACACCTACAAAAATCTAAACTTAGGGGACGATGACGACTGGCAGAGCGGTGGATTGTCAGAACACACTGCTGCATCACGGCCCTGCTGAAGGTTGCCCCAAACACCCACAAGGTTACGACTTACAAGAAGTCTGGCAAGCAGGTGGCAAGGTGGTCCCATGGAGGTGCCTCTTTTAAAGGTGGCAGTGCTATTGAAAAAGGCACCCCAATTGGACTGAACTACAAGGTTCCTGCATGACATGGACTTGAAAGTCCATGCCATGCAGGAACCTATGTGCAGGCACACAGGGGGCACATTTTATACCTCCCTGTGTGCATCCACATGCAGTGGAGGCACAGTTTCCTCTTCGCCAGGTTTTCATGGCGGTGGAATCGCCATGAAAACTTTTCCAGAGAGGAAACTCGTAATATTCTTGATGGGACCATGGTGGTCCCACCAAGCACATTGCAACCTCTGACCGCCGGTCAAATGCCAGAGAATGGAGGTTCCCTGCAGAGCTGGTGGTCCCTGGGTGGTGGGACTGCCAACTAGTAATCGGGCAGTCTGACTGCCGGTGCGGCAGTGGCTGGATCCGCCACGCCATCACCATTCTGGCGGTCCTCAGAATGCCAGCCTCGTAATAGGGCCCAAAGTGTTGAATATGCAATGAATAGCCCCTTTGCAGATGAAATAAAAAAATTATAGGTCTAGCCTTTGTCCCCAGAACTGAAGTAGCAAATCACTATAACCTATTAAAACAAAGTGCCTACTACCAAGCCAATGAAAATAAATTATCTCCCCAACTAGACTATTTTGAGGATACCTGAGTAGGAAGACAACATAGATCTGGACTCAGGCACCAACCAAAGTTCCACATACCATGGTGGAATGTGTACAACAGTATCCTAGCAAAACAAGCCGAAAGCAACAATGCACGGGAAGGATGGCATAATGCATTTGAATCTACAATGGGAAGAAGTAAACCCACCCTACAAAATCTACTAGAAGCTATACAAAAAGAACAGAGCTACCAGGAGCTTGGGCCCGATTTTGAGTCTTGAAATGCCAAGCTCACGGTGACAGACCTGCATAAACTCTATTCTGAGGAAGCTTTTTGGACACTCTACCACTGCACCAGGGCACCGCTGCTCCCTGGAGGTGGCACAATGCAGAGGGCCTATATATTATGCAAGCCTGGACCACGATTGTCGGCCGAGCATATTATGAGTTTCCCCTCCGCCAGCCTTTTCATGGTGGGCTCACCACCATGAAAAGGCTGGTGGAGGGGAACTCCTGCTGCCAATGGATGTATTCAGGGAGGCATAACATGTGCTCCCCTGTTTGCATGCACCCCAAGTTCAAGGGTGGCATGGACTTCACAGTTTGTGCCATTCAGGGATTCATTTACATTGGCATTGCGGTGCCCGCTTTCAGGGCACCTCCGTGGTAACAGCAAAAGAAAAGACAGGAACAGCCCGCTAGACATGACTTCAACTCATAATCTGGCGGGTGGTCCCTGCACATCTTTGGAGGGGCTAAGCTGGCACAGAGCCAGCGCAGCACCGCCAAAGTCATAATCAGTCCCTTAGACTAAACCAATCCATAACACAACTATGCCCTAAACTACCTAAACAAATTATTACAATGTATCAGAATTTACAATACTAAAGATCTATAATAACTAGAAACCATATCCAATACTCTAAATCTAACCTATAACCAATAATAATTTAGCAAACATAAAAAACATACCAACCTAACTTCTATACATGTTTTAATATAAACAAATTAACATGTCAACAAATATATATATTATTTCAATAATATTTGACATAATAAAAATATTTTTCACATTAAAAGAAAAGATACAAACCAAACGGTATATACCTCTCCACAGATAGGAAATAAAACAGTGCATTGAAAATTAAAACATCAAACTACAAAGAAAGAAATAACATTTCCCAGATTACTTACAGTTTTGTAGCTGCAGACCTTTAACCAAAAAAAGAATAAGGTGACAGAAATCCTTCAAAATCAATTTTTTTTTTACAAATTTAAGAACTCCAAAAAAACAGAAAAATATAAATGTGCAAAAAGAAATTCTCTGTAGCGTAGAACCATAAAAAACCCGAAAAACTGAGTTAAAAAAAGATATTCTCCAGGAACCCTAAAAATATATATATTTTAAAAAAGAGTTTATATTAAACTAATACACATTTCCTTTAAAACAAAAAAGTAGAAAGCATCCACCGACCAACTCCAAAACGGGAACAAAAGCACCTATAAAAAAGAAAAATTATTCACTCCTGCACATACATATACATTGTAATACTTTACATTTCAATCAAAAACACCTACAACTACAAAACATATCCTCAAATATTCATAACCTACAACACTACATATCACATATGTTAGACCTGGCACCTTGGTGTGAGTTTCCCTTCCACTTTTTTGCTGATGTGCCTCATGTGTTTTGTTGGTGTTAGCTGCTCAGGGCACTGTGCCACTGCTAAATCAGTGCCACAGTGCAAGTGCTCCCTTTTGTAAAATGTATACATTGATTGGTGTCCATGTTTGGCTTATTTGGTTTACTATCAGCCCCTAGTAAAGTTCACCAGGAGTGCCAGGGCTTGTAAATACAAATGCTGCTGGTGGGCTTGCAGCACTGGCTGTGCCACCCACAGAAGCGGCCTAGCAAAATGTGTCTAAGGTCTGCCACTGCAGAACCTGCGTGCAGTCTGGTACTGTCGCGCTGACTGCGCAAGTGCACCCACTTGCCAGTCCCTAAACCTTCCCTTAACTACATATTAGTCACCCCTCTGGTAGGCCCAAGGGCAGGGTGCATTGTAGGCATAAGGTAGGACATGCCCTGATGTGTGTGGCCTGTCTTAATAGTGAATTACAGCCATTTTCGTTTTTCACTATTGAAGGCTACCTGCTCTCCATAGGCCAGAATGGGCTGCTGGAGTTCTACACGCTGTAATCCCAGTGGACTCATAGAGCATGGTAGAAAGTCAAGTTTAGTATGCCTGAACTCAGAATAATAAAATACTTCTTTTAGTAAAGTTTATTTTAATATCCTGTGTTTGTAAATACTACTTTTAGAAAGTTAGTATTTGCTGACCTGGCCATTTCAGTCCACCTCTGCTGTGTGTGTGTGTGTGTGCTGCCTAGTTTCAGTGGGGAGCAGGGCTGGGGAATTCCAGGAGACAGGCTGGCTGCCAGGTGGTGGGTAGAGAGATTACACCAGGATGGGTGGGAGGAGTACACCTTGACTCTGAATAGAGCTGTGCTCTGCCACCACAATGCCGGCTCCGCCCCCTGTGGAGCGGCTGATGTCTCTGCCCTGCTGCTGAAAGGAAAGAGCAGAGTCACCACAACAAAGTGCTCCAAAACCGGACTGAGCCAGGCCCAGGCCCCCTGGCGACAAAGAACAAAAGAATTGCTGTATAAAAGAAGGAGCCCTGCTCCCAAGAAAGTAGATCAGATCATGCTGAAACAAGGAGAACCTCTGCCTGAGGAGAAGGAACTGGGAAAGCTGTAAGGAGGAAAACTGTCCCTGACCTGGGGGATTGGCCTGCAGTGGTTGCCTTGCTGCTGGAAGGAGAGGAGGAAAAGACTACAAAGACTTTTATTTCAACTTGTGCTTGAAGATCTCCAAGGGCATGAACTGAGCTTGCCCCCTGAACGAAGTCCCAGGACCAGTGGACTTCATCTCCAGCTCCCCAAAGTCTTTTGGAAGTGCCTGCTGCTGTTGTTGGGCCTTCTGAGGGACTGCGTGTCGCAAGGAGCTGGAAGCGTGACGCAAGGGAGAGAAGCGTGCCGCCGTCGGAGCTGTTACCGTCGCATCTCGCAGAGAGTGTCGCCGCTGCAGCATCGCATCGAGCGGAAGCATCTCACATCATCCGGAAGTGTCTCGCAACGCCGAAGTAGCATGTCGCCATCGCAGCTGTCGCATTGCACCACATCGAGAGGAGAGTCTCGCATCGAGGAGGAAGCGTGTCGCCATCGCAGCCATCGTAGTTGTCGCATTGCACCACATCCAGAAAAGCGCCTCGCATCCACGGAGAAGCGTGCCGCCCTCGGAGCCGCTGCCGTCGCATCTCGCAGAAGGGGTGTCGCCACTGTAGCATCGCATCGAGTGGAAGCGTCTCGCAATGTCAGAGAAGAATGCCGCTGCCAAGGCCGCTGCCGTCGCATCTTGCCAAAGTTGACGCCGCTGTAGCTGACGCATCGAGTCGAGCCTTCTCGCAACATCGGAGAAGCGTAACGCATCGGGAAGATCCCGTCTTTACTTCTTTTGCACCAAGAACTTCAACGCATCTGCATCGCTGCAACACTTTCGTTGCCCTGCGTGTCGCATCTAAGGTACATTGACTTAAAGTGTCGCATTTAAGAACTTAAGAGAAACTAAGCAATCTTCTACCAACTAAGCAACCCTATTGTGTATTTTTAATCGTTTAATGGTCTTGTGATAATCCTATATAAAGATTCCTTATTTTTAATATAAATACCTGTGTGGTGTCCATTTGTAGTGTTGTCACTTGGTTACTGTATGTGTTCACAAATGCTTAACCTACAACGCTCTGAGATAAGCCTTGTCTGCTCGCGCCAAGCTACCTAGAGGGTGAGCAGGGTTTGTTTTAGTAGTGTAACCCCTCACCCTGACTAGAGGAAAGGTTCCCTGCTTGTCACAAGTACCTACCTGTGCCAACCAGAGAACCCGGATTCTAACAACATACTACTATAAGCACCCTACACTACACATCAACATCTAAAATAACACACTACATACCCTATACAAAACCTAACTACCTCCGCCTACTCTTAAATTATCTTAAAAATATGCAAAATCAAACTTACCTTAATGGTTCTGACTCGCCTGCCAACCTCGAGGTTCCTTCTCCAAAATTGACCAAATAACAATACCGATAGAATACAAACTGCACTTAGTCCAAATAACAATGGCTGCCTAATTACACTGATAAAAAGACCATTCGCCCATTCAACTTAATGTAAAAATTAATTATAGCAAAAATGTGTATATTACAAATTTTGCAAAAATATAAAAATGTAAAATATTAGAAAATATATTAAAAAAATTGTACAGTATAAGGTAAATAATATTATAATATATGATATTATTTACTATGAGGGTCATTAGGATAGCGGGCGGATCACCACCGCCCGTATAGTGGTGGCAATCCGCCCGCCAAAAACCACCGCCCACATAGCAATTTCCCCCCGCCATGGTAATGTGGGGGGACGACCGCCATCCATATTAGCATATGTGCGGGGGCATGCCTTTCGCCGCCACGGAAAGGCAGGTGGTTCTTACTATTGGGGGCCCGTAGCGGGCCACCACGGATTCTGGGGGGTGGGGGGTGCACCTGCAGTTCCATGCACAACATGGCAGGCACTGCGCGGTGCCTGCCACGTTGTGCATGGAACAGCATGACATGCCTTCTTGGCATTGCGGTAAGCGGGCTGAGAGCACCGCCCGCCGAGATGTCAAGTATGCAGGATGCGCCCGCCAGTGTGGTGGGTGCATCCTAATGTCACCAACGGTACACCCGCACCAATGGCGGGCGGTCCCATTCTACGAGAGGATGGCGGGCGGACAAAGTCCGCTAGCCATCCTAATGGTGCCCTTTATGTTATAATTTATATTGTTAATTGCAAATAAAAAATATATGCACAAGTGTTAAAAAAGTGTAAAAAATAATACATTACATTATTTACAAAATGTAACAATGTACTAAAAATGTTTTTTTCTATTCTATTATGATTTAAAATAGAATAAAATGTTAAATAATATTATACAAATAAATAATATTCTTTACTATATATGAGAAATATTAAACACAGAAAAAACAGTAGTATATATATTAATGTTTGTAAAATACATTTTAAATATTAATATATGGGTGCCGATCACGATCCGGTAAAAAAATTCCCCGTACGACTCGTAGCCGGTCTTTTTACCGTACGAATCGTACAAGTGCCGTACAAACTGCCAATTACGATTCGCATGGGAAAAAGTCCATACGAATCGCATTGGGAATTATTCCCCACACGTCCTCGGGTCGGAAAATGTGTCCGACAAGTGTACGTTCGAGTCGTACCCCCACCCGTGTATGTACACGTACACAGGTGTACATACACGGGGGGTACAACACGTACACGGGTGTACATACACGGGGGTACGACACGTACACGGGTGTACATACACGGGGAAACGACACGTACACGGGTGTATATACACGGGGGGGTTCGACACGTACACGGGTGTACATACACGGGGGGGTCGGCGCGTACATACCGGGGCTGGGGGGAGGGGGTCAGCGCGTACATACCGGGGCTGGGGGGGGGCGGCGTGTACATACGGGGGCTGGGGGGGGTACGGCGCGTACCGGGCCACCTACTCTGGTCGTTTAGCGGCGTACTTCGCTTTTCCGGCACTTTTTGGGTGCCGTGAAAATATTGCCGTCCGGACTGCTGTCGGTTCGAATCGTACTTCCTGGGCCGTGAAACGCTGCCTGAAAGCGTCCCGACGTCACGTCGCAGCATTCCCGGATCACATTCGTATGTATATTTTCGTCGGTAGGTGTTTTTTACGATTCGTACGGAAATAGTGTTTCCGTGCGAAACGTAATTCCATGTTTGTAAAGTTTTACGACCGGGTACGAGTCGGACGGAGAAAACGCTCCGACCGACGGTTCGTACCCGGTTTTTACCGGATTGTAATCGGCACCATGGTCTATAAAAATATTTAATTTATATTAAATATATGCTACTTAACCCACAGAAAATAATCTTCAATGCAAAACATGTAAAGAATAAAAAACATATATATGCGAGCATGCAATATCAGCAAAACCCTTTTTTCTCCAACATATACAAAATATATATGTCTGTAAAAAGAAACAACGTAACTAAAAAACTGAAAATTAAATAAGAATAATATTATTTAATAAATATTATTACAAAATATGTTGTTAAAAATTATAAATATATGTAAATGTTTATTTTAAAAAATACAGTACTTGTATTTACTATACAATACAAATATACAAAACTATTTTCTGTTTAAAATTCATACAATAAATGCTAAAATATGTTTAATGTGTTATATGTCTTAACAAATGTGGGCCTAATTACGATGAGATTCGGAAAGGCTTTCCAATTCTCATCGGGGTTTCTGTTTCAACCACAGTTTTGCGATGCAGGTGGTCGAAAGTCAAACCAGTCGGTCATTCCGGCTGTATTCCAAGGGGCTCAAGGAGCCCGTCAGCCAATAGGAGGCCTGCCGGTATTCCCGATGGATGCCGTTTCCGCCTTACGATTTACGATGTCCAATTCCTGACAGGCTTTCCATGTCAGGCTTTCTGACATGGAAAGCCTGTCAGAAAGTGACATTGGGGGGCCTCTAGCAGGGCCCCTTTCGCCCTGGGGGCTCTGGTTAGGGGTTCACGGACCACCTACGGTGCCTCCCTGTTAATCTCTGCACCGCATGGCAGGCACCTCAGGGATGCAACAGATTCTAAATCGATGAATGGAATGAACACCGACAACCTGTTAGATGCAGTGGAGGTTGAAATAATACCCATTTTGATGGGGTCAGTCAGAAAGGAATCCGAACCGGATTTCTGAATGGTCTCCGACGGGCTCCATCAGTCTCTCGGGTGGCTCTCCCCGGCTGAGGGATTCCTATGGAAGATTCCCACAACCTTTCTGTGCCTGCGTGTCTGGCACAGAAAAGCTTTGGGAATCCTTCTTTGGGGCCCCCCATGGGTGCAAGGCTGCTGAATGGCAGACTAGAAGGCACCTATGGTACCCCCCTGTTGATCTCTGCAACCTGTTGCAGGCACCTCAGGTGCAGGGATGAACTGCACCTCTGTTCTCTACAATGAGAGCATGCATTCCATTCGGAATGCATGCTCCCATTGTAAAGAATAGGATTGCGACAGGGTTCAGTCGCATCCTACTTGCTGGGCTGGAATTGGCAACAGGAGGTCATTCGGTTCCAGTTCCCAACCAATGTCGGACAGACTCCGACCTCGGAATCGGCCCCCAAATATACACAATTTACTACTCCCACTCCAATATAACTAAAGTCAGGGTAGGTGCTGGACACTAAACAGATAACATTTACTATTTCTACTCCAATATAACTTAACCCAGAAAAGGTGCAGGGTACTAAACTTTAAAAATATAATCTACTCACTCCAAAAATAAAAAAGTTCCTGAAAAATGCTAGACATTAAACACGGTTTTCCTTTTCCAACATAAATAAATTCACGTAAACTACTAACAATAAACAATAAACTTTACTTTTTAAATAAAAGACAACATTACTTAAATAAAACACTACACAACAATCCATAGATATAGAAATGCATGATTTAAATATTAAAGAACAATCAATGTATTCCCCCAAAAATCTTTTAATTAAAAAATAAATACATTTATATTTCATTTTTGCACAAATTTTAATATTTTTTGTAAACAGTGTACTCAGTTTTTTACACACCTGATTAACCAAAAAGTAAAAGATATTATATTAAATGAAATCATTCATAACATTCATTTTCTTAAATAAATATTAAAACATATTTCCTAACAATCACCTATGTATTTTATACAAATTACATATAACTAAATAGTCATATTAAATTGTACATAAATACTACAAACAACAACAAATGAAAGAAAATAGCAAAATAAAAATTTTAACTTCTCAGTAATTTTGCATTAAACAAAAACTATGATAACTAAACAAACTAAATTAATAAATAGAATGATTTTAAAAACGTATAAAAATAAATATTAAATATAAAGAACTAATTAAAATATTTTTATTAATGTATTTAATATAACTTTTTATGCCATTTAAATTAAAAAATAAATGTACAAACAATTTAAAAACCTAAAGAAAAATACCAATTAACCATAATGAAGAACAAAACTACCCACATACAGATATTGTATTTTGGAACTAGTGTCACAAATATTTTTTTTATTTCACAATATAAATAAATACACAGAATTTACTGACACAAATCCAATATTTTATTTTTTTCACTGTTTTTAAAAACTCACCCATAACTCTATAAACCCATTGTCCCACTCCTAAATTTGTAAGTTAAAACATTTTTCAAAAATTACTAACTTTTGGTTAAAAAGTTATCACCTATAACACCAACATCTCACTCCTAAAGCACTTCAAAAAAATATAGATATATAAAATGTATTTAAATTTTTTTAATAACTTTATAAATAAATTATCATTCCTTTCTACTAAAATTCCAATATCCCACTAATATTTATTCACAAATAATTTATAATTAATTCAATACATTTTATTTTTTTAAATTCAAAATGATCAAAAAATGTTTTTATTTACTTCCCACCCTTGGGGCATCATTATGATGGCAGGCAGACAAAGTCCGCCCACCACCGCAAAAGGAACCACCCACCATAGGTTAGGTGCGGTGGTCTCACCATGCCAATCAGGATGCGACTTTGTAAGATACTCATTGAAGTTGCAGTTGCACACCATTCTTTATCCACTTACTGAGGAATAAAAATATTGAACTCATAAAGGGTGGAATTTTTCCTTCATAAGCTGTGCGATTGGAAAGCAACAGATTGCTGCTGCTATTTGTCCCAATCAGGATGCGACTGCCACCATGGCGGTCGCATCCCGCATTTTTTACATTGCGGCGGGCAGTGCTGTAAGCAGCACCCGCCACAATGAAAAAAAATGCATGATGTGCATTTGCATGCACAACGTGACAGGCACCGCACGGTGCCTGTCACCTTGTGCATGCAAATGCCCCCAAGTGCACCCCCACCCCTCCAACACCCCGGGGGCTCGCAACGGGCAACCAATACAAAAGACTGCATGCCTTTCCATGGCAGCAACGCCGCCATTGAAAGGCATATCTCCGCCTGCATCATAATATGGATGGCGGTATCTTGCAGACACAACCACAATGTTATGCCCTTTTTCCGCCCGGTCGACGAGTCGACCGGCGGCAAAGCAGCGGACGGTCTTACCGTCCGCCACGGACCCCCCAACCATACTAATATGGCGGGGGGTCAATCAGGTAAGGATGGCGGACAGATCGCCCCCACCGGGACAGCGGTGGTTACCGCCTGCCCGGCGGGGGCGACCCGCCCGCCATCCAAATAGACCCCTTGATGTCAGCATATCACTCCTAAATATTTTACATTCTATCACTTTATTTCAAAGATAATAGAAATTATATTAATATATAATTTTTTTGACAAGTTTTATTAATTACGCCCCACCCTTATCCCTTATATGCCTAACATCCCGCTCCTAAAATATTATAACACAAAAATAACAATTCCACAATTTAAATTTAAAACAGAGAAAATTACTCACCCAAAAAATATTATAAAATATTATCAACTTATTTTTCTAAAATATTGATATTATTTGCAATTATATTTTTGGCATCGATATTTTTGACAACAATATTTCATACACTTAATTTTAATATTTTTGACTTCGACATTACTTACCATGATATTTTCAAATCACTACATTTTAAACAGAATGGGGCCCATTAGGATGGCCCACCAGCCACCCTAGCATTGCTGGGACCGGTGCCAGTGGTGCGGCGGTCCCACACCTGCAATTAGAACACCACCGTGGCAGTGGCATCCTCCATTCCCAGCATTGTGGCAGGCGGTGCTCACAGCACCGCCCGCCACAATGCTGGGAATGCACTTTCTGCATTGTCATGCACAAGGTGACAGGCATCGCGAGGTGCCTGCCACCATGTCCATGACAATGCAGGGGGGTACCTGTGCACCCCCCACCTCCCTACCCTCGGGGCCCACAACGGGCCCCCAACAGCAAACCCTGCATGCCTTTCTGTGGCGGCATCGCCGCCACGGTAAGGCAGGTCTCCACCTGCATCCAAATATGGATGGCGTTGTCATGCAGACACCGCCACCATATTGAGCACCTTTTCCGCCCGGTCGACTTGAGGAAATATGAATTTTTATGGTCAATTGTGTCCCCTATCTTAGACCCCAACGGCTCCATGTACATGCTACAAGTACATGTATGTTCCCTCCACTTCAAGCTATGAAGACGCAAATACATATGCGTCCAACGTTAACATCTCCTCTTTCAGATCCGCCCTGAATGGGTCAGATATTCCGTTCCTAAGTATGCCTTGCCACCGTCTTTATATGGTGTACTTTTCACGTTTTCCAGCTCTGGCAAGGTAGGCCCTGAATTCTGCCATCGAGCTTTTCCTGCTTCTGCCTCTGAATGCTCCAGCCTGGACCTGTATCTGTATCCATGAACTTTGTCCTACTCCCTACGCGGCTAACGGTGCCCGGCCCGGCCTGTTGCCTGCCAAAAAACTGTATTCAGCCTTCAAGTTATCTGCTCCGCTCCTCAAGAAATGCATTCCTGTCTAGTAGTTT
Organism: Triturus cristatus; assembly: GCF_964204655.1. Taxonomy (NCBI): domain Eukaryota; kingdom Metazoa; phylum Chordata; class Amphibia; order Caudata; family Salamandridae; genus Triturus; species Triturus cristatus. The sequence continues at coordinate 723,334,905 of NC_140582.1, forward strand.
AGGTAAACATTCTTCCAGCTACAGAGCAAAGGGCCCGGCCTTACTGTCTCCGTGCAAGTAATTCATGACTTTCGTTGCCATGGTAGGCCCATGCCCCCTCGCATCTCATGTAGACACTTAGACGCTTGTACACGCACTAGCAGTCAGTATAGAATAGCCTCTGCCTGAGAGACCTTCCCTTCCAGATAATATAGTTCCTTAAACACAAGATATTAGATACGATTTGGGATTAGGTTGTTCTGACATCTCAGACTTCTGTCTCCTCATGTAGGGCTAAATGTCAAGTCCCCTTCACCCTCTAGTTACACGTCAATCACACGTCATGCGGCTGCGCGCGCATCTCTGCCATGTATTTCTGCTGACATTGCAGGATTCTCTTATGGATCCACCCACTTGTGTCATCATCATAATGACGTTTCTAGTATACGCCTTTATGCACGCCTATTGTAACGCCTTTTTCATTACGTATGTGTATTCTTATCTCTCTTCTCAGCTGTAACGCCTTCTGCATATGTCTTTACTGTAATGCATTTACTATAAATATGATAACCTGTCAATAATGTATTGCCGATCCCTTCCTGAACCTTAGTGGTGACGGAACCCGATTGCCTGGTTCGAACCATAATTCCTTTGTAAGGAATAAATTCCCTTTTATAACCTCAAATACCACGGATTCTGCCTCTTATTTTTACTGAGTTATTCCTATTGAATTTTACCGCATAAATTAAGTCTAGGTAATTTAAATTTACCACATAATTGGCGCCCGAACAGGGACACCTCTCACACCCCACGCGCCGGAGGTGCGTTGCAGACCCGGTCTCTTGCCACAGCCGGACGGACAATTACGCGTACCCGCAGGATTTCCTGTATCTCCCTCAGGCCAACGGGGGCGACTGAGGCTGCGATCAACACCCAGACGAGGCGGTGAGGAGTGCGGAGAATCCCGACCAGAGCCTAGCTGAGAGAGCAAGATCCGAGGTATACAGAGGCCCACCAGATTCCGAAGTTCCGAAGTATCTATGTCACGAGTCGAGTCGAGTCCAGTCCGATCCAGTCCAGTCCAGTTTCCGAGGCCTTCCGTTCCGTGCTTCCCGGTGAGTACCGTTGCTGGGGACGCATCTAGAAGTGCACATTAGTTTGTGCCGGTCAAGACGGGTTTGGGTACACAGATCCGGTCTGCACTGTTTTAGCAGTGTATCTGTACTGTTTAGCAGTACATCCAGTATATTTAGTATTATGCAGTTAACTAGTTTTATTCTAATTATTATTGTTCGTTCTAAAATGTTTTGATATGTTTTAAATGTCGTGGTATGAGTGATTGTTCGAGTTTCATTATTGTGTTTATTGTATTAATTGTGTTCAAGTCCGAAGTAAGAATCAAGTAGCAAGGTTCAAGATGCCGTTATTCTCAAAATTAAGACAGATAAAAACTAGAAAAGGGATACTCGAGGAAGCTGTTCCCATTCCACCTAGGGACACTCCAGGGTACTTTATGGACCATAAACATGGCCTAGATGCCGTATTATATCTTGATTTATGGGTGGACTATACCAAGGATTTAGCAGAGAGTCAGAGATGGCCCGCTGCTGGGACATGGGATGCAGATTGCATCATGAGAGTAGAAGAAGTATTATGGAAAAAGAAAGCCAGACAGTCACAGAAAGATGCCATTGAATTATGTCGTAAAGAGTCGCATAGACGCGCAGAGAAAGCGTTCAGAAAAGAAGAGAAAAGTAGAGAGAATTCAGACAAAACCCGAGAAAACATATTAATTGACGAAGGTATCCGAGTAAAAACAGAACAAGTAGACAGACAACGAAACACTCTTATGAATGGTATGTATCCTCTTCTGGCCGAGGGTTTGCCTAAGGCCACCCAGGAGGTACCAAAAGATCTGCCACCTCCATTACTCCCGATTAAAGTACATCCCAAGACCGCAAAGGACATTTTCCTTTCTTCCTATTTAGATGATGCAGCCCCCGAATATGCTAATGGTGCGCAGCCACGCGCACCACCTGTTGACGACGCTCAACCCCAAGACCATCTGCCCCCACCCCCGCAGCAACAAACTCCTCCTCACGTTCTAAACGTTCCACCTGTTTCTACAGTCCTTCCTGCATCTACACTCTCTACCCTACATCCAACAAATCCTTTTGGACTTGGCACCTCAGGAGGTGCGACAGGAGGTGCGACAGGAGGTTTTTCCACGCCACCGCCAGCACCTAGGTTGACGTATAGGGATTTAGCACACCAACGTACACCCCAAAGAGCTAATGACAATATATTTAATGAGCCTCTTACAGATTGTAGATATGATCCAGTGCCAGGTAACCACGACAGAATGTTGCTATCATCAGTACGTTTACGACGAGTTTCGACCTATCTAATGACCCTACCAGGAATGATTGGTCATCTAGACAAAATATATCACTTTATCCAAACAGGGCAAGGTCCTGAAAGTATTGGCGAGGCCATGGAATACCAGAAAGTGGACATGCAAAAATTATTGTTACGCTTCTTCATAAACTGCTTGATCAGAAACAGAGATAGGCCTGAGGTAGATCCGGAGGAAATGCAGGTACTTACCAGATGGGGTCAGAATATAGCAGACGGAAAACATGATAAACAGAAGAGTATAGAAGTCATGCACCGAAAGATCAGAAAAGAAGTAGAACGAATACATGAAAGAAGATTAGAGGCAGATAAAACTGAATCAGAGGGAGAGGAGGAGGAACAGTCAGAAATGAACACAGGACAATTAGAATTATCAGCTAGAGAAACGATAGCTTATGTAGGAAAAGGAAGATCCCTTAATAATGCAATACGTCCGATACGTCCAGAATGTAACAGAATTTTTCAAGCAGCTATCTCAAATCCAAGGACCCCTGAACACTTATTCCAGGCTACTGATAAAATACTCCGAGAACGAAGGGGGTACCATGTGCTCGATTCTATGGATGAACAAGAATTAGCCAGGTCAGCAGTACAATGGGCTGACAGTTCTGAAAAATACAGTGATGATGCGCTAGCACACACGTTTCTGAATCTTACACCAGACGAACAGCGTTTAGCTAGTATATACATGATACAACATCTCCTTATATTGTATAAAAACGAACACTCCGATCCTGGTCCCCTACCTGATATACTGATAGAATTACTCACGAATAAATGGAGAGGTATGGGTACCGATCTAATTAAAGAAATTCTAGAATACCGACACAGATATAGTGCCTTTTTGTGTCCAGAACATGATCCAGCTCCCTCCATGGAAAGAAAAATGTATTACATAGACAGACAGAATCCCTTACGCGAAGTACACCCAGTTAGGAATGATGATAATACTTTTAGACGCGTGTTCGTGTACACGCCTATAACTAAAATAGAACTATTGGAAATGAAAAAATTAGTGCCCAGCCATGACAGAGATCCAGCAGGTTTTCACCGTGAAATAAAGGACATGTTACTCATGGGTGATTATACCTATCCTGACATTATTAAAATATTGAAAGTATTACTGCCTGCCGGTATTTACGAGAAACTCAAAGAAAAAGAGTGGGAGGTGGGAGAACAAAAGATTGATTGGACAGCATTAGAAAACGAAGAAAATGCCCGAACTGCAGGCGTAGGGCTTGGAGACAAAACTAAAGCATTACCAGGATTATTAGTACAAGTATTGCCACGTTTATTAACTACGAAAAAGGAAGACTGGGGAGCAATATCAGCTTGCAAACAGAAACCCGATGAAGACACTAGTGATTTTTATTCCCGATTTGAAAAATGTTTTGGTATTAATAGCGGCCTGAAAGCAAGTAGCGAGTCATATCCACATCTTTTTGTAACAAAACTAGTCGAGAATTCCCTACCACAGGTTAAAAACAGAGTATTGAAATTTGAGAGCACTTGGCAAGCTAACACTCCTTCACAAATGTTACAAATGTTACAGTATCACCAGAATAGAATTAGAGAAGAACAAGAACACGAACAGAGACGTATGAAAGACACAAAAATGAAAATGCTTGTTGCTCAGTCAGTTCCAGCTGACGGTCATAAAAAGGGTGCGACACAGTCCAGTAATTCAGCGGTTCCCGTTAAAGGGACATGCAACTATTGTAAACAGCCAGGGCATTATATAAACGATTGTGCAGTTCTGAAACATAATATCTCTACGGGTAAAACCAAGGAGAGACCACGTCCGCCCAGACAGGATCAGATCCAACAACAAGCACCTCAACATGTACAGCCTATGCAAGCTGCACAACAGACCATAGCGGTACCACAGTCACAGCCTATTGCCGCAACACAAAACACGACACAACAGATGTACCAGTATGCACAAACTGACTATCCAGATTATCAGCGATACACATGAAATAGCCTAGAGAGGGAAGTTGGCGTACCCCTTATTGAGGTTCCCGTAGATCAAGAGGGTCCTTATGTACAGAGTCAAGTATTAGGGAAAGACAGAAAGTTTTTACTTGATACAGGGGCAAGCAGAACAACTATAAGTCACGACGAGGTTCCAGGGGCACCCCTCTCAGGCTCACAAAATATTTCCCTTGGTTTTTCAGGAAAGCCTACTATTAACGAAGTATCGCAACCGCTTCCTCCTACAGTTGGTCCATTGACACGGACTACAGATTTATTGCTTACTAAATCATGTCCAGAAAACTTGTTAGGTATAAAAACATTGAAAGCTCTAGGAGCTATAATATGTTGTTCTCCGGACGGAGTACGACTATTTTTGCGTGACTTTAAAGGTCACTACGTGTCAAGAGACATGGATCACCGGTTACAGAATCTACCCGCACATTTATGGGCAAAAGGCCCCACTGATGTAGGTTGTATGCACATTACACCATATCGAGTAACACTCAAAGCAGGAGTGGTATTACCACGAATGCGACAATATAAGTTACCTCCAGATGCTGTAGTGGCTTTACTGCAAATCATTGACGAGCTCATTGCACAAGGAGTGGTTGTGGAAACCGACTCCAATGTATGTAATTCTCCGATCATTCCGATTCTTAAACGAACTGATCCAAAAGCACCCCCAGTATATCGATTAGTTATTGATCTGCGCGAATTGAATAAATGCATTGTACCACAATATCCCGTGGTCCCAGATATCTCTTCATTACTGACAGCTATTGATTCAGATGCAACGTTCTTCACTGTAATTGACCTCAAGAACGCCTTCTTTAGCGTACCAATCGATCCGGAAAGCCAATATTTGTTCTGATTTAGTTTAAATGGACGAAGCTTTAAATTTGCACGCGCACCTCAAGGATTCACAGAAAGTCCCAGCATCTATAGCCAAGCACTGAAAAGGCAACTTGACAGTATCCACATGCCAGTTAACACTGCACTGCTTCAGTATGTCGATGATCTGCTGATCACCGCCCGAAGCGAACCCGAATGTGAAAAAGCATCACTGACGGTTTTACATTTTCTGGCCGACAAGGGGCACAAGGTGTCCTCTTCGAAGCTACAATTCTGTGTTCAGCAAGTTGTGTACCTTGGGCACTTGATGTCCAAGGGGGGAGACAGCTCACACCTGATCGCATCCAGTTAATTGTAAACATGCCACCACCCAAGACACAAAAGGAGGTACGGGCCTTCATAGGCCTCACTTCGTACTGTAGGCAGTGGATTCCCCAATACGCATTTCTAGCAAAACCACTCATTCAGTTGACAACCCAGGAGGCAGCGACATCGACTGTCCTCCCTTGGACTCCAGAACATACACAAGCTTTTGAAGACTTAAAGAAAGCCTTATGCCAAGCACCTGTTCTAGCGACACCATGTTACAGTAAGCCTTTTACACTTTTTGTTACAGAACGTGAAGGTACTGCCTTGTCAGTACTCACTCAGGAACAAGCAGGATCACACAAGCCGTGTCCTTACTTTTCTAGCACATTAGATCCCGTAGCTCAGGCTCTTCCTGCGTGCCTGAAATCAGTCGCAGCGACAGCTTTAGCGATCAGACAAAGCGATTCCATAGTATGAGGACATCAATTGACAGTACAAGTACCACACGCAGTAGAGGTTCTCTTGAACCGGACACAAACACAACACTTGACTATAGCACGACTGACAGGTTACGAACTAACATTGTTTCAGCCACACATAGAAATCAGACGTTGTAGTACATTAAATCCTGCCACACTTTTGCCATTAAGTGGAACAGACCCATTGGCACATGATTGTATTGAAGTCATTACTATTACGACAAAACCCAGACAAGACTTGACAGATGTCCCATTACCAGACCCAGACCTGACATTTTATGTAGATGGTTCATGTATGAGAACAAGTACAGGAGAGTTAGTGGCCGCTTACGCAGTCACGACAGACACCGAAGTCATTGAAACGAATTGTATTAACACTTTATCAGCTCAAGCAGCAGAGCTCATTGCTCTGACACAAGCCTGTATTCAAGCCAAGAATAAAAGAGTCAACATATACACAGATTCACGTTATGCCTTCGGAGTTGTACACGACTTCGGAGTCCTTTGGCAAGAGAGAGGTTATTTGACTTCTCATGGTGCCAACATTCAACACGGTCCCCTCATTCAAGCTCTATTAGATGCAATACATCTACCTACTGCAATATCTATCATGAAGTGCAAGGCTCATACAAAAATCACCGATATTATTTCTCAGGGTAACGATCTAGCAGACCGAACAGCTAAACAGACAGCTCAGAATCGGAATCACACAACGGACGTGACAAAGACAATAGTTCCGACACCGACACACTGCATGACAGTTAGGGATCCCGCCCTTGATGTAATTGACATACAGACACATGCTACACCAGAGGAAATAAAGAAATGGACTGAATTAGGAGGGATCCAAACAGATCAGGGATGGATGACGAAGGGAAAATCTATATGGTTTCTCCCCGACTCAATGGTTCAAGTTATCATTAACACAATACATAGTCCAGCACATCTAGGAGAAAAAGCTATGTTAGACAGTATTCAAAACATTTGGTTTAATAAACACTTACGAGCTGCAGCCAAACAGAAAGTCCGAACTTGTATGATTTGTTGTCAGTTCAACCCAGGTAAAAGCATTCCTGTAGAGCAGGGTGGATTTCAACCTCCCGATCACCCTTTTGAAGTCCTCCAGATGGATTATATCCAGATGGAACGTTGTCGAGGATTCAAATATGTCCTCGTAGTTGTATGTGCTCTTTCCCGTTGGACAGAGGCATATCCCGTCTCAGATTACACCGCCCCGACTACTGCCAAACAGTTAGTTCGTGAATTCTTCCCACGGTATGGTTTGCCCCGTATCGTGTACTCAGATAACGGCCAACCGTTCGCATCCGAGCTAATGAAACACATTTCACTCTTGTTAGGCTATCAATGGAAATTCCACTGTGTCCGACATCCCGAGGCAGCAGGTCTCGTGGAACGTCATAACCAGACTCTGAAAATTCGACTTTCTAAAATCTGCAGAGAGAAAGGCGTCGACTGGATAGTAGCTTTACCAGTTGCACTATTTTACATGAGAATGGTAGCACATTCTCGCACAGGGCTATCCCCGTACGAGGTGGTCTTCGGTAGGCCACCAAATATGTGGGGGACGCCTATACCTCGTAAGATCACTGATGTTGATTGTAATATGCTGACAGATTACCTTGCTTCCTTGATGTCTGCACTACAATCTTGCCGTTCACAGGTAGCTGCAGCCTTTCCCGACAACACCGAGGTGAAGCCCCATGAAGTGGTTCCTGGAAACTTTGTTTTCATAAGAAATTTCGACAGGAGGAGCCCGCTGGAGCCTCGCTGGCAAACGCCGAAACTGGTACTCCTGACCACGAGGACAGCAGTGAAGGTCGAGGGTCGCAAGGGTTGGTTACACTCGAGCCATATCAAGAAATTTCATGGACTACCGTCTGATTTGAACTCTCAACCCTGCCCCCTTCCACAGACTGACTCAAAACTCCCCCTGGTTGAGAAAACCGAATCGCAAGAATACAAACTGAAACTAAGGTCTAGCAAGTCAGACAATTCGATTGTTTAAGTCCTCTTCTAGGTGAATCGGTTGAATTAGTCTCTGACATGTATCCTCTAGACCGATTTAGAGAGAGAAATAGACAGAAACAGCTCAAGAAACGTGCATATTGTAAATCACTTCATAGTCACTGTATAGTGACATTGTTGATTATGTTTTTTCTAAGTCTTTTGATTATTGTTGCAAGTATACTGTTGCACATGTACTATCCTATTTTCAAGCGTGTTCATTCTGCTTACAATGTTACTGCCGAACATTCTTTTAGCGAATTACCTTCACATGAGTTGCCCTATAGACTTGCGCTGCGCAACAACACATTCATTAGTATGTTACATCATTCCCATCAGACCATCAATGCTACAAATTGTTGGATATGTGGCCGACTCCCTCCCTATCAGAAATACAAAGGAGTTCTGCCTCTCTTTCCGTATCCATTCACACACAATGGCTCCTGTGGAGTATGGTTTAGTTTGATTAATTCTTTAGATTCAAACACTGTAGTTTACCAGAGCAACTGGGTATGGGGAAACCTGAACTTAGTTTTGCTTAAAGCCTGTTACCCTAACAAGGAGGGACTTCCTAAAAGGACAGGAACTGACCTAGAAAATGAAGTATATGGATTAGGTAATTTTACACTTAACCTCATGATTCTGAATGTTGAATCTGAAACTGCACTAGTCTTGCCTGCTATGTCAGTATTACCAGTCAAAGGTGAATTATGTGTAAGAAAGAATGGTTCAGTACACCTGGGTCATAGTAAATGTACTATTGTGATCGAATTCAGTGATAAAGGCAAGTCTACATTTAGAGCTTCCCGTCATTCCTACTTCATTTGTGGTCATACCGCATATATACGCTTACCTCTAGATTGGGATGGTACCTGTTACATTGCATTCCTTCTGCCACCTGTTTTCCTAGCCCCTCCTGATTATCATAGAAATACCCATCTAGTACACAACAGACCCCAGAGAGATATCCCGATTGTTGACTACACTGAAACAGCATGGGAACAATATACCGACTTCAATAAAGGTCTCTTTCCTTACATAGGTGTTGTCTCTAATAGTAAACTGATACGTAGATTAACCAGAACCCTTGAAGCAGTAGTGAATGAAACTACCTCTGCCCTAGGCAACTTAACAGAGGAGCAGTCTGCGATGCGGATTGTTGTTCTCCAAAATTGTCTTGTCCTTGACGTCATCCTAGCCGATAGGGGCGGAGCCTGTAGGGTCATCGGATCAAGTTGCTGTGTTTTCATTCCAGAAAACGCACCATCCGTATATAAAGCCATAACTCGTCTTCACAAGATTGCAAGCCAGATACATCAGAATCCAGGCACCTGGACATGGTCCGGTTGGTTCTGGAGCGTGTTGTCAGCCTGGGGATGGAAAGTCCTATCCTTCCTGGGTATTGGCCTTCTCATAGTATTCAGTTGCTGCCTGTGTCTACAATGTGGACCAGCGATTTGCGGCCTGTGTGCCACATCATGTATTCCACGTTCAAGTTCTCATTCAAAATCCCGGAAGAAGAAAGAAGAGCAAATGATGTTACATGAACAGATTGATGGATTCCTGAGGATCGATATTTCATGAAGGGTCCGTAGGGGACAAGGAGGGAATGAGGAAATATGAATTTTTATGGTCAATTGTGTCCCCTATCTTAGACCCCAACGACTCCATGTACATGCTACAAGTACATGTATGTTCCCTTCACTTCAAGCTATGAAGACGCAAATACATATGCGTCCAACGTTAACATCTCCTCTTTCAGATCCGCCCTGAATGGGTCAGATATTCCGTTCCTAAGTATGCCTTGCCACCGTCTTTATATGGTGTACTTTTCACGTTTTCCAGCTCTGGCAAGGTAGGCCCTGAATTCTGCCATCGAGCTTTTCCTGCTTCTGCCTCTGAATGCTCCAGCCTGGACCTGTATCTGTATCCATGAACTTTGTCCTACTCCCTACGTGGCTAACGGTGCCCGGCCCGGCCTGTTGCCTGCCAAAAAACTGTATTCAGCCTTCAAGTTATCTGCTCCGCTCCTCAAGAAATGCATTCCTGTCTAGTAGTTTAGGTAAACATTCTTCCAGCTACAGAGCAAAGGGCCCGGCCTTACTGTCTCCGTGCAAGTAATTCATGACTTTCGTTGCCATGGTAGGCCCATGCCCCCTCGCATCTCATGTAGACACTTAGACGCTTGTACACGCACTAGCAGTCAGTATAGAATAGCCTCTGCCTGAGAGACCTTCCCTTCCAGATAATATAGTTCCTTAAACACAAGATATTAGATACGATTTGGGATTAGGTTGTTCTGACATCTCAGACTTCTGTCTCCTCATGTAGGGCTAAATGTAAAGTCCCCTTCACCCTCTAGTTACACGTCAATCACACGTCATGCGGCTGCGCGCGCATCTCTGCCATGTATTTCTGCTGACATTGCAGGATTCTCTTATGGATCCACCCACTTGTGTCATCATCATAATGACGTTTCTAGTATACGCCTTTATGCACGCCTATTGTAACGGCTTTTTCATTACGTATGTGTATTCTTATCTCTCTTCTCAGCTGTAACGCCTTCTGCATATGTCTTTACTGTAATGCATTTACTATAAATATGATAACCTGTCAATAATGTATTGCCGATCCCTTCCTGAACCTTAGTGGTGACGGAACCTGATTGCCTGGTTCGAACCATAATTCCTTTGTAAGGAATAAATTCCCTTTTATAACCTCAAATACCACGGATTCTGCCTCTTATTTTTACTGAGTTATTCTTATTGAATTTTACCGCATAAATTAAGTCTAGGTAATTTAAATTTACCACAGACTAGTCGACCGGCAGAAAACCGGCGGACGGTATTTCCATCCACTGGGCTCCCCCCCGCCATACTAATATGGTGGGGGGAAATGGGTGGCGGGCGGGGAAGGATGTAGGGCAGATCGCCACCGTCATGCTTGCAGTGGCGATCCGCCCTACATCCTAATGGACCCCAATATTTTTCTCACACAATGGGCCTCATTATGATGTCGGGTAGACGCCCTAGCGTTAAGGAACCATCAGACCATAGGTTCAGTGGATGGAAACACCCATTCTATGATAGCAGCTTGTGCGATGGGCAGAAAAGGATTGCAGCACAAGCTGCCATAATAAAATGGATGTTTGGAAACATTCCTGCACCGTGTGGTGCAATAGGAAAGGGCCAAAAGGGGAAGGGGGCCCTGCTAGAGGCCCTCAAAGTCATTTTCCAACAGCCTTTCCATGTAGGGAAGGACAATATGGAAAGGCATTCAGAAAGTGACATTATGATCGCAGCGGCGTAGCTGAGGCTGGCTCCACCATCATTAAGGAATCATGAGTATTTCCGATGCTCCGACTAACAGCAGCGGACGGTCCCTCCCACAGGGGCAGATGTCAGGCGGACCGCAACCAACAGTCGGTCCACCCAACATCAGAATCAGTTTTTCCGATAGTTTGTCTGAATACCGTTTAAAGACCTGAGGAATTGGAGATTCTTATGATCAGTGTATATTGTGACCAAATGCTGGGTCCCAATAGGTAGTTTTGCTGTTCTTGAAAACATAATTTAAGGGCGAATAACGCTTAGGGGTCGATTCCGAACCGGGTCAGACAGCTCTCTGAGAGCTGTTCGTAGCCTTACGTTGTGACCGGCCCATACCCAGAGCCGGTCCGTCCTGTTGATGAAGTAATCTGACCGACACATAGGCTGTGATTCAAGCTTCATTCACCGTCCGAGCCGTAACTCCGAATGCCAAACTGAGTAGCCCGGAAGCAGTATCCATAGCAGTTCCGGCCGAACAAGTATGATGCGTACTTCCTACGCGCCGGACGGGTCGCCACGTACGGCTTGTCACAGCATCCGGAAAAGAAGAACATCAGGTACGATTTGGGCCAGTCCACGCCTACGAGACAGACCAGCTTGCAACGGGTACTAGACGGAGCAACAAGCAGTGTGTACCTGATGAACACATCATGAATCCCAACGCGCAGGTCATACCAGTACTGGACATCTATGACCAGATCAGGAACTGACACGGACGGCGCAGACGGTAAGTCAGACACCCACCACACAAACAAACGACACGTACCCGCAAAATGTCACACACACACAGGGGATCCATATCCTGGCCACTAGCAACAGGCCACCATAGGGGTTGCATGGCCAGCACCACTACCACCCACACCCATAGGGCTTATGTTGCCCATCACTACTGCCACCCCCACCCATAGGGGACCTGTTGCCCATCACTACTGCTACCCCCACCCATAGAGGACCTGTTGCCCATCACTCCTGCCACCCCCAACCATAGGGCTTATGTTGCCCATCACTACTGCCACCCCCACCCATAGGGGACCTGTTGCCCAGCACTCTGGCCACCCCCACCGATAGGACTTACGTTGCCCAGCACTCCTGCCACCCCCACCCATAGGGGACCTGTTGCCCATCACTACTGCCACCCCCACCCATAGGGCTTATGTTGCCCATCACTACTGCCACCCCCACTCATAGAGCTTATGTTGCCCATCACTACTGCCACCCCCACCCATAGGGCTTATGTTGCCCATCACTACTGCCACCCCCACCCATAGGGGACCTGTTGCCCAGCACTCCTGCCACCCCCACCCATAGGACTTATGTTGCCCAGCACTCCTGCCACCCCACCCATAGGGTACCTGTTGCCCATCACTACTGCCATCCCCACTCATAGAGCTTATGTTGCCCATCACTACTGAAACCCCCACTCATAGGGCTTATGTTGCCCAGCACTCCTGCCACCCACACCCATAGGGGACCTGTTGCCCATCACAAGTGCCACCCCCACCTATAGGGCTCATGTTGCCTATCACTAATGCCACCCCCACTCATAGGATGGGTGATGCACCACACATCCATCATACACCAACATTAGGTATGTCAGAAAAATACATCCCCCCTAACATCATGACAACAGTGTGTAGTCTGTGACAAATGCCCACAACAATGATTATGACTTCGAACATACAATGTAACTACCATCACATGTGTGACCAAAAACTTAGTGTGGCCTACACAAGGCAAGCATCACTAGCACTGTGTCAATGTATAAATAACACCCCCTCACTGTGTAGAGCAAAAGTTACGTGTGTGCTTCCAAACTGCAGCAAATGTTGAGCATTGTGGTGATGGGGTCGAAAACCCCCCTCATCACAGTGACCAAAAAGGTAAGTGTCATCATGGTCAAAGCTGCAAATGCCAAACAGCCTGTATGATTTTTGGTCCCAACACATGAAACACTTTTGGGGCAAAGTAGTGGTTGTGTCCCATACCCACAGAGATGGGGTGAGGCTAAGAGTGCTGTGAAAATCTAACATACTCTCGGCCATGTGCAGACAAGCACCACCCATGGGGGCTGATAATGCATTCAGTGTACAATGACACAAAAGCAGAAGTGACCACCACAAAGCATACACACGTCTCAAAAATAGACACACAAATCAAAACAACCTGTGTAGACTGTAGGTGTCAGGTCACAAACTCACATTCCATGCCAGCAATGGGACCTAACAACCAGGATGAATGTGCAGAATGATGTGATATGACTCACAGGGACAGCAGGGTAAATCACAAAAACAACATCCATACAATGGCAAACAACACCAATACCAATGCACTGTTGCAGATGCACAAACACAAACAGGCAACCTCACACTGCACATCTGACACAACATGTGTGTGTGTGTCTCAGTATCCCCAGGCAACTACACAACACATGAGGAGGGCTGAACCACAGTGAGACAGATGTGGACACAGTGCCAAACAAAAGTAAACCATAAATGGTTCCACCTTAGTGGGCAATCAGGCATTGTGAGATGAGAGGGAGCACAATAGAAACATGTGACACAAGATGGAATGAACAGCAACTAACACAGCAAGAGAGTGACACACAACAGAACTACCCCCAGGGACCAGACATTGGGGTGACACAAGCATGCATGACAGGTCCACTGTGCTGACAAAGGTAGATGTCGTACAAACTGTGAAACCCAGACATGTGTCCTGTGCCACAAACGTACATCAAACATACACAAACACAAATCAATCAGCATGGCCCATCATCCATGGACAAACGGGAGCTAGGAGCCCATCCATGCAAACATTTACATCAGTCCACCCTCAACACCACACACCCTGAACTGCACCAATGTGCATCTGTGAAGCCCACATGGACAGGTGACATTGCACATGCACCCATGACAAACACAGTAATGTTGGGAGGAACTAAGGTGCACAGACTCATCACACAAGGACAGTTTACAACCCTGGTGAATGACAGACATACTGCACAGTATGCGATACATGGCCATGACGTCAAAGCTCACGTAACCTTCCGAATACCTGCCACAGTCCCAGGACAATGCAGAAGCCAAGGAGAACCACAAGGCACACATGCTGACACCTGTAAACATTGCAGCCCTGAACCGGACGAGTGGGAGCAGTCACACACACATACGCATATCTCAATCACTGAAAGGTAAAACATTGGGACAACAACATGATATTGGGAACAAACAAGTGCCTTGGGGACCACAGACTGTGTCCCATCTGCGTCTGACAACATCATCACCACTCAGAACAGACAAATCCCAATGATGAACCACCAATTAACAGTAGTGTGTCATGCACCCACACATCTGGTAGCCCATGGCAAAGTTGTGGGATGAACACAGTACCACTCAGCAAGCATCAACAACAGGAACATATCAATGGAACACTGCCTATGTATGAAAAGGGATGTGGACACACACACACACAGGCCCACACAACACACAACATGGGCCCAGGCAATGTCACGGAACAACACACTTACTTGAGGGGACTCAACTCCTGTGGAAGCTCAGCTGTGCCAAACATAGCCCCAGCAGGTCTCAGTCATGTCCGCAGAACACTTGGTCAGTCAGCCATCAGTTACCACACAATGAAGGCTCTGGTCACACCAGCCTGGGTACGGGAGTCTCCCTTAAGTCATCTGCACATACTCAATACATATGTCCAGCAAGTTGCACAGGGGACCCAGTTGCTCCTACACCAATGATGCCCACTCTTACATGTCCAGTGGAGATGCGCCCACAGTCAGGGAAATAGACAAATTGGACAATGGGAAGCACATCATATGTGCATGTGTGCAAGCCACAGATGTGACCATGCAAATGAAATGTTTACAGAGTGTCCACAAATTGTTAATCATGACACACCCAGTTAGCTGCAAAGGATGATATGGATAACGACCAGAATAAGATACATATTTCATGGACCACATGGAGTACCTCACATCAAAACCTCAGTATTCAACATTGGAAATCCAGCATTACAACTGCAAGGTCATGCTAAACATCAGCAACATAATGAACAGCTAAATCAAATTCACAAGGATAAAGAAAAAAGCTTTATTCAGCAATTGAAAAATACAACGTCCTTTCAAAACAAAGATCAATGGCCAGTCCATATCCAAATGACAAGAAGTTAACTTGAGTGACAACTGTCACACATTGCTTGCCTGCACTGGTAAGGACAGGGGACATCCCCTCAGAGGGGCATACATGGGGCAGGTCAGGCACCGCAGGGACAGGATCAGGGTGCAGCAGAAGGAGGCAGTGAAGGGGTGGTGGATGCAGGAGAGTCCTGGCAACTGCAGTGGAGTTGACTGGGGTAGTGGGTGCAGTCACAACTGTGGGGCACAAGTCAGATGGGGTGTGTGCCAGCACAACTGCAGTGGGCAGGTCAGATGGAGTGGACTGGGTCCCCAATGCAGTGCCCAAGTCAGACGGGGTGGTTGTGGACTCCACTGCAGTGCCTAACTCAATGGGAGCGGAATGGGGTTCAGGTGAGGTCGGCAGGACAGAGGTGGGGGACACGGTCCCCACATCAGTGGCACAAACTGTCTGACCGGGGGTGGAAGAGCAAGTGGTAGGTGAGAGGGCCTCAGCATTTTGGGTATCTGTGGGTGGGGGAACCTGGGGCAGGGTGTGGCGGGGGAACCTGTGGAGTGGTGGCCTGGGGGATGGAGGACAGAGACTTCGTCGTGGAGCTGCGGGGCAGGGGTGGGGTCTTGCTCTTCTGGCTCCGGGGGGCTTTGCGGGTGGGGGCCTCAGTCTGACTGTGCCTGGGGGAGGGTGTCCGGGTGTGAGGGGCACTCCACCCTGTGTGTGGGGACTTCCTCTTCCCATTGTAAGATGGATCTGCTGGGTCAGTGGGGAAGAGGCCAAGGTCACAGAGGAAGAGCTTCTGTGGAGATGGGGTTGCAGGTGAGGCAAGGGAAGGGGGCTGGGAGGGAGAGGTATCGGAGGACTGCGAAGTGGTTGTGGATGACTGTATGTGTGTCTGCAAACCATCCCCTGTGAGTGTGGTATCAGTCCCCTGCGCTTGCTTGTGTGCACGTCTAGGCCTTGGTTTGGGTGTTTGTATGCTGCCCGTGTCTGTGGGTTTGTGAGAATGTGCAGGTGTGTGTGTGCTTGGGACAGGTAGGGTGCTAGGAATCATGGGTGGTGCAGGGGTAGGAGGGGTGCAGGACTGTTGAAGGAGGGACACTGCGGCCGTCAGGGAGGGGGCCATGGACTGATTGGTCCTCTGTAGGGCAGACATGCCCGATGAAATGCCCTCCATGAACGACACCAGTTGTGCCAACAGACTGGTGTGTGCATGGAGGACACTCAGCATTGATGTCTGCCCTACATGGATCTGTCAAAGCAAGTCCACAGACTCCTCACTCAGGGCAGCAAGGGACACAGGGGCAGGGGGTGCGGTGCCTTTCACAAAAGAGACATGCTCCTGAACACGGGAGCCTCCATGGACCTCTGGTATGGGAGCCGATGGGAGGGTGGTGATGGTGGTGATGGGGGCGGGGGCGGGGACAGCATCACGAGCTGGGGTTTGGTGGTTGCTGACACCCGCCTCCACAAGGGAGTCATACTCCGAGCTGCTGTGGCCCTCAGCTGGGGTGGATGGTGCTGAGGACTCCTCGGTGTGGCTCCACTCGCCCTCCGTGCCACTGGGTCCCTCCGACTCCTCACCTTCTGTCCCACTCAGGCACTGTGGCTCCTCCTACTCCATGGAGCTGTCCACTCCTGTGGCCGTTGATGTATATAATTAGGGAAAAAGAGAACAACATCAGTCACCTGCACTGACTGCACACACCCTAGTGAGTACATCACTTCACAGAGCAAGACCTGGCATAATCAGGTAAATACTGCTCAAATGGCTCACACTGTTTAGAATAAGCCAATTGTCAGTCTCACCATCAACCATGGCACTCATAGCCCTCCTGGACTTGCACCCATATGTCTGTTGCATGTTGTATGCTAATCCTCCAATGTGCCGACATGCACCACCTACACATTTGTTGGACATGCAAGTGAACATGCAGGAGTATGTCACTATACACCCATCACATCTCTTGCCACTGATTCAGGACAGGTGTCAGGTTGAAGGGATGGCCAGAGTCTCAATTCACATGCTTTTGATACATGCCAGCAACACACAATACGATGTCCTAATGTCCTGATAGTTAATGTCACAATGGGGTGCATGGAGCACACTTGAACACAATGCAGGATCACTCATAGCAAGTTAAATGCCATGACAATGGCATGCCTGGAAAGTCAGTCAACACTGTCTCCTGACACAGGGGCAGGGCATCCAGACAACGACAGTATGCACTGTGTCATAATCAAAGCTCAGGGGTAAAGCAAACTCTGCAGCTGACAAGTGCACTTGCCCATCCCCTGCAAACAACATATCCCGGACCCAGAAGAGCCCACATCATACAAATCAGACATATGCGTCTCTGCGAACACAACTCACTGTACATTAGCACATCACAGTCTGCTGTGCATCTAACACAGCTGCCTGAAGTGCACAGTTGCATACACCATTTTGCACTGTCAAGTGATCACACAGCTATATGTCACACAGGTCTTGACTCTCATAATCACATCTCAGATGTCCTGCTAACCCTCAAACTCATGAACACCACAGTTGTACGTAAAAGGAAGCCACACCACAATGACACCGAGGCAGACACCTGAAGGCACATGTCACTAAGTACAACCTGTAAGTTGATACACAGGAGTGGGATTACAGAGTGTTTCTAAAATGCCCTGGAGTAGGCATGACTGCTCAGGTCTATATGAAACAGTGTTTAACCCTGGACAGTAGTCAGGTGGCTAAGCAAGTGTGACACACTTGATATACATACTCCTGGGGCACACAAATTGGAGTCCCCTGCTGCATGGGTTTGTTTGAAATACCCCAGCCACATGTGGCGAGTTAGACCAGCAATTGTAACACATATCAAGCGCACACACAGATCACATGTCAGATCTCAGGCATTGTGTAAACAATTGACCCACACATGAAACCCACAATAGAGTCACGGTAAACAGATGCTGTCCGGAAGCTGAAGCATTACTGACTGCAGGGACACAATGCCCTAGTGACACAAGCAACAGACTGTAGGGTCCATACCTTTGGATCAGATGAGGTGGGTGCATCCCACAAGTGAGGGACATGAGTATTGGACTACAAGACCTATGTAATGTGGAAGTGTGACCAGGCCAAAAGACTGCAATTAGCATGTCAGACATAGTACACAGATTAGGCATGGACTTACCCCCTCCTTGCTGCTGTCTGGCCTTCAGCTGCCCATCCAGGTCCGGGAAGACCACCGCCAGGATCCTGTGCATGTGGGTGGTCAGGTTCCGGAGTTCGCCCCTCCTGCGAGGAGGCGACAGCTTCAGCTGTACCCTTGCGATCCTCCAGGTCCAGCCTCGAAGGTCCTGCCACCTCTTTTGGCAGTTGCGAATCCGGCGCTTGTAGACCCCCACCGATCGAACTGCCTGGGCAATGGTCAGCCATATCTCCTGCTTCTGGTGGGCATCAACCTGTGAGGATGACAAAGTTAAAAGTCCATTAATACACATGCCCCATATTTGTGCTGCACACAGTTGAATATATATGTCGTCATCACAAAGGAAAATGAGTTACAAAGGTAGTACACCCATGGAAAAGGACAAATGCACTGCATGTCTGACATGTTAACAATGCCTGGGAAGTTGAAGCTTGCACAAATGCACTTTAGCTGCAGAACACCTGTTCATTACATGTACCTACACACTTTGGGGGATGAAAGTACTCAGTGAGTATGCTTGCCACTGGTGAACACACTGCTAGTACTGCTAGTCAGACAACATGCACAATTAGGAAGGCAGTGGACTGCACACTCACCTGCTCCCCTGGTTTCCCATACAGCTTGCTGTACTGTGGAAGGAGCCCGTCCAGCAGGGCCTGGTTCTCCTCCTCAGTGAAGGCTGGGGCCCTCTCCAGAGTACGTGCCATAGCAGTAGCCAGAGGATGCAGAGACAGCAGCAGTGGTAGCAGGGATGTGGTCCAGTAGCATGTAGTGCAGGCAAGTGAGCTCCCTGGGGGCCAGCCAGCCTTATATCTGTGCTGCAGAGGCAGACTCTGTGCCATGTGTCCCAAGTGATAGGTCCAACACGGTTGCATTCTATGAATCTGGCCAAGCCATGGCAATGTACGACTCATACACGTCTTCCGCATCGTTCAAATCTTCACCTTCATAAAACCCCAGTAATCGCAACATTGTTGTAGGCATCCAACTGAATTTCCAGCGCACAACTCATACAAGTTTTGAATCTGCATCCGTCTCCATGACAGTCCAGAGCCAATGGGTGCGCCCGGCTCGGTCAACTGACTGTACAACGCGTAGTTTGATAATACACATGCACACGTCGCCATACGATTCAATGGCCAAGGCGTACGCCAGTCTCGGACCATGCCTGCCCAATGCGTATGCAATCAATCAATCAATCAACAACATTTATAGTGCGCGCTACTCACCCGCGAGGGTCTCAAGGTGCTGGGGGGGTGCCGCTACTGCTCGAAAAGCCAGGTCTTGAGGTGCCTTCAGAAGGAGAGATGGTCCTGGGTCAGTCGTAGGTGGGTGGGGAGGGAGTTCCACATCTTGGCTGCCAGGTAGGAGAAAGATCTTCCTCCGGTGGTGGTTCTGCGAATCTGTGGGACCGTGGCGAGGGCGAGGCTGGTGGAGCGGAGCTGGCGGGTAGGTGTGTAGAACGTGAGGCGGGTTTTGAGGTATTCGGGGCCCATGTCGTGGGGAGCCTTGTGTGCATGGGTGAGGAGTCTGAAGGTAATCCTCTTGCTGACGGGAAGCCAGTGCAGGTCTCTCAGGTGGGCAGAGATGTGGCTGTGTTGGGGAATGTCCAGGATGAGTCGTGCAGATGCGTTCTGTATGCGCTGGAGTTTTTTCTGTAGTTTGGCGGTAGTCCCGGCGTAGAGGGCGTTCCCGCAGTGCAGTCGGCTGGTGATGAGGGTCTGGGTGACCGTCCTCCTGGTTCCAGTGGGGATCCATCGGAAGATCTTACGGAGCATGCGGAGGGTGTTGAAGCAGGAAGAAGTAACGGCGTTGACTTGCTTGGTCATCGTGAGGGAGGAGTCAAGGATGAACCCCAGGTTGCGTGCGTGGTCCGTGGGTTTGGGAGCGGTGCCCAGAGCAGGGGGCCACCAGGAGTCGTCCCAGGCGGAGGGGGATGGACCGAGGATGAGGACTTCCGTCTTGTCTGAGTTCAGCTTAAGACGGCTGAGCTTCATCCATTCTGCGACGTCTTTCATTCCTTCCTGGAAGCTGGCTCTGGCGGTGGCGGGGTCGTTGGTGAGGGAGAGGATCAGTTGGGTGTCGTCGGCGTTGGAGATGATGTTGAAGTTGTGTTTGCATGCGATGGCTGTGAGGGGGCTCATGTAGACATTGAAGAGGGTGGGGCTGAGAGAGGATCCTTGGGGTACGCCGCAGATGATCTTGGTGGGCGCTGCCCGGAAGGGCGGGAGACGGACTCTGAGGGCCCGATTCACAGAACTAACTTAAGACAAAATCCTAAACTTACTACCATTTTGGTATTCACAGAAGGCACTTACTCATTTCGGTATTCAAAGAAGTTAGGAGTCCTAACTTTAGGACTCCTAAATGCCTTCTGTGAATACCGAAAGCCTTAAAATTAGGATTTTTCTCAGTTTAGGAGTCCTAAGGTTAGGACTCCTAACTTTACAACTACTAAACTGAGAACAATCCTAATTTTAAGGCTTTCGGTATTCACAGAAGGCATTTAGGAGTCCTAAAGTTAGGAGTCCTAAATTTAGGACTACTAAATTGAGAAAAATTCTAATTTTAAGACTTTCGGTATTCACAGAAGGCATTTAGGAGTCCTAAAGTTAGGAGTCCTAACTATACTACTACTAAACTGAGAAAAATCCTAATTTTAAGACTTTCGGTATTCACAGAAGGCATTTAGGAGTCCTAAAGTTAGGAGTCCTAAACTTAGGACTACCAAATTGAGAAAAATCCTAATTTTAAGACTTTCAGTATTCACAGAAGGCATTTAGGAGTCCTAAAGTTAGGAGTCCTAACTATACTACTACTAAACTGAGAAAAATCCTAATTTTAAGACTTTCGGTATTCACAGAAGGCATTTAGGAGTCCTAAACTTAGGACTACTAAATTGAGAAAAATCCTAATTTTAAGATTTTCGGTATTCACAGAAGGCATTTAGGAGTCCTAAAGTTAGGAGTCCTAACTATACTACTACTAAACTGAGAAAAATCCTAATTTTAAGACTCTCGGTATTCACAGAAGGCATTTAGGAGTCCTAAAGTTAGGACTCCTAACTTCTGTGAATACCGAAATGAGTAAGTGCCTTCTGTGAATACCAAAATGAGTAAGTGCCTTCTGTGAATACCAAAATGGTAGTAAGTTTAGGATTTTGTCTTAAGTTAGTTCTGTGAATCGGGCCCTCTGAGTTCTGTCGGAGAGGAAGGAGGTGATCCATTCCAAGGCCTTTCCTTGGATCCCGGCGTGGTGGAGGCGGGTTGTCAGGGTGCGGTGACAGACAGCGTTGAATGCGGCCGACAGGTCGAGGAGGATGAGGGCGGCCGTTTCACCGTTGTCCAGCAGGGTCCTGATGTCGTCGGTGGCTGCGATGAGGACGGTCTCGGTGTTGTGGTTTGCTCGAAATCCGGACTGCGATGGGTCGAGGGAGTTGTTCGTCTCGAGGAAGGTGGTCAGTTGTTTGTTGACGGTTTTCTCGATGACTTTTGCTGGGAAGGGGAGGAGCGAGATGGGGTGGAAGTTCTTGAGGTCTGTAGGGTCCGCGGTGGGTTTCTTCAGGAGGGCGCTGATCTCCGCATGCTTCCAGCTCTCCGGGAAGGTGGCGGATTTGAAGGAGTTGTTAATGATGTCCCGGAGTTGGGGTGCGATGATGGAGTCGGCTTTGTTAAAGATGTGGGGCCCGATTCACAGAACTAACTTAAGACAAAATCCTAAACTTACTACCATTTTGGTATTCACAGAAGGCACTTACTCATTTTGGTATTCACAGAAGGCACTTACTCATTTCGGTATTCACAGAAGTTAGGAGTCCTAACTTGAGGACTCCTAAATGCCTTCTGTGAATACCGAAAGTCTTAAAATTAGGATTTTTCTCAATTTAGTAGTCCTAAATTTAGGACTCCTAACTTTAGGACTCCTAAATGCCTTCTGTGAATACCGAAAGTCTTAAAATTAGGATTTTTCTCAATTTAGTAGTCCTAAATTTAGGACTCCTAACTGTAGGACTCCTAAATGCCTTCTGTGAATACCGAAAGCCTTAAAATTAGGATTTTTCTTAGATAAATCCTAATTTTAAGGCTTTCGGTATTCACAGAAGGCATTTAGGAGTCCTAAAGTTAGGAGTCCTAAACTTAGGACTACTAAATTGAGAAAAATCCTAATTTTAAGACTTTCGGTATTCACAGAAGGCATTTAGGAGTCCTAAAGTTAGGAGTCCTAACTATACTACTACTAAACTGAGAAAAATCCTAATTTTAAGACTTTCGGTATTCACAGAAGGCATTTAGGAGTCCTAAAGTTAGGACTCCTAACTTCTGTGAATACCGAAATGAGTAAGTGCCTTCTGTGAATACCAAAATGAGTAAGTGCCTTCTGTGAATACCAAAATGGTAGTAAGTTTAGGATTTTGTCTTAAGTTAGTTCTGTGAATCGGGCCCGTGGTGTGGGCAGGAGTCCACTGGGGAGCCGGAGTGGATGGTGTTCATCATGTGGGTGGTGTCTTCCCTGCTGACGGGGTTCCAGGTGCAAAGGGTGGTGGTGGGGGGCGTAGACTCGGTGGCAGGGTACGTGGTCTGAGCACTGAAGCTGTCGTGTATATCGGTGATCTATGCCTGATAGTCACTCGCGTCGTGCCTCATTGCAGTCAATGGCAAAGCGTGCGCACGGCTCTGTCATGAACTGTGCAATGCGTACGCATTGTCACCCGCTTCGGGCCTCATTGCAGTCAATGGCAAAGCGTACGCTCGGTCATGAACTGTGCAATGCGAACGCATTGTCACCCACGTCGTGCCTCATTGCAGTCAATGGCAAAGCGTACACACAGCTTGGTCATGAACTGTGCAATGCGTACGCATTGTCACCCGCGTCGGGCCGCATTACAGTCAATGGCAAAGCGCACGCACGTCTCGGTCATGAACTGTGCAATGTGTACGCATTGTCACCCGCATCGGACCTCATTGGTGTGACTATTTGACGGCTTCAACACACAATTACTTGCCAGGGACTCAGATGCACAACTACCACACTACAGCATTGGCTACACAGTGTCCCATGGCATGTAAGGCTGCATTCCCTGTGTGTTTGGGGGGGCAACATTTGGTTTGTTGTGTGGCACTTTTGTGCAGCCACTACCAGGCTGTGTACATGTTCATGGGGACAGAATCCTTTGTGTGTTGTGCACATTACCACTGTGATGCGCAACTGTACAGTTATGGGCATGAGTCATGGACACAGTTGCAGGTTGGATATGTTTAGGACATGTCACATACACCCTGAGTCCTGGGGGTAATGGCATGTACATCACAGTGAGACCTGTAGCCACAATTCTGATGTACACCCACAGTCTATGTGCATGTTGTGTCTCAGATGTGGCTGATCAAATGTGCCCAATGGGAGACAGTCTCCACATCCATGTGGTTTGTGCATCAACATTGATGTTGTGTGTGTGTCTATGAGACGTACATGTAGGGCCTGCAGAGACAACAGTGGCCATTACCTGTGGGACTCACGGTTGCCTTGTGGCATGTACATGACATGTCATGCCAGTGTCCATGTGGCAATACAGGGACCCTGGGTATCTGCATGGCAAAGATCTGTGATGCCTGGGAGACATCAGGCCTCACTTGTCACTGTGGTGTGTGTTTGTAACGTCACAGCAGTACATAGGTAGGGTGACACAGCCCAATGATTGGCCATTGCACTATATGGGACTTATGTGGAGATGTGGAAAGGATGTGAGGTGATGGCCATGTAGGTGACATATGTGTCCATGCCCAACAGCACACACCTCAGTACATTGTGTATAAGCATGATCTATCATGTGATATTTTGCTTGGTCATAGCCACATGGGTGGATGAACCGACAATCGTCCTTTGTGCATCTCTGTTCTGCAGGGCACCAGCTGTCCATAGACCGTTCCCAGACCTTGAACCCATGCAGGAACGTGACTGCATCCGACAGTACCGCTTCACCAGGCCACTGATTGAGGATTTGGCGGAGCAGTTGGCGCCACATCTGCTACCTGGCTGGACATACCCTACAGCACTGACCCCAGAGGTGAAGGTGATAGCAGCCCTACACTTCTTTGAAACTGGTACCTTCCGGTACACTGTGGCTACTGCTGATGGTATGTCGCAAACTATGTTTAGTCGTGTGCTACGCGATGTCTTGGAGGGGATGTTGTATTTCCTTGATCTGTACATCAAGTTCCCTAGCCCAGGTCAACTCCCTGAAATAAGGGATGCCTTTTCTACACTGGGGAGGATGCCAAACGTCATTGGATCGATTGATGGTACACATGTGGCCCTGATACCTCCACAGGCACATGAGCAGGCATACCGGAACAGGAAACATTTCCACTCCATCAATGCTCTGGTGGTATGTCTTGCAGACATGTGTATCACACATGTGTGTGCACGTTTCCCAGTTCTGCGCACGATGCCTACATCATGAGCAGTAGTCGCATTGCAACGCTGATGTCACAGATGCCAGACCAGCGTGCCTGGCTTGTCGGTGTGTACCGACTGTTTACCATTGTGTGTGTTTGGCAATGTTGTATTCCGCCCTCCTTCAAAACTCTGCTAATTGTTCAATTGTTTGTGTGTAGGTGACAACGGATACCCCAACATGCCGCGGTTGCTGATACCCCTCAGGAACCCTGTGACACCAGCGAGATGCGCTACAATGAGGCACATGGTCGGAGCAGGAGGGTGATTGAGGGGACATTTGGTCTCCTGAATAGCCGCCTCCGCTGCCTGGACAAGACCGGAGGGGCCCTCCCATATGAGCCTGCAAGGGTGTGCAAAATTATCCTTGTATGCTGCATGCTACACAACATGGCAGTGCTGAAGAAGTTGCCTCTCATCCAGGATGACGATGACCGACCTCTGCCCCCTGTGGAGGATCTAGGCCTGGGACACGATGCCAGTGATGATGATGATGAGGGTGACGTCCGTACACAGCACATCAACAACTTCTTCACCTGAAAGTGAGTTTGCAGGGTAGTTATGTCAATGTATGGAGTTAGCCTGAAATGTGTTGTGGCTGCTCTGTTGCTGTTTGAGTCTGTGTGCCACTTGACTGGATGCATGCAGTGATGTGTCCATTCAGGTGGTCTGTATGCCACAATAGTGCAGAACTGCTAACTTTTTTCTGTGAAGGTTTCTTGTGACATGTTTTGTGCATGTGTATTGCATTTCTCTCCTGTTCTGCTGTGCTTTTGACTGTGTCTTGTGTCTGTCCTTCCCAGGGTACTTTACCTGTTGTTTGGTCAACACTGACCCCCCAACACCCAGAATCCAACACCAGTGTGGGAGTTGTCAATTCCCATCAAGTGAGGTGCCACACACCCCTGGACTTCAATTCTCCAACACTTTGTGACCGTGTGTCCACTGTAACGTACAATTTCCTTGCAACTATTTTGGAATAAACATGTTGTCGATGTGTAATGAACCTGTGCTATGCTTTGTTATGTGCATTGTCTGTCTTCCCACATCTGAGTGACATTTGCTTACCTCACCTGTGGACTTTTTACCACTGACTGTGGATGGGTGTTGTGTCTGTGCATACCAATGTGTTTCAGGTCAACATCATTGTGTGCGACGAGTTACATGGACATGGTGAGTTTGTGTTGGGGTGCCATAGTGGTGTATCGCCCTCACATGTGTCACATCACCATGACTCACATAACGGTGGTCACATTGTTGTAGTATTTGGCATGCACTGTGTTGTTTAGCAGATCAACATCTCCATGGCACATGACAAGTTGGAATCACAACAGAGGCAAGAATGGTGTACTGGTGAGTTTATTTACAAACATGTGTGAGGATAGTACACAGGATGGTGGGTGCTGTACATTGGGTTTTGAATCCAAAGTTCACAGTAGAGTTGGAAGTGTTGGTAGCTGAAATGTCCAGAGTAAATTCCACAGTCATCTGCTACATTGGACCAACATTAACCCTCATTGTCGTGTAGGCGAATTGTGTCAGATACGACAAGGTGAACGGGTTGCCCACAAAGAACATTGTCCAGAACAGGTTTAGAGGCCCTGGGGGATGTGCAGTGACATCTGCGTCTCACATGTCCTTCTTCGGACAACCCCTCTTCTTCTTGGGGGGGATCCTCAGGTGCAGGCATCTGCGGTGCAGGGGACTCTCCGCAATAGTCATCTTCCCTCCCTGTGGCACTGGCAGATGGTGTGGCAACAGATGTGGTGGCCACACAGGGAGGTGCGGACATGTTTGTGCTGATCTGGCGGAGGCATAGGAGTATGTCCCGATGCACCGCAGTAAGTGCATCCCACTTTGACTCCATGTGGGCATGGTGGGCAGCCTGCTCCTGTTGAATGTCCTTGAGGATCCCCACTACCTGGCCAAATCCTCCGGTGCTATCCTGGTACGCATCTATGATGCGTGCCAGGGGGGGGTCATCATGCAGTCCAGACCCCCCTGCAAGGTGCGCCCTCTGCCTCCCACCCCTCCCAGCACCCCTATTCATGCGGGCAGGACCAGCGGCGGCACGCACAGGTGACACTGGGACCCCTTGGGTGGTGTTGCTGGTGGTGTTGTCTAGCTTCCTGGGGGTCCTTTGTCCCTGTGCTGTTGGTGTTCTGTGGCCTTGGTCTGTCTGTGTTGGCGGGGGTGCCCTGTCTGTTTCCAGATGCTGGAGGCATGATTACAGGGGGTGCAGATGTTGGTGCTGCTGGTGCTGCATGATGACTCACACCGGAGGTGCCAGGTTGTTCGTCATCCGAAGAGGACAGAGACAGATTCAAACCAGAGAACTGAGGGTCCACCGGAGTTTGGGACCCGGACTCCTCTTCATTTGGTGCTGTGTCCCCACCACCACCTGTGTTTAGAAGAGACACACAATGTAGGTTAGGTTTCTACAGGCATCAATGGTTCACATACATGACATTTTCTACTGTACGTCCAGATGCCTGCCTGTACACTGCATTGTCCAGGGTTGTCATGGACAGAGATTGATATTGTTGTTGCACATTGCCCAGCCAAAATGAAACATTTCAATGTGCATGTCGAAGTGTGTGCATGCCTAGCTCATGTATAGATTTGTCTGTACATGACCATTACTACTCAAGGGCCATCATATTGCTGACACAGGTGTTTCATTCCTGTACACTTGTGAGCTTTAACAAGGACATACGTCCTATTCCACTGAGGATATGTTGTACTATTGGGGCATGTGTGGTAGCAGATTTTGCTAGTCTTTGTGTGCCACATTGGTGTATTGGTACGACATGGTCACAGTCCAGTATGCCTGTGATCTTTTTGGCGGAAGTGTTTTTTTACAGTGTTCCTAGTTCCCATCTCATTTCATACAACTGATGATGTCACCGTTGTTAATGAGTCTTGTGCTGAGTTTTGTACGTGCATATGTGATTTGACTTGTCAATGTTCTCCGTGGTGACATGGATTGGGCAAGGAAGCACTCTGGCTTTTCAATGCTCATGACAGTGAGGGCCGGTGGTGTGTGTGTTGCAGATTTGCTGCTGTGAGTAGCATGTCTCCTCCAATGCAGTCCAGGTTAGACCTTGTGTCTACAGTGTCTATGTCAGTGAGTGGTGTGTAGTGTGAAGGATGCATATGTTTCAGCACGATGTAGGAGTGGAATGCACCTCACAACAGCACTGAGTGTGAATGAGACCATGCTATGGTGTCGGCTGTGTCCATTCCATTCACTGTCAGATGTCCCCTGTCAATGATGTATATGTGAGTTCCTGTGTGTTTTGTGCAATGTACCATATATGGCTCTCCACACTTGTAATCTGCAAGACACACCTCCCCAGCCCGGCCAGGGGGCACCCCTGGACACTGCATCCCCAGACAATGAGTCTGAACATATGGTTGCAATGGCTGTGTGTGCGACCGGGTTTTGTTTGGCCAGTGCATATGTGTGATTGTCAGCCACATAATTTCTCAGGCCCAGTGGCAAACATCTTGTCAGTCCATTCCCAATCCCTATGAGGCAAGCATGGTTCAGTGTGAGCTTGATGGGCCATGTGGGAGGGTGGGGATTGTCTCTGACAGCAACTACCATCATGCTCTTGGCTACACCCCCTTCCCAGCATGCCCATACTTCCTTCCTCTTGACTCTGCTTCCCTGTGAGGGAGTGTGACAGCAATGGCAAGATGGCTGACTGTGCAGTCCTGGTGTTTGTTGGTGCCCAGTTCCTAGCAGGGCCTTGTGCTCCCCACAACAGAGCCCAGTGTCAGACATCATGTCAGTCCATTCTCACTCCCTGTGAGGCGAGCATGGTTCAGTGTGAGCTTGATGGGCCATGTGGGTGGGTGGGGATTGTCTGTGACTGCAACTCCCATCATGCTCTTGGCTACACTCCCCCTTCCCAGCATGCCCATACTTCCTTCCTCTTGACTCTGCTTCCCTGTGAGGGGATGTGACAGCAATGGCAAGATGGCTGACTGTGAAGTCCTTGTGTTTGTTTGGTTACAAGTCCAAAGAGAGCCCCTGTGCTTCACACAGCAGCACCCAGTACGGTGTATCTTTGGCTGATATTTCACTACGGTGTGAGTCAATGCATTCTACCCAGTGAGTTGTGTGGAGTTTGTGTTGAGGGGTGTGTGTGTCTCCACATGCTGGTAAGTATGGTCAGAGCTGTCAGTCCTCCTTCCCACCCGGCCAGACATCCCAACATGAAACGTGCTTCCATTGGAGGGCATGCAAGTTGTCTTTCAGGATGTCAGTCAGTGGTGTCCTGCTTCTGATTGGCGCACAAGCCCTACCAGGGCCTTGTGCTCACCACAGCAGGACCCAGTGTCAGCCATCTTGTCAGTAATTTTCCACTCCCTGTGATGTGGGCATGGTTCAGAGAGGTCTTAATGGGCCAATTTGGAGGGGGAGCATTATCTGTGACTACAAACCCCATCATGCTTTTGGATACACTCACTTCACCTATATACCCACTATTCCTTCTTGTCAGTCAGCTGCACTGTGTGGTAGTGTGTTTATGGTGGCAAACTGTCTGACAGTGTTTATTTGTCTTTGTGCCACTGCCTTGCTCTATTTGTTGGTAGGTTGGTACCTGTCATGACACAGTTCCAAGTCACTATGAGATGGCAGGTATTGTGTTTGTCTGACTAGCATACACATCTTGGGATGACTATCTATTGGTTACTGTGGCGTTGCTAACGGTGCATGGTTTCACTGTCCCCTTGCCACACAATATTGAGTCTGTTGTTTGTGTACTCACCAGACTCTGGTATGTCTGCTAGACCATGGACGCTCTCTGGTGGTAGGATATCCCGCACCTTCTCCTCCCAGGTCCTGAAGTAGACTGGTTTGGCAGGAGGGCCACTGCCAGTGCGCTGACTCAAGGCGTGATATTTCTCAATGAGTTTCTTGACCCTCCTGAGCACGTCATACCACCTGTTCTGGATATCGTCCTTTGTGCGCAACATTGGTGCTTGTGCATTCACCTTGTCCACAATCCTCATCCACATCTTTGTGTTCTGTGACATGGGGGTCCCTTGGACCAATGTACCAAACAAATGTGGCTCTACTCTGATGATCTCATCTACCAGCACTTCTAACTCATCATCTGTGAGCTTTGGATTCTTCTTTGGGGGCATGGTGATGGATGGTGGTGGTGAGTGATGTGTGCGTGAGGGTGCAAGTGAGGGTGGGTTAGTGTTGGTTTTGCTAGCTGTATGTGTGTGTGCTTTTGGTGAGGTGCTAATGGTGTGAAAGTTGTGTGATGGTTGAGTTGTGAGTGTGTCTGTGGTTGCTGTGTGATGGTGTTTTCTGCTGGCTGTTGTCTCCTATTTCCAAAGGACCATGGTCGTGATTGATGTCCTTTATATAGGTGGAGTTGTGGGTGTGTCTTTGTTCCAGGTTTTTTTTTTATATTGATTGGCTTTGTCATTCCTTGTTTGGTCCTTTTTTTGTATTTTTTCCTTTGGGTTTTCTAGGCATGAAGGAGACGTTCTTCTGACCAAGACAGGCGCTAATGCGGGCTTCTCCGGCTCGTTCACGCTGACTTTCTTCTGTGTTTCATATGCGTCAGTCGCGGAGATCTCTATTGCTTGAGGTCCCTGTTTTCTGTGCGTGTCGGTCATGCGGCTTGGGCTCCGTGCGAGTCAGTCTGGCTTTACACGCATTGCATCGTACTGCGCGGATAGGACATCGCGGGTACGTGTCGGTCGGGTTCATTCCGGGTCCGTGTCGGTCAGTGCAACTCACATCAGTTTTCCTGGCGAATCACTGTTTTCCCTACGGCTCGGTCGTACGGCTTGTATTCCGTACGTGTCGGTTGTAATTCACACGCGTTGCATCGCACTGCACGGGCCGTACGGCGCCGGTCGGTCTCCGTTCCGGGTCCGTGTCGGTCGGTACGTTTTGCGGCCGGAATCTGAATCGGCCCCTTATTCGGCATCTGTGTAATTCTGCTCTGCCGGCACAATTGTTTTCGAAAAAAGGGCAACATGTCCTGCTATGCTATTGCGTTGTGATAACATACCTCCCACAGCCATGGAGGTATTGGTCTCAACAAAGTATGTCTTCATAGGGTCTGGATGTCTGAGAACTGTGGCAGTGATGAATCTCTCCTTGACAAAGTGAAACTGACCTCCTGGGACCACTCAAAAGGTACCTTCTTTCTATCCAATTTGGCAAAAAGACAATGGTCTTTCTGTCTCAGGCTCAGAGAAAGCGTAATCATGATTGCAGGGAAGTGTTGCACCTGAAATTAAGTCTATGGGGCAACCAAATTCCAATGAAAAGGTAGTTGTGTAGCTTTTTGTTCATGAAAGACATCTTGAAAGTACTGGTATTCAACTGGAAGCAGGGACAAAGTGTCTGGTTTAAGGGCTGCACAAGTCTAGAGCGATGGACCTTTCTGAGCATTATTATATCACTGAGTTTGGCAGTTATGGCATCCCAATGTGACAAGATGGAGGGACCAGACAGTGGCAGCATTGTGCAGTGGAAGCCAGGGGATTCCTAAAATAGTACCATAGATAGGTGTGTTATTGAGATCAAAGGTCAAGGTCTCACTATGCCCTTTCTCACATACTAACGATAGTGGAGTAGTTTGTTATACAATCATCCCAGAAAAGATCTCAGAGCCATCTACGACTCTAACATGCTCTGGTTAAATTTTTTTAACCCATGGGATATGTGAGGAACTAGTCATGGCTAAATCTAAGAAGTTTCCTTCTGGTCCCAGAACCTACGAGCAGGGGTAAAACCTGCCTCTGATGGGGTACATTGATAAGGGTGACTAGTATTGTTAAATGTCATGGAACCTTATGTGAGGTATTAGCCAGGTAATTGGGGGTTGGTTCGAGAACCACAACCAACTGGGTTACCCTTTGTCAGGACTACTGGACTGATCGCTCCAAACAACAAAGAACTACTAAAATGGCTGCCGGCTTTGAGCGCACGTGCGGAGGAGGTCGGGCGTGTGTTAAAACCCGACCTCCCGTATCTGCTGATGCTTCGCGCTCTCCCTCTGCTCAGCGTTTCAGCGTTTGTCAACGTACCTGCAGTTTCTGGTCCCGTCGCTTCCCTCGCAGTGCTCGGAGCTCCAGTCGGCGTCGGATTACGGCTTCCCTCCGTGAACGCTGTCTTTGTGCTCCCCTGGAGCAGCACTTTAGCGGCAACGATTACTTTTGACTTTGGGGTCTTCCTGCTGGCATTTCCTTCATTGCGTGGACTCGCTCTTCGCTCGTCGCATCCGCCGGTGGTCCCTGGCAGCGGTCTTCTTCATGAGGCTGTGGAGGACTTTTTCTGGGTGGACTCCTATGACCTGCATTAGAACAGCAAAGAGAGACACAGAAGCCATTACGGTAACAGCGCTCTTGCGCTGCCCTTGTTCATTATTGCTCACAGATATACATATACTTACCTGAGTTGTTCTGGCACTACAGGATCCGTCCCCTTTTTTTTTTATTGTTGCTAAATTATCTGAGAGACAAGAGAAGAGAAACAACCTGAAGTTAAGGTTCCATATTTGTTTAATTCACAAAGCTTTAACATACCAGCAAGACACACGCTAAGGTGGGTCCTAGTATAATACAGACATCCTTCCTGCATTTCTTCCCTCATATACAAGTAGAGATTTTAGCATTTCCTTTGTTGTTAATTTCAGAGTATTATAGAAGCCTTACACAGAATTTTCAGAAGAAGGGAAAGTCTGAAACAAGCCTCTTTGATTTAGATGCAAGGTAAGAGGATAATTCACCAGGAAAATAAAGAGAAAGACACAGCTTATACAGCGTATATAGGCGCATTGTTACATTTATTTGTTTGTTATCTGTTTTTTAGTCACGTTCTTCATCCTGACAGGTCCTGAGCCATAAAGAATTTCAACGAAGGATCTTCCCTCTGTTCCTTGTTGTTTTTCCCTTCTTCCCTGGGATTACCTTTGGCACTTTGACTATTGTTGGGTGCGATGGGTGGTTTAGGGAAGTAGTGGACATTGCTTCATGCCTCTGAAGTTCCTGCAAACATAGAGCGAATCTTGACACCCTTATGTCAGCACCATGTCAGATGTCAAGGCACTAGCCTTCTGAATCCCCTTCAGTTTGGCAGAGCATTCTAATGCAAAATGCCCCGCTTTACCTCTATATAGACACAGGTTTCATTTCTTTCTACATTCCCTTTTCTCAACGGTCAGAGGACTAACCCTGAGCGTAGTTCGCGAAGTAGCACTTCGCGAAGCTACGCAAAGTGCAGTTCGCACTACGCGAGCTACGCGTAGCACTTCGCAAACTGCGTAGTCCCTTGTTCGCAGTGTGCGAGATGTCGTTTTCAATGATTGCACAGTGCGGACAAGCAACCGGCACTGTGCAATCATTGAAAATGGCATCTTGCACAGTGCAAGCTGTAGTTTTCTGCTGCTCGAGTAGATTTTTACGCGAGCGGCAGCTTTCTCAACGCGAATTGGTAGTTTCTCATCTCAATAAGAAACCCGACCTCCTCGCTTTGGGAATCTCGCCGGGAGGTTTATTTTCCATGCTCGCGATCGCCAACTTGATGTTGTTGATCGCGAACAAGGAAAAAGTCTCGCCGGGATATCATTTTTCTTGCTCGCGGTCGCCAACTTGACGTTGAGGACCGCGAACAAGCAAAAAATGACCGCAGCACTACGCAACACTACGCTACGCGTGTTCGCACTGTGCTATGTGCAATTCGCGTAGTGCGAAGTAGCGCGAACTTCGCAAACTACGCGAGCGTAGCGTAGTGCTTTGCCCAGGCTTACAGAGGACTGCCTATTCCCTCAAGCTGCATGGTTACTGTGTTATCCTGATTCATAAACTCTATGGGCCTCATGTATGAGGTTTTGGCACATGGCAGCTCCATAAGGAATCTTGTTGAGCTGCCCTTCATCAAAAGAAAAGGGCAGGAATGCGCCATGTCTCAATTTTTCCCTTTTCTCCTTT
The DNA here is from genome assembly GCF_964204655.1 of Triturus cristatus. Classification (NCBI taxonomy): domain Eukaryota; kingdom Metazoa; phylum Chordata; class Amphibia; order Caudata; family Salamandridae; genus Triturus; species Triturus cristatus. Next base: position 723,369,035 of record NC_140582.1, read on the forward strand.
GCTGGCAACCAATGGGCTGCCATTTACCATTACAGGCACCCATGTGCCATTGTGCAAAGGTGTCTGCATTGTGGGGGTGATTGTTTTTGTGCAGAAAGGGACACCTTCCTGCATAAAAACAATCATGAGAGGTGTTTTACTCTTTGTACTGTCGTAGGCATTACGATGATCCTTTCTACCGGCCATTTCATGGCAGTGAACCTGCCATGAAAAGGCTAGTGGAAAGGGACTTTGGGGGCCCGAGCAGGCTCCACTTAACTCCTGGCCCACAGACACAGGACTTGTACATATCCCTGCACTATGTGGCAGGCACAGCATGGTGCCTGCCACGTAGTGCAGGCATATGTCAAGTGTCCCTTTTTAGCCTTGTGGCGAGTGCTGCAGCCAGCAGCACCCGCCACAATGTAAAATATAGGCATTGCGTGCGCCGTGGTGGCGGTTGCATCCTAATTGCTGTTGCGGGACCACCAACATCCTGTCGGGCGGTCCCAATCCCCATAATAATCAGGCCCTCAGTCGATGAACTCTGAACAATCTGAGGGTAAATCTGCAATGTGCACAAGGGACTCCTTTGAGTCATCACTTAACCCTCTATAAAAGAGGGAAGTTCTATTATCCTCTGGCTGCTTGGTTTCCGTAACTAGTTTACAGAAAGCAGTAATGTAGGCAAGGAGCTCCTTACTGCCCCAACAGAGTTTTACCAACTCTTTATCACTGGCCTGGACAAAGGTGTGTATGGCATTGAGATGAAGCATCGTATCTTTAAACCTCACAAAACCATGTAGCACTGGGCCATTATTTTCAATGAGTGGAATAGCCCAATTGGCAGCTGTACCCACAAGATAGCATGTGATAAAGGGTATTCACACAATATTGTAGGGAAAGGCTCCTGGTTTACAAAGAAATTGAAACTGACACTTACTCCAAAATGCATATAAATTGTGACTAGCCCCAAAAAAATCATTTGGGTTGGGCTAAAGGCACTGGGACTTGAGTGGCAACGGGTGACATGAACAGGATTCACATGTCCGGTAGCAGATGTGCTGGTTGGATTTCCCAAATCGCTAAAGTGTGAGGGTTGAATAATGGGACGTATGGCTATGGAAACAGCCCCATTCCCCACCTCAGACAAACATGGTGAGGGGCGAAGGTGACACCTGACCAGTTTGCAGTTCAATGACTTATTTTCCTGTTGCAAGGGCTGAACTTCATGCTTAACATCTCCTAAAGCCCTTGTTAGATCTAAAACACTTAAGTGGTCCTCGAGCAGGTTCTGGCCAGGTCCTAAACATGTATCTGGTCATCCATATCATCTGTGCAGTGTAAGAATGCAAGGCTTGGCTTCTGTCATGCACTCACATGGTCCCAACCGTGGAGACGAAACTGGAGCCTATTCCAGAACCCCTATCCCTCTCATAGCTGCACTAAATCATGCATAACAGGATTTGTCACTTCTGAGACTTCTGTATTTGCTAGATTAACGTGTACTGGACCGGAACCTCTGATTTAGGGAAGACACAATACACTGGAAATAACAATAGGCAGTTATTAGCAGTGAACTAAAAGGCCTCAATATACCATTACCATACTTTGGCATTAGTAACCTACACTTAGGGGTTTCATCAGCAACACATCATGAGAGGTGAATAACTAAGATCATAGATTGGAGTTTCTCGCACTTCCAGGGATTAACTTGGGAAACAGATTTGAGGTACGTGCACCACAAATGATTAAAATTGGGACACAGACAACGGTACAAGGTTCATACATATATCAAACGCACTGAACTGTTTTTTCTTGGCACTACTGTTCATCAGAGAAACACAGAGCTAAAGTCTTTAGTTCTAGTGCGATCACAGTTCAAGCACCAAGGTTGAAAGAAGGGTCTGGAGCATGAACAGACAAGATGCGCTGGAGGAGCGCCAAGGTTGCAAGAATGTTGTGGAGCAGAAACACGCAAAAAGCACTGGAGGAAATCACAGAGAGGGCATGGAGGAAATGTCTATAGTCTTTAAAGACACTTATACTCAGTCCAGCTTACCACTATAGGAGGATTCATGTGCAATAGCCTGATATCAAGTACTTAGCCTTGTTCTTCCACTTGTCTGATGTTCAAAGAAGGCTTCAAGGCTTTAACTCTGGGAGGTGCAGGAGAACAGGAGTAGGTGCGCAGGAGGACAAAATGAAAGAGGCGTCAAGGGAGCTGTAGCCATGGGAACCACTTGTTTAACTTGGACTCAAAGGAAACTAGAGAGCTTCTTGGTTCCAGATGGATTCTTCACATGAGTGGAAAGGGTGAAGCTTGTTACTTATGGAGTGAGGCCAAGCCACAACTTGGGTTTGGGAGCTGTTTATAAACCCTTTTGAAGGCTCAATGGATGTAGCTAATTCTCGTGTGGCACTTGTAGCAGAGGGCAGTCTGGAAGGGTCTCAATGACCCTGAAAGGAAATACATGTTAGCACACTAGCTTAGACCTTACAGGAAGGGCAGGTGCAACTTGATGGTTGGAACCAGTTAACCAGGAAACAAATGTATCATTTTTGCTTGAATGTGCATAATGGAACACAACACCAGGGCCCTAGTTACGTCGGGTGGAAGGTACGCTACTGGTTCACAGTATTCTTGGGAAAGCTTGCAGAGACTCAATGGAAAACCACACCAAGGCCCTCAGAACAGTGGGTGCAAGGTACTCTATTGGTTCATGGGTTCTAGGAGACGTTTACAGGGACTCAAGCCCAATAGATTCAAAAGCTTTTGGGAACATCAGTCATCGTATCATAACATGTTATACAGGGGTAATACAACATGAGCCCTGCGTCCTAGGCCTACTATACAGAAGATGCATGAGGGGGTTGTGACAATAAGCAACTACCTGCGACATCACAAAGTCAGAACCCAAAACCCGAGGCCAGTGGCCGAAGTATAGAGACAGTTGACACCGCGAGGCCCTGTTGGCTGGCCCTGGACAAGGTGCATGCTGTTACACCCAAGAGAAAAGACTCAAATGATAAGAAGTCTCACCTGTGTTGTCCAGAGGCTGTCGACCACTGAGAGGCCTTGTTACAATACAATACAATACATTTTTTAAAGTGTGCAGCTGCTTCCAAAGAAGCATACTGGCGCTAGCAGCAGAAAACCAGAGAGACCCAATCCCTTGAGAATCATAACCCTACAGCTAAGCTGCAAAGAGGGAAGTCTTTAGCTGTTTACGAAAGATTGAAGAGGGAATTGTGCAGAGTGTAGTAGGAAGTGTGCTCCAGTGAGCTTAGAAGTCAAGAAAACATAAAATAACCTTCTCATCCTGCACACTCTTTGAACTTGTAATAGCATCATGCATTGGAATGCAAGGCTCTACTCTGAGAGTACGGCTTCAGTCTTCTCCTGAGAAATATCAGGCCATTCAAGAGAAAGACTCTTTTTGGCCTGCTCGAAGAGGTGTATGTCGCTGCACCCAGAAAAAGAGAAGAATATCAGTCCTACTGACAGGACAGGACCTGCAAGAAATCCATGACAGGAGAAGATGCACAGTCCAATGAACAGTATGGAACCAGCAAGAGGTCCATAAAAAATGAGAATACATACAACATGTGGCAGGACTCATCACACTGAAGAACCTGGCGATCACAGATGGGCAGGAAAAGTGATCAAAGGTGACAAGACCGAGGGCACGTGCCAATACTGGAGAGTGCACCCACCGACACAAGGAAGCCACCGATGTGGAGTGACACCACTGTTGGCAGCTCAGAGGGAGAACCAAGTGTAAGCCGCCTGCATGCACAAACCGGTATCCGCCCCACGCTTCCCAGAGCTACCATCAGATCACAGTCACCTGCTGTTTGGAAAATTATGGCATCCCTGCAAACAATCGCACATGTTGAAGGAGAAGAGCAGCACCATAACAGACTGAGCTACATGGATGCGAGGCCCTTCCATTCACCCTCACTCCCTGCAAGTTCTGATCACCTGTTGTACAAGTTATTTCATGGCAACAACATCATCATGCAATGTGCATCACCCTAGCCACTTAAGGGGCATCCCACCACCAGGATGAAGCCTTAAACCTGAGAACCACCTAAAGACCAAAGGCACCACTCCTGGCACCGTAGGGAACCCATTGCCAAAGACTATTTGTGAGCCCCACCTGCATCTGGGTCCCGCTGATGAGCACACCGGACCATGTGTCATCTACCCTTGTGGGTGCACAAATGACTCAGCGGTGAGTTTGTTGACGAGCCTGCAGCGGTTCTGCTTGGCCCACATGCAGCCCAGCACAGTCCACGCACTCCTATTGCAACCCATCAGAAAGGGCCTGGAGCTACTTCCTCGACAGGTAATGGGAGGCACCGGGGCTTCTGACGAAGAGGTCCAAACATCGTCGATGCTGTCCTAGTTCGTACAAAGTTGCCCATCATGGATTTAAGACACCTCAAGAGAAGGCTCTGCAACTGACTCCTCCGATGCTCTTGATGCACCCCAGTTTGAATTGTTGACATCCAACGCACAACAGTGAGAGCACGCGGGACTGACCAACATTGCATTCGTGGACTTTTTGGCAACCCACCTGCTGTCAAAGGATCCGTACTCCAGTATCGTACCCAGAGTCGTCTGGTTAGACCATGGATGTTGGCAGTGATGCCTGGGTGCTGCCAGACATACCTGTTCACTTGTTTAGTGCTGTTCTGTCGCCCACCTCTCGAGGCTATAGACTCAGTGGTGTCTAGCTTTCTTTTTTTTATTCCCACAGGTTGGACTAATTTTTGTTTTTTGCTAATGTTTTTGGAAGAATGTACTGCCTGCTGGACACATACGTGTTTTCCGACACATAGTTGTTTTCCAACCACTTCCAGAGGGCTGGCTTTACACCCATCCCACACCTATCCAACACAGACGTTACAAGTGATATTTCGCCTACTACTAAAAGAAACCGGACGCTGGATCCCGGGACAGTTGTAGTACCATACTACTCTGTTTCCATGTCAGTCATGTATCTGGCATACAGGCCTAGGGCTCAGAACACCAAGTACACGGGGGACTGCATTGGTGCCAGACAGCACAGTGAGTCAAAGAGGAGTGAGCAGAAATGTTATACATCTTTGTAAGTATGGAGCATTTCAGATCTCGCCCTTTCACTCAAGGCAAGGTAGCAAGGTTTCTTGCTGCGCCGAGGTTGTGTGAAGTAATAGTAAATGTACCCTGGGCCCTGAATAACAAAGAAGTCAGTATTGCGTCTTGAAATACACAGAAATGCACTCTGGAAACTGAAGAAAATTTGTTTCCTGTTTTTACCAAGGTGCTTCGTTTCATATTTTGAAATCCTACACTTGTTGATGGTTGCCATTGAAATTGCACATTTTTTAGGCTTTCAGACAGACCCAAGTAAGTCTCACATTAAAGCAAACCGTTTTGCCGTTTGGTTGAAAGCAATGGAGCAGTGTACACGGGGGGCCGTCCTCTGGTGCGATGGTTTATGGGGGGGGATTTGGTCGGATGGAAACTGATAGCTTTAAAGTATTCCAACCCGTAGAGGTGCTACATTCAAGCAGTGTGTTTTTTCAGTATAAAGATGGTGAATGGAGGACCGTAGATCAAGGAACATGTTCCTACTCTCCTTTCATTTGTCCAGTTACAGCTTTAGCATCCAAAATCAGATGGGTGATGGGCTAGGCTTAGCACTGATGTGTAGGGTCCCTTTCCACTGACAGGGCAATGGACTTCAAAGCTTCTTTTACTGACAAAAAATTGATGCTTTCCATACTACATCTGATTTCACTTTCACTTTTTGACACGCCTTTATATTATGTGTTATTGATATTGAAAGCAAAGCGTGATTGTAACAGAACTGACTTCAGGAAGAAATATATATCATTTAATTAAAACATCTAACGACTTCATGCGGCTGGTTTTCAAACGCTGCTGATCCACATGACGGGATGCCTTTGTAGGATAGAATGTATTGGTTGTACTTTCCCGAGCACGTCATCACGGCTCTGATAAGTGAAGAGTGGACTGAAGAGAAGAGGGCTTTCATGTTGAAGGTACCAGCCCCTGATGACGCCCTAGGGAGGTGATGAATCAGCCAGCATTACATGAAGAATACACTTGAGTTTTTTAATTACATCAGTGGTGACGAATGCGCTCCCCAGGCGAATCCCTCAAATTGGAATCAGAAATATAAGAGAAACAGATGCAATTTACAGAAGGTAATCCCAATTACAGGCTCAAACAGCGATTTCACGTTCTTACATTCATATGGCAATTTGGCCTGGTTACAGTTGTTCTGTACAGTGAATACAGCAGTTAAGTAAAAGAAGATACTGCTAAATTCGAGCCTGTTGCAGCAGTTAACAGTGTTAATATCTGCATTCTCATCATTGAGAATACTGGTGTAAGGAGCATTCTATGAGCATCAAACTACTGGTGTATGGAGCATTAAGAGTGCTTAGATTCTCAAGTCAAGTTTATTGATGGTTCAAAATAAAACATTTCATCATCAAAGTACATAAAACAATCACAATAAAAAGTTTAAACCATCTAGGCTTGAATATACACAAGCATACACATAAATACCATTTAGATTTAAAAACATGTATATACTAGAATCCATCTAGGCCCTGATTACGCGTTTGGCTTGGAGAGGGCCGGACTGGCCGTAGCAGGCACCGGGCATTTCCCCGGTGGGCCGCAAACTTTCAGGCCGGTTTTGGGCTCCTGGGGGCCGATTTTGTTACAGGACCGTTTTTGCAGCATACCTGCAATATCGGCCGCTGTGAAGAAATCGGCCAAAACCGGCCGTGGCAAACAGCTCGGCCACACCCCCAACCCCCTGGGGGGCCGACCAAGCACTTTGCCAGGGCCGGATTTAGTTCCCAATCCGGCCCTGGGTTTGGAGCTGTGAGCAGTTTTAAGTACCATGTAAATGTAAATTTTATACTTGTATAACGCACTACTCACCCGCAAGGGTCTCAAGGCGCTTGTACGAATACCGCTGTGGAACCCATCCTGGCTTTCCCTATGAGGCGTCCACTCCTGGGCACCCCCAAGGTGGAGGCCAGGCATCCTTAGCATTGTGGGGGCCGTTGTGGAGATTAAGCAAGCTATTGCCCAGAGTTGCAGAGTGGGACTCCATGATTGGAATAGGCACCGAGGCGAGAATTATCAGGTCCGTGGAATTTTTGAGCCCAAGACCCGCCGAGGCGGGGAATTAAACCCTGGTCCTGGGCTAGACCTCTGCATCAGGGTCTGCCGCTCTAATCATTAAGCCACACTTCTCCACCATGTCTGCCTTTAAAATCGTGTGTCTGTCCGCCCACAGGATTACGAGTTGTAATCCTAGTAGGCCGTGCTGCGGCGACGGTCCCACGTCGGTGCCTTTCTAAGGCTCATTGGAGAGCCTTGGAAAAACACCTTTTGCCTTGTTGTTCAGGCTATGTACAAAAACTTTGACACCGCCACTATTGTTGAAATGTCAATTTTACAAATTCTGTAGGCTTCTCCCCTGCTAGACTAAGAGATCGACACAGGGGGACTAACCACCTACATCTGGCTTTAGCGTATGTGGGCCAAAAGAATAGCAGATGTCTGTCCATTTAACTGGCAGTTCTACAATAAAAACAAAGGTGTGACCCCTGGTACGAGCCCCACCATGTAGCAGTAGAAGCAGCTACTGGATTGTCCCATACCTAAACTGGAAAAACACTGATCGTGAGCGGGCTGGGCGTATAAAATCTAAATCTCCCCAGCCCTGCTTACAGATTTGTGAAGCAGGAAAGCATTTGTTGAACTGCTTAGGGTGTTCCGATGATCCCTGCAGGTGGCAGCTTTCCAATAAACCAGTTTTTATACTAGTTTTGCATCGCCTGGATGGACAGAACGTGGCTCTTTCTACCACCAAATTAGTTCTTAAAATATTCGCTAACCCCTCTCTGAAATGACATAATTTGCTGGTGCTTCGGATGCATATTGTTGAGATCCCTGGTACTGCTAGGTATGCAGGAGAAGGAGAGCACTGAGTTCCCTGTCCTGCTAGGAATGCAGAAGAGGGCGAGTGTTCTGCAACAGAATGGAGTTGTGTTTGATTCGTCTGTATAATTTTTAGAGTGTGATCTGTCTGAATAATTTATACAATGGTTTCTGTCTGTATAATTTATGGTGTGGGTATATTTAATTTATAGGACATATTGATTGTTATTTTCTATCTTACGTCCTACAGTATTTTCTTTTATTTCTGTAAGGGGAGGATATGTGTTATGGCCTCATGTTGGCATAATGCATTATCTCCATAGTTCCTTAGTTCCCTGCCGCTCAGCCAGTGTGTGCGTGTGATGTAATGGAATGTTGATGGGCGTCTGTGCCTGGAGAGTGGCAGTTAGAGAGAGTGGGCTGACCAGTAAGGATGCTGCCCCTGGTGGGGCATTTACCATCTAACTTATAACTTGTAACTTAACAACAAATTCTTCACTAAATGTATAATTTACAGTCTACATGACCAGAATACATGACTCCTGCTTACTGAGAGGACATCATCAATTGAAACATGTATCTAATATAGCTAGGCTCTTAACGCAACCAACTCTGCAATATCATTGATCCCTAAGTCCAGCTGCAGTGCTACAAGTGGTGTTCCACCTCTCATTTGCTATGTTTATTTAATGACGGCGATATTTTTGTTGACAATATTTGTGTATTCGATATTAGTAAAATCAATTTTTTTATGATGCTATTTTTTGTTATTTGTGTATTTTTTTTAAATAGGTATAGGTTGACGATATTTTTGTTGATGACATTAGTGTGACGATACTTTTGCAGGCCGATAATAGTAGTGACGATATTATGTCAGTGGGGCCACCAAATTTTAACTCATCCCCTTCTATTTATAATGGCACTACTCTCTCACTCTCTCATTTTGGCTTTCTGCATACCCCTCTTGATGTCCTGTGACTCTATGAAGACCTGTTGATTCACTCCGGTTCTTAATAATCTCTTCATCCATGCTGGCACAGCAGTAGTGCACACTACTCTTACTTTCAATAAAAAAACTGAGTTTCTCCAGTAACTGAGGGGCTGATTACGATGGTGCACAATTATGTCTGCCAGCCACCTTATCGGAAATCAGGACCGCCTGACATACTGTCAGTGGTCCCGACATAGGCATTATGATGTGACCGCCACCACGGCCTTCGCAATGCCTATCTTTTGTATTGCGTTGGGTGCTGCTTTCTGTAACACTCGCTGCAATACAAAACGGGGTTACTTGATATATCCCTGCACTACGTGGCAGCCACCATGCAGTGCCTGTCACATGGTTCAGGGACATGTAGGGGGGCACCATAGGTGCCCCTAAGTACCCACATCAGAGAACCAGGGGCCCTCTACGGGCCCTAAATGTCCCTTTCTGCCAGCCTCTCCATGGCGGGTGAACCACCATGAAACGGCTGGTGGGGAGGGACATCGAAATCCCTACAGCAGTGCCTGGTGGGCACCAACACCATTAAAGGGATTGCGAGGCCCTCGACCGCACTACCTGGCTCAAGGAGCCCATCGGATGCGTGGCGTTTGGTGTTTCTGACCGCCATCACACTGCCCGTCATCCTAATGTGGTGGACGGTGAAGGTGGTTCTGATGGCAGTGAGACCGCCACAGACAGCCTGTCAGTGGTGGTCTCGCCTCCATCATAATCAGCCCCTGAGTGAGGTGTTGTGCTGTAATTCAATAGCATGTTTTTGTCTTCTTGTCTCCAATCAAAACCCTTGCTAAACCTTTCTACCAAACTATATTCTGATGGTAGACAGCCATCCTCTAATGCCTAATTTCCTCCTTCTTGAGGAAAGCGGTGAACCCTGCAGAAGCAAACTGAGGTCCATTGTCCAAGACCAGCACCTCCGGGCAACTGTCTCTCCTGAAAATCAATTCACAAATAGTGACCATATGGCCTTGAGCTCCTTCATAAAAGCCACCTTGGGACCCTTGGAAAAATAGTCTATCAATACAATAGTATGCCCTCTTCCTAAACCCAAACAATCAAACGGACCACAGATGTCAATAGATAACCTTTCCCAGGCTTGTTGGGGAAATGCTGGAGGCACAAGGGATTTTTCCATTACAGTATGATATTTGTCACTGCACGTGCATGGCACACAATTTCTTACAAACCTCTCAACTTCTTTGTCCGTGCCTGGCCACTGAAAATCAATCCGAGCTCGACGTTTCATAGCAGAAATTACACCATGTCCTTCATACAAAAAGTTAAACAACCTGTGCCGCAAACCACCGGGGACTACCAATCTGTCACTTTGTCTAATGAGTCCATCAACCACAGAGAGCTCCCTACTGAACATGTAAGAATTCACTCAAAATTCCCTCCCAAATCAACTCAAAATTGAGTCACTCTATAACTCTTCCACCAACAGCAAAATGCCTTTTACAAAGCCTGTTTCCACTCTTCTTTCCAAATGGCACCTCTACATGGTTCTTTAATTTCAGCTAGCATCCACTCATTATAGTCTTCACTCTCTGTATTATCCAAAGGGAATCTCGAAAGAAAGTCAGCATTGATGCCTTTGTTTCCTGGCTCATAATGGATAGAGAACCTGAATTCTTGTAAACAATACAACCACTTAGCTATACGAGGTGTTGCTTTTCCAGCACCTCTTGTAGAGAACAAATCTATCAGGGGCCTATGATCCATTTGTAGCTCAAAATGATTGCCCCAAACATACGCTCTAAAGTGCTGTACGCCAACCACCACGCTAGTGCTGATTTTGTGATGGTGGAATATGTGGTCTCAGCACCTTTTAACATATGTGAAGGACACCACTCTCTCTTATCCCTTACTCTCTTGCATAACAATGGTAGACAGTCCATATGTACTGGCATCTATGACCACTATTCTTCTGACGTTAGGGTCAAACGGTTTCAGTACTAAAGCTTCACTGATACATTTCTACATCAACTCAAAAGGTTGCTGACAAACAGCTGTCCACTGGTACTTAATACCAGCCTTCATTAATCAATGCGAATGATGCGCTTTGTCAGCAAAATACTACACAAATTTTGAGCAATATTCTGACAGTCCTAGAAAGAATCTCAATTGCTCTTTATCTTGGGCACAGGAGTCAACTCTTTCTTCCACTAGCTCGCACTTTAGCTTCACTCCATTCTATGACAGTGTGTGTCCCCAATATTCAACTTCATCCACTTCAACTTTACACTTCTCCAAACCTAGCGTGAGACCTGCTTGCTCCAATTTTAAAACGCCACCTCCAACCTCGCATAATGCTGTTCCTTAGCACTACCCACACCAATATGCTGTCTTGGAGAAACAAGACATTGTATAACCCACATAAAACACTTTACATCAATCTCTGAAATAAGGCGGACACCGACCCCAATCTAAATGACATATGCACAAACTGGTAAACCCCTTCAGGGGTAATGAAGGATGTTAGATCTTTTGGAGTCTAAATGAAGCCAGTTCTGCTGATATGCACTAGATAGTTCTGGCATGGTAAAACATGTGGCCCCTCTCACATTTCATTTGGGGAAGTGAATGGGAATCTACCCATATGCTATCATTTAAATCATTTAAATCTACACACATGCACAACCTTCTATTAGCTTTCTTTACTGGACCAATCACAATTAGCCACTCTGAACATTCAATCGGTTCCATGACCCCAAACTTTCACAAACGGTCCAATTCACTTTCAATTGATCACGCTAAGCCAATGGAACATTACTAACTTTATGAACCTTAGGTACAGTCTCCCTCTTTAAGATTATGGAATATTCACATTTTTTCAAACACCCCAGTTTTTTCACAAACTGGGATACTTTGAACTCCATTTCTCCACCACCCCGTGTGCAGTTAGTAACACCTCACCAAAAGATTGGGGTCCAAAATGATCACAAGGTCCAGCTGTTCTTTCCATAACAACAAAGTATTACGCTTTCCCACCACACACACCATACAAGAAGCTCTTCTATCTTTGTATTTCAATTCCATAATAATGTACCCTAAAACCTTTAATTTGACACCACAGTATGCTTTTGGTTCCACATATGTTGGTCTTAATGCTCCTCCACTGACACTCTTCCACACAGATTTCTCAATTAGTGTATGAGGTGAACATGAATCTGCACACATGTGCACTTCTACCCCATTCACCTCAACCACGCATTTAGGTGGTACTGCCTTCTACTTTATACACACCGCACACTACCAACACTTCTATCTCCTCACCATCGATTTTTATGTCATCAGTGGTATCACACATCAAAAGCCCGTTTATGAGTTTTCATGGCACCAGGGTGGGCTGTACTCCACCACTGCATCCCCACACTGCCAAGACTCGCTGCTTGCCACCCACCAGATTACAAGTTATTTGTAGTCTGATGGCCTGGTGGCATGGTGTTCTCAAGGCAGTGCCTCTTTCAAAGGCTGCAGTGCCTTTAACAAAGCCACCGCAAAGGAACTGCCTCACAAGGTTCATGCATGGCATGGACTGAAATGTCTATGGTGTGCAGGAACCGACAGAGAGCAGCAGCAAAAAAACTCCCTGCTTCCGAACTGGCTGAAGCTGACCCCATTGCATAAGACCAGTTGGCAGTGGCGGATGGATACCCCTGAAAACCGAAGGCAGCATTATTTCCTGTACAGCAACATGATGCCTACTGCAAGATTAAGCCATACTTCCGTCCCCTCCTATAGGATGTGTATTGTTTGAGCATAGCACAATAAACTAAAGACCCATTCGTACAGTGGTAGGCCATGTATTAGTAATTACATTTAGCAATCCCACTTTTTTCTGTTTTATGAGGGTGCTGAAATTTAAGGCAGTACAGGCACATTCACTGGGGTTGAGGGAAAGCCATAATGTGTAGGCAGCCCTGGAGAATGAGAAATGAGCCAACCCTCAAGACTTTGCACAATTAGTCACTTCAGTTTTAATTCCCGTAATAAATAAAGGGTTGTTTGTGTAAATTGCTATATTTGTCCCTAATAATTATACTGAGGGCTTTTGTAAAATTGTGTTTTTCAGTTCAGCCCATAACCTTGCTTATGCTGATGCCAAAAGCCCCATCCCATGGTCTCTTAATGATTGTGGCTTCCTTTGTGGTGTAGTCTTTATGCGCACGTGTAAATGTCCCAGTTGCATAATGGGTTCTACCATTTTAATACACCCAGATGTTTTGCTGATAGATCACCCTGTTTTTGACTTTTTACTGTGGATTAGACTCCCTACATGCGTCTCACCCGCGCTAATCACATGGCAAATGGACTTCACGTGTTTACCACCAGTGGCTGCCTTTTAAAATAGGGCCGCTGAGATGCACCTAGGGTAAGGGCCACTTGGTTAGTTACAGGAGGACATGTGTGCGCACGCATGTGCACACATGTGCGGGCTATGCATGTAAGACTGTCTGTGTGCGCAGCCTGGTAATTTTGCAGAAGTAGCCTGGCGTAGGGGGGCTTTGAAGGTTAGATATTGACCAGGATTAGGCCTTAGGATATTAGTGTGCACTCATAAGTAAAGTCAGTAATATTTAGTGTTTTGTCTACAGTGACACTTTATTATATACCTAGGGGGCATCTGACTCAAAGTCCAGTTTGTCTTCCCTTAGGCCTACAAAGTTACCAACCCCGAAACTGGGAAGGAAAATGTGTGCCCCTTTAATATTAGCAGGTCCCAAAACAATACATGTACATTTTATGGGTCATCCCTAATTGTCATATTTCTCTAGCTCAGCTCAGGATCAGAGCCCAGGTCTTTTGTCACCCTGCTTTGCCAAGTTAATTACATGTCTCCCCAGCAGTGTGTACAAAGGCTGCCCAACACAAAAAGGAGTAATTAATGTTGCTCACCACAACTCCTGAGGAGGAAGAGATGGGATTAAAATCTGCATCTATAAATTACTTGTCACACTGTCCGGGCTGAGGACAGCCCAGGCCCACTGAACAACGAAGGCATCCCAGACGATTGGGGCCAACACTGTAGGGGGCTCCTCTTTTAGGTGTTAGTGGGAAAGGCCATGGCAGTGATGTCAGAAAGGGGTGGAGCAAAGGTCCTAGGAGCATATTTAGCAAGTCACTCCTGGATAATGTCATCTTGAACTGTTCCAGCATGCTGTGCAGGAGGGTTGGTACAGGGGTGGAGAGGAGATATGACACCCTAGGATTGGCAGGAGGTGCATTGATTCTAGAACCTTCCACCCCCTTTTAAAAACTCTTGTAGGGGCTTTTTACTGCTAGCCCTGGAACTGCGACAGCCATGGCCGACTGAAAGGAAAAATTCCCTAATGTCAAAAGGGCAAAGAACTCTCCCCAGTTGATCTCAAGACCAGTAGTTCTCTCCAAGGGCTAGTGAGGCTGGCTCCCTTAAACCTCCTGAGGACCAGCTGTGGAAAAAATCTGTGCCCAAAGACAAGGACCAGGAGGAGAGCTGGCACAGAGAGCCAGAAGAACCATCTCTCTGCAAAATATGTCAACTAGGTGGTGACATGTTCTGCTAAAACTGCTTCTGGTTGCTAGAGCTCGCCCCCAGGAGTACTTGAGCCCAAGATCATCCAAATCGGCCCAACAGGGCAAGATTTATTGACTTTTTAAGGTTGGCGACCTTTCCCACAAGCAACTGAGCAGGTGGGCCTTTGAGGCATTCCCTAGAAATAACCCATGGGTGGGCCAGGGCCAAACGTCAGTACAAGAGTATTCTCCTTTCACTAAAAGGAGGGGGTGTGCATGGGGCCCCCTCTCGACGCTACTTTTGCCCCCCGAGGGCACCCATCTCCCTGTGAGTCAAGGACCCTAGGGGGAAACTCCTGTTGTGAGCCCACTTGATGTGGGTCCATCCCCCCTCCCGGTGCCTGTTTCTGGGAGGAGTGAAGCGGCCACCAAAAGGAAGCACACCCTGCCTGCAGGAGCGGGCAGCAGAGAAGAAATGCTGACTCCCGCAACAGCAAGGAGGAAACAGTTGCTGTAGAGAGTCTGCGGGGGTATCCAGGGGTGGGCAGCAAGGGGTGGGCTTCTCATCTGTCTCCAACAAATGAAAGCATGCAGTGTGCCCAGGAGGAACGGGGCACCCCCAGGAAAAAACGATAAAGAGGAACCCAATCTTGAAGGAAAAACAACTATCATCGATGCAGCGGTAGTGCCACACATTAAATATTCACAGCTCTAAAGGGAGCTCTCCATAATGCCCTGTGGGGGTGTGAAACTGGTTCTGGCTGTTTTGTGGTGGCCCAGGGACAGTAGGGACCCCGCCAGTGAAAGAGAGTGTGGGGGAGCTGCAGGAATACAGCAGCCCCCCAGCCCCAAGGAAGCCTAAAGGATTTTTTTAGAGGTGATCTTAACTTTACAAGGTCTAAAGAAAACGTGCCCTCCCCTTGGCTTCCCCATTAAATTGTCAAGCAAGGCTGAAGCATTTAATCTTCAGCTGGGAGTGCTACTTCTAGGGTTTGTTTCTATTGCTGCATTTTATATAGCCTGAAAGTGTATATGAAAGATACAGATTTATGAAAGTGGCCCGGTCTGGGGACTGTTTTTATGATTTCATTCTGCGTGGCCTGAAAGGATATAACAAGCATACAAACACATGTTCTGTTCATTTAATATTTTTATTGAAATAATGCTGACAGTCATTACTGATAAAGTTTGATAAGGTTAATATTTGCATTTACCCATGGTTATTATGGATCATTCATTTACGCACAAAATGATGGTGTTTCACCATGTGTTTTGTTTTTCCTTTGATAATGCCAATAGGCCGGTTTTATTTAAAGCGATGGCACCCTTATATGGTGATGTGTTGTGTGGTGCAGGGGCACTTTGATTTTGAGGGTCATGACTCTTTGTGTAATGTAATCTAAGGTATTTTTGAACAGCCACATTTATGTTTGTAAATTAAAGGGTATTATTTAATTGTGTGTGTAATAAATTATCTTTTCCTTTTTCTAAAAAAAAAATCACTGGCTGGACAGTCATGTATTTAGTAATATTATTGCTTGCCAGTGAATGGTGGTTATTAGCCCACTCCACCTCCCTTGAGCAGTCCTTGGAATGCTCCAGTTCTCTACCCTGAGAGAGTCAAGTGCTACAATTGGGTGCTTGGTTCCCAGTAAGGGGAAATGGTGGACATATTATTTGTGCAGGCCTCACATCTTGCACAACTAATAAACTAATTTCCTACAGTCCCTGGGTCAAATTCCCATCACCATTCTGGTTCAGCTTTGGTTTACCTGTATTATTGTCGCCACATAACTATATCCCCACGCCACTGTATCAGTGTCATAATATCACTGTCATTGTCCTGCTGGCAATTGCTATGTTTTGCTGTGTCGCTGTGTCTGTGTTACTGTGTTGCCTAGTCAGTGTTCTCATGCCAGTGTCCTTCTGTCAACGTCACACTGGCAATGACAGTGCCCCTTTGTATGTTAACTCTGTTCATGTCACCAAGCCAGTGTCCCTATAAGTGTCCGGGTCTCTATGTAAATGTTGCTAAATGAGTGCTCATGTGCTTGTATCTTTGTTTATATGCTAGTTAGTGTCTCAGTTTCACCATTGTCCTGTGTCACCTGGACAAGCCATGACCACTTGTTACTTACCCGTTTCTATATGTCATTGTCACCTTTTCAGTGTTCTGTTTTGAGACTCCACATGTCAGTATCCTTATGTTCAATGATTATTTTGCAAAGCAGTAAGGGCCAGGGCCCTTCTTAGGAGGCTTGCATCACCCATTGTCCCTGCCAACACTGCCAGTGACAATGCCAACTCAATGCCCATCCATCACACTCCAACAAGTGTGACAATTCAGACTGTTCTAGGCCACCCAAAGCTATAAGAATAGTGTCGCCGGACAGTATTATTCATTTGTTATGCTCATCCCCACCATGTGGTGCACAGTCATAAGTGCCAGTGTTGATAATTAAATGTTAGTGCCAAGTACCAAAAACCACTGGCTCAAATTAAGCACTGCTTGTGTCAGTTTCACAGGGAATAAAACTTAGAAAAATGATGGGCAATGTTAGAAAGAGCAGTTTACTGCAATTAGTTACCTCAGCTATTTTAATCCCATTGATATAATGAAAATTAATTCAATGAATTTGCTAATTTATAGGAGATGGAATGGTATCTTACAGACTAGGGGCCATATATATGGCCCAGTTTGCGTTGCTCTTGCACCATGCAATGTGGTACAAGAGAGTGACGCAAACCTTAAGTCATATTTTTGAAGCCATGCACAGCCACTTTCTGTGGCTCAAAAAATATGGCATAACGCAACCCAGCCTAAATCACTGCGTTGTGTTACTCTGCCCTGGGTAGGCCTTCCATGGGTGTTTCGTGGATGTTCCCACTCAATCCCCATGGTATTTGATGCTTTTCCAGATTTGCAAGACCTTGTAAACCTGGGAATACACCGAAAAGATGCACCAAAAATATGTTTATTTCTCCTTGTTTTACCTCTTTCTGTGTGTGCTGGATTCAGCAAGAAACATGGAAATAGGAAAACGCCTCTCAGGATTGTTTTTGTGCAGGAAGGTGAACGAAAACAATCCTGCCTACAAAACAGGCACCCTTGCTCCATGATGTGCGGATGCCTGCATTGGAGCTAGGCTGGCAAAATGGCGGCAGGCAAAGGGAAAAGGACAGGAATGCGCTGTATTGTATGCCATTCTAATATGATGCAGGAAAGCACAGTAAGGTGACTTGCTGTACTGCCCTGCACCACTACAGTCGGAAATATGACCCTGTGTGGCTGCGCTACCAGCTACGTAATGGAAGCACATACTTCCTCCGTGCCCAAGCACCCAGTAATCAGAATTTTTATTTAAAATGATGCAATAAAAGTGATAAAATGGAAATCACCCATATATCGTTATAGTGCATCAGGCCTCATGTCTGCCATTTCTAAGTAACAGTTGTTATGGTTACTCTTTCCCTTGTGCTCTGTGGACCATGGGATGCTTTCCCTCTGCTACACCTAGGCACTTTATCTTTCCAAAATACATTCAGCAACTTATATGATGCACTAACGGACCGTGTGGGCACGGGGACAGTCGTAGCAGTGCCAATGTTAACTATTGCCACTGAATTCATAACATCAGTTTCATGTAGCACAGTTGGCTGAGGTTTTTGTTGTGGCGATCACGTGTGATCTTGGTCTAAGTGATAAAACTGAAACAAGGCTACTCAGCCTTTCATCTTGCTAAGGTGCCCGACACTTGCATGAGGTTTGCTTCGGTCAGGTTTGCTGCTTGGTAAGGGCTTCTGCAGAACCTTGCCCCTTGGGAGGGTTCCCTTAATTTTAGACTGGCAAAACCTGTAGCACCCTTCTCTCGATACATCACTGGCAGCTGATCCATAAATAATATCACGGTCTTTTTGTTTTTGATGCTACACCTCCCCAGTCTGTCAGACTCTCCGATGCTCTGACTGCTCTCTCTAAGCAACACTTAACTCAGCAACACTTTCCTTATGTGTCGTAGAAAGCTATTAGCAGGAGTGTCATGGGCCCTAACAGACCCTCATGCAATTAGGAGCATGACAATTCAGCCCCAGTTGCGGTGCAATTAGCCCAGTGGAGTAGCAAGTGTCCAGAACCCTTATGCAAGCTAGGAACACGCACCCCCACCACTGGTTAGGGAGCAAAAACATCCGTATTTGATTCTCACCATCCCTGGCCCCAGTGCCACTGTACCTGCTGCACTATTATTAACTAAATGTAAAGCCCTGCATCCCAGTCCCACTGCCCAGCATGCATCATTGTGCCACTGCCCATGCTGAATCATTGTGCCGCTGCCCATGCTGCATCATTGTGCCACTGCCCATGCTGAATCATTGTGCCACTGCCCGTCTGCATCATTGTGCCACTGCCCATGCTGCATCATTGTTCCACTGCCCATGCTGAATCATTGTGCCACTGCCCATGCTGAATCATTGTGCCGCTGCCCATGCTGCATCATTGTGCCACTGCCCATGCTGAATCATTGTGCCACTGCCCATGCTGAATCATTGTGCCGCTGCCCATGCTGCATCATTGTGCCACTGCCCATGCTGAATCATTGTGCCACTGCCCATGCTGAATCATTGTGCCGCTGCCCATGCTGCATCATTGTGCCACTGCCCATGCTGAATCATTGTGCCACTGCCCATGCTGAATCATTGTGCCGCTGCCCATGCTGAATCATTGTGCCACTGCCCATGCTGAATCATTGTGCCACTGCCCATGCTGAATCATTGTGCCGCTGCCCATGCTGCATCATTGTGCCACTGCCCATGCTGAATCATTGTGCCACTGCCCATGCTGAATCATTGTGCCACTGCCCATGCTGAATCATTGTGCCACTGCCCATGCTGAATCATTGTGCCACTGCCCATGCTGAATCATTGTGCCACTGCTCATGCTGAATCATTGTGCCACTGCCCATGCTGAATCATTGTGCCACTGCCCATGCTGAATCATTGTGCCACTGCCCATGCTGAATCATTGTGCCACTGCTCATGCTGAATCATTGTGCCACTGCCCATGCTGAATCATTGTGCCACTGCCCATGCTGAATCATTGTGCCACTGCCCATGCTGAATCATTGTGCCACTGCTCATGCTGCACTAAGCAACATACATGAAGGAGACAGTGTGCTCATTGGCTCGCTCATAGCACTTAAGCCTGCTAAAGCAAGTCAAACCTGCTTTTTTGAACAAAATGGGAAGTACTGGTCATTTGTAGGATTAAAGTGCTTTTAGAAAATAAAATGTGAAGTAATGTATTTTTGCAAACTAAAAATACAGTTACAAATAGGGGTCAGCCTGCAAATTGTTAGGATACATGTTGCTAATTCATACATTGCTCTGTTTATATTGTTCACCATATTAATATTCTAATCTCATCCTTGCTTAAAGGATTGGAACGGTATGTTGCTTTGGAAATGTTTGCTTTATAATGCGGAGAAAATCTCTCACATTACTGTGATTTTTTTGGTTGATTTTTTTATTCAAGGTGATTTCTATTTGAACTGAGCTATTTCATTTAACAGCAGGTCACTTCACCTTACAGCCTTTACTGCTGCCAAGAGAGCAGAGGAAAGAAAATCAACATAGTCTAGCCGGACCCTCAAGGGCTCCCCCAACTCTCTCAGGCCCCCTCCCACACTACCCATGCCTCTGGCCTTGCTCTGAAGTTGGCGCAAGGCACCATGCCCAGTGCTCTGCAAGAAAAATACTAATTCAGAACAAGATGTTCGGCATAGGCTGGCGACTTCACCCAGACCTGTTTGCAGTAACACAATTTATAACCAGGCACAATTCAAACAAGAAAATCAATAAATAACGAAGCTCAGTAAATCTCTGCAGCAGAAAACCAAACAGTTTTGTATTTTATAGTAATGAAAAAAAAGTTTGCAGCAGGTATCGGTGTGGGCATTGTCTGGCGAGAATGTTATAATGATTTTTAATCAACACAGTAGCGCTATGATCAGTGCACTTCATCAGGAAACAACAGTAGCAACATAACGGTAACAATAAACATTTAAAACCAACCCAGTTGTGAATGTGCAGAGAATTTGCAATTCAAATAGAACATGAATGTCAATATTATACTGCATCTCCTTGCAAACCTGCACGTGGCCTGGATAAGACTGATTAGCATATGGCTAGGTTGAAAACTGGAATGGCATGGTGAGCAAAAAAACGATGGATTTAGGCCCAGATCTCTGTACTGGGGTGAATGTATGACATTGTTCTGCATTCTGTCCATCAACTGTTGTTTTTGAATTTTTGTCACCCCGAGTGGGACGGGTATGCCCAGACATGGGTCCCTTGCTCTCCATGCCACTGGAATCAAGCTATCCTGGCTGAAGAGGGGTGAAACCCCGAAACCGGTCCTAGGATGCTTGTTTCCAGTCCAGGGAGGACCTGGCTTGGCTGTTCGGGCTGGACTGTTCCCATGAGGCACTGGGTCAAGACTGATTTGCATATGGCTGGGTTCAAACTGGAATGGCATTGTGAGCAAGAAAACGATGGATTTAGGCCCAGATCTCTGTACTGGGTGAATGTATGACATTGTTCTGCATT